>NC_134278.1:120940776-121563526 GCF_949628215.1 Phalacrocorax aristotelis
GGGCAGCGGGACTCACACTCCGCGACGGCCCGAAGTCCCCGCGCTCCCGCCGCCGCCGCCGCCGCCCGCCGGCTTCTCTTCGCTCACTTGCCGCTCCGGGATCGCGTCTCTCCCCCCTCCCTCCCTCCCTCCCCGCCCGCCCGCCCCCCGCGCCCGCTGGCCGCCGCCCCCCCGGCCTCCCCCCTGCCGGCCGCTGTGGAGCGAGCGGGGCAGCCGGCGGAGCGGAGCGAGGCGGGCCCCGCGCTCAGCGGCTCCCCATGGCACCGACGGCCGGAGACGGCGCGGAGCCCGGGGCCGGGCGGCCGGGCGCGGGGGAGGGGCGGGGGGGCGGGGGCGCCGGGCGCACGCAGCACGGGCGGGAGGGCGCACGCACGGCGGCGGCGGCGGCACAGCCGGGCCCGGGCTGCGGCAGACAGATGTTCGCCCCCTCCCCGCTCCCCACTTCGGACTCCGATCCCTGACTGACAGCCCGGCCCGCCCGCGCCGCCGCCACCGCCAACCGGCGCGGCGCCCCGCCGATGAGTGACGGGCCGCGGCGGGCGCTGAGTGGAGGAGGGAGGCCCGGGAAAGGCCTGCGGCGCCGCCAATCACGGCGCGCGGCGATGCAGGGGGCGTAACCCGGCCAGGAGCCGAGGCGGAAGGGGGCGGGGCCTCGTCCTGGTCGGGGAGGGGGCGGGGCAGCGGGGGTGGGGCGAGATTGAGTGGGCGGGGCCGAGGGGGGGCGGAGCGTTACCCTTGAGGGCGCGCGCGGGCTGCGGCCTCGCGCCGGTCGCCGGGGCGGGAGGGTACGGGGGTGACGCGGTGCATGGCGGGACGGGGCGGCAGGGGCGGCGGGGCCGGTCCCGGTCGCGGGCTGGGACGGGCCGGGCAGGGCAGGGCAGGGCTGCCGTGCCCGGGGCGAGGCCGCCGCCGCTGGCCTGTCCCTCCGCTCTCGTCTGTCTGCGCAGGCGGCTGGGCCACCTGCGCTGGGCCGGGCCGTGGGCGGTGGGTTTGCGTGGGAGCGCGCCCGGCCAGGCCGGGCCGGGGGCTGCGGCGGCGGGCGCTGGCCAGGACGGCGTGTCCGCCCGCCGTGAGGAAACCGCCCGCCCCCGGCCGCTCCCCCCGCGCCCGCCCGCAGGCTGCCCGCCGCTACCTCAGGGCGGTTGGGGACCGAGAGGGGATGTCGGTTGCTGAGGGCAAGTTAGGAGCCAAGAGCGATATTAGCATATAACAGCCGCGTCACTATCTCGAGATCCAAGACCCATCAGCTGCCCCTACTAAGAAGAACAAGTGATCGACTGCAATAGGGAAACCTTTCACAAAATGTTCTGAGGGATCCATATCTAAGAGGAACACGAGTTGCTGCTGCCCAATAACTTTGCAGAGGTTGATGACAGAAACATCTGGATTAACAGATATGCCACAATGCTGCTACAGCTGCAAGGCGTACTAAACTAGAGTTGATTTGCTGTAATGCATTTATCATTGGGTAATTAGAAACAAGCCTTAGTAGATAGTTTGGTGATTCATATCATACCCTTGTATAAAACCCCTAAAGAAAAGTGCCCAGGTTTGGCTGGGGCACCTCGTGTGCATGAATAAATATTTACTTTTGCAATTCCATAGTTTAGTGTCCTAGCCTCTCTCCTTGGTTGGCACAGGCCAACTCTGAATTTGTAACAAGAATGTGATCGGAACATGCTTCGGCTCTTCTCTCTTTTAATGGCTTGCCCTGCCCTGGGCTAGAGTTTCCACCTCTTGGCGTTGCGTTTTGGGCTGTAATCTTTGTGCTTCCCGCCATGGCAGGGCAGGTTACGAGGAGCGGTGCCAGAAGGAAGGTCGGCATGGTTTGGGACGTGTGCGTGCCCAGTCCTGCCAGCTCCTGGGCAGCAGCATTGGGAAGGACGGTGGCTGAGGAGAAAAGGAGCTCTTCAGGCCTTGTGGTAATTCACAGGCAGATTGAGGTCAGCAGCTTTGGAGAATACCATGGCTTAATGGTGGGTTAGGATAGGGCAGTGGAGGCTGGGTTTGAAGAGCTAAGGTCTTCTTAGGAAAATACTTATCCAAGGAGCAGGGTGTTGCCCCATCACCTCTTCAGTTTCAGGTAAGCAGTTAACACAGGAAAGGGTTTTGAAGAAAATGAGGCTAGCCAACTGAGACCCAGAGTTTAAAGAACTGAGTTAGTATTAATAACCAAAATTGATTGAGTAGATACAAAAGCTGAAGGCACACACTTAGTCTCCTTCAGTAATACGAAACCATTACGAAGAAACATACTGAATTCTGGCTGTGCCTAATTTATTTGACAGCACTGCTATGTATATCACACAGCAGCCAGCATCTAGGTGTCCATATGCTGCAAGCATTACATACCTATAGATAAAAAATATGAATATGTGTACAAAAGAAGACACGTTTCTCTCTATCTTTTGGTGAACTGATTGCTCATGAAGACCTGGTATGGGATTTTTTCATTATTAACCTCATAGTGTTTCTGTCCATCTTAGATGCTGTTACAATTCCATATTTAAGGTGGCTTGTTTTTTGGTTTTTTTTTTTTTTTTTTCTATTGGCATCGTGTTCCATATTCCATTATACCTGGAACTCGACGGGGTTTTGTCCTTGTCTCTTCAAGACACAGCAGCTAAGATGCTGACTCTTCATGTTTCCTGATTGTCTCCTCAGTGCTAATAATCGCTTCATCTGAGAAAAATCAGTACTCTGTTCCCTGCTGCCTGTCATTTCTTGAACATCTTCCCTATAACTATGAAGCTGCTTTTTCTTTCAATTGCAAAAATAAATGTTGAATGTATTTCAATAGGAAATACTGTTGAAAATAGTTCTAAAGCTTTTTTTTTAACCTGAAACATACAAATAACTTATGCAGTTATATACATTTGAACTGTCAGTGAATGCGCCTGAAATTGTTACATTAACTATGTTGTCCTAGATCTGTAAACGGCATCCTGCCTCATGCTTCCTAGTATAAGCCATCTCACCAACTGCTCGGGGTCGGTTAGTAAGACCTCAGTTTATGAATACTTACTTTTGCAAGTGTAGCTTTACTGAGGGAGGCAGTTTAGTCATCTTCACGATACAAAACTCTGGGAAAAACAAGGCTGCTTAATGTGAAAAAATTCAAATAATTTATTTGCTGAAGAGGACAGTTAGCAAATGGACTTTCTCAGCTCCTTATGGACTTTTACAGGACCTGGAATTTAAAAACAGTTATACAATAAAATTTCATGGGGCGTTACTGTTTATACATTCTGTTCACTTATTATTTCCTCCTCATACACATGAACACACCTCCTTATGCTTTAAGATGTACCGAGAAAAATCTTACTGCCCCTCACCTTGTATTTACAGTGCTGACTCCTGATTAAATCAGGGTGTGTTTTCTTTTCCCTTCTATCATTTGGCTATATGACCTTGGGCAAATCAGTTTGTCCTTTTTGCCTATTCAGACTGGTTTGCCCTCGGGGCCACAGGTTTATTTCTTACTACAGTTACATTTAACAGAATGATCTGCAATTACCGTTTTTACAGCTATTATAATAAAACAGTTTTTTACTATTTCTAAATAGGAGATGGAGTGAAACAGAAAGAAGTGATTGTAGGTAACGCTTTAAGATTAAAAATCTTCTTGGCTGTGACTCAAACTTCATTGATTTAAACCTGGAACCGTTGACATTTGCCTGTGATTTTTTTTGTGTGTGTGTGAAAGGAACTCTAATGCTTTTAAAGAGTACTTAGAGAGGTTTAAAGACTTAGCGTTATTTTAAATATAGCAACAAAATGATAGAAGAAATTAAGAAAAAATCCTACACAGGGAAAACTCACCCTGTAGTCCAGTTGATCCTCTATTAGAAAAAATATAAGATGGGCGTTCCATTGCAAGGGATGGTGAAGCCTTGTTGTAAAGGGACAGAAACATCTGGCAATACACCTGGTCTCTACGCATATTTATAAATCACCTCAGGCATCCCAAGGTACCGTAGAGAACACACACGAAAATTGAACTAAGAACATTCATGTGCCAAAGAAAAAACTGGTCTCGATTTAGCATGGAAAGAAATGAGTCTCATTTACTGCACAAACACAGTTTGGAAAGACATGATGCAATTTTGCACTTCTTGCACCTTTGCACCTGCTGACTTTCATTTATATCCTCCAGGCAACAAGCAAGCCTGAAGGCCTTTGGCTCATAACCAATGCTGACGTTGCAACGTGGTGCTACAGGAGCGCCTGCAGCTCTGGTAGAGCCTCCCTGCTCGCCTGTGATCTGGGAATGTCGAGGTTTCCTGGCGTCTTTTCTAAAATGGCTTGTGTGGTGAATCTCCCGGTATTATTTGTTGCTGCTCAAGATCGATTAATAGGTAGTGAGCTGCTTTGCAGATGCCAGCTTTGCCTGCAAGCCTCAAAATGTGTTCGTCGCATTTGTTTCTGGACATTGCATGGTGCTATATGCTCTTGGAAACTCTTCTTGACGACAGTCCAGTAGAAGAGCCTGAGCTGACAAAGGTCAAGGTGCCTGCATGATATCTGGGTCCAGAGCCATAGATTTAGATATTAGCACAACACATTTATACTGTGGAACCAGCTGCAAATTTGGTCCTCAATACTTCTTTCTTATACCTGCTATAGCACGATTTTCTACATTTTCTTCAAATTGTAGAGCAGTGCTGTGCCAATTACCATACACACCATCCATTTTGTTCTCCGTGAAAAAAAAAGAATTTGACAATGAAAACTGCTCATCTGTAGTCAAATATCCCGGGTTTATGCCCTACAGGTTATTTTGGACCAGATGCCATCACCCATAAGCATTACTACTGTTTTCATTGATAGCACAACGGAAAGTGAGTACTCCCTTTGTAAATTAAAACTCTCCCAGAATGCTTTGACTGATAGGACTGGAGGTACAGTGGCACATATCTCCAGGGTTATGTGTCCCAGAGAAGTGAAAATTAGGACTTGTGATCATGGCACTCTTGATTTTTTTTTTTTTATTATTTTTGATTTTGTTTTTAATTGTAGTGAAAATTAATTAATGTCTGTCTGGTTTTCAGAAAAATTAGAAGTGAAATTGTTTCTGGGGCTGCCATCATGCTTGAGGTTCAGCTGATGTCACCATGGAACTGAGTTTTCTCTCTGGGGAACCAGTGTTGGGGAAGTGCCAAGATAATATAACACAGCCTTTGCATGAATTGGCTAAATATGCATCTTACTGTGCCAGAGTCTGACTGGATCAGTAATTCTTATCAGCCCTAGCTATGCTGGGTAAGCCACCAGGCTGTGCTCAGCTAAGATCTTTTCTTAGCAGGTGGGCCAAAAATTTCTCCGTCCTCTCAAATACTACCACATAAAGGAAAAGGAGCACCATGCACTGAGGTTTATCACCAAGGCGGCTGCTAGCATTCGTGCTGCAAGCTGAGGACAGGCACCACTGATACACTTTCTCTAGGTCCAGCTGTCCTTTTCTGGAGCATAGATTTGTCTAGCTTTAACCTACAGCTTCTGCTTCACACAGGGAAAATTACTGAGATCAGTGACTTCTTTTTTATGTCCCAAAACAATTTCAAGGCTCTGTGTAAAAATTTGATCATAAAGAATGGCATTGGCCTCACGGGTGGAGGTTTGAACTGGAATTCAATTGGATTTGTTTGTTGAGTATTAATGATATGCACACCGTCACTGGAACCAGAATAGAAATGTTTTCTGTCAAAAGATGCTTGTTTTGGATACAAAGGAATTGGCTTCACATTTCTAGCCTAGGAACACCTGGCTGCTGGAGCCCAGACTCCCACAACACTGGCCAACCACGAACAGATGCTTAGTGCAGGACAGACCTACGCCATGGGCCACTGCATGCTCGTAAGAACACACAACTATTTCCCCAAACGTAAAACAAATGCAAAGCCTAGAGTTCAAATAGACAAGAGACACAGATCATGATGCGCCGAAAGGAGGAGAGTGGGAGTGATTGTTAATTTGTGCCCTGGGCCCCTGCGCTGGCAGAGCGGTACTGGGTGGGACTGCTCAGAAGATATCTAGGTATCTTCCCTCCGCAAAACCTGTGGTTCCTGCTGAGGTCACATAGGTGTGACTGGTATTGTAGTGGGAGTAATTCTGAGAAAGCTTGAAGGTGTGAAGCCTTTTCAACTAGTGTGGTGGCCAACACCGAGTTCTGTAGGATTGCCTTGTTCAGAAGTTAATAAACAAAATACCAACTTAGTTTTACAAGACCATTTGCTTAATTTTTCTCTCATTATATGCTGTGTGTGGGTGTACGCATCTGTGTACGTTTGGGGGGTGCCCCTTCTACAAGGACATGCTGCAGAAACAAAATAGGTAATAGCTGCTATACTATGATTTCACTATATTTAAAGCAGCCCTGAAAAATACAATATTTATCTAAAACCCAATTAAATTTTCTTATGCTTTTTCTGTAATTTCTTTCCTATCCTTACAGATTACAAAGACATTTATGCCTAAACAGAAGCTGTCTTCTTCCTATCAGCCTGCTCTTTCTGCTCAGTTCATTCACTAAATCATTTAATCACCCAAGGCCATATGTTATCATCTTGTGTAAAATGGGTGGAAGAGAGAAAAAAATAAATATAAAAATCTCTGCACAAGAGTGGGTGTCAGCATCCAGCATAGCTCCCACTAGGAATCACAAAATATAAAATGTTATCACCAGTGAATGTGACTATGAAAATAAACCGAGACAGACAAAAGGAAGAGACAAGGCATTGCAAAGGTGAAGGAGTCGGTCTTCAAGTCTCAGTTCTGGGTGGAAAAGTTATGGACTAAATGTTATGTGTTAGTCCATGTGCTCATATTCTCAATATTCTGCCGTTACTATAGTTGCTGTGCTCTCCTGTAATTAGCTTGAAAGTGCATTAACCCATGCATACAGTCCTGTTTTTTACATTGCGCGAATAAGACCCTGTCCCTGACTTGGTTCCTTCTGGGCTCTTCTTTTTCTCTCTCTCCATGTACTGGTGCACATTTTGTCCCAGGTATTTCTGTGCGGAGTCATATGCTTTTACCACTCGGCTTCAGCTGCTGTTCCCTGTCACGATTACTTCGTGTGGTTTTCTCTCTTGGCACGTTTGCTGGGTGACAGACCCTTGGGAAACACATGGCTCGGAGCAAATCGTGGGGTGTGTGCTCCCGTTAGGGAATGAGGAGGCCTGAGGGAAAAGTTAGAGGTGGAAAATCTATTATTTTAAAGCAAGGGGACTTTCCAGTTTTATGAAAGGACCCGTCATGCACCCTACCTTCAGGAAGGTATTGTGTGTTTTCTTGCCAGTGAGCTCGTGACAGTGCTGCAGTTGGAAATGGGAGAGCAGCTGACCGAGGGGTTTCCACCGAGAAATCACTGCTGCTCTCCACTCACAGAGGCTCCCAGGGCAGGGGCATAACACTACAGACGGCAAAAAAACCCACCTCTCCTCTAAAGCTGCACATGCTGGTTTATCCTAAGACTATGAAAGCATAAAAGATTATATTTTCATTTGCATGGTTTGCTGGTTTTTATTTGGCAGCTACAATAACAACAGGCTACAGCGAGCCCATAAAACAAAGTGAGAACAGCAGCTCATTTTTGTGGCAGAATGTAATGGCTGTGGCTAAAGGGCTTACATAATTCATCTTAAACCCTTATGCCTCTATTTACTGATGTTTAAATGAAAATTAAACTCTTAGAGCCATAAGGAGGCTTCTGGTATCTGAAACGGGATTTTGATACCGATATTTTTATCCGACACTACCAGCTGAAAGCTCCCATCCGTGGGGCTGGGAGGGGAGAGGGGAAGTGTTTCGCTGAGAAGCACTGTGGCTGGGCAGGGCTGGGGCTTCCCTTCCCTGCCCACCGCTCAGGGTAGCACCAAAGCCCTTGGGGAACCAAAAATGATAGAGGGCTCGACTGGCCATACCTGGGAGTCTGACCTGAGAGGTTGCAACTGTAAGCTGTGTTTCTGTGATGGGAGGGTGGTCACTGAGGTGACAAGAGAATATTTACCACTTTGGCAAATTGAAAAGGTGAAGTAAAGCTGAGGCATCTGGTTTCCTCAAAGGCAGCTTATGGTAAGAAAAGCTTCTCTGTGACTACTCTTCCTAGTATAGGAGAAGACAAAAGATTCAGCTAACTGTACTGTTAGGGTAGAGAAAGGGTTTTTATTTCCCAGAGGCATTTAGAAGGTCATTTTGTTTGTTTCTCAGATTTTTCTGTGATGTATCATTTCCCCCCCTCCATTCTCCAGAAGATACAGCAGACTCAGGAAGTGAATTGCTGCTTAGGGAAGTGTCCTGCCTCCAAGCTGACTTATATAGTAGGACATATGGCATAAGTTATATTTGGACAGATGTGAACAAGTAGTCAGTGGATTTGATAAGATTCTTTATTTAAACTAACTTGCACAGTGTCACTGTTCTACCATCTTTCTCTCCTTCCTCAATCTGATCTTTTGCTGGTTTTAAGTATTTTAAATATACATTACATCTAACTAGCCTGTAAAGCTGTAAATGCATTTAAGAGCATTCAGTCATGACAACAATATATGATTTTCTCCACACTATGACTGGCAAATACCTGCTTTTGGTGATAAAGCAGGCACAGATGATAAATTGTATGAGTTGCAAACCCCAAGTGCTTACCAGTTTGAGACAGCTGAGCTCAATTTGAGTAATTTTCATTGATTTGGTTAATTTGGCCCCTGATGCTTCAATTTCATTGGTGTGGAGTTGAGGCACAAACTAGTTCTGTACCTCCCACAGATAACACAGAAATAAATTAATTACTTTCAAGAGATCACTTAGTTCATCGCCCTGCCTGGATTCCTGTCAGGTTCATCTGCATCTGGGCTGTTTCTGAAAAACACTGGTCTGTCTGTCCTGTTCTCAGAAATCCCCAGTGAAGGAGACCCCACTGTCCACCCAGGCAATTCTTCCCACTGCTCCACTAGCCTTTCCAGAGACAAGACGAGGTTTTCCTGGAGCCTTTTTGCAAGTATTGTTGTAAGAAGCTTGTTACTTCTTGTGCTACCCAGGGTGGCCATACAGAAGAGTTTATTCTGTACCCTAACAGCTTGTGTCCTGGAGGTCAGCCATCATACCTCATGCAGCCTTGTCTTCTTTAGATTAAACAGCCCTACATGTTCCTTGTAGGTCACATTTTTCACATTTTGTTTCATTATTTTTATCTTCTACTTGGTCCACATCCTTCTTGGTCATGCCCTGGCTGTGGATCCTGCACTTACTCAGTTTATTATTCCTGCCAAAGCAGATAATTTTGCTTTCATCCTGTCTGCCATGCACCCAGCTTTTTCGGGCCATTTTCCACTCTGCCGGAAACATTTTGAATCATAATCTTTCCTCCGGTGTGCTTGCAGCTCATTCTAAGCTGGTGTCATCTGCAAATTTGAGAGTTGTGGGTTTTTTTCTGTTTATCTGTATCATTCATGAAAAAAAAAGATTTGTATCAAATCTAGGACAGCTACCTGGAGAACTGGACTCAATATAGCCCTTCAATGTGGCAGTGAATATGTGGTAATGATCCCTTGTGTATGGCTTTTCAGCCAGTCATGCAAACACTGGTTAGTTTTGGCTTAATTGTGTTCCCTAGTTCAGCCATAAGAACATCAGGTAGGGCAAGGTAAACAGCCTGGCTGAAGGCAAGACATAGTGTCAGTTACCTCCCCACTTCTCTCAAGGCCTCTTAACCTGTCTCAGAGAGGAACTGGGTTTGTATAACATGCTTTATTCAGGATAAATCAGTGTGGGCCATTGCACATCTTACTGTCTTCTAGGTAATTTAAAAACATTTAATTATTTCTTCCTGTATTTTTCTGAGAAATGAAGTTTGATAACTATCCCATAATCCTCTTTTCATCCTCTTCTAAGGATAACTTCCCACTTGTACCCCATGAGTTCTCAAAAATAGCTGCTACTGATCACACAATTGCTTCAGCCAGCCCTTTGAGATCCAAATGCTGGCGGTTAAGTACAATGCAGATTATGAAATAATGAGGACCTTATCAATGACTTAATCAAGGCTGTTTGGTGGTACAAAGGAGGGGTTGCGGTGCAGCCTTTCATCCCAGCACACCGCTTTCTCACCAGCCTCGATGGAGCCCACTCCCTCACGTTGGCTCCTAAACCACAACTCCGCAAAACTAAACTTTTCTAGCATGTTATAACTCTCAAAAGATAGCGTGGGTGAAAACATACATTCCTCAAAGCTCAAAAATAGATGTAAGTGGATATTTGGCATAAAGCTAACAAAAAGAAAAGCCATGGAAATGTATTAGCTGCCACAAAGATAGGTTGTAACTGCCAGTGGCAGTTCAGGATGCAGGTCAATAGCTTGGCCTAATGCTCACCTTTTTGGGACAGACACACGCTGCATAAGCATATGTGTCATTTTCATTTCCAGCCCCACTTTTTAATGGTTAAAAGCTAATTAAAGCATACAGTGGCATTTTGAATCAATATAGCGTATGTACTGCTGCAAATTCTCTCATCAGGCGTGTTGCCCTCAGGAAGCAACATTAACTTCAACAGCAAAATAGGGCTGTGAGCTCATTAATCATCGCGCTCAGAGACAGTCTGGGTGGCAGTGGCAGCAGCTTTGCGTGTTTCTGGTAGTGAAGATCGGCTACAATGGTTAGATATGTGAAGTGTTGCACAAACATTAACTATTACAGCCAACTGTCTTTGCAATTGGCATTTATCATCTCAGCTCTGCAGATTAAAAAGCAGAGGCGGACTGCGAGGTGGACTTTTTTTCACACAGTAAATAGGTGGCAGGCTGCTGTAAGAACTCCTAACGCCGAAGTCCCCTTATTTCCCTGTAACAAAGAAAGAAAACCCCCAAAACAACACCCTCACCTGCCTGGGAACATATGGGGAAGATAAAAACTTAAAAGAGGGAGAAAAATATAAGGGACGGAGGTGAAAAAAGAGTTGAGGAGAAATAAAAGGAGAAGGGGAGACAGAGATAAAGCTAAGGTTAGAAGAAATTAGCAGTAAAGGGAAGGAAAGTGGTTTATGTATATATAAACATAGCTTCGGTGCCTATGAAAAACTTCAAAAGCATCTTGTGAGCTCCATGCTTCAGCAAAAGGTGCTCACTGAAACTAAAAAGATAGGCCTTTGCAGCCCCTATCCCACTTCTCCCCAGTCAAATCAACCTTAGTGATAGGGCTCTCCAGAATAAAGCAGAAAAGGCTCCTCACAGAATCCTCCACCCTGATCTTGCTGGTTACCCAATTGAGCACGGCGCCCTCTGAAACAAAGGTTCACAGACCCTCTTTTGCACTAAAACCTGCTCAGCTGTGGCAGTTTTGCTGTCCTTGCTGTGG
Source organism: Phalacrocorax aristotelis (assembly GCF_949628215.1). Taxonomy (NCBI): domain Eukaryota; kingdom Metazoa; phylum Chordata; class Aves; order Suliformes; family Phalacrocoracidae; genus Phalacrocorax; species Phalacrocorax aristotelis. The sequence continues at coordinate 120,952,128 of NC_134278.1, forward strand.
CCAAGAACCCTTCTTACCTTTTGTGAGGACTCTGATGAGCAACCTCCAAGACATACAGCTGACAGTGACCCTGTGATTCATTTTCCTGGGACGTATTGAAGAGCAGAAGGAAAACCTGTATGCTGGTGCTTAGCTTTGTATAAGATTCAGATGCACGAGTTCCTGCGCACAGACTCTTTTTGTATTGGGACTTTGTGTTTAGAAGAATTCAAATTTTCCTTTCCATCAAGTCTCTGTTAAGCTTTAGGATTTTTAGCTGTGCATGTACACTACAGAAGAAGCTAGAGACACCTCCTGACTGAATCTGTATGAACAGAGGGTGAACAGTCGAGTTGGGGTTATGGCATTGCTCTTTGTCTTCCTCCTGCACTTGCTTTCTCCAGTCCATCTGACCACTCTTCGGTCCTGTGAGGAGAGCACTTTGAGGTGCGTGCTGGCTCTCACTGCGTGACCTCGCCTGTACACGTAGCTTCTTCTGGGGCCGTGGTGGTGTGATTATGGACTCATCGTCCTAAAATCTGGAGACAGCATGCAAAAGCATTAGTGATTCATAGAGTCATAGAATCATAGAATGTCCTGTGTTGGAAGGGACCCACAAGGATTATCAAGCCCAACTCCTGTCCCTGCACAGGACAGCCCCAAATTCACACCATGTCTCTGAGGGCATTGTCCAAGTGCTTCTTGAATATTCCCAGGCTTGGCACCATGACTGCCTCCCTGGGAAGCCTGTTCCAGGGCTCCACCACCCTCTGAGTGAAGAACCTTTTCCTAATACCCAACCTAACCCTCCCCTGGCACATCTTCCTGCCATTCCCTCATGTCCAATCATCGGTCACCAGAGAGAAGAGATCAGCGCCTGCCCCTCCTCCTCCCTTTGGGAGGAAGCTGTAGACTGCAATTGATGAGGACTGGAAAAGTGCTAGGGAAGAGAGAAGCTTCCAGAGAAAACAAAGTGCTATAGGAGCGCAGGCTGCACATGTATGACTGCTGCTGCCTCACAGGGTAAGGGTTGAACTCCCCTGCAGTCATCCAGGAGGAAATATCTACATGATCCCCACCGTGGTACAACTTCTATTCACCAACTGTCAGTATCATATCATCTGTGTACTCCTTCATCTCCGTCCCATATAGGTCTATCAGTCCTGCTTTCCCGCACAGCAGAGCTGAATTTTATTGCCGGGCAGCAAGTTTCATACCTTCTACCTTCACCTCTGGAGCGACACAGCTTCTAAGAGCCCCTGCCAGGTTTCTCCTCCTTGAGATGTTAGGGCCCTTGCTTTGTTCTCTTTTTTTAAGCCATTTTTGAACAGAAGATGGAAGAAAGTTCTAGGGGGAGATGTAGGCACAGAACTAGGAGAGGGGGATGCCTGTAGGACCTGGAGTGGTGAATCAAAAGCACCTTTCCTCAGACTCTTTCAACAGGTTATTTGGCTGTGTGCTTGGGCCAGGTACGATCTGAACGTAGCTGCTCAAAGAGGTCTGTCCTGTGATGGGGAGGCTTCAGTATCAGCCCTCAATTAAACTGAGCCAGTGCTCACAGGACCTTCCAGGCAGAAGAAGAAAATAAGATAGTATAACATAAGAGGGCACAGGAGAAGGATTTTGCTCTGTAATGGCAAATTACCCACTCAAAAATAACATAAAGAAGGGAGGAAAAAATTAACGAATAAAGTCTGCACATTATTTTAAATCACAGAAGTGTCAAAAATGGTAATGCCTATATCAAGGCTGCCCTAATGTAGCTTTAATTTGCATGCCATTGGCATTGATTTGATGTGAATATTTACTCTCCTATTCAATTAAGAAAATCCATAACTGCCACCATATTTTAATGTTAATGTATTTTTACACAGCTCTCTGTTTACCTTATTTTCTCTTCTATAACATTAACACTTTTTTTTTTTGTTAAAAAATGTGTGAAAGATTAATTTGTAGAATGACGGGATATGTGGGTGTGTAGCACAGGCCAGATGGAAGGGGTGTAACATGACAGTTTTCTTCAGTGGCTTCGTTTTGTTTTTATTGTTGCAAGCGAGCAAAGTATAACTAAAATTATCATTTCTTCTCTGGGCAAAAAGAACTAAGTGGTAAGTTCCTCTTTTACTCCCCGTGGCTCTCTGTGCTCGCCATGCAGCTGCAACCCTGTTCAGCATAGCTGGCAGGTTGATAAACATTTGTCTAAAACTTCAGCTTATGTATTTGAAGACCACTGTTATTTAAAGAAGGGAATTTGTGTGGGGGGCTTCATAAATCTGTATGATGGAATAGATCTGAATGCAGATTTATTAATAAGCAAGAGCAATTTGGGGAGACTTACTAGTCTTCTCTTGGCTGATAAAGGTACGTAAGGGTGAAAACAGCCACTAATGCTGAAAAAAAGAAAGAAAAAGGAAAAAAAGTCTATCCAAGACAAAGCCTTTTTAATCTACAAAGCTATCCATTCAAGAAAGCTTTTTAATTGTTGAAAGAGGGCTGTTCCAAGGCCAAATTCTAATTTACACATAAGTATTGTAGGAGTTTGGTATAGTAAATGTCCTTATTGAAGAATAAAGCAATTAGCACAGTAACTTGCTGTCATCTGGCACGTAAAGGCATTCCAAGAAAAAGTGAAGTGTTGAGGAAAGGAGAGAAATTCAGGACAGCATGTGGGAGAGGAATATGGAGGCTCCTTTTTATGCCACTCAGGAGAAAAGGAGGGGAGAGAAAACCCACTGCAAACTTAATCTGTTCCCTTACCTCATCACAAATTGACCCAAGTTTCTTCCTTTTTTTTTAAGGGGAAAAAACCCTACCTAAGTTCTCAGAGGCTAAAATCCTGAAACCATGATACCATAAGCAATAGCTGTACATTTTGCAACCTCACACACAAGCGCTTATTCTGTGTTGTGAATGTGCCCGTGTGCTGTGACCATACGCACAGTTCATGAGCTTCATCTGATCCTCGAGTCTTCCCTGTCAGTGCTACCCACCCCCCTATATATGGGAAGTCATCCCATAAAAATGGTTACCCTTTTCTCCAGAACACATCCACACACATCTCTTGGCTATGTTTCAATGCCCTGCAAGTACACCTGCTGCAACGCCTGGGATCTTTAAACAGGCACACAGGGCTTTCTTCTGTCTATAGACACACACACATGAACATGCTGTTAAAAGTTTGCGTATCAGGAGATGTTTTTGCTTGCTGTTTCAACCATTTCAGTATGGGTGCATGTATACGTGTACTAGCAAAAGTGTCTGGTTTGCTTGCTGAGTCAAGAATCCCTTCTCCCTTTTCTCTTACCCATAGATTTTTCAAACATTAGTAGGTTTATGCCCTAAATTTTATTGACACAGAGCAGTTTTCCACTTTTCTTTTTACTCTTTCGTTCAAAATTAGGCGTTCCAAACCTGTGAGCAGTTGTAGGTTCTTCTCTGGTTTGTCAGCACTTTGATGTTTAGCCTCAGTTACATACCTACAGTTACTGGAGGGTACTCCAGAGCCACAGCAGTTTATCTGGTCTGTCCTGGGCTTGGTGTTGCTGGGGATGTTTTGTTCGTATGTCACATTGTGAACTCGTATCTCAGACCAAGGAAGCAATGCAACTACAAGAAATTAGGAGAACGCTTCCAGTGCACTGGGGCAAACGCGAGAGTAGTTGTTAGTGTTGCACATCTTCCTTTTACTTAACGCCACTTGAAGGGTGGCTTTGTACCTTTGCGGAGGTTTTTGGGTGCCGTCTTCGCAGCTCCTTCCCAGAGGCAAGGAGGCGCAGTGCAAGGGTGTCTAGTGCTGTAGTCACCAGACCCCCCACCAGGCACGCAAGATTCACCCCAACGTGGTTTGTATGGCTGCATGTGCCAGCCCTCTGCCTAGTGAGCCCAGTCCTGCCTGGGTAGGTTTCATTTTCTAATCCAGTGAGGAATGGTGGAAGAAGTGAGCTTAGCAAATGCCGTCAGAGAGGGGCAAGTGAAGCCTCATGTTGGAGGTGGGGAGGAAGCTAGATAATGAGAACAGGTGCCCACTCATTACACTTATACTTCCACTACATATACACCGTGCTGCTCTGGGTGATAGCTGATGTTATGGAAGTCCGCACACAGCAACGAGCAGTAGCAAGACTAACCATCAGAAGGCAAGGGCTGCCCATTTCCAGGTAGCTGTGTGTGTCCTGGCTCCCGGGAGGGTGCTGGAGCTGCTTCCTCCATGCTCAGTAGGTTCCACCCACTCCTGGGGATACAGCGGGTGTCAGATGAGGAGATAACCAAGCAGGAACAAACTGTGTTGGCGGGCAGGAAGGTATGTTTGCCTGGGGAGACCCTTTGCAAATCAAACTAGGTAAAGCAAGAAAAAAGAAAAACAAACAAAAGCTTCCTCAGCTCAGGGAGGTCGACATTGTTCCTGAGTTCAGGCAGGGAGCTGAGCTGCCCCACAGATGTGCTTCCCCCATCTCCCCAGTTGCCTTTACTACTCCCTGCCTCTCCCTTCCTTCAAGGAAGAGGGAAAGCTGGAGTTCACTCCCTGTTTAATAAAGCCATCTTATGACATGTTATGCAGCGCATGCTCTGCAGGAGCACCTTATTTTTTCAGCAGCACTTGACTGGTTTGGGGTAATATTTCTTCTCCCCTTCCATCACACCCCCTCCCAGCGCCCACTTCTTTGGAGATATTATAGTTTGGTTCCTGTTTAAAAGGGAGTGGCACTCAGCTGGAGTGGGAGCTAGCTGGTGGGCCAAGGGTTTCAAAAACTGGTCATTGCCAATACTGTTTATGTCACTGACTGGCTCCATATTTGTCTGTCTTGATATGGATAAGTAGTTTTTAGTTTCCCACTAGCAATACCAACAAACAACAACCAACAAAAATGACCTTCTTTTCTCTTAAAAAATCCTGAGAAAACCCAAATTGCCGTTGTTAAAAACTCATTGCCAGTACCATTTCTTTTTTTTTAAAAATGATAACAACCAAAACTGAGAAATCTGTTTTCAGAGCAGTTAACCTAATCACAAGGCTTTGAGGATGAACAGGTACAAGTGGACTTCAAAACAATAAAAAAGTATGCATTTCTTCACTGTAAAAAAATAAACAAACTCTGCCAAAAAAGTCTAAGTACTGGGGGAAGGCAAGAAGACTGTCAAGCTGCATAGCCTTGTCCACTGCCATCTTCATACCTGATATACAGGATTCAAATCAATACTAAAAATATTTATTACATACCACATTTTCTCTCCAGCTTTCAGAAACTAGTTTGGTTTATCCTTTTTTGTCCTGTATATTTACCACACTGCCATGAGGCTGTACCTCCTCCGCAGGTGCAGCTGAGGATGCAGAGGGGTGGCTGCTGCATGCCAGCCTTCTCTAAGTCCTGGGGTTCTTGGAAGTGGGCAGATGCCCAGTCAACTCACAGCCTAACCTGGGCCATCCTCAAGGTGTGGGTGCCAGCTGCAGCCCCTGAGTGCTGGGGTCCCCAGAAGCCCACATGGGAGACACCTGTGGAGATGTCCTGTTTTCTCCCTCTGCTTGTGCTCATCTGTCTCTGGCACTGTTCTGGACTTACGCACCTGGCACCAGGGCAGGTCAGGGAAACCTTCCAGGCCTTCTGTATGACATAGGCGGCTCATGTCTGTCGAGGCAGCTCTTTGTGGAGAGGCTGGACTATGGCCCAGAGCCAGAACAAAAAGCTTGGTTTTAGTTTTTCATGCTGATTTGTGGGGTTGCTTTTCATTGTTAGGTTGCATTTTCTTGCTAACAAAAATTATTTCCAGCCTTTTTTCCACTGGTTGGTCTTATTTTGTCTCTAGTCATCCTAAAATGCTAGAAGTGCCATGATGCAAAAGTTTCTTGTATATCAGTCATTACTAGTAGCCGTCTGGACATGGAGTCACATGGTTTTTCCAAGCGCAAAATTCAATTTGACCAATTGTAGCAAGAGGCTGAAAACATTATGCACATCTCTAGAAAATATTCCATGCTCAGCCAAATGAACAAACATTTTGCAAGGCTGAGCAATAGCGTCATGCTTTCAAGATATTCTCTGCCAAGGCTTTTGTTCTCCTGATGATACTTAAGCCTTCTACTGATGGGACAAAGACCTCTGGGAAGCTGCCACAGCCAGAGCTTTCCCACTTCGCTGAAGGCATGGGGCTAGCAATAATATCAGGGAAAGGAATGAACAGAGAGACTCCACTGAACTCAGCTTTAAAGAAATACATAATTTGCCTCTGTTCCTTTATTTCAAAAATATTAGATACTGGAACATTGCTGTTTCTTTCTTTGAGACCTTACTCAGCCTCAGGGTGGGGCAGGGGCAGGTGATTGCATCCCTTGCCCTACCACCCACCACCCCTGAGTGGGGTAGGAGCCATGAAGCAAGAGCTAACCTGGGCACCTTGTTTCTGAAGAACTGACTCCTGCCCTGCTGGGCAGAGCTTGTGTGAAGTGTGCTTATTTGTTGATGTACTCCATAAAAAAAAGTGACACTCATTCTCCATGTTCAGACTGGGTTGGGTAGGAGCGGTGAGGTGAACTGCAGGGCAGTAATCTGGAAGGTACTTGGCTTCAACTGTAGTACCCAGAGGAAGGGCATGGCAGAAAGCACTGAAGCTACATTATATGCCACCAGCTTACCGGCAAACCTGTATTTTCTTCAGTGACATGGCGGTTTCCCTGTAGGAACTTCAAGAAGAGAGATCAAGCAGTTGAGGTCATTGGGCTAGGACTAAGGAGATGGTCTAGGCTCTGCCCTCAGCCCTGCAGCAGATTCCCTGTGGCATCCCCTACCTCAGTAAAGGAGGTTCGAGTTACCAGTGCTGTGCTCTGCAAAGCTACTTGGGAGGTTCTCAGATCAGACGGCAATGAGCTCCACAGAAAAGCTTATAAATATATTAAATTTATGAACATTTACTGTACGCTGCACACTGAAATCTGCCAACACTAATCCAAAAGAATTACACATTTTAGGCCTGAACATAACATACTGTATGCAGTAACTCACATCAGAGCAACCCATATGCTACTGTTAATGTGCCAACTGACACATGTTAAGCCACAAACATAAGAAAGGGTTGGATTTCAACTGCATTTTTGTATTCCAGTTATTCCTCGGGTCCATTATTTTTATTCACCATCATCTTCTCTCCTCTCTCTAGACAGCCTGCTGTCCCTAATACATCTTCCACTCCCCCTACCAGATTTCCGGCTGGGTAGAGGCTGCTCTGGAGACAAAGCAACTAACATAAGCACATAGGCTGGGAAGGACAGAAATAGAACCCCCCCTGCAATAATCTAGGTCACTTAATAGCCTACTTTCAGGGTTCTCGGTGAACCCTGTACCCACTCCTGCTAGGCAAAGAGAAACCCTGAGAAGAAGTGGGTGGATGAGTAGACAGCCAGCCATCCCAAGTGTCAGATCTGACTCCTCGGGAGAGATGCATCGAGGATGCTCTGACAGAATGTGTCTGAGCTGGAGGCAAATGTTTCTGTATTACATTCATGACACAAGAGTTCTGCCACCTCGCAATATGTGCACGCTCTCTCTGCTTGATGGTAATAACTGGATTTTTCCAGGGAGCCAGTGAAAGCACCCCAATGCCGTTACAATAAGTCTCAAGATTATTTACTGAGCTAGGATAATCCTCCGGAAATCAGCGTGTTTTACATAAAGTGAGTCAGGATCAACATCAGGAGACTCTGAGCGTAAACGTGCCCCACGTAGCAGGAAGGAATCTGCTTCCCACCTTTCAGGTTTGTCGAGGTGTGACACCAGCAATTGAAACATGCGACAAGGGACCAAGCCACAACCGGCTTCAGTTCTCCTCCCCAACTAGCCAAACTCATAAATTCACATGGGGTTAGTGGCAAAAATTGTGTGAAGGATGATATTTCATTGTTTAAGCAGAATGGTTTAAAAAAGGGAAACAAAAAAGAAGACAAGAGCACATGTCATCATGCAGATTTAAACCACAAACTTTCAGTTACCTTATCAGATAAATACTTCTTACAGAAGCAACTAATGTATTTTATGTAGATACTGAAGAGGATCTGATAGAGATTTAAGTGATAGATTCCGCAAGTATTTGGCAACACATCAATAATGTACTGGAAAACCAGACTCCTGACTCTCTTCTTGATTATAGGAAAGCAGCTGCTGTAGTCTCAGAGCTAGAAAAAGTGGCTAAATGCGCCATGTGAGAAACCAGGATTTGGCTCCTACCTCTGCTAGAGCTGACCTGATGTAAATTGTGAAGTGAAGGAAAGAATAGCTGGCTTGTGTTTAGGGTAGGAGGTGAAACCACACAGCAAAAACGTCCTCCAGTGCATGGGTAGAGAGAGACCACAATGCACATACCCCCAGCCTTCACTTCAATATATTCCTATGGATTATTTTGATCCTCTCTCTTTCTCTGTCCTTCTGGCCTGCGTGGGCAATGCAGTGTAACCCATAGCAGCACGTGCTGCAAAAGCTAATAATACCCTGGAGAATATGGAAATCATAGCATCCTTGAGGTAAGAACTTGCACTTTAATTTCAGCACAGAGAGATCTTGTGGGATTCCCTTATTCAGTGTTATATACCTCACTCTTTTCTAGAAACTTCAAAGACTTTTATGCTAAAGAATCCTTTCATCATGTCCTCAGACTGGCTTAATTAAATTTAGGAGACTACTGCACTTTTATAAAATGAGCAGAAAAGTGTCTACCGTTTAAGCATACTACTATATTTAATTTTATTTTTAATATTATTCCAACTTGCTTTTTTATTTCAAACATGCATAAAAGATTTGCACGTGAGTGACTGCAGAGCCTAAACCCAAAGATATTAGGCATGTTGATAGCCCTGCTCACGTAAGTCTGCAGGATGTAGGCATTTAAGACAGTTCTGAATATAAGACAGAGGGCTATTCATGACTATTAACTTTAATTTGATGAGGAAAGGCTCCCAAGACCTAATCAGTGAAGAGGGTGGTACTATTCTGATCTCTCTTCATTAGACCTGCACTCCAGAGCCCTGCCCAACTCGGGGTCGAGGGCAGGACCACCCCCATCTCCATTGCCGTAAGGGAAACGTAGCAGAGAATAGCTGCTGAGCAATGTATCTAACAGAAGTATTTGGAACAGGCTAGCATGAATCCCCTCCACCGTGTGTTCAAAACAATGCCTGCTTTTTATGCCTGAAGCATTTGTCCGTAGAGGTGAGACAGAAGTCACTGTGTGCAGTAAATGATTGAAGTGCTGAAGCTGAAGTTCAGCAGTGGAAGTTCAGTGTTGACAGAGGGTGTGAAGGACATGAGAAGAGCCATGTTGTGTCAGATCAAGTGTCCATCTAGCAAAATATTCTGCACTGAGCAGTAACCCAAATATGTTGTGGGAAGAGTATAAGAGCAAGAGAAGCATGTAGTGAAACATCCCACCATAACCATCCCTCAGCCTCCAGCAATTTGCAACTCAGTGACCTTCTGAGCCAGAGGTGGTAACGGGGGTGTTTAACTGTCCTCGGTGGATTTTCTTTTCTTCTGTGAATTTGCCCAGTTGCTTCTTAAGCCTATATAAACTTTCAGCCTCTTGTGACAGACTCTCTCTAGATAAACCACATGCTGTGTGTCAAGGTGGTGAATCTTCTCTCATGTATTTTGGACCTGCCATCTTACAGTGTAGTTCTTGTGTAAGAAGAGACAATAATCAATCCATCCCTATTCACCCTCTTTACACCACTCATTTTTTTATATACTCTTGTAATCTCCCCTTCTTTTCCAGGCAGAAGAGTCCTAGTCTACTTTGTCATTCCTGACACATTGTGCATGAATCTACAAGTTAGATGAAAATTAAATCATTTTGTTCAAGAAGTGCTAGAGTGGATAGATGAAGAGAAATGCTTAAGCACCTGTAAACAGGGAACAAGGAAAATGATTAGTCTTTAGTAAATGTGGTACTTCCAGCCCATGGGTCTCCCAGGGAAAGGTGCTGAAACTCCAGTCTCAATCACTGTCAGTGCTTCTCTTGGGCTGATGACATTCCTCCAGTATTTACCAGAAAAAGCGAAACCTCATGCTTTCCATTTACCCTATTTTCCCATCACAGCTATAGAAAGCCATGTGAGAAGACCTTCATGCCCTAGTACCTATGCCAGGAAACCCTTTCTTCCCCCGAAACACAGAATCATAGAATTGTTAAGGTTGGAAAAGACCTCTAGGATCATCAAGTCCAACCGTCAACTCAACACCACCATGTCTCTTAAACCGTCCCCTGAAGGGCTGCATTTACACATCTTTTAAACACCCCCAGGGATGGCGACTCCACCACCTCTCTGGGCAGCCTGTTCCAATGCCTGACAACTCTTTCAGTAAATAATTTTTTTCCTAATATCCAATCTAAACCTCCCCTGATGCAGCTTGAAGCTGTTTCCTGTTGTTCTATCACTAGTAACTTCAGAGAAGAGACCAACACCCACCACACTACAACCTCCTTTCAGGTAGTTGTAGAGAGTGATAAGGTCTCCTCTCAGTCTCCTCTTCTGTAAGGGAGCTAAACATGTCGGACCCCATCCTATCAAACCTCTTTTTCAACTCTTAAAATTCAACTAAAATTAATAAGGAGGGCAGCACAATGACTGAATTTAAATTTTTGTCTTTAAAGTGGTTTTAAAGCTTAATGCTGTCTTATCACACTTGGGGGCATTACAGATGGAGTGGGGACCAAGATACCGAAGTACCTGTGTTTCCTTAAAAATAGATTACATTCCTAGTGACATTCCACTGCCATGTGTTATCTGGAACTGAAGTTGAATGAGTTAATGATTTCATTTCCATGGTTTGAAGCAATAGATTTGAGATGTTTGCTATGCTCCTTCCCCCATTCAGGCAAGAATGCAATCTCTGCAACCACTGCTTTCATTTAGCTCTACTCAGTTGCTACTTGTTGCCAAATGGAACGTGGATGTGTCTCAGAGAAGATCACTCTTGACTAATGAAATGGCAATTAGTTTATGCAACTTATTAGCATTAGTATTTATTTTACTTTACAATATTACCTAAAAGCAGTGTGGAGAAATTTAAACTGCAGCATTAGCTGTTCAGTGCTATCTTTTAAATAAATTGTCCTACTAAATGTAAAAAGCTGGCATTTGTACTGCATGCACCTATGTTATCATCATCGCAAAGCAGATGCAGAATGTAAGGCGACTTGAACAATCAGCACTGTAATTTGCACAGTAACATTGTTTTAGATCTAATTAGTGCTTATGCAGATCCCTTACAAAAATGTGAAAACCGCACCAGGATGTAATTGTTAATGAATTTAGTGCAAAGCACATCTGCATAAATTCCATTTCAGCAAGAAAAAAAACCCCCAACCTCTAAGTTCAACTGCTATTTGCTCAAGAGCCAAAACACTGTGAATTGTGCCCACTATGTTTTAGCCTTGCTCTGCTGGCTTTGATATTTCAAATAAATACTACAAAGTTAAAGCCTCCAGCTGCAGACCAACCCATCTGTAGATGTTTGTTATATTTGGCAGTATTCAAAGATGATTTGCCTTCCTGCTGAAAAATAAAATAAAAAAAGAGGTTCTCTCAGCAGAAAACCAAAATTGAAATACTTATCAGCCAAAAAATAAAGTTTAAAAATATTCTGCATGGGTCAAGTGGCAGAACTTTTGAAACAGCAGGCATGCATGTATACTGCACCTATAGCTCAAACTCTATACCTCACTCCATGTGTATGCGTAAGTCCATCTGCAGTCATCTCTCTCTTGTCTGCAGAACATATCCATGGCTAACAAGGAGCACCACTAATGAATGCCACTAACTGATCTTAAACTTCATGCTACAGCTACCTTAGAAACTGTTCATCTGCCCTTCAAGAATAGCATCAAGATCTACTCCACATACCTTTGTTTCTTCAGAGTTGTTTTCCAGGTTTTAGGCAGGGCTCTGGAGTTGATCTTCCAACAAAGAACTGGGATCAGAGGTTTTTGTACCAGCACCAGAAATCTCACTCAAGAGTATGGAGTCTGTCATGAGTAAGTTTTGAGATAAGGACATCTATTTGCTGGGTCTTGGCTTTATTTATGGCCTTTATAAGTAAATGTAGCTGAGGTGGACCTTGTACCAAACTTTCATTAAACTCTTTTGTAGGCTTCTTTATGGAAGTCTCGGATCCATAGTCTTCCTCCCTGAATAGAGTGGAGATGGTTTTACAAGACCAGGTTCTGACTGGCATTAGCCCATAACAGGGTTAGGGGAACACCAGAGCAGGAGTCAGGAACATCCAAAATAGCAACCGTGCCTTCTTCCTACCCTGGTCTACCTCAAAAACATCTTCTGACAAACTCAGGTCACTCAGAACAAGTGAGTGACCAAAAATCAGAAGTTACATAGTGTGTGATATTGGAGAGGTCTTACACACCAGCACATTGATACCTATAGACACAAGAGCCATATACTTGAAATACATTATCAGTCTTGGTCTTAATTTTTAACTTCTGGCAGTTTTTCCCCCAAATCTGGCATTCACAGCCAGGCTCAGTCCCTTTCCCTTGGTTATTGTTATCTGAAGAATTTTCATTTCTGTAGTTTTTAAAAAAGCATCATTTTAGTTTTGCATCCACAAGGTCTGGCTGTGACTTTTGGCTAAGAAATCAGAACGGATTCATGGAAGAGGTGGGGATCGTGTTGCAAGTCAGAGAGCTATCACCTACTTCAGGGTCTGTCACAGACTTCCTGTGGGTGATTAAATCAGGCAAGCAATTTAACCTCCCATACCTTCATTCTCCATTTCTGAAAGTGAGAAACAATAGCACTGAGACATTCACAGTGAATGACTATGTTAAAGATGGTGAGACATTCAGGTATCTTCTGATGGACCTACATAAAAAGCTTAATATAATCTAGATTCTTGGATTGAAATGGATAGCTTCACAAGTTTATAGATGAGTCTAGTGAAAATCTTAATGAGATTGCTATCCATAAATTTGTTAAAAGGATATTAGTAAGATACATCCTGGCCAGCAGGCTTCATGTTTCCTTTGGCCAGCAAAAGCACATGCTAAATGCCCAAGGCCCACAGCACTTTACATTTCAGATCATCCCATGCCAGTGACAGCTGCTGTGTCAGCCCCATGGAGACTGAACCAGTGCTCCCAAGCTGCTAGCAGTGGGTGTTCATGCTGCAACCTTGACAGCCCAGAGTGTAACAGGAGCAGAACAAGAGGGAACTGTAGTAGACTATATGTGATGAAACTAGAGGGGGACACCTAACACCCAGTGAGACCACAACAGCGTTGTGTCTTGGTTGTACACATGCGTTTCTTCATATAAGTATGCACCATTTCATGGAGAAAACTCCCTTGCTGTGCTGAGTTCTGCATAAAGAACTCAGAGAGTAGACCACATAGCGTATGTCTTTCAGTTCGAACCAACAAGCAACCAATTTAAACCAGGCTTTTAATCTTCCCCTCTTCTTCTGTATTCTTTAGCAGAACCCAACATTTCTGGGACCAAAAGATCCCTTTCTATCAATAGGTTACTACTGAGCCTTTCAAAAAGACAAGGTAGGTTGCACAGGGCTTTTTTATTAACATGATATTCACAAATGTGGAGGACAAGGTACTGAGGGAAAGAGAAGGACTCTGGTAGACAGTGGGACAGTAGAACATGATAGCAGAAGCGGAGACGAGACAGTCAACTGAAGGAATGGAAGGAAGTGAGAGGAAGGTGAGGAGGACAGAGAGAAGTGAGTGTCACTAAAAGGAAATGAGGAGACGAAGAACAGACTAGATGTGTGTGAACTGCACAGGAATCTTCTTTTCCAAAAACCTTAAATCTCAGCAGTTATCTTAGTTTTCTGTTTTTAAAGGAAAACTAAGCACTGGACAAAGATGAGGGGACAGAAATTCATTGAATGCAACTGGTTTGCACCCACTTATGGTGGCAGTGAGTTTTGGCTGGCATGCTGGGGACGTTAGGAAGCTGTTTCCATGCAGAAGGTGGAAAGGCAGAGGTTGTGGGCACCCAATATAACTGTTTTCTCTTTTGTTCCCTCAGGATTAATAAAATTAAAATCTCTGATTTTTTTTTTAAAATAGATCTTCAAGTACTTCACAGTTTCCAGCATCCAAGGCCTTGTTTTACATGCTGGGAAGTGGGGAGGTACATGAGCTCTGAGGGTAATGTCAGCCAGCGACAGAACTAGTCTCTCAGCTCCTGACCTGCTCCCACATCACTGGCCTGGCCCTTGGATGTGCCACCAGATTGATTTTCCCACTCAGTAGTAATTAATGCTTCTATATTTCTTTTCTTTTTTGGTTCAGTTTGGATTTTTTTGCTTACATTTCAGGCATTTCTCCATGCTCTTCATCTGTTGCTTGATATGACCATGTGTACCTGCTTCTTTTGAGAACTAGTTCTTCCAAGCGGTTGCTCATGCAACTTGAGCAGCCATGGAAGGTGAGGCGTGCCACTGGCCTGGACCTAAGAGGAGGCAAAATGGGAATCCTGGGGAATCCCAGGAGGAGGAAAGCCTCTCCTCCATCAGCACGGTGGCTGAAACCTGACATACAGGGAGGACAAGCAGACATTTTCTTCCTTGCTCTGAGAGCCCTTTTCATGTAAACCGTGCAGTATAGAAAATTCAGCTGTTCCCTGTTCTCACAGGTTAACCCAGATAATAAAGGCACTTCGCTCTTTGCTTTCAGATATTTTTCTAAACAGTTTTGATCCTTGAAACATTTAGACTAACAAAGAAATTCCACTGCCTCCTCGTCTCCCTCCCTCCCGCCCCCACCCCAATAACTTGCTCTGTCTTGTATCTCTGACTTGATTTTTGGCATATATTTGCATACATTAGAAACGGAGAGAGGATTAAAGTTTAAGAGGAAATTGTGGCTAGTGTGAAAGGGGAACAAAAGGACATCTGTGAAGTAACCCACAACTGGCAAGGAAAGCTATTCCACCTCCAGCACCAGCTGCAGGGGAAGTGGTGCCCACTACCCCAACAAGACCTTCTTTGTTTTGCTGCAAAAACTGGGAGTGGCGGCTTTTAAAGTGACACAATTCGAGGTGAGGAGCTTCCCATTTTGCTGCTTTATTCCAATATTATATGGCAACAGATGTTTCCTAAGGAATTAATTCCTCCCACTATTACCCAAAAAAAATCTCCCAAATGCAAAGGGAGTACAGATTCATAGTGCTGGGTCCCTCTGCACCCGCAGGCATGCATGCAGGAGTCACCACTGCAAATCCCTCCAGGGCCCACCAGCCCTCCTAAACCTGCCACCTCCGCCCATGGCAGAGGAGGACATTTTCCGGCACTGCTTGGTCCAGCAGCAGCAGAAGGAGCTGGGGGCTGTGTGGAGGACGTGGGAGACGGGAGGAGGCGATGCAGGACAGAAAACAAGCTGGTTGAAGGGGAAGCTTGAGAGTAAAAGAGACAAAAAGATGCAAACTGAAAGAAGACATGTTGTGTACAAAGCTGTCTGTGAGTGAGATAAGAAGGAATTGAGCCTGCTCCGAGGAAGAATGGCGGAGAGGAAAGATGGGGAAACACAGGAATGCGAACCTTATCCCATCCAGTTTTGGGACCCACTTTTTATTTCTGAAATAGTGGAAGCTCTCCAGCTGCATTATAAGTGTCCTCCTAATACTCAGTGAGAAAAATACTCCAAAGCCTTGTTTACCTTCTGCTTGCAGATCCCCTAGAAGGTGTAAGATTTGTTCATCCTCTTACTGGGGACCCTAAAAAGAGCAATGTCTGGAGACAGAATGGTCAAATCTCTCTCCTAATATTTGCTTTCTCAAGAGTTCAAAGTGCTGCAGCCAGTCACCGATCAATAGTCTGTGAAAATATAGTTTTGTGCCAAGAGTCTGTAAGTCATGAGATCTAAAGCTTATGTCTTTAAGTCCAACTGCTTGGCTCCATTCCCCACTCTGCCTTGGCCACTTTGCTGTTCTCTTCTCCCCTGGTTAAATTCCTGCTTGGAGACCACTGGAGACTGTGAGGTCAAAATCAGACCTGGAGGTTTTCCCCATGTGAGATTAATGGCAACATAATGGTGACAACTACCCAAAGTGTGCTGCAGACTGCCCAGTGCACGCAGCTTGTGTGTTGTGATGAGTATCTTTGAGACAGACTCATCCATACTAGTTTTATCAGGCTGGCAGAGTCCTCCCTGCCTTCCACCACCATTCAGCTTTAATTTAAAAATAAAAATGGCTCCAACCATCAGCTTTAAATGACTTTCATGGAAAAAACAATCAGCCAAACAAAAAAAAACCTTGCACGGGCTTTCATTTGACAATACACAATGTTTTTAAAAGTCTCTGGAGACTCTCATACATCGATTTGACTTTCTATAGATCACTTGGTTACTGCCACGCTCCCTTCTTTCCTTGTGTGCACTTGGTAGAGGAGGAGAGGAGGATATCTAAGCTTAGAGCATACCCAGGAGGGGCAGAGCTGAGCTTTTCCAAGGTTTTTACTTGTTACTTGTTTTTTCAGTTTGTTCCCATTAAAATAGGGTGCGATTTCTTAAAGATGAGAATTATAGTTGGAAGTACTGACTACTACACATACCAACTGCTCAGGTCAAGGCCCTGTAGTTTTTAAGGACACATGCAGCAAGGACACATGGGGAAGTTTTAGGAAAAAAACCTTAATTCTACATGTGATTTTGTGGGAAAACTATTTTAATTCTTGAAACTGTAACATAATTTTTGCTATTGTTGGCAAACTCATGTTTAAGCTGATATGTTTCTAGTTGGCAAAATCCTGAATCCTGGTCTCTGAGAGGAAAATTAAGTGCTGGGTACCACTGAAAGGTTGACATTTCTACCTATCATTGTCCTCATAAGCTGCTACATGTAATCTTCTGATAAAAATTGACTAGTAAGATGGATATGAAAATTTCTTGTATTTATCCATATTGATAAAATATATCTGACAAGATAAAAAATAATTGTTAATGATCAAGCCTGAAAAATAACCTAGGATACGAAAGAGAAATCAGTTTTTTTCCTGGTGCTTGTTAGCTGAAATAAGCTGACTTTCCATTTTGGCCTCTGCTGACTCCCGTTTCATTGCAGACACTACCAATCAAGTAGACCAAGTCTCCTTGCTTCTCCCTGTGTTGGCTGCCAGTCACCACGGAATAGGCTGTGTGTATTTCACAGACAGAGTTAGCCATTGCATATGGAGTTCAAGGGTTAACGGTGATATGGCTGGTGCACCAAAATACAAACAGCCTGGGTGCCCATTACACGAAAGCTGTCACTCTTCAGAACTTGCCCTCACAAAAAACAGGGAAAATCACTAAAATGGTAGCATGGCTATATCAGCAAAAGAAACAGATCTCAAGTATAAGAGGGTGCCATTTTTTCATAGCAGTTTCACGGCAAAATTGTCCTGAAAGATGGTGCAGAGAGTAGCCAGATAGTGCTGAACTGAGGAACCTGCTCAGAATTTTAGAGTATGGTGCCAGACAATCTCTTAGTGTGAGAGGTGGTTTGTCTTGGGTTGGCTGGACAATTCAGAGAAGAACTGAGTGACTTGTAACAGAACAGAACTAAACTAGACAAGACCAGACCAGAATATTTCAGCTGGAAGCGACCTACAACAATCATCTAGTCCAACTGCCTGCCCACTTCAGGGCAAGTGGACTAGATCTTCATCTACTTTTAATGTATTCATCTTTTTTGCCACACACTTATGTAGTTGTTGGTAGCATGTATTCATCATGGTGTGTGAAGATTTTGCCTTTATGCTTACTGGCTGATTGAAAAAGAAAATAATAATCAAAACAAATGTATAGATTTTAAAGTATTGAAAATATTGTAAGTTTTCCCCTATTTTCACAGGAGTGAGCTCTACAGTAAGCACATTTCCAAGTGGTTATTCACTGTTCCAGCACTATTCTGTGACCTTTTTTGAAAGTACACAATCTAATGCTGATTCAGGACAATGTTTCATGCCATGTCAGCCCATCATTGGCAGGAGAAAGAAGAGAAAGGATCCAACCCAGATGTTTCTCAGAATGTTCTGATAAACTCAAGATTTTAATGGCATTTGCTACAATAGAAAAATAATGAAAAAAGGGGGAGAAAAAGGCGAGTGGGAATGCTGGGCAGTCATGCAGAGGTGATCACTAAATATCCTTTATGTACCCAATTTGTTCTTGATACTTAAGGACACTGTGGTGCTTGTACATGAACTGGAGCCACTTGTCGCTAGAAAGGCTGCCAGGATTAAATCAGTAAGAAATTGTTTATTCAGCCTGTTCAAACAAAAAATGAATTGTTTTGATGAATGAGATTTTTTTTTTTTAATGAATTAGTGCATGTCATGCCAGTAGTTTTTAAATGTAAAGCACTGAGAGGGGTTTTTTTTTTATTTCATTCTGACATAACTGCCCTAAAATAACTGAAGTATGTGGGCTCCTGCAGCAACACATTACTTTATGTATTCCAGAGGACATAGTTGCAACTGTAGGTAGACAAACACCACTTAAACAAAACAAAACAAAACAAAACAAACCCCAAAAAGCAAAGAAACAAAAAAACCCCACCCTTCATACATTGTATATATTCTGTAGTAGCTTTGATAACATCATCCTTATTTTTTGCAACAAAAAAATCCAGTGTTTCAGTTAAATGTACTTTCAGTGATGATGGACATTTTTAACTCCCTCTATTAGGTTTATTACACCAGGGCAAAACTCTTCAGATTCTTTTGAGAGCGGTATCAATACTGGTGATAAGTTGCATGTATCAAACTAAGCCCTAATCTTCCCTACTCTTTTCATGCAAGAAATATCATTAATTTGGGATCTGAGACAGAAAACTAAGCTTCCAATTGTGGAAAGCAGTGTGCCTGCTAAAAGCTGAGGTTGCCAACAGAAGGGAAACCACAGCCACACATTTACCTTGCAACAGGTCAAAAGTATCACCAATCCCCGCTGGCTGCTTTTACCTTTCTTCTGCAAGGGGTGGAAAAGCTGGTACTCTTCCTTCTCCCCTGGCAGCAAGTGAGCACAAATCAGGGGTGAAGGTGATTTCAGATGATGTGACTAACTCTGCATTATAGCACTTTAGGGTAATCCCAAGGCCATGAGTGGTGGCAAGTGTCCAAGAGGTAGTAATGGCTTCAGGGACACAGTGTCTGCAGAATTAAGATCTGTAGCCTTACGTTTGCTTGCAGTTTAACTCTTCAAAATGCTACCTGATTCCAGAAGAAAGTATCAGTCCATGTATTACTTTGTGTTATAACCCTGGTTTGTGCAGAGCACAAAATAGCTGTGCAGAACAGATGGCAGCTGGGGTTCGGTATAGACTTGGAACCAGACAGAGGTCTTGCAAGTAAGGATGGCAGGGTTTGGGCTGTGAAAGAGTGTAATAGATACATTCATGAAGGGTAAGTTAAATTAAATTTTTGACTTGAAAAAGACCCCAAACAGCCCAAAATCATACACCGGTTCACCTTGTCTATGTGACTACTTTCAATATTTCAACTTCAGTTATTATTATTAAGAATGAGATGACTCATAATTATTAAATCTGATATATTTCCCCTGTTGTTAGAGCATCCATGGCATTGGCATAAACTAGCTTACACACTGCTCATGTCCAGGAATGCGAAGACTGACTCACCTTGGAAGAAACATGTGGCATCAGGTAAGAAGAGGTTATGCCCATCAAAACTCCGACATCATACCCATCCTGGCTGGAAGGGGCATGGTGTCTGGAAAAGCCCTCACTTATAATTATCAAGCTAAGCTTGCTCCATGCTCAAGGCAGGGAATCTGGCATGGAAAACCTCCAAAAGCTTTTCCATCCCATTCCAAATTGGCCACCATAGTAACATAATTAAGACAATAGAGATATTATATTTGGAAACATGATGCTAATAATAGGTTACCTTATTTAAGGACCATCTCTTCCCCCAGTAAGTTCTGGTGTTGCCTCTAGCTGAAAGAATGGAGAGTAAAGAAAGAATTCACTGATATACTTGGAAAACGAGTAGCTAAAATCTAAATTATGGTTCAGAAATCAGAAGTCCATTTTATTTTAAAAGCTTTCTCAAACCCTTGCTCTCAAAAATAAACATGAAAGAAATAATATAAAAAAGAAATAACATATTCAGAAACCTATATTGGTTGTCTCTCCTGCTGCGCAGATTACTTTCTGTTCAACCTATCATTTGATGAAGGAGAACATTTACAACCTGCTTCGATCAAATGCCATGACATGCAGGAGTGCTTCCAGGGCACCCAACTTCCTCATCTGATTCCCTGAAGTAACATGCCCTTCAGTAGCTGGTGGTTGTTTCTGGCAAAACCTTTCTGCATTTTATTGCTCAATAGACTAGCTAATTAAGATGGCAAACTCGTAACAAAACTTTACATTTTAACCATATTCAGAAAATCCTAGGAAAATTTGCATAATCTCCACGCGTAGAGAGATTTATCCTTGTTAGCACTTGGGTTACATTTTTTGATTAATCTTTTTAGACAGCAATAGCTAATGTTTATAGAGCTTTCACATGAGGACTTGGATTTATGTTAGTTTTCAGGTTTTTACTGTCTCTTGTGCCTATTGATAGAACAAATGGGCAAGTATTGGTGGTTTCACTTTACTGGTGGTGGAATGAGCATGCAAAAGGCCTAGGAAATGTAACCTAACTGGGGGTGCAAATCAGTGACAATGCTGGAACAGGAACAATTCTCCAACCAGCAGCCCTGAAAGATGACAAGTACTCTTAAAGCTGTCCTCCTGCTTTCGTAAAATGTTGAGGGCAAGAAAGCTTTCTGACCCAGGCATGAATAAATGGAAATATGACCTCCTGATGGGCTGATTTCTGGTACCCTGAATCACCTGGAATAACAGCTTGGTCAATGAATTGGTCTCAGTGGAGCTGTTTATGGAGGGACCACTAACTAGACTGAGGGAGGGGATCTGAAGGTCACCATGTAATGTGTCTTCACCACCTAGAGTATGCAGGCTTGGCAGTCCTTCTTAATCTGTCCCCACCCCATCCCCATCTCTCTAAGTTTCTAACTCTGCTGGCAATTGCAGCTCATGGATCTTGCAAACAGTTAAGGCTGCTCTCTAGCATCATGGTGATCATCATCTCCCTCCCTTGCCTGCAGCTGATGTTGCCTTTGGGTTCATCTTATGCTCCTTACCCCACTTTTTAAACAGAAAAGTACGTGTGCTCTTACTATGGGGACAGTTGGTCCACCTCCATCAGAACTTCATGGCCTTTGGTGAGATCTTTCTGAGACTTAAGCTCATGCACAAAGTGCAGCTGTTGCCCCTGCTAGAGCCAAGCTCATCATGGTGACCCACCAGGAGAGGCTGCACACCCTGGCAGAGGAGGTGCACAGTGCCTGCACAGTAGCCCTCAGTGGGGGCTTCCCTGACCATCCCTGAGCTCACAGTGGCAGGGCGAGCCTGAAAAGGGGCAAGCAGGAGAAAGCTGCAAGTTCCTTTATTAAATAATGGCCAGTTTTTCTATCCTCTGTTGTACGACAACTAAACATTCTCACCTCGATAGTGTTATATATATGATGACTGCTCTTTGCTGTCCTTGTTTTGTTTGGTATTGCTTTCTTGAACCTTTGGTAATGTATGTATACACACACACACACTCTCACATGCATACCCAAGTCTACTACAAAATTTTCTGCTGAGATTCCCTACCAGCTAAAAAGTGTTAAAGCCACCACAGACAGTGCCAATACATCAGAATGTACAACGGGGTTTCTACAGAGTTTGGAGCATTCTTTGAGAAGTGATGGGAAAGAATAGATGATAGCATTAGGGGCAGGGTAGGGATAATTAAAAAAAAGATCTTTTCAAGAGTCAGTGGAAGGTTAAAGACCCGTATAATTCTAGAGAAAGATGAGCAACTACAGGGAATTTTAAGGATAAAGGAAAAAAATTAAGCAAAGCTGAGGGGCAGATGGGGTAGGGGAAAGAGGAAGAAGAAGGATATAATGCTGGATCACCTTCTGCACTGTAATTTAGTTTTTCTTCCCCAGAGGAGCACATCTGCTATTCTTTCTGTGAGCTTCACGTAAAAATGCAACCCCTTCTCCCGCCCCTGTAGAGAGAGTGGCAGAGAATCTGCCATTTAAAAAGCCAAACTAAAATCTCTCTACTGACAGCTCTACTTGTGTTTGACCTTAAAAGGCTACATTATTCCAAGGGTAATCCCTGGAGGAGTATTTAAAGCTGTGCAGCAGCTTGGGGCAGTCTCCAAGGAGGACAGAAGGAAGCTCAGCGTTCCCAGCAAGCAGCTTCCTCGCCTCCTCACTGTTGTCTGTAGTGGCCCTTTCTGGGTTTCATGCTGTGAAAACTGGCTTTTGGTGCATTTCCTTACCCAGATAGCCAGCGTCAACTTAACTTTACATAGACTGAGCTTGTACAGACTGACCTACCTGCTACTTTGGGCTGCTCTACTTAGTTTGATCCCTGAATTTAAGGTCCTGTGAATGACCTTGGCTAGGATGCTTTAATATGATGACTGGTAACATACTGTGCTGACACAGTGTTGGGCAACAGTTCTGCTTTCACAGCTTTAGCAAAGTGGAATGACTAGGTAAAGTGAATAGTCTTACACCAGGGACAAGCCCCTGTTCGAGACAACAGGGTTAAGCTCCTGTGAGCGTTTTGTCATTTCTTCCATCTGTCCAACCATGGGCATAGCACCTAATAATACCTGAAATAAATAATACCTAAGCAGCAAAACTCCACATAGGCAGGGATTTCCATAAGGCAGAGAAGGTTGGGGTGAAACAGAGAGGATGCCGACTTCCTCTCTCTTTCAGCAGTGCCTGCTGAAGCCAGTGAGATTCCTCCAGCTTTGAACCAGTATATCTAAGAACCAAATCTGGTTCTGCACTTGGCAGAAGCACAGATACAGAAACATGATGCACAGCCAGATCTGCAAATAAAGATCTGCTAGATTAAAGGGCAGATATACAGTACATGTTTTGCTTTCTTGGTAGCCTGGAGAGAACCACCCAGACTTCTAACTTGTGTACGTATACTTTCAAAAGGGCAAAAATGTTGCTTTCATAAATTAATTTCACACACTTTACAGAGATAAAAATAATCACTGTGACATTTTGTTTGTCTTCCTTTTTTCCTGTGTGCAAGCAGCCAATTCTCAATTACTTACAGCCCTAAATTTGTTCCGCTCAATTGTGAAAAGCCCCCGCAATATTCAACAGGAGGGGAAGAATTCTGATTTGTGGAAAGTCATCGTGTTTGCAAAGAAAGCAAATTTCCTCCTCTCCCAATATGCTGTGTATACCAGCCAAAACAAGACTCTCATACCAAGTGCCAACTGGTATGAATTCCAACCATTTTATGTATTATATATTAATGTTACAAAATACGCACCCCGATAACAAGAGAATTTGTTGTGGCAATATCTGACACCACTTCTGAACTGACGTAGACGCGACAGCCTAACAAAAACATGCCTGCCAGCATGATGGCATTGGTTATGGATACAGAATTGCCTCAACAATTCATGGGGTTCTGTAGTGGCTTTTCTTCAGTAATAACCATATCAGACTTGCTGAGCTTTTCTCTAGCTACTTATTACCCTCTAAGCTAAAAAAAAAAAAAAATCAAGTTTTGATTAGTTTGCTTCCTGTACATTAAAAGTAACAGAAACTGTATAGACACTAGTTTCTTGTTATTTTTTTTTCTGATGGGTGACTGCCCATGATACTTCAGTTGGATTCAGAGAAGACCCTTTCTTTTTCCTATGAAATCTCATCTCCATTATCCTCCATGAGGGGAGATGTCTCATAGGAATACGTTTCTTGTTCAGACACTTCTTTGTGGTTTCAGCATGCAATGAAGGAAAGCATTACGTAAGTTCAGTGAGGGCTCTGGAGGTATAAAGTGTGTGCCTGTAGAATATGCACAGGCTGCAATGAAAGTCTGGGATCAATGCACACATTTTTGTAAGGTTTGCTGAATACAGAGTCAGGGTATGGCACTGGATGTGATCACACATGGAAGCTGAGGAGAAAGCTCCTGTTCTGTGAAAACAGGCAGGGCCGACAGGAGGGAGCAGGTGTTAATTAACACCAAGTGACTCTTCAGTGCAATCCTTGTCCCCTGAGTTTTAAGTATATAGGAACTTAGAAAATTTGGCTGATAGGTATCTGAAGATATAAAATCACATAATTATGTGTTTTCTTATGCAAATTCAGTGGGTCTGGCTTACGGTGGTGCAAATCAAGACTGTTGTCAAGGCAGCGGATGTAAGTGCATGTCCTGCACCGCAAGCAAATGATGGACAACAGGCATGAGTGGAAGCATGAGACACTTTCATGGTGAGTGCAGCCTTGTCCTTTCATTTGTCCTGGAGTCTCATGAATTGTATCTCGAAGACTGGCACACATACTGACTAGTAGGTGGTTATGACAGAAGTAATTAGATGGTCTATTTACGTAATTACCAAAAGTTATGAGAGAGACAAATGCTGTGATCTCTACCCATAGTGAAAACTGGTGGGAATAGCTTGCCTGGATAGGGAAAGTTTGCAGGGCTTTGGGCTGCAGGGGCAAATGTTTCCATCGGCCCATTGGGAGGTTCATGAGTGCCTTTTAAATTTCCCGGTCAGCAGTGCCAGGAAGCCGTGACTGTAGCGAGGGCTCCCCAGGGCGCCGGGCGATGCGTGCGGCCAGCTGCTGGCGGGGATTAGGAGGATCTGCCCCTGCCAGGTGCTGGTGTTGTGCCCCTTCACCAAACATTTTTATGTGCTGATCACCTCCCGCATAGGAGACAGCTGTTCCTTCTCCTTATCCAAATGCTTGCTTCCCTTTAACCTTTGGTTTCTTAAACTCCTAGCTTCTGGGTCGTAGTCCAGTGAAACAGCTAGCTGTCTCTTTGATCAGTCAGTCTAATTGATTTTAAATAGTAACCCTGCAAATGTTGGTGTAAACCACATTTTTTGTTAGCAAGCTGCTTTTCCTGATTTCCCCTTCTCCTTTCCCTTTCTGTTTCCTTTTTCCTTTTCCTCTCTCTCCCCCTCTTTTCCTCCCTCTTCCTCTCCCTCAAAACAGAAGTGATTTCCAGCTATTTTCTGTGAGACGAGGAAAGGATTTCCCCAGACTCTCCTGTTATATTCTAGATCCTCTAAGTGCCCCACTAATTTTTTTCGCATTTCCCTTCCTGTTTTATACTTGTTATACGTACACAGGAAACTAGTGGTCCCATTTTCTAATACCAATGGTGTGTGGAACTAATTTCCCCTTCAGCAGCATGCTATTAGTGTTTCCACTAGTATTGTTAATAGTGATTGTGCAACATGCATTGCAGAAGTACTGGGCCCAGAATCAGGATCCCACTTCAGGCTAGAATTGCTTAAAAATACATGAACACCTGAAAACACAAGTAAGAAGCAACCCCACTGTAGGGACAGCTACCAAA
Organism: Phalacrocorax aristotelis; assembly: GCF_949628215.1. Classification (NCBI taxonomy): domain Eukaryota; kingdom Metazoa; phylum Chordata; class Aves; order Suliformes; family Phalacrocoracidae; genus Phalacrocorax; species Phalacrocorax aristotelis. Next base: position 120,977,548 of record NC_134278.1, read on the forward strand.
ACACCAAGTTGAGTAGCCCCACAGAGATTATTCTAATGATTTACACCTTGTCTGAACATCAGCTGCTTCTCAGGGAGTGTTGCAGATGGAAAGACCAAAGAATATAGAAACCTACTGGAAGGCAGCAAAGCCTCATGTGTAGCCCTTCATCACCAAGGGTTTGTGGCTGTGGAGCTGAATTAAACATAATTCAGCAATATTGGTGCCAGAAATCTCAATAAACTGTGCTTCATCCAAGATCCTGGTGTGCTGGGTACCAGAAAGCAAAGAAGAGAATATCCCAGTGAGACAAAACAAGCATCATCAGTTTTTATCATGCTCTGCACTGCCATTTGTAACAGTGAGTGCATTTTCTCATTGGAAAAGGTTCCTCTGCAGGGTCCAGGGAGGAGAGGCTGTGCAAACCCTGCCCAGGCTCATCAGCTGGAATGAAATACAGAGCTATGCCTAATATCTGAAAAGAGTGAGAGAGTGCTGGAGCTGGCTTTGCACTCGCAAGTTTGTGTTCTCAGGTTACAAGTGAAAAGGGCCACCTAGAATGGAAGTGGGGGCTGGTCACAGGGTTAAGATGGCAAAGACGACCCAGCGCTGAGACAAAAACTAGGCTGTCTTTCCCAAAGTGATTGCAGCTATTGTGAGACAGAATTAGACCTCTGAAGAGCCAGGACATGCTGTTTGGGGTGCATGGACAGATCCAGCACTGAAATTTAATATTTGGATCGGAAGGGGGAAATACTGTACTGTTCTTGAGTGTACAAAGCCCAGTAAATCCCAAAGCAGAACCTGCAGAAACATTTGTCCTCTCTCAGCCACAGCCACATCAGAAAACCTGCAATAGCCAAGAAAAAGCAGACAATGTAATGAGATGACTCTCACCCAGCCCTATATATCATTACTTATTTTATCTTCCAAGGCGAATGTACAGGTATTGGGCCCTAGTCCAGGAAAGCACTTAGGGCTGTATTCTGATAGCATGCAGAAGAACAGTACTTTGCTCAGCAAACAGCACCACTGATGTCTTTGAGGCGATTTATGGAGTTGAAATTGTGCAGGGTAAAGGCACTGGTGTTTGTTTCCTGAGCATTTGCATAGTGCTAACTCCAGTGATACAGCTCACTGCTGGAGGTTATTCATATGTGTAGGTTCTCTGCTAATAGACCTAACTGATTACCCAAGACAAGGAAAGAGACGCAGACCTGCCTCCAGCTCCCACTTGAAGCCTGCAGTGAAAATTGTCGGCAAGGGACCTCCAAAATTTGGGAATTTGCTGCAAAAGCACACCTGCCCTGTGGGCCAGGAGAGTGTGTTTCAGGGCAAAGGCTGTTAATTCCTGATTATTTAACTCCATAAACTGTTCAGAGAGGAAGCCAGAGGTACCTCTTGATGAAAATGCAAATACTCTGGATTGATGTTGGACTAAGAGAAGTGAGTCATCTTCCTCTCTCCAGGGTCCCAAGAAGATAGCCAGCGTGCAGCCTAAGCACCTAGACAACTCCTGGGGAAATGATGTGGGGAGCAGGTAATCTTGAAAATACCCTGATTCAGAGCCCAAGGAGAGACTTCCATTGACCTAATTGAGTTTTGGATCAGAGCCTGCAACAGCCTTGTCCAGGTTTGAATTTAAGATCTACATAAAATACTGGGGAAAAAAAAACCTGTAGACAATTTTCTGATATAGCAAAGAAGTTGCGCTGTTAGATTAAAGTGGTCGTCATTTCAATGAACAGAAATCAGGTTAAAAATTAATTTAGAAAGTTGAATTAACTCCATCAATATAGGAATCAATTCAAGGTAAGGTATGGAATTACAGCAAAAACTAGTGCCACTCTGTCCATAAATTAGTTGGTGGCTGTTACGATTACTGTGACTGCACTGACTCTGAGGCTCCGGGCACTTCACAGGCTGTAAATGAAGACACTACTCCTTTTATTCTGTGTGTTAGGCTTAGTGTAGCAAAGGTATGAGGAAGAGGCAAGTAGAAGACAACAGTGTTACCCACTGGGGGCACAGGGCTATTTTGATGGTTTAATAAAAGCTATGCACGGTGTTCCTGGAAATTGGAAAGCTGGTGTCCTTGATGGTTGAGGAAGGCAGGGTCAGCCACCTGCCCAGGGCATGCCATGGCTCCTTGCGGCTGCTATGCCCAGGCTTGTGTTTTGCAGAAGCAGATCAAAGGCAAGAGGATGAGTGGGTGTTCATGCCCTGTCCCAGTGAGTTAGGGTACCCAGCCAGACCCAGGAACTTGGAAGTTTTCCCAGGTTTACACACCAGGAATAGCAAGGAGACAAAAGACTTGCTCCAGGTTACACAAGAAGTCTGTGGTAGAGCAGGCTTCTTGATCCTAAACCAGTACCCAGACAAACAGATTTCCATGGTACCAGGAGAGTATGCCATGCACAGTGGGCAACATGTGGATTGGGTAAAGGAGGGGATCATCGAGGCTGGTGCCTGACCATACAACGGGCCATTACTCATTATTTACCAACTCAATGTCCAACCTGTACCTGCTGTCGCAACAGCATGTGCTTTAACTGTATTAGAAAAATTGCATTCTGCTTCCAAAGTCAGTTTCATGGAGATGTTGCCTCCATAATATACAGGGCCAGATCCTCAATAAGGCAATCAGCAGAGTTGTGTTGACTTTGGTGAAGATGTAATGATTCATATTTGCTGGGGAACGGATCCTCAATCACAGAGTGTTGAGTTAAGAGAAAATGTTGAACTGTGATGACTGAGTAGCATCTTGAGAATAATTAATAGGCTTTCTTTCAGGGGGGATGGGTGAAATATGTTCTATGTACAGACAGGCGACACCACTCATAGACAGTAATTATATCCCACGTGTCCTTTAGTTTGAAGGTTTAAGTGGAATAAAAATGGTACATAAGAGTTAATTTTACAAGTAGGCTTTGGTTTCTTTAGGATACAGTGGACTCAAGTCAGAAATTTGGGAAGACTAGATAAAAATGCAGTAAAAAAGTAAAAGGTCATTGTGTATCGTGAAGGGACACTCGCTGCATATACAAAGCAGAGGAAAAAAAAGACGTCCATCATTACCTTTTTTCCCCAAACAAATGGCCGTATTTTACTGTAGCACACGCCAGGAGCAGGAGGCTCACCCCAAGGTCGATAGAAATTTTCTTTGAGGTGTGTCTGCCAGCGTACAAGGGGGGATTAGCTGCTGCCCCCCATTTGCCACCCCAGCTGGAATATCACACCCTGGAGGTAGCTCTCTGGGGAGAGCAGCAAGCCAGCATGTGCAGCAACTGTTTGAAGGGGGGATTAAAGCACATCGTAAAAGCTTGCAGCCAGAAGCAAGAGAGGAATGTTTTCATGAAACATCCGTAGGTTACGAAGCGCTGGGTGTGCAGGCAGCTATTAAATAAAAGGCAGAGAGCAAAGCACTCACAAAACATGGGAAAGCACATGTTTATTTCTTCTCAAGAAGCCCAGCGAGGAAGGCAGCAGCCCAGGTGAAGTCATCATCTCCCTCCCCTCATGCTGGTCATTCAGGTTGGATCCTACTGTGGCTCTGCCATTCACGCATGGCAGGTAGTGACTGGCCAATGGTGGCTGACAGCTATGAAGGGATGGCTGCGTGGCCAGCTGTAGGGTGCTTCTGGTCCCCTCCGGGAGCAGGTGGAGGTGCCGGCTGCATGGCCACATCCAGGAAACCAGGACAGCTATAGCTGTTACCTAAACCTGGCCTGAAGGGTCAGCTTATCAGTTGGGCAACCTGGAAAAGAGAACTTACTACAGCTACACTGGTATAAAGGACCCACTCCTAATTTTATGGACATTTACAGACTGGGTTTTGAATACCACCATTCCTTGTGATGGGTCCGCTAGCTGGCACTACAGCTGAGCCACACAGCTTCGACTTCCTCTACTCCAAACTATTCCCTTTTTGTTTTATGAAGGTTTAAATTGTAGTTATCACTTGATCTAAAGTGTGGCTGACTAACTAGTGGTTTTGCACTGTACAGCGCAAGGTAGGGGAGCACATGACTGAACAGAGGACAAAGAATTGCTTAAAATGGCTGGGTACTAAAAACCTCTCCAGCCGTGACAGTACGTACTCATTTGAGGTTTTTCAAGCTGTTAAATATTTTTCAATTCAGTATTTTTATTAGTTTGTCCTGGGTCTTTTCCTTTTTTTTTTTAAATCCTCTATCCTGTGAATTCACTTTACTAAAAATACCAACCAACGGTCTCTTTGTGCAGTGAAATCAGGTTGGTGAAAACTGGTTTTGTGCAAGCAGCATGATAAAAGGTGCATTCAGAAATGTATCCAACAAGTAAGCGCTCTGCAGGGTATAAGTTTTCTGAAAATGGAAGCCGAATCCTCCAAGCCCTTCCATTGCGGGCTTGTGCTGCTATTGAAGACAACCATGAATAAGGTTTTGCAGGATCAGGCCCCAGAGTTCAGCAAAATTTACTTCCTGGCTGCTCTCCACAGCATTTAACAACTGAAATAAAAGAAGGAATTAATTTCTGTTTTAAATCCTTGGCAAGCAGCTTCATCTCATTGCTTATCTTTTCATGGGAATCAAAGGATCCTGCCTCGTTGCAGCTACTCACAGAGTAGGGGCTCGAGGGGGAGCAACGTATTTGCTTTCTCAGATGAAAATCAGATTCTGACCAGTGGTATTTTCAATAATGTTTAAGAAAGCTGCATTGCTAAAGAAAAGGCAATATCGTGGCTTCTCCATTTTTTCATTCTTGCCCTAAGTATGGTTCATTTTTCAGCCAAAGAGTTAACCATTTCTGCGGTGCTCACCCGACACCCTGCTCTTCCTGGTGGCTTCTATCAAACTCTGTTTTATTGTGAAGCATTGCACTTTTGGATAATATAGCCCACCAATTTGGTGGTAAACAAGCCTTGGCTTTAAGACAAAGCTTGTTTTAATCTCCATGATCAGGCTACAGATCTGACCATGTTTTCTAACAAACCTCTTATGAAGAAATCCTATTCATGATTATTATCTATATGAGAATAAAAATGTCTAATTACCTTATATTAAATCTGTATTTATCAATTGTGGCTTTCTCTGGGAAATTGTAATTTGCAGAAATGCTCCACATTCCAGGCTGTAACAGTTGGAGGTGGATGTCCTTAAGGATGGGAAAAAAAGTTCTTTTTTAAATGGCACATTTACTAATTATAAAATGCTCTTATCTCTCTGCAGCCAAAGCCAAAATGAACATGTGCCTTGCACTAAGAAATCCCAGGATTGTCACAACTTGTGCCAGCTGTTGAGGTTATGACACCTGTGCCAGCATCGCCAGCTCTGCCCACTGTCATCTGTTCCAACTGTTCCATCTGCACTGTTTGTACCAATTCTCCCATTTCTGCATCTGTACCTTCTGCAGAAACGGGTCCAACAATGCCAGCTGTGTCATCGGTGCCAAATATGCCAGATGTTCTATTTGTCCACCCTGGGCCAAATCAATGTAGTTTTGTGCTCATTAGTTTTAGCTGGTAGATTCTATTTCACAATTTTTTGAGATGCACTTTGATCGAATCCATTCTAAATCACCACTACAACTGTTTTACATCTATCTCGCCATAAACAGAACTTTGTTTGTCATCCTGTGCTCGGTCAAAATTATTTTGATCTTATTAAATCGTGCATGATGATACAAGCTCTGTCTTAATGACAGGATTATTTTTTCCCTGTAGAGGATGTAGCTGCAGAGAGATGAACAGAAAAAGATAAGGGTCATGGTATCCAGGCTGTAAATAATCCCCATGGTTACTGTAAAAGTTGCCCACACATTGATATACTGACTGAGAGAGCCCTGATCCTGATCCCTTATTCCACCACTGCAGATCAGGAGAAGCCCATCCGATGTTAGTTTAGTTGCACTGAGTATGTTAAGCTGCAAGGGACAGAGGAAATAGAGGCTCTGGATGTGTACTGACCATAGGCATGTTCACCAGGGCTGTGCTAAAGGTCTGTTCTCCGCATGACCATCCTGCTCAGGAGAGAGGTAGCTGTTGTGCTGCCACTGGCCATCCACAACCACCCTGTGGCCGCACCCAGCCTCCATAGCTTTTCTGTTGGCAAGGTTAACCTGTATTGATTTGGGTGACACATGGTCTGCCTTTACTGTGCTTCACTAATGACATAATATCTGAAAGCCAAATCTGTGAGTCACTACTTGGATTCATCACTTACTCACAGGACTGTCCCAGTTTGTGTCCTTGGCCATATCCCAGAAGATCATGCTACATTCATTGAAGGTGATGGAACTTCTGGGTGCATCATGTCCTCTGGGATTTGGTGCTCTGGGTCAGTAAGAAAAGTCGGAATTTGCTACTGCCATGTATCTCAAAATAAAGTTCATTCCTGCGTAAGAGAACAAGCCCAGGTTTTATATCCCTGACTCATACTGCTCAAAACAGCTTTCACGATAAAATATAAGTAGCACCTAGATGGCATACCATGCTGGCCCGAGGTCTGCAGGTGATTGTGACTGCACAGCTGCTCATTCAGCCCAAGTGACAAGCCCAGACTTGATCCCCGCGAGTTCCAGCTCTGACCCAGCAGCTCTGACATGAGCTCTTGGCACCTCGGTCCAACCTGCAGGAACTGGGCACTGTAGGCACCTACGGCCCCACACAGGCGTGGGCGTGCTCAACAGCTTGGGAGCTGTGTGGCATCCTGGTGTCCTGGATCCGCAGTGCTGGAGCTGTCACCTGTGGTCCCATCCATGCCCCACTCTGTGGCAAAATTACTCATCCCCACCACAGACAGCAGTGTGTCACTGGACAGACGTGGCTCTGCCATGTGGGGAGCCAGAAAATGGGTTTGCATAAACTCAGTCTGCCACTCTGAGCTATTGAAATGAGCTGAGCTGACAGCTCCTCATCAAAGGAAGGTACAGACTAAAAAATAGCGAGTCGGTTAATTTAGGAGACTGAGGCAGAAGGAATAGATGCACTTAAGGGAGAGGAAGGCGGTAGGAGTGGAAGGGGAGGCTGGAGGTCCAGCAGCATCCTAGAGATGTACATGCTGGGAACCTCTCCCACCGGTGGTGGGGACCCATGAAGAAGAGGATCCCAGTGACTCTGCAGACCACTTCGGTCCTGTCACAACAAATGCAACTGTCACAACAAATTTAATCTTAAAAGCAGCTTGAGCTCTAGGAGGTTACTGCACGCAAGGGCTCCAAAGTGCAGTCACATCTGATCTGTTTGTCCCTTTCTTTGATGGGATTAAGGAATAGGGAGAAAACAGAGAGAAAAAATAAGAAAGAAATATTTTCTGCATCTGGTTTGGGTAACTGAATTGGCAACCAATGAGAGGGACAGATTTCTTATTAAGAAATAACTCCTGCAGCTTCTCAGGCAAAACTCTGGCTGAAATCTGTGATTCATTACTATAGAAATTCCTTGGATTTCCAGACTGCAACTGGAGGACACCCTTTCCCCCGGTCTGCGAGCTCTGCCATTGTGGTCAGCGGCCACCTGCCAGGCGTTGACTTTACTCATACAGCAAATGCCTTGAGATTTATTTCTATGGTGTTTACAAGAGTGGGTCCCTGGTCTTCATTCTGACTGCTGCAGAACACTGTCTGATAGCAATAACCAATTAATCCTTTCTCTGCTCCACAGTCACCTGTGTAGGCTACCCCATCAGCACACTGCTGTGAGGCAATGCAAGGGCTTCAGCCCACCCCTGTCTCCTTAGCAGCACTTATGGAGGAGTCCTTGGAAAGCATTTCTGAGCTTGTCTTCCTCAACAACTGAACTGAAAAGATTTCGTCCTGGACATGAAAAGGAACTTTTTTTTCTCCATGTCAGGTCAGCTAGGACCTTTGGGGTATTTTTTGCCTCCTTCTGTCACACTCTCTGCTTTTTGCAGCTGTCCAGGAGATTTGCTCATGGCCCAGAAGGTAGGAATGGCTTCTCTCCCCTGCTCTGTTTGCCTTCTGCTGGCTTTTCAGTGTTTACTGCAGGTCCTGGATTTGCTGTGTTTGGTGACCACTGCTGTGTGGTGGCAGAAGGAGAGTCTTTCAGAGCTGGTTATCTCCTCACTGCCTCCTACAGTTGACATCAATAGGGCAGGGAGTCCCTGCCAGCAGTGCCATCCCACTCACGCATCTTTGCTGATGGCCTGTGACCTGTTTCCTAAGGGACTGGCAGCGAAGACAACTTGTGACCCCCATCATTTCATGCTGCCCTTGGTAATGGGTCACATATGGGATTCTTTCCATATTTCACTTTAAAAAATAAGGAGAAGTTCTGGAGGCCAGGGAGATGGAGAACCAGCCTTTCCTTTAAGGGAAGGCATTGTGGCAGAGCCCTGGGGATATTATCAGCTTTCAGTTGTGTCCTGCAGAGATTTATTCCCTTTTTCCCTAAATGCCGTTGCTTCCTCCCCTTTAAAGTATTCTTGAATTACATGGATTTCCCCCTCCTTGTCCCAAGCAGCACAACTGACCCTTTAATCACTCTGTTTCTCACCTAACTAGCAAATGTAGGTCACTTTTATTTATTAAAAAAAATGAACAAAAAAAAAAAGACAAGACTGGGAATACAGAGCAGCTCCCAATTTAGCTTAAGTTTAGCTTGTATGCTTAAAAAGGAAAGAGAAAGTGGCTGAGAGGGCTGTGTGTTAAAACCTCACATTGTGGAGCACTAGCTATTTAAAAAACCTCACTTTGCTCCTTGCCACTGCTACCAATAACACTAACACGAATGTGCACACATTCAACCTCACCCCCCCGCAAATGATTGTCTCTTTACTACCGTGTTTGTAGTCAGCGCAGGCCAGTTCCCATTCAAGTCCACCTCTTGAGTTCACTGGGCAAAAATCACATTCAGGATACCTTTAATTTTTAATAGCATTTTATAAATAAGCAAAAGAATTAGAAGTATGGAGAATTAAAAATACCTATTTTTCCATTCTTTCAACAGAGGGACTATCCAGATTGACTTAGAGGGAGGGCTTTCACACTGGGCAAAAGCAATGTGCTCCATCTTAATTAGCTTCTCTGCCTGGCCTGATCTTGGGACTGGCCAAAGGTCAAAAATGGTCCTCATCCCACATCCACCCTTGGCAGCTCTCCTTATGGAGAGGGATGCTTCATCAAGAGACTCTCTTGCTCTGGCTGCCCCCATGGGGGAAATTCTCAGTTAGTAGAGCTCAACAAAGTGGTGGAAAAGGAGCACAAGAGGAACTGAGATTTTGCTGAAGAATTTTACAGGGCTCTTGTTCTTTCCCAGCCTTTTCACACCTTTCTGGCTTCATCTGGGTGACAGTAACAAAGGCAGAAGCATCTTCTTTAAAAACCTCCAGAAGAATTCCCCAAGAAAGGAATTTCCACAGCAAACTCTGCACATGAAAAGCCCAATGGGTGTGACTGGAAAGGGTTTTCCTTGCAGCAGAAAACACCTGGGCTTTCAAAAAGCATGAACCCACTTCGGTATTTTTAGTTTTTATTGCATTTATTTCATGAATGTCATTACTTGTAGCTTAAAAAATGACAGTGAGTTTGTGTGAGCTCTCCTGACACTTTTTTCATTATCCTGGTGGGTTACAGGAATAGGCAGGGGAGGGAGGGGGAAAGCAGCTGAAGGATGCCAAAAAATGGCTAATATCTATGCAGCAGAAAACATTTAGGTGGTACTGAAAAATTTGCAGCATTGAGCAGTGGTAGTGGATTGCCTGTAGAAACTTCTTTAAAAAATACAAGAATAGCTCATTTGTTGGGTTTTCAAAAAATACCAGATTTCACACTGGGCTGCTATGAAGGGTGGAAATTTTCTTGAAAAATTATAATTTTATACAACTCTAATTAGCAAACTGTTCATATAAACCCTCAAGCTGTGCAGCAGATTTCACTTCCAACATCTCTACAGACAAGACAGAATTTCACCTACTTATTTACTGATCATGTCACAGCATCCTTTTGCTACTCATTGGTGGCTGTTCAGTGGCTTATATAACATGTGCTGGTGATTCCACGGCGTTTCCATTGGACAAGTGTCCATGTGCTAAACCATCACTGTCATGCTCCTGTTGGCAGTTTTGTTAGGCAGGAACCAAGGAACAAATGATTGAGTACTCTTTTCAACCCAAGAGGTGGTACAACCAAAAGCAACTGAAAGATGTGGATGGGGCTGTTTGGGGTCTCATGCACTACTCCTTCACTCTTGGTACACCTTTTAGCAGACACAATATTTATAATTGTACTTTGTCCTGTTACAGACAAAATAAGAGATGCCCAAAGGGTTTCAGTCAATGCAAATAAAAGCAACATTTGCAAGCATGGGTAAATCTCAGTCATGGTACTTGGCATTTTATGTCAAATACAGCTAAAGCACAAAATTGCAAGAGAGAGAAATTATTTCAGGACTGGACTGTTGTTGGAAGGTCACTGGAAAGAAGTGGAGCCTTGAGCGATGAATCCTCCCTCTTTCAGGCCACAGGTCAGGCAGGGTTGCCTGTGTTTTGTATGTAGCCACTTGGGGGTCATTAATCCTAACTGTATCCTGTTTCTTTGAGGTGGTGAACTCACAAATACTGGTTGGATCTCTCATTCCTCCTGCAGACAACTTGTAGCTTCCACTAGTTTCTTATATGTTTCAAAATGTATATTTACCCCTGAAAAGATTTTCATGCTGGTAAATATTCTTCAAATTCTTAAAAACTACACTTGTTGGACATGATGGCAGAGGTTGATGATGATGATGATGATGAAAGGTAACACATTTTGACTTTATTGGTAGCCCATCTGTAATAAAAAAAAAAAAAAAAGATGACAGTGCAAGAAGACTCATAGTCTGCAAGCTTCTGCTCAATATTTCTAATGAAGTTTGCCTTCCTCTGCTAATTGTCTTATGCAATGACATGGGGAACAGAAAACTCCCTCTAACCCTATTCATTTAATTCAACCACTTCTTCCAATATTTAGGATATTGTGGTTGAGTTAATGTTACTTAAACTAGATGCATTTCATTAAAATTGTTACTGATAATATTTCTTTTGCCATTCATTTGTATGTCAATAAAATGAAACAATCCAAGTGAAAGTCTCCCATGCTCTTCACATCTCTCTGTAAGCATAAAGCATTCTCAGATATGGTGTCTTAGATTTCAAGAACTAGCAAGTATATAAAAATATTAATTTTTGTTCGTTTTGCCTACAGTCATTGTGACTTCCAGTTTAAACTACACAGAACAATATAGTTAAACTTATATATATTCTATTTTATATCTTTCATATTGTATTTATCTGTGCATGTCTTATATGTTCATGAATATATACCTTCAGTTACAGTTAGTGACGACCTCATAGTGTGCTTTCCCAGGTGCTCTATTCTCTGATTTTAGATTTTGTTATTTGGAATTTGAAGAAGCTTTAAAAACTGTTTTAAAGCTTTTCATTGTGAATAGCTATGATTTGTCTTAAATACAGAACTCAGATACATCCATGTTTGTTTATCTTTCTCAGTACTCAATAAATGCTAATCCAATAGCTCATTTGTGTTTCCTATATACTGATTAGGGCTTGGATTTTTTAAGCTGTGCAAGATATAGTCCACCCCAAAACCCACCAGCTCCTTTGGGACACCGGATTTATTTTGAATCGCAAACTTCTTTTAAATGGCAGTATAACTTAATTTATGAGCATAACTTAATTTATGGGCAAGAAATGCCTGTTTGAATTTGTATGCATTTATTTATTTTTCTTTACTTTTCATTTCTTGAAGCAGCAATACATTAAAATGAAAAAAACAATAAGTGTAAAAGCAGTGGATCTCTTTGAAATGTAACAGCTTCAGGTTTTTATTATTTAGAGCTCTGTGGAGCATGATCACAGGGGTAGTGAACTCGGAGTCAGGTATTTTCTGATATGGCTCTGAGTCTGTACTTTTATAAATTGGTGGGAAAGCTTTTACTGCCTTTACCAGATTATTAATCTGTTTTGCCTGATTATTCCTTTTCCTTGCAAAGCACTACAGTTGGTTTTTTTTTTGTGTGAAAATAAGGACTTGCATCCTCACTGGTTGTCTTTTCTTTCTGTTTGACTTTATTGTAAAGTCATAATGATGAACCAGTGACTTTTCAATTTTATCATCTCAGCAAGTCATGTAAAAACAGCAGCCAGCTTCACTGCAGGATGAAATAGAGAGAAAAGGTGGTTTCAGGAATGATCTTCTCAAAGGCCATTATTTAAAAAGGTATATCATAGGCAAGCCAGAAGTAAGCAAAAAAATGCCTATATTTGTTTCTACCCTGTTGCTTTTTACTCGCATTTGGTTCAGTATAATGCCCATCAGTGCTAAGTGGGGCATTAGAAGCTCCTGCACAACTTGAATTATGTTGATTGTTGTGTTTTGCCCTTCATAACCTGTTGTCTGATACAATGTGGGGCTCTGGTAGGTGCCCTGGTGTTTGGCCAAGACCCTTCCCTCTCCCCATTGCTCAGGGCCGTGGGTCAGCTGCCTGGGTGGAAAGCCAAAGCATCTTTTCTCTGGGGTCTCTGAAGTGAGAGTACTACTGGACCAATACCATTCATTTACCTGCCCTGCTTCCAATTATTCAGGGCCAAATGCGTAAGCCTGTACTCATGGTGAGCAATGATTTACTGGCTTGATGGGACTTAAATGGAAAGATTGCGCAGCACTTAGTTTGAGTTGCAGAATACAATCAACAGAGAAGAAAGAAACTATTTGCACAGTGGATTTACTGTCTTATTTGAGACTCTTAATATTTCTAGACTTGTGCTGTCACTGGTGCAGTGACATTATTTAGACATGCACTGAAGTTGAACAGTGAGAGATGGTAATAATAGAAGAACAAGCATTGTGGTGAGAGGAGAGGCCTGTCAACATCTAAAGCACAAATTTGCAACCACTTCTAAATAGCTCCTTCTAATGCATTTTAACTGTAGGGATGGGCATCTCTAAGGGTGCAAATCTGAAATGAGTTTAAGTTCTTCACTTGTATGTAAGATAAGATACCTGGCAACACACATTCAGTGCTAGTATTGGGTCTTCTCCATTTAAGAAGAGAATCAAAGGTGTGATTGCCTAATAAGGGCAGAACCAGAGACAGTTATTGAATTCCTTAATCCATTCAAATACATGCTTTCATACAGATCTAGAGATGAGACTTCAACTCCTGAATTAAATGTTGGCTTTGTGATAACATAGCTCGTGAAAGATCAAGAAAGATTCTGACATCAAAACTATTCATCACCAAAGAAATTTCTGAAGGCTGAAACACTGAAGCTGTATATGATTATGCAGTGTCAAAGAAAGCTATCCCCATGCAGAAGATCAGCACAAGTCAAACGGAGTTTAAAGTCCTTGATCACTTTATCAATGGGGTTGTCATGGTACATAGGACTCATGCTGTTCATATTATATAGGGATGATTTTTTTTCCTAAGTGAAAGAAAGACTGGGTCAGAAGTGCATATTTATGACTATATTTAATTTGCCAGGTTTTAAAAAAATACATAGATTCTGTTCTATTTTTGTCATATGTATTTAAAATACTATATTTTGTTCTTTAGTTCTCCACTATTTTAAAAAAGGATTTTAATATGCAAGCACCAGCTTCAATAAGACTTGTAACATGAACAGCAATTAAAGGATAATATTTGCAGCAACTATGTTTGGAAGCCAGGCTGGGTCACCTGGGTTTTACAAATAGGAGATTCCTTGAAATGTTTCTTGAAATACACCATGCTGCTTCCTACGAAATGACAATGATGTTGTCATTTGCCAATAATCACAGTGCTCTTGGAAGCTGAACATAAATGCTACCGTTCTCTAACATAGGGAATGTCCTGTAATTTGTGTTGAATGCTTCTTCTTCCCCTAGTAGGGACCACTGGACGGTACTCCGTATTGAAATTGTTCAAAAAGTTCAAGTCAGGAATGATATCTAATCAAATTGTCCTTAAGAAAAAGAGGGCCTGAGTGGACTGGGATGGCAGGGAAGATGACAACGAAGTGAAAAAGAAAGTGAGGTATGCAGAAATGCTGGCAGAAGGCTTGGATCTTTAGAGGCTCAGAGTTTGACCAGGAAAGCTCACAGCTTGTCATCTGACAAGAAGGTAAAGATAACACAGAAGAGTCAAGTAGGGGACATAAGAAATCAGATTTCACAGGACCGATTGTAGCCATGAACTAGAGAGAGATCCTCATTTCTCCACAGAGAAATTGCAAGGGTCTTACATTAGAAGACTTGATCACAGGTATCATTTTGTATTTATAAACTGTATTGCTGGTTTATCATTTGACTTTCCTGTGCTGAAATATGGCTGCCACACCTCTTGTTGCAGTGGACACAACATGCATTTTCTGCCTTTGGTGCTGCAGGCCTCTCTGCTGCAAGGGATGTGTTGGCTGTAGCAGGAGCTGTTATTGTAACACAGGTGCAGACGAAGGGGTAATGATGCAAACCCTTCTTTTAGTAGCTCCAAGTTCAGAATCAATTTGCTAGAAATTTAGCAGATGCCAAACAAATATAACCTGCCTTTACATAGCTCCACTAGAGGAAAGATACTATCACAGTTACATCCTTGGAAACAATAGGTTTTTGGAAAGTGCAGCAATTTCTTAATCTTGGTATTGAACTTCTCCCTTATTATTATTTCTGTATGGCTTTGAAGAAACTTTGCAGGGAGGCAGACTAGACTCTTTTCTGTCCGGTTTCTGTGCCACTTCCTGGAGGCAAACTCAGCCACCTGCAAAACTGAAATACCCAGCTTCTACCAGGCTGCACCAGTCATGCAGATTAAAACCTCACAAGTCCCACCTTGCTCTGCGGTGGGTCCCTGGCTGTGACCAGCTAATCTGGAAGGCGGATGAGATCTGCCAGAGGCTGAAGTGGGCTCAGAAGGCCTTCAGGTCCAGTCCACAGCAGTGCCAGGTGCCGGTGCTCAGGGTGCCTTTACCTTCAAGAGAGTCCTTAGTCACAGCACTTCAGGCACAGTGTAGATGAAGCCAGTATTTTGGACATTGTAAATAATAAGTCCTACATCCTGCAAATCTGTGACCCATGTTAGCATTTCAGTGGCTTGTGCAACCTCTGAGTTTGTCAGCAGGGCTTTCCTCAGTGTACAGGGTGTCCAGGCGCTTCAGGGGCAGCTGGCTTTCCATGTGTCAGCTTGCTGTCTGTACAGCCCCTGGTTTGAATGTATAGGAAGGGTGGCAAAAATATGGCACTCCAATAGGCTGTATATCTTGGAAAATCAGAGCTGAATGTTTTAAGCTGAGAACCCTAAACAAATGGACAGTAAAAGGTGTTGGCCTGAATTGCTTTGTCTTGGGTTCCTCTCTATAACATGAGTGTAATGCAGCTGCCTGTAGTTGTAGGAGTGTTGGAAAGGACAATGATCACAATCCATGGTTAGAACCCTGAGGAGAAAACGGTGAGATTAACAATCTGGTATTCAGTGAAGAGTGTGTTTCACACTACAAGGGGGGCAAATTAAAGTTGCATGGGCAATAGTACAGTTCCTCCTTCCTAACTGTGATTATTTGACTCTGCAGCTATAACATACCTTTAACATCTTAAAATACCACTGTTGATTTCAGTGGAGTTGCAATGACCTGTGTCTGCAGAAGTTTTGCCCCATTATAGTTCTGTTGGACAGACATGATGTCTAATCACAGGGGCTTGATTAAAGGTCTCCAAAACTCAGTTTCCATTTTTTTTTTCTAGGAGCTTAAGTAGAAATCCTAAAGGGACAACAAACATCCAGGATGAATCACCGGGATTTTTGTGTGAGTAAAAAGAGCTGTAAATAAAACCTAGGGTGGTGGCAAGTTGCAGTACCAAGACATCTATTATTTGTAAGGTCAAAGAATAATTTATCAAAGAAATGTGAACACTGTGACTTGGTACACCAGTGATGGAAATAGGCACCATCCACTCTAAGAGAAATATCTGTTGCTGTACACATTCTGTATATTTAAAAGTGTCTCTTTTAACTTCAGAGATATATCTCCTCTCCCTGAATTAAAGAAAATATGTGAATGTTCACCACTTTGGCCAGAGTGTTAAAGGCAGAAAAATCAAAGAGAAGAGCCCTCAGCACACCGGTACGCTGAAGACACTGTCTCAACTGACAGAATGGTCTTAAAGGGCTAAAATGGAGAGAGATTTGGTGAACTTCCAGAAGATGGTTGAGCCAGGAAAGGGATTGTCTGAGCCCTCACTTGTAAGGGCCACTCCACACTGCTGCTCAGTGAAAGGCTTAGCAGGCAGCAGGTGTGGGATGCCTGTGGCTGCTATAGTCGATGTCGCTTGGCAAGGGTTTTGATGGTGTGCGATCATATTTTGAGCTTCTTCAAAGGAATGAAAGGAATGAACAGAGGTTACTGTAGTGCATTATCAACAGAATAACCCCCATTCTCCACTTAAAGCATAATCCTCTCTTTGTGAGCACCAGTAATCTTCAGCCAGCACGCACAAAGTAATTTGTAATTTTCTTTCGCTTTTGCGCAACCTGCAACAGAAAAACAGACAATACCCAAACCAACTTGGCAAGCCATTTGCTTATTTGTACAACAAGCAGAAATGAGCAGGACTGAACTAAAAAGAACATTGTAAAGCCTGAACTTCATTCGGTGGGCTTGTGGCAGTCTCATGGCATTGCGTAAGTTTCCACTTGTTAACAGACCCTTCATTTTTTCCTTCTTCCTAAAAATTCATTTTAGCATATTAAAATGGTTTCCATGAGCTGTCGTCAGAAGCCAGAGTGAGAATGTTGCTTTTTCTTGGGCTAAATGTAAACTATTACACTTTGCTGAGCCCCTCTCGTTGATTCTGAAGAACAGATTGAACAGAGTGAGGCTTATTGTCTCGAGCTACTTGTGCAGAAGTGTTTTTGGAGCTTGTCAAAATTACAAACAGTTATGCACAAATCTGAAAGGTTGCACCACAAATTAAAGAAGCAGCAATTTCTTTTGTCTTTTGATGAAAAGATGGAAATAAAAGACAATAATGGTTTTATGATTGTACTAACAAATAACCTGGAATAAAGAAGAAATTAATTATTTTTTGAAACCTTGAGAAAATCTTGAGAAAAATAATTTAAAATCTACTGGTAACTCCCTAGTGTCATAAAATTATTTTGGAGGTATCATGTTTTGCTGGAAAGATGGTATTCTTGATTTTTTGTCTTAATAAAATCTGATGATCTGTAGTGCCGCCTTTATTCCTTCCACATGCTAAAACAAGAACATTTACAATTATGCTTTGCATTATACCTTATATTCCTAAGTTCAGTACATTATTATAAACTGTTGGGTATGAAAAGACAGGAGAAACAGTTGATACCTGAAGTTAGAATTGCTCCAAATACACTAACATTAACAGCTGAAGACCAGAAGTATTAGCCTTCTTACTAACATGATGAGCAATGGCCATCTGTCTTCACAAAGGATTCCCGGCCAAAAATTATTACCTCAGTCCCAGTAAACTCTTGCACTTTTCCACATAGCAATAAGGGGTTTAATGAAGGAGATACAGCGTGAAGCCCAGACTCCTAAAGGTCTATTTAGGCATTTAACTCTTGTAGAGGCTCTCTCTTCCATGAAAATTTGTACTCCAAAATACTTGAAACAGTATACATCATCTGTTAGGAAGATATAGAATAAAAAAAAAAATTGTCAGTGGAACAATGTTCTGGAAATACCTCAGAGAATCTGGTGCAACTTCTTCTCTCACCTGAACTCATTGAAATCTGAGTTAGTCTATTAGTTGTTGGTTAGATTAGGTTTACCCCAACATAATAGAAAAATGAAAATAAGCAAAAAACCTAGAACAAGTTCCCTTTTTAAATCGATAATGTAAGTTGTATCAGAACTAACTCACTAGTTGAATGTCTGCTCACAATGATATGTCAATGACCGGTGTCAAGCACATCTTGACTGATATAATGGGAAACAAATCAACAACCCCAGGACTAGGAAAGGGTCAGTAGAAGCTAGAAAATCAGTCTTTTATTGTAGTGGCATGCAAAACCCCATCTCCTCAGAGTACCAGCACAAAATGAAATGTATATAGACTGTGTGCAGAATTACAGAACTTCACCATAAAATCAGGATATCAGTGTGCATCAAGATCAATATCAGCAAATAATTGCAGCCAGATTAAGGCAAATGTCTGCAGATGGAAACACATGTGTGGCTCTTTGCAACCACACAATCCAAAAGAAATCAAAAAAACCCTACCCAGGAAAATGGAACCTTCCACATGGGTCCATTTCCTTGAAAAAAGCCATAAATTTTTAGAATTAGGTGGTATATAATCTGAACAAGACCAGAAGAGTCATTGCATTTCCAAATGTAGGAGGATGGACACCACTATCACTGAGAGAAGAAAATAGCACAAATTGGCATGAGCTGTAAATCGGTACTGAGAGGGACATAAAG
Organism: Phalacrocorax aristotelis; assembly: GCF_949628215.1. NCBI lineage: Eukaryota > Metazoa > Chordata > Aves > Suliformes > Phalacrocoracidae > Phalacrocorax > Phalacrocorax aristotelis. Next base: position 120,995,958 of record NC_134278.1, read on the forward strand.
CAGGCTAACTGCAAATATTACATAGGTGAAATTGCAAAAAAAAAAAAAGGCAAGATATTACTATTTGAGACATATATAGCACTTTTTCATTCATAGATCCTAAAGCATTTCATAAGAACAGATAAAACTGCTTCCTCCTGAGTTTGTAGCTAGAGTAAGTAGGGCATAGAGGAACCACAGTGACCTTGCTAACATTTGTCTTGCGGTGCTTCCATAACTACCAGCATGGGGAAAAAAGATCCTAAGGGTTGTATTTTAGAAAGGTAGTAAGTACTGAACTTATAAAGGAAAAAAAAAAAAGAAGAAAAAGAAAATATCTCAAAAGGAGGAAATGAGGAAGAAAAGAATATGAATGGGAAATAAATAGGAATGAGTAGTGAATGGAAAAGAAAAAGAAAAGGAAAATATACAAAAGAATAAAAGGAGGGGGTTTGTACAAATGTGTAAATACGCACACATTCACTGCAGATACACACACGCAGATATACATAGTCCCTGTGAATTTTTACCAGGGGTACCTCAGTGTCAGGCTCCTGCCACGCACGCAGCCTGTGAATGCACCTGAGCTCGGTGCACGGGGCCATGGCAGGGGGCCCCACAGACTGGGCTGGAAGTCGCTCCCATTAGCATCACCTTGAAAAGTGTCATCCTGAACAGTGAGACGGGCCTTTCTGCTGACAAGGATGCAATCAGATGAATGGCTAAGGAGTTTGGCTTCCCACTGAAAAGCATTTAAGTTATCTGGACAATTTTCTTCCCCTTTTTTTTTTAAAATCTGTGAACTCAGAAGTTCACAGGAAAGGAAAAACTGCATGTTTTAAAGTCAGTGAAATAAATAAGTAATCCTCAAGAGATCTGAAGCCAATGCCGTCAGTCTGGGAAAAATTTGATTCTAAGTATGACACTAAAATGAAAATCAGTTATGGAAAATGATAGCTTTTTGGTCAGCAGCTCTTAGCCACATCTCTTTTCTTTAAAGACAACAACTTTAATGCTGTTTGCTTGTGTCTCATCAATAGATCAGTTTCCTCAGTTTTGATTGATTATATTTGTGCCAAACTTTCAGAACTCTTCCTTTTCTGGCTTGCTCTGAATCTTGTTGAATTACCTTCTTTTCATTCACTTTGTGCAATTTGGCTCAGACTCATTAAGACTGTAGCTGCGCAGATATTGTTCAGAGCCTAATTTCATGTTCTGAACCCCTGTGTTGAGCATAGAAAGAGCTCATTCCCAACCCAAGATGTCATGTTGATTTTTTGCAGTTAGCTTATAGGCAATACAATTTTTTTAACTTCTAAAGGAAGCAGGATCAATATAAAAGGGAATAAATGCAGTACCCTACTAAATAATTTTTATATGATCAGTCTTTGGATATTTATAGTTGATTTCCCATAGCAAGCTTTCTTTTATTATTTTTATTTCTTTGTTACTATTTTTTCCTCTAACTGTGATATTTCTTTAATGATTTTCTGTTTGTAATTGTTTGCTTTAGTGCTATAGCACTATATATATTTTTTGTTGCTATAGTTGAAAGTAGCAGTAGAATAACATTAAATAGTTAGATAGTGAAAAACATGGAAATAATAAAATTCCCCTACATATTAAGAATTCAATTAATGACTTGAAAGAAGCAAAAAAATTCACAGTGTTTAAAATACACATCAGCAAAGCATAACAAAAGCCTTTCTCATTTAAGCATTTAAGGTGAGCAATTATTTTACTTCCAAGTGGGACTACTTACACCAGAAATGGGATAGTGAAGACCAAATTGCTAAATATGCTTCAGTCTGTATTTGAGCATCTGTGCATTTTACGCTGTTGTAAGTTAGCCCCCAAAAGCCACTATAACTGACCAGGTTCAGTCCAAAGGAGCACTCCTGTTTTCCAAAAATGGTGATTGCCTGGCTATAACGCGTGCTTGCTGTTGCAGCTCAGGCTCCACTGCCTGTGCATTTGTAATGTCAACGTGAAGGATGACAATGGCCATGGTTTTCACAAGACTGGAGCAGTCCCAGAATAGGATTTGGGTAACGTCCTCCCAGATGACAAATGTCCAAGATGTAAAGATTTGTTTTGTAGCTCATGGGAAAGCATAGCCGACCTACGAGCATAAGCACCAGCTCCGTTCACTTCACACAGTGTGTAGCTGCAACTAGCATCCCAGTTTTTACCTGCCAGAAGGCATTTTTGTTGTCATTGCATAACTTTTACAATATTTGATAGCATTCTCTACATTTTCAGTCTGAGGGCAGGTTAATATACAGTCAACAAGTAACAGATTAGAAGGCATCCTGTACCTCAACATTTATATGCCTTGTTAATCCAAGGACAGCAGCTTTTTGCTTACTGTTCATGACAGTTGTTTACAACTTGGCATTGTTATTTTGAAGGAAAGTTTCAGATGTATTTCTTGTACCAGCAAGGATGATATCAAAGTTCCTACTTTGCCAAAGGCCATAGAACTGCCATAGGTAACACTGAGAAACTTCTAGGCAATATAGAATCATAGGATTGTTAAGGTTGAAAAAGACCCTTAAGACCATCAAGTCCAACTGCTAACCTATCACTGCCAAGTCCACCACTAAACCGTATCCTCAAGCACCACATCTACCCTTCTTTTAAATATCTTCAGGGATGGAGCCTCAACCACTTCCCTGGGCAGCCTGTTCTACTGTTTGACAACCCTTTCGGTGAAGAAGTTTTTTCTGATGTCCAACCTAAACTTCCCCTTATATACACACATATAAAGTATGTATGGCTAGGTGGACTACCTTGAAATGTGGGGTGCCTTGTGGAAATATGCCTTCAGGGTTAGGGATTCAAATGGACTGTAAATGGAAGATGGGACAGTCCCCTCAATAAAAACGTTCTGAAGATTGTGGTGCTCTACCGATATTTTGAGCTTCATCCATGTTTATACACTCACTGATCCTGGCTCAAGAGTCTCATTGGAAACACAATATTGAATAAGTCATTATACTGAGGAAAAAAGAAGTCAGGCTCTCTGACCTGATGAATTCTGCAAGAAAAACACCAGAAAGTTTAGTCTATATGCCAACTACCACATAACAGGAGTGACTTCAAAAGTTATGCCAGGACCACTGAGTAAATGAGGCACATCCCACTCTTGACAACAGCTGGAGAAAGCTCTGGAGACATGTTATTGCTTCAAGCCCATTGGATTGAGTCCTCTCCCCTGAAGGAGGGGGTATTTGAGAGGAAAGTAATCTGTAGATATTAGATAAATCAGAAGCATTCAAATTATTTTCTAAAAGACAATGATTTACACATGTCTGCATAGGAAAGAGCTGATATGATTCAAAGGGTGGGGGATAACAGCAGGAGGGTCACTTAGGGCAAAGGGAGGAGGATGAGTGTGGTGAGAAGCTGAGGCATGGGCTGGGTGGGAGGTGGGTGCTCAGGAGTGGTCATCTGGGGAAACCGCAGCCCACACCAACCTGCTTTTACCTTTCAGCAAGGCAGGGGCAAGTCTGGAGACATTAACCAAAATCATCCAGGGGCCAGCATCTGATAGGCAAGCCCCAGGTGATGGGGCAGGCTGGATAAAGCCAGAGGAGAATCAACCCATGGCTCTGGGTCTCTCTGGATCAGGGGGATGGGCAGCCAGAAGACAGCCTCCACTCAGGGGTGAAGTGAAGTGAACACCTGTAGTAATCTTTCACAGGGTTGTGCCTTTGCTTCTACTGACAGATAAACAATTTACAGATATGATTGTGAATAAAGGAGGGTACTTTTAATACTTAACAGGTCTGTAAGCATGTATTTGGAAAGGTGGAATTTTATTTGAATAATACTAAGAACTGTGAGTGTGAGTTTTCTCAGACATTCAAAAAGTAGTGAAAATGAGTGGGTTTTACCAACATTATATTCATGGAGGTATGTTCAAAGAAACTTTAAACAGATGTACGAGTTATGAGGTTCATTTGAAATTCACAAATGTTTACAGAGGAGTTTATACTGAACTTGAGTTACATAAAGGAATCCAAACAAAAGGCAAGGTGTAGTTAATAAAATTAAAGGCTTGATTTTCCAGTTTAACTATAATTTCATATTAGCTGAGTCTGAATGTGTCAGTTCCTCCTCAGTTTTCAGCTGTAGCTCCATGATAGAACTATCGTAAAACATACCTTATTTTTTGTCAAGAACTATAAGTGCAGGACTTTATGAACATTTTGGCTGCCCTGTTCTACTCCCTGCTAACCCAAATGTATCGATATACACAAGGTATATATATGCACATCACTTTACATGCTGCTTTACACACTGATTCATTTTTGTGTAAGATTTTAGGGTATTCGTAAATATACACATACACAATCAAATGCATAAAGTGTATACTGGTTGTGAAGCTGTTTGTATTAGTAAATATTTTTCATGGTTCCCAACAGATAGAGATGTACATTCAGTAAAAGGTAATGTGTAAAAATAACTAGTATACATTTAAAATATGTTATATAGGAACATTGGACTAACATAAAAAGCTGAAGAAAAGAAATACATAGGAGGAAGGCCAAAAGGGAAATTGAAAGATGTTACACTGCTTACAAAGGAAAGACTGATACCTAAACACTAACAGAAACACAAAACAAAATCTGTCTACTTACTTTTGACTATGTTCCCTTGAGTTACAGGGAAATGGGAAGGGTGACATTTAAAAACAGTGGCTACTGAGTAAGAGACCCATCTCATTTCTTTGGATTGCTAGATAATGAGGCAGAAGAGTAATAGTTAACATATAGGCACAGCAGTTTTTTTAGATGTCTTTGCTTGTTATTTCCAGTACACCTTTAACTGACAGATTATCACAGGAGAACAAACTCCAAGCGCAGCTTCAGAGAATCAAAAGGCCCTTAAAACTTCTAGGTATGATGAATTTTGGATGCCAACAAATATATTTTTATTTATTTTCCATGGGATGTAACTGACTTGAGTTTTGTTCTGTGTGAAGAATAGCAACAGTGTCCTTGTACTTACATTCTTTCATCAGCTTACCATTCAAAGCTTAGCTTTATATAATTTTAATTTCAGGTGGAAATTGTTGTGAAAACCCTTTAAGTCTGGCTGAAAGCAAGCAGAACACACCTTCCTCCCATCCACCCACCACTTCATTTGCAATAATTCTTTCACCATAATTCTACAGTTCCTCTTCTTTATGTAGCACCCTTCTCTGGACTCAAGTTACGGGAAATTGCCTGGGAATTTTTACATTTGATACCCATTTATTATCTTTCAGAGAATTTTCTTACATGTAGTATCAACATGTGATGTCAAACATTTATGTATATATGTTTAAGGGCTAGAGTCAAACTGGTGCAGAAAGTTGTAGTGAGTCATTACCCAACTGAGGATGAATCATCCCCTCAGCACCTGGGACTGAATCATCCTTCAAGCAGGCAGCCATTGGCTGCTGACTTTACAGACACAAACACTGTCTCATAGATAGCAGTTGTCTACATTAGGATTTTGCTTGGCTTGTTATTGCAACTATTAATTGAACAGAAAAGAAATGGCCAAAAAATATCAGTTTTCAGTTTGAAAGTCTTCCACCCCACTTTCTCCATCCTTTGGATGCTTTCTTATGTCCTTGGAGGAGAGTTTCCAAACACCCAAGAAAAATGCTTGAAAATTTCTTCACTGATTTAATGTGAGAGGTGCAAATATTGCTCACAGACTCCATTCTATGCACTATCTCCCTCAGTTATGGAGTATCTTTCAGATCATCAGCTTTCTTGCTTAACCCTGCATTGAGCTGTGATATTGATTTCTCTCTGACTATACTATGGCATGACCTATAGATTCCCTGTCATGGCTTACTGATCTTTATTTCATCAACTTGGTGTGATCTCAGACTTTCTGATTTAGCTGGCTGAACTTGGCTTTATCTCTAATTCTGGTCTGCCCATGACCATGTGTTTGATATCCAGGTCCTGGACCAAACCACAGGACAGTGTTTCCCACTGTCCCAGGAAAAACCAAATATCTAAGGACTTAAGTACGAGGGTGAATTTGATCAGTTAAGTCAACACAGTTAAAATACTTCTTATCTCAGTAACATAAAAAAGAAAAGAAAAATAGTGTTTTGGGATTAGAGTCTTCTAATGTGACAGAAATCAAGAAGAAGAAAAGGTGCTTCTTCTGAGATATGCTTTAGGTATGATATATCTGCTATAGATGCAGTGATTTAAATAAACACTTTGGCTTGTTATAACATCCAATGTTTACAAGACCTAAATGAAATATAAATGGCACATCTTCCCCCCCTTTTATTTTTGAAAAACAGTATCTATTTGTCGTAAACCTTCAAGGATAGTATTCAGATACTTTAGGTACCTATGCAATTTTAGATGCCCCTGCTGTGCTGTCACTCTAGAAAAGTAAAGGTCTTCTGCAGGTTCCATATCTACCTCAAAAATCTTATGAATCTTAACTGTGCTAGACGCCTGGAGACTACAGTAGAGATATCCCTCACTTGACCTATGTAGTGTCAAACCAGGCTGCTTTACCTCTCTGCCATAAAGTGAATGCTGCTGCTTTCCCCCACTGCCAGCCTATTTTCAGTCTGAAACAAGCTTTACAATAGTGGAAACAAACAGAAAAGTCTAGACTGCAGCTAGTGTTTTCTGAAAATTCTCCTGTTGTTCATTTAGAAAAGTGGTTGTTGCATGAGAATGAAAAGACAGACTGCTATGGATGTAAAATAGTGTGCATATATAAATACAGATGTCTTCTTGGCCATTTATGAAATGAAGGCCAAATTATCCCAGATCTGCCTCAATAGGCAGGCCTATTGCTTCATTTCTGCTGAATCTGCTTTCTTTATTGAAATAGAATCTTCCTGTGAAGTCTATGCTGTGATTTTATCAAAATAAGGCTTGTCCCGTATTTCTTTGACAATCAGACCAAGACACAGGCAGTGGTCTTCACACCAACCTGGGAAGTATCAATACATTTTTATTATGAGAAAATAATTTTGGATTTCTTTTGACTGACCAAACAGATGAAGGCAGCAGATTATCCAGAACACGCAAAAATGTGATTTCATGTATGATATTCTCAAAGTAATTTAACAGTTTTTCGTTCAAGAGACGGATCTTAAAATGTTTCAAGACTCCAGAGATTTTTAACAACCTAATTTAAAAATAATTATTAGTTGTTGTCTTCTTGTTTTGTTTTGTTTTGGTTTGGTTTGGTTTGGTTTGGTTTTTGGTGTGACGTCCGATGCGTGCGTGGTAGAACCACGGGTGCTCTCCAAGGTACTGAATTATGACACTGGAATTCGCAACATATTCTTACTAACTAAAAGTATTAATGTTTTACATTAATATCTTCAATTAACTATGGATGCAAATCTATTTATTCAAAAGCTAAGATTTAAACTCCAAATTAATAGGATCACTCTTGGAAAAGAGAACTTTGATTTAAATATATACCTATATTTAGATCACATTTAGACTCTACTAAGTACAAATGAGGAAGCAAGCAAATTGAAGCTAAGCAACCCTTGAAATGTAAAATATAGTCCTTGTGATTTAAAATATTTCAGAAGGATTTTTTGTGGATGTTGAATTCCTGTAAAACAAGGTTGTTGAAATTTGCTGGACAAGCTGAATACTATAAAGATCTTGATGAGCTCTGAGCTATCAGTATGTTCTTTATTAATAAACATTGCTGGTTTTCTTTGCATATGTCTGCTAACATTTTTTTACTTGGCAGTGGCTTTTGTACTCAGAAGTAATATAACAGAAGAAATGTCATGAGCTTTTGTCCTGAAAATTGAGACATTGCACTTATTTTCCATTCCCCTTTAGTATTAAATTTTTATATGAAAGGATGGTGTGGTGAATATTTTTTTCTTTTCAGATTTATTGTCTGATGTTGTAGCATGACATAAGTTCAGGATAGCACATTACATATATCTTGCTATTTAACAGTTCTGAGCTGCAGGAGCTGATACTGTGAAACACCGGTTCAGGCTTTGAACAGACTGGTAGGGGTCCAAGTTGCTCAACATATAATGCATATTTCCTATAAGTTATGATGGTCTTACTGCAGAAATATGCATCTAAACATCTAACCAGCTGGCAATCTGGCAGCGTTAATGAGGAGTCTAAGGAGCCTTAATGAAGAATCTAAGGACTGAATGTGAATGTTGACTGAGCTATCAGTCTGCACTTCCATGCCGTTCTCTGTATCAGAGCTGAGGAAGAATAGTCAAGTTGCTTGGAGAAGCTTGCTCTGCTGGGCAATTGATATCTTTTTCATGGATAACTAAATGGCTTTTTTTTTTTTACCTACTGTTAATTTGATTTTTCCGATCCACTAACTTAATTAAAGTGAATAACATGGCATAAATTAAACTTGTACTACTCCACTACCTCAAATTTCAGGGAGAATTTATTAGTAAAGTCTCCCTACCATAAACCCCAAAAGGTAATTTATTTAGAATGCCTTCTTCACTTCTTACTGCATTTTCTAAATTATATTGAGCTCACATACAAACAGACAAGGTTCTTGAACCAGTGAAAATCATGACTACTGAAGACAATACAGTATGTCAACATTAAAATGTCAGGAAATACTTTAAATTACAAAGTAATATGAAGATACTTTTACGAAATTATGGTTTAAGGAAAAACATGTATACATTATAATCACAAATTAGGGATAGAGTTGTCACCAAAAGGAATGATTTTACAGGAGGGAAAAAATATCTAAAAATAATTCTTCAGAAGTTCTTTCTCATTTAATTACTGTTTAGGACACCTGATTCAAGAGGCTGCATAAAGGAAGAATGAAATTTAATCAACAAGCAATTCTCTAGGTACTTCATCAAGAGGAGCAGTTAACAACGTGGAAAGACATTTCTGGACTGGAAGACACAAGAGTTCATTATGAGAGTAAGCATAATCAGGCCAAAGTGCAATTAAAAGAACGTTCAATATAATTGGAAACACAGAAAACAAGAATGACAAGATTTTCAGAAGGCAGTGAAACAAACTTATACGATCTATTTGAAAAATGGCTTCTTAAATACAGAATTTAAACTAAAATACTAACAAAGACTACACCAAAGTCTTCTTGGAAGCATGCCTAAACCAAACATGTGAGCTTGAAACTGAACTTTAACAATAATCTTCTTGTTGATTTTAGCGGTTCCAAAAAAATTTACCGCCCTTATGAGTACTTCTCAGATCACCTTCTCCACTGCATACGTTGATGATCTTTCAAAGGACTACTGAATTTGGTACCGCAAATGAAATGTAGTTTTACAAATGTGTAAAGGTTCAAAAAGTACCTGAATCTTCAAAAAAGTGAACTGAATGAAACAATATATTCCTTCTCCAGGGATCGCTGTAGCTTCAGGAACACACCTCATGGACAGGAGATGAATCCACCAAGGATTGGTCCTTTTCAGTCAGGGACAACTTCCCCATAGCTGTAGGGATATTTAAAAAAGGAAGACTGGTGATCAGCAAGTTCATTAGCCACTTAACCATGAAAGGGAGATATGGACTAATTGCAAAATCACCACAGAGAGGTGTTGAAATCCTATTGCGGATTTATTCATTTGACTTCCCAATGAATCTCCTATCCCAGATAATGGACTTAATTTAAGACTTGGACTTAGTGTTTGAAGGTTGAGCAATACTGCTCACACATTAAAGCTAGATGATGATGCAATTCAGTTTCTTGGGTTGCAAGGTAAAGATTTAAGTCACTATTATTTAAGATTGTTAAGATAAAGTTCAGGTGTTTGCATCTGAACCTTTTTAGTGCCGGCAGCAACAGCTACATCTACTTTTTTGTTGTTTTCTGGAGAGATCTCTTAGGTTATGATATACTTCCTTGTTTATAAAATAAAACAGATTTCTACTAGAAGATAAAAAGCCACTGACTGTTACTTATAAAGCCTGCGCTGCTCCACTCCTAGGAAATTAAAAATATTGTTACCATATGTTCCATGTGGTCCCGTGTGCTGAAGCTTGGGAAACCTATGTCTACACTTCATTTACTGTTTGAGAAACCAGATGCAGAGAGGACAATGGTGATTACAAGTACAAAGCAGCACTCTGAAGAGCTCTGCTGCTCCACTGCCCTCTAAACTTGAGGGCATCAAAATTTCATAGGTTGTAGCCTGGTTTCATATGGTTATCAAAGTGTCTTATGTTGTCATTGTCTGTTCATCTTCCAGTTCTTCCTAATAACGCTTGAATCCATTATCCAGTTCCAGTCAAGTGTGGCAGGGATATAGAAATATCTAAAGTATTATGTTTCTACAAACATTGTGAAAATTTGTAGCTTAGAAGGAAGGAGAAACATAAATAAATGTTTCTCTACCCCCTCCAAGGAAGAAAACCTTTAATTCAGTAATTCAATAACTGAATTCAATAATTATCTGCCACATTCTGTTTCTGAGCTGAAAATATATTTATATCAACTTTACAGTTTGCACAAACTCATCTAAGGCCCATTTAGTTCAAATTTAAGTCTTAAGAAAAACTGTCTTCTGTCTTGTGGGCCTGAACAAACATTGTTTACTGTCATTCCCAGTTTTCTGACTTCTTTCCCTTCAGTTGCTGCAAGATTTTAATTCCTTTGGAGCACACATTTATTAAATATTTGGGAAGCATCTCACACACAGTGGGAAATACTAAAAGAGATTAAGAATAAAGGGTTTATCACTTTATCTAACCTAGAGTGACAATGGTTTATTGTCAGGATAGGGCTCTTCTCTAACAAGCAACTTTTTTCTTTCAAACTACAAGAAACAAAGGACATTTATTTTGGTGCAATATAATCTAAGAACTAAATCAAGATGGTAATTAGCACAGCACTAAAACATTCTTTCCTTCTGATCAGCAGTCTTTATTATCAAATTATTCCTTAAAAATTGAAGAAATTGATGTGGAATTGCAAGTAAAAGCAAGACAATATTCAGCTTGTGTAACTTTAGGCACCCAAATTAAATTTCTGAACTAAAAAGCACATCTGCTGAGACCACCCACAAAGCAAATGGAGACAGGCAGGTTCTTCTAGAAGGTGATTCAGGGCAGGACTCCATTAACAACAGAGAAACCCTCAGGGAATTCGCCTTCTAACTAGTATCATAACTTAGACTTCGAATGGTGCAGTTGGGAAGTTTAGTCAAGAGTGGAGATCTGAAATCCATTTTCATCTTATTCCCATGATTATCTGTAACCCTATAGCCAGGCTCAAGAGTTACTGTAATAATTCTTAATTACAACCCTTTTGAAACAAATAAATCTACCAATGGTTGCAAGGACTTGGACAGTGGGAAAAACTACTAGAATTTTCACCTATAGCCTGTGCAGAACTAAGCCCAGGCCTTTAGTATGATTTGGAAATTTTTCTAGCTTTGCTCACAACTGGAAAGGGGGAAATAAAAAGCTGTGGGAGTGAGAGGCTTATTTGCATATAACTGATTTGCACAAATGAAGGATAGTAAATAAATAAGCTGAAAACAAGACAAATGATAAAAATTCTGTGAAACTACAGCCCAGATGAGGTCTATTAGTAGTGCTCTGTTTCATAGATGATTCAAAGGAGTCAGCTTATAATGTGCTTCAAGAAGGTAAGAACAGCAACGTTAAGTGCATTTACTCTGCTGTTTTAAGATGAGTGTAATATTTTAAAGTACTACTATGCAGTAAGACCCATGAGTTATTTAAACATTTCTGTAGGGTTTTAAACATTCTGATGAATCATTTATAATTAGCTATGATTAAAACGTCACTGTCAAATAGATAACCCCAATGAAAAAATATGGTACAAAGCACTTTCTCAACTCACAATATCTTTTTGTGTGTGTGTGTGTGTGTGTTAAAAAGTAAAAAGGTTTTACTATAATTACAATTCCATACTAATGATTCATAAGGAGATATTATAGTTGGAGCACCTACTGAGAGCCAGCCCTGTTGGCTAGTGGAGGGAGTTAAAAGTTTTGTGTTCATTTCAAATTTCATCTTAAGGCCATGCCAAAATTGTTTTTCAGATCAAAAAGGAACAAAAATGAAAAGACTTCCAGAAATAAATGCTATGTAATAGAAAAATATCAACCATATGTGCATTTCAAGTTTGTAGATCAAGTTACAAGGTTGGCAATCAGTTTCTGACTCTCTAAATAGTCTCACAGTTCTAAATATAACCTTCTTCTATTCTTTGCTGTCACCCTTCCCAAAACTGTTGTGTTGAATTGTTATGTGCAGTGAAGTGAGATGACTCGTTCGACTTAGAAAAGACTGGATTTGGTTTGTGAGTAAAATGACATTTAATACTCTGGTATTGTAATGTACCAGCATAAAGCATAGGGTAGAAGCATAGGATCTTTCCTAGAATTGATACTTATCTAAGCAGTCCCAGCCCCTTGAGGTTTTCATTAAAATTTCTGGTAAGTCAAGTAGACATATAAGGACAACTTTTCTGATCGTTTTCAGCCCAGTAACTAAGGACATTCTTGCACCATCTGCCTTTGTGCCCATCTGCCTCCCTGCCTGTCCTTTTGATAACTTTTTATCGATGGTCCTTCTTCCAAACAAGTTTCAAAGAGAGATGAAAGTCTTGGAGTAAATTCCTAAAATTCTCCTGAAAGCTGGCCACTGACTGGAGGAGCTCTCTACTGTTAGTGTTTTCTATGTCAAAGTCTGAAATATTAACTGACAGAATCACCGTGGTCTTGGGCACATAGGGAGAACTTAGTGTATTCTTGAAGAGGTGAGATTTTAGGGATCTGCAAGGCAGCTGGAGTCAAGAAGTGTAATGATGTGGGAAATAGGACAGAATTAATCTATAAAGAATCCCAGCTTCTTCAGTTCCACTACTCATGGGACATCTCATTTTTTGATTTATATTTGTCTATATTTAATAGCCAATATTTGTCTCCAGATCACTATACTGGGGTTCAAAGGAAAAAACCCGACTGCTCACAAGCTCAGAAGATATTAATGTGATGATCAATCTGGATCATTAAATACAAGTTAATACAAACCTCAGCATTTTCCTAATTTCTTGATCAAGACTGTAATTTCAGGTGAGCTGAACAAGGGTATTTAGCTGTGATCTAAAGTAACAGAGAAGCTAGCACACACTGCTTAAATTGTTCCGATTTAGTATTGTTCCAAAATGTAATACTCCTCACTGCTAAAGCTGTACTTCCATTTTGAGTTCGTCTGCTCTCAGTTTTCATTCACCAGATCTTCCCCAAGACCCATAAAAAAGACCTTTGCCTTTATATGTTGAATTAGAGTACTCTATAGAGTATAATTTATTACACAGAAAAAAGATTTTATATCGTACAAAATCTTCATTCTTCCTTTCTTTAAGAGATCAGGCTGTAATCTTTCACTATAAAGTAAGATTTCAACATCAGATCATTAATTTTTAGAATCTTTTTTATTCTCTCAGCAGCTTTTAAAATGTGAGCGCTGCCTGGACACAATATTCTAGCACTGCTTTAATTAATATGGCAATAACCCACCTATCTACAATTATTAAAATTAATACTTCAAGTTTACTAGCATTAATTCACCCTGTGGATCTTATTGTGTTACTTTCATTTCAATCCAGATGTCATGTAAATAAATATGTTGTATTCTCAGTAGCCTCAGTATTGATTCCCTATTAAGGATATATTAAAACTATTTTAAGATTCCTTGCTGTTATTTTGGATAAGAAAATTACTTTTTGAAAGGAGCTGAAGACTGGTTCTATGAAGACAACATATTGACAGCTTACTAAAAAGTTCACCCTTGAATCATCTGTAATAATAGCTTTTTCTTGGTTTACAAGATGGATAGATTATAGAACGAGGAAAGTTATGAATTCCCTACAGTAGTAATAAGACTTCTTATCTGTTGTTCTGAAAGGGGAATTGCCAAGAGTTTTTAACATAACAAACAACCAATAATGTTTTTGATAGAAGGAACAGTTACAGAGACAACATAAACCTCTGAAATCTAACCAGTAATCCAAAACCCTACCTGAAGGAAGATAATACAAAACACATACAAACACATGTGTAACAAAACAGGACATGAAAATCAAATGCAGAATTTCACAGTGCCTCCTGTGGCAAAGCAAGGACGTGGAAGAGGACCTTCTTTCAGGCCATCATGAGCTGACTGAAGAGACATTCTCAGAGTGCACTAGTATCTCAGAGTCCACTAATATTAGCATGGATCACCCCTTTGCAAGCAACAGCGGAAGGGTCTTCAAAATTCATGTCTTAGCTTTAGTAAGTGAAGACCTTGTTTTCCTAGTGCTATTTTGTTTTCTTCCTACTTCCTACTTTGTTTGTAAAATGTTATTTTATCGTAATATTTTTAGCTTGATTATTTTTCTCATTTCTGTCATATAAATTCCATAATTTCTGTTAGGTTCAGTTCTGCTGTCTTCAGATTGGCGTCCAGTTTATAAACCTGCTATAAAAATGAAATCTGAAATAAAATAATTTTTTGCCTGCTGTCTAAATCTAACAGGTAGCAAGCTACTCTACGATAGTGCATTTTAATATACTTAATGAGCATTCATCATTTTAGTGTTAACCTGAAATTAATTACTACATTAAATCCTAACTATTCAGAATAGCAGTGTCTTTAAGAACAATAAAGGAGTTATTTCAATTTTTACATTTTGCATGATAACGGACTTAAAACAATTTGGGGCAGGGGTGGGGGTGGGGAATGGACAATTTTCTTACAAAAAATCAAATCCTTCCCATGGTTATGTATATGCCATTCTCACAGAAGTCAAGGACATTATCTTGACCCAAGAGTGTCAACAGGAAGTCAGAGGATTAATTAGCTAGGAAAAACAAAAGCAAATTCTTGTAAGAAGAAAATTTCAGAGACAGAAATGTTAAGGATAGGGCTTAGGACATTAAGATAATTAATGTATTTTCTAGAAAATACACAACATTCCTGTTACAACCATTATAATCTTAACCACCATTTTATAACATTTACCTAAAGTTTATTTTAAGAGAAGCCTTGTTTTTAACAATCATCTTAAATCCTAGTAAACTGAAGAATTAATTAGCAAGCATGGAGGATCAGCAAACTAATGCTTTAGTCTGTTAAACCATCTGCTCAGGAGCACCCTGTTCAAATCTTGGCATTAGGAGAGGATGGGTGAATACTTTTGTCTCTTGCACTCAGTTACAACTTACCATTCTTTGCTAATGTACTTTTTTTCCTTCAGCTCATGGTAAATAAAGTTATAAAGAGGTGGATAATTGATCAGATTTCTGTTATCATGAAAATTTACTAAACAGCTTGCTAACAGATTTGGCAGAAAAAATGTTACTGTAGCTGTTCCTCTTATTTCATACCAGATTCCTGAATACAATAGGTATGTACGAAGGGACAGATTCAGCGTTATCTTTTGTAAGCTGTGCCTTGTACAAAGCAGATCTACTTAAACCAGCCAACTAGTCTAAGGTAACTGAAGGCTTCAAGGCAATCTGTCCTTCAGTTCTGAAGACTATTAATGAATGCTCCATTAATATTTTAGTACCTCGTTATATTTCATTATTAAAAAGAACATACTTATCAGATCTGAGGAGGTCCTTGTTATCGCAACCCCAATCTGTCTTCATTTTCTAAACTTTCATGCTAATTCTTTGATTTCATGTCACAGCTTAGTTTCCAGAAAATGCAGGTACTTTCTGACACATAATGGATCAAGGGCAGCGTTTGGCAATGAGAGTAGCCAACAGTCTAGTCTGCTGGAATCCTTCTGTTTTTGGCACTAAAACAATTTCCTTGTACTTCAGTCACTCTTTTACAGATTGAAAGGATGGAGAGCTATCTCAGCTACAGATCAGGTGATTGATACAGTGGAGAAGCTGTCCGGCGAAGCACACTGGAAAGTCTTCATGGTAGCGAGGGACCCAGGGAGGTGCTCCAAGTTACACACTCAAAGGGTAGGGTGCACTGTACCACAGATAACCCAATTATTTGCCAAAGACAGGAATGTTCTAAATAAGGCAACAATCTGGACTAAACCTGGCAATAGATGGCTTCCTCTCCCTCCATCGGCAGCCAGTTTTCTCTCCAGCTGTTCCTTTCTAACTCTTCAGGCAGCCGTGACCCTCTCAGGACCACATGGGGAAAACTTCCCTAGTCACAAAACCTCCAAAGAGAAGGTATTTATTTAAAATTCTGTCCCTCTTTCTATTAAGCTTTATACTCCTTGATTTTGCTCAGGCATTACAGGCTTGATCCTCCTAACTAGCATCAACTGGCATTTTCTCATTGACTTCAATTAAGTGAGACCAGGACACAGATAAGGTTCTGTGTAAGAAATCACTGTATGCTGGTAATTGCAGAATTTTATTCAAAGACATATTTTATCTGTGTTGATGAAATTAAAATAGGATAGGAAAGAGAGGGAGAAAAAAGCTCAGGCAGAAAGGCTGGCATTTTATTTTTTTTCGGGTTCCTTCTGTAGTAGATTGACCTCCCTCAGATAAATCTGTGCACCATGGAAACTATTTTCTCACTGAGGAAAAATTTCCAAGTTCATCTGAAGGCCTATACATCAAGTTTAGCATATAGCTAAACTGTGCAACTGTGTAATCTTACTGCCCTCTTCCCATCCTTCCTTCCCGTTGTTTGTCATCCTTACTGTCATATCTGGTTTCAAAGCAGGGTAGGGTCATTGGGGTAGGGCACGTGCCTTCCTCTGTGTTTGTAGAGCTCCAGTGCATGGGAGTACGGGAAAGAAGGGGAAGGAAAACACTTTTTCAGGTCTTTGGGGGATAAATAATAAAGCAATAATAACATGCTGTAAAATAAATGCTATCAACTGATATTTACACAGTCTTTTATCTGAAGACTCTACTGTGTTCAGCATAATTATAGTGCTGCTCAGCAAAATATAGGTGGATGGAATAATAATTCCTTTATTGCTGTCTTGCTTTACTGCCTATTCACAGATAGCCTACACCCTGCAGGTCTAAAATAATAATAATATGAGCCTATGTATTAATACCTTCTGTAAGCACTGATGAACTGTGAGTGTCTGGAGAAAGGAGAACTTTCTGTGTCCAGACAATTTTTACAGTATATGTAGGAGCCACCCAGCAACGTGGGTCAGCTCAGCCAGCCACTGACAGCTGACGTTGAAGCAGTTTCATGGAACTGGTGGAGTGTTTAGCAGAACACAGGCTGCGGAGGCAAAATCTAAAGTCCAGGTTGTTCTTTTTTCTCAATTCTTTATATATTAGAAATAAATGAATGACTCTCTAATGTTTTTTGCCCAAACATATCACAGATATCCAAGGACACGGAGTAGGATATTGCCCTCTGAGACAGCCTCAAAGGCAGAAATGCCAAAAAGAAATTAACTGAGACTCAAAGAGAGTAAAGACGAAGAGGAGAAGGATTAAAGCAATAAAGTTATTTAGAAGTGAATGTGACAGAAAGGAAAAAAAATGCACTGGAAGATCCAACTGACCATGAATAAGTTCTGTTTCCTCCCAGTGTCCAGTGAACTGCAACATCCCCTGCCCACATTTTTCCTCCGTGGCTTATCTGAATTCTGCAGCTTTACAACGAGCTCTTTCTTGTGGTGAGGAATCCAATTGTCACGAGAGGCAACTACAATTTGGATGGCAGTGGTTAAAGTCCCGAAGTGTCTGTGTACCTACAGCAGTACAGAGAATCCAGAGTCACAGCTCAACTTAAGCTGAACACGTTCACCCCTTATAGCAGCTGAACTTAAACTCACTAATAGATGTTTCAGCTTTTTAAGAACTATGCATATATGTCACACTTAAGCCACGATCTTTGCAGGCAACACCTTACTTCACTATAATGAAATGTTTAATCTATATTTTAAGCATCACTTTAGGGAGGGCAAATGTCGTTGCTCTCCTGTCTGTCAGTTTCTACTGATATTTGTGTCTTCGTTTTGAAGAATAACAAGGCAAACAGTAATAGGGAGGTTAAGAGCAGATTGTCATCCAACATATTGGCCTTCTTTTACTTTTTTTTAATTGCTACACTTACAGTAAATTTTTTAAAATGCATTCTTACATGGAAACAAGCTTATTAGCTGACATGAGGGACAAGGAATGAAATTAAACTGAAGGCGATGTAATCTGTAGAGGCAGAGAGAACCAGTGTTCTGCAGGCAGAATCTCCTCCTCTCCTATTTAACTATTTATTTTGAAGATGTATATCTCTGTAGTCTTAGACCCTGTCACTCTGGCAGCAATTACACTTAACAGAAACATGTTAAGTGAAACAAGGGGTACATACATTTTTGCCTCAGAATTGACAGAATTTATAGAGATTATGTCTAGGTTTTCCCTTTGGTTTCTGTTGAAATCGTGATTGCAAGTGATCATATAAACATTTATCAACCACCTTGGTGGTGCCAGTATAGATGACAAGGAATGGGTTTTATCCAGTTTGTTTCACAGTTCTGTATTTGGAACATGTAATGTCAGAGGTTCCCATTTTCTCCTGAATTTACATGCAGTCCTATTGTCCCTCTCACGTGAACCGCAATCCTTTCTTCATTAGCATATGTTGTTAATATGTTCATTAAATTCATGTCACATTGTAATTAATCTGAAAATGACGTCATTTCTGCAGAACCTACAACCTCATTATGTTCACAGTATGTTCACCACAGCCATGTTATTTGTAAAGGAGGTATGCCACTATTTGGTTATTAATCAAGGGGTCATTTCTGCCCAATCTACAGTGATTAACTCCTTACAAGAAATCATTCTGAAGCCTTGGAGTGAGATACTAAGAAGTAAAATGATTATATGCTTGAAGAAAAAAAAATAAAAACTGTTGCATAGTAGCATTTATTTATATAGCACATTTAATAATCCATACAAAAACTGACAGGTTAGCTTCAGCACATCGAGGTCAATCTGTAAGGCTGAGCAGCATCAAGAACTTAGCAGTAGCTAGTAACCATGAATTTCCAAACAGAACAATGATATTTGACTTCTAAGGAGTAAGATGATGGTGAAACTGATTTCAAAGTCATATTGAGCAAAAAAATTATTTGTCTGTGGATAGTTGTCCATGGTGTATCGACAAAATTGTCCTTATTTAGTATTGCTAAAAAATACTCATTTAGTCTCCAGATCAGTATAGCAGATTTCAGCCCACTGTTTCTTTTTCGGCAATTTGTTACAAAATAAAAATGTAGAAAACTGTCTTTTCTTGTAGATAAATGTTATCTTCTCTAATAAAAATATTTTTACCTCAGGGTATGGTTTTTTTTCTCTGTAAACAAATGTGGTTTTATATCAGATTTTCCAGGGTGATTTACACTGAGTATTTATAAATTCAAGGAAAATTACTGCCATCATGAAAGAAGTATGTCATAGGTGGCTTTTTGAAAATGAAAATCAGGAGAAATAAACTAAGGCGATCTACTATACAAATATAGTAATAAGAAATTTGCGATAGTTAGTGGCAGGGATTAACATATAGTGGGAACGCAACGCAAATTCCCAGTCTGACTGATATCAAATACCACGACTTTCTGTGGGCCTAAATTTCACATTCAACATTTGGCATCTGAACAGCTGATTGCCAGTCGATCAGCTACTGCCCATGCAGGTTTCATGCTGCCTCAGGTCCTGGGTCCTTCGCAGGCATTGCAGCGGAGAGAAGGCACGATCCAAGAACAACACCTTTCGTTTTTCAGGAGCAGCATAGCAACAACGATCAAAGGAGACATTAGTGAATAAACATATTTTAGTAATTGATACTCTGGCTCTATGTAAATATTGGTAGTTGATAAGGTACTTACTTTAGTAAAGTGTTTCTGACAAAGAGGAAGACAGAATGCTAAATTCTGGGAAAGGAAGTAATGCTTGGCAAGGTACTTTTTAACTTCTTTTTCTAAAAGGTGTTTTAATCAAACACACCATAAATTTTGCTTTTCTTCAGAATTAAGGGGACGTAGAGCTTAGGCTGCAGCCTGCTAGTAAGAACAGCGTGGCAAACAAACTTCACAGTTCTGAGAGGAAACTCAGCAGATTTATGAATGGGATTATTGGTGTGGTTGCCTGCCACAGCACGGAAAGGATTCGCTGCCCCTGGAGGCAACTTTCCAGCCCTGTGCCAACTCATATGATTAGTTAGATCCTCCAAAAAGTCCCTCTGAAGCCCTGTAGCGGCACAGGATAAAAGGAGGACCGACGTTTCAAATGGTTGTAGAGGAAGGTGGGATGTGGAAGGAAGAACTTAAAGAACAAATATGGGGTACATCCTAAAGGAACTTGTTTTGTTAAACGTAATTTTTATGATCGCCTTCATGTCCATTTTTAGAATCATTTCTGTACCGGCACAATACAAATACAGTGCAAATAATTTTATTTCAAGCAATCGGAAATATCCGTTTCCCCTTTGCAGTAACAGGTTCTGACACAAGTCAGTGTCGACTGCGAGTATAACAGATGCACTTATGCAGAAAATTAATCTGTGAGTATTATTTAAACCGTGAATGGTAGAAAGCGTACTTATGTGCACTAAACTCACGTACGTACACACGCACACACACAGAGCCACTTAGCCGGAAAATAAACCGTCGAGGGCACCGTACCTATGAACCTCGCACTCTAACGAGAGCTGCAGGATCACGCCGGGCTTTGGCTGCAGCAGCGTGCAGGCCCGGCGCTGCCAGCCCGGGCGGCCCCGGAGGCGGCCCCGCCAGGCGAGCGGAGGGCCGCGCTCAGCACCCTGCAGCGCGGTTCCCCTCTTGGCACCGGCTACATTTCTGTATTGCTTGTGGCAACGGGAAATGTCAGAGAGCCACGAGCCGATGGACGGCGGTGTAAGGTTTCTCTAGACGTTTGTTTACCCACTGGGATAACTCGAAGTCTGCAGATAATTTGGCAATCTCGAGGCTGGTGCATCCACTAAACACTTCAACAAGGGATGAATTACAGCTTCCTGCTGTGCAGTTTTATTCTTGGAGGAGTTTGCAGAGCTAAGCGGACCGCTCCGGGTACCACGGCAAGAGAAGGGAGTAGGTGAATGCACGAGTACGAGAACAAAGGAAATAAAACTCGGGATGTATGTACGGGTCTGGCGAGGAGACACGCCGCCGCCGGCTCCAGCCGAGCGGGAAGAGGGGCGGCGGCAGCGCGGGCCGATTCCTCTTCCGCAGGGGCGGGCAGGACCCCCGCCGTCGCTCCCCGGCCGCAGCGGGCGGCAGGCACCGCCGGCACCGGCCCCAAGGAAAGACCCGGGCGCGGCAGAGCCGAGCGGAGCGCCCGGTGCCGGCTGACGCCGCCGCTCGCATCCGTCCTGCCGCCGCCAGCCGCGGCCCGGCGGGACACGCCGCCCCGCTCCGCCTGCCCCGGCCCCCTCCCCACTCCCTCCCGCCTCCCCCACCCTCACCTCAGCCGCCCCCCTCTGTCTGGCTCCCCCCGCTCCGTCTGGCGGCCCCCCCCTCCCCGTCCCCGCCGCGCTTCTCGCGAGAGCTGGGGATGCCGCCGCCGCCGCCGCCGCCGCCGCCGCCGCGGAGGGGGAGACACTCGGGGGGAGCCAGTGACGTCGGGAGTTTTCCTGAAAGTCAATAACGAGCCCGGCGGAGGCGGCGGGAGGAGCCGAGAGCGGGGCCCGGGCGGCTCCGGGGTGAGTGCGCCGGGGGGAGCCGCCGCCGCCGCCCTCCTGACCCCGCGCATCGATGCTGCGGCCGCGCTGCCCGCCCGGGCGCCTCCCTGCGTAGCGGGGCGCGCAGATCCATGTAGCCGCCGCCAGCGCCCTGGGGCCGGAGCCGCCTCCTCCCGCCCCCGCGGAGACACCGGCCGCCAGGGACCGCCGAGCCCGGCGGGGGGACAGGGGAGGAGGCAGCGGCGCCCTCCCTCCCCTTCTCCCCCCGGAGCCGCCGCCGCCGCCGCCCTCCGGCTCCGCAGCAGCGCCCGCGGCGCCGCCGCCTCTGCAGGTACGGGGCGGGAGGGGCCGGGCGGCGGCGGCGGCGGGGCGCTGGGGCGGCGGCGGCGCGCGAGGGGATGCGGGGCGGCGGCGGCGGGGCTGCGCGCCGCGGCCGGGGGCGGCGGGAGCGCGGGGCGGGGGCGCCCGTGGCCTAGCGCTGCCGGAGGGGGAGGGGGTCGCCCTCCCGGTGGCGCGGGGCTGAGGTGGAGAAGGGCGGGGCGGCGGGGGGGGGGAGGGGGGCGTTATGTAACGGGAGGGGGGGAGGGCAGGGGCAGGGCAGGGCGCGCGCCCGGGGGCGCCGCCTGCGCGGGCGCGGGGCCGGCGGTTCCCACGCGGCGGCCCCTCCCCGGCGGGCGCGCGCGCCCCTGTCCCGTCCGTCCCCCGTCCCCCCCCGCTCCCGCCGCGGCCGTGCCTGCGGTGGGGGCGGGTGCGGGGCGGGATGCCGGTGCTGGGCGTCGGAGAGGTTCTGTCCGCTGGGAAGTTGTGAGTGTGTGCGTGAGGGAGCGTGCCCGCCCGCGTGCCCCTGCGCTAAGAATAGCACCGCGGCCGGCGGGCCGCTGATGGCCGCGCTGCGCTCAAGTGATGCTGCTGCTGTTGCCGCCGCCGGCGGCGGCTCTGGCTGCAAGTAAACAAACCGCCCCCCCCCCTCCCCCCCCCGCCCTCCCCCCTCCCCCCCCGCCCTCCCGCCTTCCCGCCCGCCCTCCCGCACCGGCCATCATGGAGGCCGCGGCCCGCATGCGAAAGTTGCCGCGCAGGCGACCGCGGGGGTGACCGGCCGCTGTACGGAGCGGGGCCGGGCCCGCTGCCCGGAGGCCGGCCCTGGCCGTGAGGCGCGGCCCCGGCGGGCGTTGCTGCGGGGCGGGGGGCGCCCGGCGCTCCGCGGGGTGAGGCGGGGGCAGCGCTCCCGCCGCGGAGGTGCGCGGGGGCCTGGGTGCGCGCGCGTCCAGAAATACTGAACGTACGTGATGCAGGGCGGCTTTGACAGGTCAGTGCAGCGCCTCCGAACACGGAGTTATCGGATCACACCGTTATATATTGTAGTTCAAATGCAAATGATCGTGATGTAACGAGCAGTAAGAGGCTTATGGGCTGGCCGGCGGCTTTACGTGAGCTGCGCTTCTTAGTTTACTTCTAGATGGGAATCCAAGAGGCGTGAAATAGCCGGTGATGTTTCTCTCACGTTCTCCCGTGATGAGTTATTTGAAGGGTGTATGTAAAAATCCAAACCCTTATTTTCTTACAGCTGAAAAGGAATAAACAATTCCTCTCTTGACCTTTATTCTAGTTTTTTTTTCTTTAATATAGCTATTAGTTGACTGGCTACTCGTACGCATCCACACCATCTCATTGTTTTTATGAAAACATGTCTCAGACTTGATTCACTTGGCCCCTGTCTAAGAGTTTTATTACCAAAATTACAATATACCTGGTACCTGCGTTCCCAGCTTTTTTCAGAACTGAAGAAACTTACAGCAGTCTCTTCTGCTAATGTTTGTTTAGGTCTCACTAAAACTTTGTTAACAGGCAAACGTGATTCCCCATGTTTTGCATATGGAGCCTTTTATTTCTCAAGGCAAGAAGCACGCAAAATAAGTAGACCTAAACTTCTGACAAGTCATGTTTTAAGCACAATGTGTCGTTTCAGCCAGATTCTGTATAGGCCTGTTCTGGCTGTTCTGCACTGGAATACGGAAAGAGCGTACAGGAGATAGAGAAGGAAGCTTATTTTGACTTCAAGTGTGCTTCTGAAGGAGATTCTGTTTGCAGGACCGCTTGGTTTTGTTTAACAGGAGCCTTTAAGTTGACCCCAATATCTTTAATTGGATTGGATTGCTAATTATAGTCCATGTGGATATATTTTAGTTGGATGCAACCAGTAAGTCAAGTTCAGATACGGGCCAAAGAAAAACTGCAGAGATAAGAAAATGTCTCTGTTTCTTAGAAGGCTACACATAGTATTGGAATAACTCTTTTTTTTTTCCTGTAATGTAAGTGCATGGTGTGTGTGTGTATACACAGGTAATATTAACCAGACTGTCTTGTTTTAGACAGTTTATTCTATCGTGTATTCCTATTTAACTAGGTTTGAATGAATTCAGTAGTCTCCTTAGTTTCATAAATACGTTCACAGAAAGCAGTGTTTCAGTATCTTACTCCCTCATTTTTTTGGCGTTTTGGGGGAAGACGATGTGTTGTTAAGGAAAATGCTGCCATTCTACAGGAAGTCGTTGAGAATTCAGGCAGGTACTAGATCCTTCAGGCTACTTGGAATTTGTCCAGCACTGATTGAGTGTTCTTTCACTTCCTGGGTGCACATTTTCCCAGTTTAAAAAGACCTGTTGAATAATTGTTTCTGTACCCAAGAAGCATTATTTGCTAAATAAGTTTGAAATACTCAATTGTTTTGGAAGGTACAACACCATTACTGCAGCGGTTCCTGTTAAAATTACATTTGAAATCTCGGTGTTCTTCTCAGTATAAATAAGATACAGTTTATTGTAACCTTGTTTAGTTATAGTTTCATTTTGTGCTGTTAACGCACCAGGGAAGGTGGCCTGGTGACATGGTAGCCCAGCTTTCCCTCAGTTTTGCATCAGAGACCCAATATTCTTTGGCATCTTTTTATGGTTTGGGCATACTGCTGGTTTTAACTGACGGTGGAGAGTGGAAGGATATTGAAATACACTGGGTGAAAACTTAGAATAATAGAATATTTAAGGTTGGAAAAGACCTCTAGGATCATGAAGTCCAACTTTATTGTACTACACTTCCATTTTGGTATGGATAAGGCATAAATGAATTTATTTGCTTTAAAAATGATGCACCATACTGTAACTGTATCTCTTGTAGGTACGTGAGTTGTCTGTATACCAAAAGCTCTCTGTTCTCTTTTTCCCAACTAATGAAGTAAACATTCTGTTCAAAACGTGCTGTGCTCCCTTTGTGAACAACAGTAACAATTCAAAAAGAGGGGGATAGTGAAATGTGTGCATCCTTGAGTTTTGTTTAACATTAAAATGTTGCTTTTATTTTCAGTGCTTGTATGGAATTTACAACCCACTTATTGTTTTAAGTCATGTCTTCTGTAAGAAAAGATTGCCAACTCAAGTGCTTTTTAAAATTATTCTAGAATATTAGATTAACTTGTGTCGTCTCAGATTCCCGTTCTGTTAGGAGATTCCTAATAAGAATACTGTGGAGGGGGCAGGGGATGCTTTCTAGTACAGCACGTACTTCAGAGTGTTTTGCATTGCTTGTGAGAAAAGGTGTGTTTTCAGTGAGAATCTCGCTTGTCAGCTGGTAGGGTTCCTCTTGGTTGTGTGGAAGAGACTTTCCCAGCCTTGCAGGGTCTCGTTGGTAAATGTGTTGCATTAGCTACTCTTCTTTGCAACAAGTTGGTGTCCTATAGAAACGATTATTTTCTAAAGATAAGTTACATAGTAAATGGAAAAACTGGTTCAAAGTGTTTAAAAGAAAATCTGTTAAAGACAGTGAAACAAAAAACTACAGGCAACTAATAAAACATTGAGTGTGAAAGGTGACTTTTTAGTATTTTACACAGCGTAAAAAGTAGTCCTTAAAGTTTTGGTTTGTATTTTCACCTGGGCTAATTGTATGAACAACGTTCTGGGCTACCTATATGAAGAGAAGAATTTATAAATGAAGCTTATTTAGACAAATCACTAACTTATACTAATAAAAAGATGTTAGAAAATGCAAGGGTGTCATAGTTGGTTATTTGGCATTTTGTCCTTCTTCTATAACTCTAGATCAACGTTAAGTATGGGCATTCAGGTAGTTTTGAAACATGCCGTGGATTTCAGACAGACTCATTTTGTCTTTGTTGTTTAAAGGTGTTGTTCAGGTGTAGTAGGAAGCTGTGGCAGAGTTAATACTTAAAAAAAATCCCCCCAGGATTGAATATCATTAAATGTTACTGTCAGGGAGAGTAAGCAGTTTTGGCTTATGTGTATGAAGATGCTTACTTTTGGTCACTTCAAATGTTTCTTTGATTTTTTATTTTAATACTATTTGTATCAACGCTTACTATGTTTAGATTAAATAACTTAATATGTGTTGAGTCCATCTTGACCAATGCTCTTTTTTCTGCATACTTCTATGTGAATGTCTAGGTGTGAGTCATACTGATCAAAAATAGCATTAAGAACAAGTTGTTGCCCTGTGATATTTTTTCTTTTTTTTTTTTCTTCTCTGTTATATCCTGACTAAGAACAGTAGTAATTTTAAGTTCTCTTAAAAATGAGACTGAGTCCACAATATTTCATGCACGTCTGAATGACTTGACAGCATGGTTTGTCAGACTTCCCTGCCTTGTCCCTGTGGTAAAGTTATCTGAGTGCCTTCTACAGCAGGAGCAGAGATGAAGAGCCTGCTTCAGCTTTGCAGAGATAGCGAAGGTCTTACCAGCACCTTTTGTAGGTGTGGAATGGCAGTGCCCAACAGTCAAAACTTGTTATACATCTGATTTAGCACCACAGAATTGATACACAGTATTTCTCAGTTGAGTCCCAGCAATTTTGCAAAACAATTTCTACCAATACACGTAATTTTTTCCCCATAGCGTTTAGGTGCAGCTTGCCTTGTGAGATTTTTCTTAAAATTTTTATATCTTTTTCTAAATATATGGTGTGCTTTGAGGCAGAGAGTTGAGGTTGTATATGTGAGTTTCATGTAATCTGGCTTTTTGTATAATGTTTGCCAAAGGTCTTCATCTAGTGAGCTCTGCATCTAGCCTTAAATGTGCGTAAGCAATAGCATACCTTTGAAAAATGCACGGTCTTCATTTAAGGTTGCAGAAAATTCATTCTGTCCTTAGGAAACTGTGATCTCAAGTTGACGAGGATAATGCTTTTTTGAAGGTGAGTGTGAAGATCCAAAGGTTTTAGGATAGAAGTTGATTATGTTCTAGTCATAGTGAGGTGTCAGAATTTGACAGTAGGTTCAGCAATGTTTGATTGCTTGTAGGAAGGAATCACAAAGCTCGTTTCTATTGTTGTAAGGCAATTCAGAGCTTAAATTGTTCAATATCCCAATAATAAATAAATACACTATAAGACTTTAAAAGAAAGCTACTTGGTAGACATGTCATTGAACTTTTTCCGTCTTTTATGTTAATAGTTTGAGAACATGTTTTTATCTCTCTACTTTCCTTTTCTTGTTACTCATGGCACTTCACATGTTTCTGGTTTCTGTTATCTTCAAGAGTATGTTTGGTGTTTTATACACTGATGTTGTGCTGCAGAAAAGTTACTATCATGCAAATAATTAAATACATGAGCTTAATGAAACTTTATTTTGTATCTCTTGAAGATTATCTTTTAAAATCCCTCACCTCAGAATGAATAGGAATTTCTAGGTTCTTTGAACTTCTGAAAATTAGATTACCTTTTTTTGAGTATTCTAGACACAGAAGGCCAATTTTACTTTGTTTTAAAAATGCGGAGCTTGGGTTTAATTTTGCTTGGTTATCTGAGTCATTACTAAACTATTTTTTTAAAGGACAAAGGAACTTTGTCTTAAAAAGGCAAGAATTAGTATTCCTACATTAATCCTCAGCAAGTTAAAGTTATTACATGTATTTTGAAGCGTTGAGTGGAATAACGTTATCATAGTTGTGATACTCAGCTCAGCTAGTCCTTGGCTTGGCTTCCTTTAAGTCTCAAAACTCCTGAGTTCATTGTTCAGTAACTTTGTTTTAATGCATAACTTTAGCCCTCCCTTCACATTTTCTACTTTAAATATACTCTTTGGTTAAACTTCAGACCTGTGCTCTAATGTTTTATCACTCTGCTTCTGTCTGATTTTCAGTTATTGTTTTATGCGCTTGCTGGGGGGTGGGGGGGCAAAAAGGATTTAAAGTATTTTTGGTCAATAAACACAATGTGAAACAATGGCTTGTTAATGTTTCACGTGGGATTTTGAAGAAACAATTTAGTTACATTTAGAAACTTCCTTTATACCTTGGTAAACAAAGGCAAGGGTGGCTTTGTTCACCTTACTTATACCTTTGTCCCTTAAAATAACTTGCTTTGTCATTATAATAGGAAAAGAAATACAGAATGATGGTTTCTTTCTTGATAAACTTATTTGGTTGCAGAATCTAAATAAAACATCAGACTTGTATATTAATATTTCAGTGTGCCTGTAGTCTCCGAACTAGGCTTATCTGAGCATATATTAGTTATGTGCAGCTTTTTGACATACTGAAAGTAAAAATAGAATCCTGAAAATATTAAGGCACAAAGCATATGTTTAAGTGTGCTTTAAAAAGAGCTATTTATCTTTTCCAAAGTACATTGTTTTTCCTTACCACAACGTGTAGGCAGTGCTGTTTTCCTGTTATGCCCCTCATTATTCCAAGTCAAGGGTTATGAAATAAAGTTGTTCAGAGTAAATTTTTGATACCAATATTTTTAAGGACATTGAGGCTTTTAGTATGAAATATAGTTTAAAAATTTACAATGCTCGTTGCTCAGATATCTTGGAATTTTTTATATTTGTTTTAAAATTTGTAAAGTATGAACTTCTCTACATAGTATTTAGGGGTATCTTTAAGTGTCTTAATTGTGCGTACATAAAGATTACCATTTTATAAATTTAGGATCTATTGTCTTTTAGAAATCTTGTGGGTTTGGATTTCTTTGTCTTGTCAAACCAATTCATGTTTTGTTTTGTGTTGTGTGTGTTTTTTTTTTTTAATTGACCCTATTAAGTTGAACAAACACTCTCTGCCTGCAAGTTCCTTTTCCTCAGTCTAAGCAGTGATAGTATTTAAATTGGTCCGTCTTCCTGAGGCCATAAAAAGGAACAGAATCCAATCTGCTGTGTTTGAAGTATAACCAAAATTCCAGAATAGGTAGTTGTAAAAGTCTGTGTAAATTCTGTATACTTTTTAAGTAAAGAACTCAGCTGAATGTGATTCTTCCATTAGCAACATAGGCTAATTTGATTTAGTAGGTTTTGTAGCAATCTCTGTTCTGCAACATAGTCTTTTGTGTAATTTTTGATGATGTGCAATATATCCTCTAATTGTTTGACCAGACTTTTAGATAACAACTTTGGTAGGGGAAGAGAATATGCATGCATTTTTTATATAAATAAAACTTGGATCTCAGCTTCCAATCCTAAAGACAACTCTGTTTTCAGTTTGGAGCCTTATCTTTTTGAATTCCTTGCTCTGTGACTGCAACCGGCACTGGAGACAGTTACAGCCTGTTCAGTTGTCTTGGAGGATTCAGACTCAGATTTGAGAAAACCTCTTAAGAGCTTGATCTGCTACAAGAAAACCCTCAAAGCAGGAAAGCAAACGTGTGTGTGATGGAAGCCACTAGAGGATGACTGAGATCTGCTTTTTTTTGGTA
Organism: Phalacrocorax aristotelis; assembly: GCF_949628215.1. Classification (NCBI taxonomy): domain Eukaryota; kingdom Metazoa; phylum Chordata; class Aves; order Suliformes; family Phalacrocoracidae; genus Phalacrocorax; species Phalacrocorax aristotelis. The sequence goes on from NC_134278.1 coordinate 121,025,296, forward strand.
GTGTGTATTTTGTGTGTCCATGCACAAATTTTTTTAGTTACCATTCTGAGAAATAAGGAGATAAAGGTGATGAGATTTGGCTCTGCTTATGTTGAGGACCAAAGAATCTCAGTGAGTCAGGGAAAGTGAATCAGGAAGATTCACTTGCTGTTTTCTTCCCCAAACATTTTATTAAACAAATGATTACTTGTAAAGGGAAAATGGTAGTTTCCTTATATATTAAGAGAATAAGGTTTGATGAATCACTAAGCTGATAATGCTACAAGAAGTTATAGGGATCGTCTCTGGAAGCACTGAAACTGATCCTTTTGGTATTCTCTATGGTAACTTGAGTTGGTAAATGTGAGAGTATCTGTTTTTTCTCAGCTCCAAAATTGTTGAAAGTAGGAGCCTGTGTTTATGAAAGTTCTTACAACAGAGACCTGAATCATACAATTTACACTGAATTTATGGGCACTGTCTTCTTTACTCAGCTGTCTCTTGTCACGGGGGAAATGGGAGGATGCCCAGATTCCAAGGGAGTGTTGTCTGTTCTTAGGAATCTCGATGATTATTCACTTACACATAGTGGCTGTTAAGTGTAGACCTGAACCACTGTTTTCAGTCCTGCTTGGAAGGGATTTCTTTCCTTCTTCCCATCCACCGGGTCTGTGGAGGTACCTGACTGCTGTGATGGGCATGAGAGCCGCCTTTAATTTAAAAATGCAAGCTGAGGCAAAGGCGTCTTCCTGCTGAATGGTCCATTGCTCATTTTAATGGTTGGTCTTATAGTTCCCATATGGTAGCATCGTGAAATGAGCTGGTCCTTCTCAATGTTGCTGTTATTCTTAAAGTTCAAGATGAAAGCTGAAAAGGTGTTGGCTAGTTTTCACCATGGCTTGGGAAAACTGTGAGCCTCGGCAGAGGGATCTGGAACTCTGTTGCATGTAGTAGTTTCTGCTTAGCCTTTGTTCAGAAAGCTGCAACCTTGACGGCTAGGAACTTAGAAGGGTAGTACTAGCTCTTTAGAAGTGTGCTGAATTATTTCATCAAACACTATAAAAGCGGTTTAATAGCTTTCCTAAGAAGACTGGAAAAGTTTTACTGTTTTTCACCAGATCCAAAAAAATACAGGTGTTTTCTTCACATGACTGAGTGCGATGGAGTAAATTTTTATACCTGCACCGTAAAGTATACAGACAATAGGTTCTTGTATGTATTGAGCATATACGTGACTATCTGATACTGTCTGCAGAATACACAAAATACACCGTTGGAAAAGTATCTTCCAAGTTCTGTTTGATAATGTGGGGAAAAAAAAGCAATGCAACCTGTTCTCCAGATGCTGGAACATATATAAAAAAAAGTCAAGTTTTTCCCTGTAGGAAGCAGCTGGAATGCAAAATATCATCAACTTCAGTTCTTACACATTTTTTCCTATTTCTGTGGGTTCATCCTACAGCAATAAGGGAAACTATAAAAATTACTATATACCAGCTGCTGAAACTTGAAGTGCATCGGGAGAGCAGAGTTGATTGCTAACAAGTATTTAAGTTCTATGCCAGCTGTGCAGAATAAACATTTCTGTAGCTTTTCTTGAGGTAGTTGAACTATAGATAAAATGCTATTTTCATGTGAGAGCTCTTGTTCCGCATGTTTCAGGCAACTCCTTTACGTCTGTAGACAATCCTTTATGACGTCTTCAGGGACGAAGGTTTCTGTGTGGCTATTTTTCATTAAGGTCAGTTTTCATCATGATAAGAAGTAATTCTCAAAAGTCTGCTCTTTTAGAGCTTTGCTGAGTGACTTTCAGAGTAAAGAAATACAGCTTTTAGAAAACCTCAAAGGAATTTAGTAAAGGATAATACTACAGATGCTTACAAATGGCTTCTTGAAAGCGTAGTATGGACGTATAAACTTTATTTTTGTTAGACTTTTAATGCTTTGGTATATCTCCTTCAGCTTCCTATGTAATTCAGCTTGACTTTTAATTACCCATTAAGGGAGCAATCAATATAACCATACAACTGTTGATAATTCTACATGAATTTTTTCTGGTAATATTGTGAAGCAAAACTGGAGATAATTCAGTTAGTTTTGTCACCATATTTATCTGATGTTTGTATTTTGGAGGTTTTGTTCAAAATTCAGTAAAGTAGTACATGTGATGTGGCAGCCACAATCCTACAGGCATATACCTGAGGTTGTTGGGATGCTGGCTGACATGAAAACAGGTTATAGATCAGATTTTGATTGAGTAATACTAACTTAATTATAATCAGTGATTAAATAGGGAGCTTTAAGCATAAATTCATTCATTAAAACTGGGTGTCTACTGAAATCATGGACCTTACGATCAATATGTGGACAGATAAGATTTTTGCTACTTAGTACAGAATTTCCCTTCTTAAAATTAGTCTCTACCAATAAAAAGAAATTGTTGCACTTTTCGTAAGCACACACTAAAATTGGAAAGTACATTAAATTTGCCAAAAGAGTAAAACAGATTGCAGCATATGTCAGCCCAAGCTAAGTACTGTGTGTCACATTGCTTCTTTTGTCTTGACAATTTAAAAAAAAAAAAGTCACCTGTGAACACTTCTTAAAGAATGCAATGAAAGTCTTGTAGGAAAATCAAACTTAAGTGGGATATTTGGATACTAATGTGCTTACACCTCCTTCACAGGACAGCTGCCTTTAGGTCACAGTTGTTTGACACTCGCCTCTGGCTTTGTAAAGATTTGTGTGTTTGTAATAAGAGCTGATACTGTGATGTGGTGATCCAGAACGGCAAAACTGCAGCCAGCTTTCAGGCGTGTGTCTTAATCTGTCAGGATCTCTTTCCACGCACAGCTGATAGACTTGCTTATCTCTAGTTTGAAGCACACAAACAAAAGTTCTGATAATGTATGACCCAGAAAATAACTCTCACACTAGTAAGGTGAAGGATGTGGAAATGCACATTCTGGTTATTTCTGCCGTATTGGCTTACATAATACAAAGTCTGCACAGCTAAAGCTAATGAGATCAATTAACAGTAATGAAACAGTCTCATGTCCTTCCAAAACCTTGTGCATAACATTTTCTTTTAACTCTTATGAAAGCTTAAACAATATTTAAGCCTTAAGGCAGGGTGTAGTTGCACAAACAGCTGTCTGGTGGGTGTCCTTTTAGACACAACAGGGTCTGATGCCAATGCAAAAGGCTGTGCATCACCTGCGTAGGTCTTACTGTCATATTTGCCAGTGCCGTGGAGATGTCTTAGAGGCACTGTATTCAGTATTACTTAAACTTTGCACTACTAATGAATTTAGCATTGTGGTTTTTACTTTTATGCAGCTGAAATACCGCATGTTTTTGAAAAAAGTAGTTCAGTGAAAGCAAAGCTGCGAGATGGACGCACTATAGCGTTTCATAGAATCAGGTTGTTCTGCATTTTCTGTTGCATACCACTTGAAAAAAATAATCATACCAAGTTCTATTTTGCACAGCATCCATACAGAAGTAGCCTTCCATCTAGCTGCTGTGTGGTGGAAATACACATTTTTCAAATGATAAATAAGAAATAACCTGCATGTGTGTAATGGTTCAGTTTTTAGCCTGTACTTGGTGAGATTAAAAGAGCTTATTTCCCAGTACTTTCTCCATTCATTTGTTGCACAGATTGCTTCTAGCACAGTCATACTTGTTTCTATCACATGTTTACATTTGTTGGTCAATCTGCTAAATGGATATGTATGTGCTGCATGTGATAGTACTAAACAAGTGTGTGGGTTCCTGTTCCATGCTAATGCTGTGTGCATGAGTGCACCTATGTGTACAGCTGTAGAAGAGTGTTCCTCCACCATCAGAGAAATCCCTTTTCTTGGCTTCCCACTTTTCTACATGAGCATTGTTTGAATGGTTCTCTTTATTTTGAAGGATGGAGGGGAAAGGCAGTCTGCTGGCAAAAGGAAACCTCTCCCGCCCTCTGGCTTCTCTTCCTACTTGATTGTAGTGCTATTTATCTGTTCTTTACAGCTGTTAGGTACTGGGGAGTAAGGCAGTCAGAAGAGAGGGTTGTGGCTTCTGAGAGTGGCTTGTCCTGTTCCAGGACTAACTTCCCTTCTGTCGCCTGCAAGCTGAGCTTTGTTGCTGCCTGGCTTAAAGCCTGGAGAGAACATGCACTCCTTCTTTTCATAAACCAAACATTGACTTTTTTTGGTTAATTTGTGATCTTAAGAAGTTGTTTTTCTGTTTGTGTACTTGCAGATGACGCTGGTTTTAAAAAAGCTTATGTATTGTTAAGGATTTGTATTGGCTATAATGAAGTTGTAGAGGAAGTAGGAAGAATGTTATATTTCTGTAGCCTTTACTATATTTTTTTTAATTCAAGCATTAAAAACACTAATTGCATGGCTGATAAACTGGTTACTACAGATTTTAACAGTTATGAGGATAACCATATCCATAATACTTAAAGCTTTGGTTTTAAGCTCATTTACCGAACCTTTCTTTCCATTTCCTTGCACTCTTGGTATGATCAGCCTAGCCATAACAGAGGAACCGCTTGTCCATTGCATGGATTCTGACAAATGTGGGAATGGTTAAAGCTCCAGTGGGTTCAGAGTTGGACCTGTGAAGCAGTACTGGCACCCTTTCATTTACCAGCATCCTGTGTATTAGTACGAGGGAATTCTATTGTGCGCATTTTATAAAAATGCCATACGACTTAAAATTTAACACATTCTGCTTCTTTTAAGTGTTACAGTGTTCATGGGAAATGTGCTGTAAGACTAGAAACATGATTCTGTTATATGGTTAATTAAAAAAAAGGCAGATTTTTAATATGAGCTCAGTCAGTGGAAGACATCAACAAAGACTTTTTTGTTGGCTGTCAAGTGAGAAAAAACAGAAAAGACTTAAATTCTTTCTCTAATATTTCCTTCCAGGCTGACTCATCAGTAGAAATTGGGAAGAGCTGCAGAAGAGAAGCCAAACAGACAAGCTGATAACTCAGAGAAGTACTCTTTCGAGTTGGGGGTTCAGAGTGGAGTCATCATGAGCGATGTTACCATTGTGAAGGAAGGCTGGGTTCAGAAGAGGGGTAAGTCTACCTTTTAACAGAAAGTTGTGATGTATTGTACGCTGTGTGCAGTGGCATTATATGGTTACATGTATGAGCATTCGTGATTTATCTTCTGGTCTGCGGCAAGCTAGTCTGACCATATGGAATTAATGACCATTAAGGCCTTGGTCTTGTTAATACTTAACCCTCAACACCCCTGTTTATAGGTATAACTGACAGTGAAGAGGAAGTTGGACTCAGTAATTCCCACTTAACCTTGCTGCTGCAGCTGCTGTTACCCATGTATCAGACTAAGTAGGCTGTTATGGCAGCTGGAGGAGGTAGTAATAGAGGCGCACAGTAGAAGGTTGCCTGGAAGCTGTTGCGGATGTGATGCTTTGTGTGAAACTTCCTAGATGCCAAAATCATTCACTGTGGCTCAGCTTGAGTTACAAATGCAAGTACTCCCCATAAAACCGACATAATACTTGCATAAAGCTCAGCATACACCTAATTACTTTGCAGACCTGGAAGCCATATGATTGAAGAATGTGTTCCTAATTATAAGCCAGACTGAAGTATGATTTTTCTGCTACATTGAATTCTTGTAAGTTCTTGAGATGTCACTTTATAACATGTCACCGTGTGATTTACAGATTTGGGAAGGTTGCTGTATGTTAAGCTTTGAATGGGAAACCTCTAGAAGTATCTGGCATTTGTATCATGTAATGAACCTCGGATGAAATCTTCCATGCTTCATGCTGCTCTGCTTTGGGTCATGGTTGCACACATGATTATTTCCAAAAGAACATTGTCTCTCTTGCAGAGAGAAGGTGGTCTGGATTATAGGGTGATTTATGCCGTGAGCTTCTGTGATTCTACTCAGAAAGATTTAGACTGGAATAGTGGGAACAAAATTACCCTTTAATTTACAAAGAAATGCTTTTGTTTCAATAGCAGTGTGTGAAGACAAAGATCATTATTAGCTTTGTTATTGCAGATTGACATTAAATGTCAAAGAAGCCAAGAGAATGAGAGAAGTAGTTTATTATTCTGTTATTATTCCTGCATAAATTGTATTTCAGGATGCATTATGGGTATTGTAGATGAAAATGGGCTAAACTATGAAGTTGAAGGTCTGCTTCCTATTTTGGAATATATACTTACATTTACAACAAATCAAATTTTACATGACAGGAACTATTAAAAATTTAAAATTATTTTTCCTTCCCATCTTGTTGTTTACTCAGTTTGGGTATCAGATTTCTTTCTTTGATTATTTCATATACATTCTTTCAAATGTATTAGAAAATGAACCAAATAATTTTCTTTTACATGACATCAGTTCCTTCATGTAATATTGCTCATTCTTATTACACCCAGATATGAACTCTGTGAGCACTGGAGGTGCATATATTAATCACTCTGGTCCAGAAAAGGCCAATGTTCAAGGAAACTCAATGTCTTACTGAATATTTGAAATTCTGAAATGTAGAATAAAGGTTTTCTTCCTCATGCTGTTTTATTATCTATTAATTGAAGAAAAGCCTACTGAGTCGACATTTTTCTGTCAGTTTTGTTAGTAATTATTTTGTTTTCTGAGTAAAGACATTTCATGACAAGCATTTTCCTTATTTTAATCAACTTTGAATGTATGGTTGGTTTTTTCCTTCTTGCTACAGGTAACTGTGTAGGTTTAAGTGGGGTTTTTTTTTAGATCTAACATTTTGTGTCTGACTTATTCCAGTTCTTGGATTAAAGCATTTGTTTTGTTTGTTTCTGAAAACAAAAGTGCAGTGGTGTTTTACAACGTCAAGAATTTGTGAGCATTTAATTCAATGCTTATACATTTCATGTAATTACAGCTTCTACCCTGACCTTGCTCTGGAGCAAGAGAATCAAAGTTGTGAAGTGCTTTTTTTTTTATTGTTGCCAAGAAAAAGTATCCAACCTTAATCTAAATTCCAAAAGTTGCAGTATGATCTGTAGACACTTCTTATTTTTGCAGCTAAATATTCTCTCTTTGTACAAGAAGCATCACGGGATTGGGTAAAGCTGCCCTGCTTCTGCAAGCTATGATGCTATTATAGTTTTAAAACGAATTCGTCCTCTGATCGTCCTCACTTGCCACTTATTGGCTCAATTCACAGGCTAGTTTTGGTAGGTACAAACCGGGCTCCTCCTGGAGGAACCTGAGTGTGGGATCTCTCCAGGTGGACACTGAGTGAACTCCAGCCCCTAGCGAGGGGTTTTTGGACAGCCCTGAACCATGTGTGTGTTGGTGCAACGTTCAATCTGAGGCTTCAGACTGAATTTAACTTGAAATAAAATTTGTAAACCCTACATGCTGGAAAGGTAGGGGTCTGGGCACCAGCTGCTTCAGCTGACTGATCTGCCAGATGACTCAGTCACGTGGATATAGCCTAGGATGTTTTAAAATTGTTCCCTTCAGCAGTCAGGAAGGTTTGTGACACAAGAAAAAGAACAAAACAATCTCTCTCTGTGATTCACAGCCCAGTCAAGGAGTATGGGGATGAAGAATGGTTTTGAGAAGCCAGTGAATGAGACAGGCCATACAAAGGCAGGTTAAGTGAACTGAACGTGGGAATGAGAAGGGAGGACTAAAAGTTGAGCTGGGGATCTCTCTCCGAGTTGAGACTGTAGTAGAGAGAGGCTGGGGAAGGCAGGGTCTGTTAGGGCACAGTGTTACAATTCTTAATGGCTGTGAAACGCACTGAGAAAATGTTTGCTTCATTATCCTTAGTGCTGTATCCATGTCAATAATGGAGGGCTGAGGGCTGTGTGTTTGTAAGCTTTTAACCCTGCTGTTGAGCACTGAAGAGTCGATGTGATGCTATACAGTTGGCTTCAATGCTCTGTTTTTCTGTGTTTGCTTAAGTGATGAACCCGTTAAAGTATTACTCTTTTAAAGTCAACCAGCACTCAAAGTTAAGAAATGCCAGAATTAAGTTTAATTTAGATAAATTTAATTAAGGATGATTATACTCAGGCTTTGAGTAGTCTTTAGGAGAAGTTTCGGTGTGGTGAGAGTAGATGATACCAAGGAAGAGTAAGCAGTTGTATGTGAACGGTCAAATGGGCAGAGATGACAGGCTGGAGGTGAGAACTTTGGGCAACAGAGGACACAAAACCCAAGAGGAAGCAAAGCCTGAGAAGCTCAGTGAACCTCTGGCACAATCAGGTCTATCTCAAGAGGTGAAAGGTGACCCTAAAGCACAGCGTCTGGGCCTGCCTAGCAAGTAATGCAGTCCAGTGAGAGCAGATTCAGAGAATGAAATAATTGGTGATGAGGACCTGAAACCTATCTACATGCAGTGCATTTGCAAAATGAAGTGGGTGTTACTTTGGACTGGCTCCTGTCTGCTCCGGTGCCCCTTTGGCAGTGGTAGTGCTCCTGGAGTACATCTTGTGGTTTTTAGTTTCATCTGAAAGTAACCAGGTTTGTGCACTCCAGGACTGCTTCATGCAGCAAATGAAAGTGCATTAACTAGGGTGATAGGAAGATTTGTTGCAAAAGTGCTCTCCTTATCTGAACTAAAGTACTAATGCAGATGTACCCTGTGAGACTTCAGAACCTGTACAAGCGGAGAGCCAGTGGAGCAGTCATCTTAGAGCGGAGTCTCTGCTCAGGCAAGAGAGGAGTGGGAATATGTATTGTCAGATGGTCTTATGGTTGTTTGTGACTTACTGTCTCAGACCTAGTGATAAGACCCAAGCATCTCATGGCCGTGTGTCCCTGCGCTGCTGCAAAGATATTCTTGCAATTCACTTGCCCAGTGTGCTTTGTTTCAGAGAGGGTAATAATTTTTCTTTCTTCTTTCTGTTCTCCAGTTATTCCTGGAACCAGATTAGGGGAGAGATGTGTTGTCTTCCTTTATGAGTTTCCTTTTCAGATGACACCAACGTTTTTCCTTCTAATGCATACAGGTGAAAGGGAAGTGATCTTGACTAAAAATCTGAAATACAATGATCCAAACCTCACTGCTCGTATGCCAACGTTAAAACACATATTTGACATTTATGCAGTTAGTGTAAGGACTCTGCGGTAATTGCTGAAAAGGTTCCCTTTTTACACGGAGTCCCATGGAGAGGACAGGGGGGAATGGACACAAATTGCTTTTGGGGAGATTCCGTTTGGATACAAGAGGGAAATTTTTCACAGTGAGGACAGTCAACCATTGGAATAATCTCCCCAGGGAAGTGGTTGACTCAGCCACGTTGGACACCTTCAAGAGTCATCTGGACAGGGTGCTGGGCCATCTTGTCTAGACTGTGCTCTTCCTAGAAAGGTTGGACTAGATGATCCCTGAGGTCCCTTCCAACCTGGGATTCTGTGATTGGACTTTTACATTTTGGATTTTGCTTATAAGCACAACGTTTTGCAGAATGTTTTTTTAAATTACTGTAAGAGTACTTTTAATTTTACTTAACATATTTTTACTGTATTTACTAAATTTAGTGTTTTTGTTTTACAGAGGAGGGGATACATTTTTAATTTATCAGTTTGGAAACAGCTGGTTTTTTTAAATGGATGAACATGCTTAGTATGATTAGAGCTGTATCATTACAAAAGTGGGTTTTATGCATATAATTTGAGTGGTATTCTTTAAAGCTAAAGCTTCCCGAGTTGTAGAGTTGACCTTGTCTGTGGTCTATAATAGTCACAACAATTAGATTTAAGAATCATTAATAACTATGCTTAATTGCAACCTAATTTCTTTATATATAACCTGTGCACAAGATTTCAATTAGTTTAAACATATGAAAAGGTTTAAGAGTCTTTGTTACCATGTTATTAAAAGATCATTTGGGACAAAGGAAAAATTGACACAGATGCTAACTTTTTAAAGAACCCAGTTTTAAATTTAACATGTCGACTAACTTTTTCTTTAATTGAAATAGTAAGTTATTTTTTTCATTTGGAGAGAGTATACCTGATGTGTATTGCATAACAAGATGGCTAAATCATTATTTAAAGACAAAGAAAAATGTTGTCAGTTTAAGTCAATGCTTCTGTTGTCGTACCTCAATTACCATACCTTTGTTTGGGCTTCTGTGTTCAAGTGTGTTACATTAGATAATGCTGTTTGTCATGGCAATCTTTACATGGCTAACATGAGATATTTTAACCAAATTATGTTGAATAGATAATGTATCTGACTTATGAGAGTGACTTTAATATACTCTTAAAGTCCTCATTTTATCTGACAATGCCCACCTGAAGTACAGAAGCACTAGTATACCAATTTTATAGAGAGGGATCTGAAGTATAAGATTGCTGTGGCTTAACCATGACAACTTAAGAAGTTTGATGTAATAAGATGGTGGTAAAAAACAGATGTCGTGAAGCTTTCCTGTAATGAGGTTGTCCTGTAAACAGTATATCACTGAAATACAGCCTTTCCTAGCTTCTTAGTATCCAGAACTGAATTACCTGAAGATGTGTTAGTATTTCTAAATTCATAGAGGCTATAGAATAAGATGTGTTTCATTTACTGCGATGAGATTCACTCAACTGCTGGTCTGTTTTCATTTTTGCAATTCAGGACGTGATTCAGGTATCATGGGATTTTAAGAAATAACTGTGTGGAAAATATTTATTGTTGTTCTATCTGCTATCAAGAAGAATAAATAGTGTAGTGGAATAAATCTGTTGTTCCAAATAGGAATACAATTGTTGTTTAAAATACAAATTATTTACAGTCCTAGGGTAACATGTCTCTCCCCCTCCCCCCCAATCCAGAAAAATAACTAAGTCATTTAATTTAATGGACATTGGGTTTTACAGTTGAACCAAGACCAAACAGATGTTAATTTTGGAAATACACACCGGAGATGGATTTTATCTGGTATGCTTGTGTTTAGTGCTTTTTCTTTTTATTTGTTTCTCTTTTTTTTTGGGGGTGGGTGCAGGAATGCCTTGATTGAAAAATTAATCTCAGAAGTTATGGTACTAATTGAGTGTTATTCACAACCCGTCAGAAATCTTGTTTGCAGATTGTCTGAATTATTTGAGAGTTTAACGCACCTCTAACAAAGACAAATTTAAATAGACTATTTTGAACATCTGCTATACAAAGTAGAAGAAATTTAAACTACTTTTTTTCTAATTGTCTTAGCGAATAGTAAAGCCTTCATTGATAAACCACTTGAAACTAAATAAGCCTTTCTTATTATAATCTTCTCTAAATCTGTCTAATTAATAGAAAACATGAATTACTGTAAAGTTCCAGTAAAATATATGACTGTAAAAGAGGCAGCTCCATGAGGACCAAAGACAGAAAAAATGATAGTGCAAACTGTCTTATTTGAATGTTTATACATCCATATATCTAAACTAGATTTTTTTAAAAGTTCCTAAATTGTTAAAGATTTCTATATCATGCACTCAGTGTAGAAATGGATTTTTGTAAATCTGTAAAGTTGCTTCCAGTTGGGGAAACCTCACACACTGGTTTTTCTTTGCTTCCACATACACAGCCTTCCACAGGCTGTATTACTGAAGCTACACCGCTGGGAGAGGAGAAGGGCCCTCTGTGCCCTTCCTCTGTCCAATTCATTTTGTAGTTGAATACCAAGCTCCTCTTTATGGAATAATTGCAACCTTGTTAACCTTACTTGTCCCTGAAGGAAGGCCAGAACTAGGTGAAAATCTTAAACTTGATGTAACTAGGATGAGTGTGGGTCATTCTCTTTGCTGAATAACTGTTTATTCCAGGTACTTTTTTGGTAGTAAATAAATGAGTGTTATTTTTTCAGCTTTCCACCTTGGATTATTACTAGTTTCTGCAGGTAAAGGGAGTTTACTATAGTGATTGAAGCCTGAAATGCAGGGTATTTTAAACACTCTCAAGATTTTTCTCTGCAATATCCTTGCTGAATGCCAGTTTAGAGAATTCTGTGTGGTTGATTAATTTCTTGCTTTTTAAAAAATTGTTTTTGCTTCAATATAGATGTAATAGAGCCTTTCTCAGTTTTTAAATGGTTCTGCAGTTGTGGTTCTGACTGGTATACAGCTTTTCTAGATGGACCTGTATTGTAGATGATAGCGGCTAAAATTCTGTGCATGTTCTTTGATTAAATATATTAGTTCCTACCACTTACACATCAGATAGAAGATGCAGTAATATATTCAAAGGGAGACAGGCGTTATCCTATGTATGTATTAACAGGGTATCATTAATGTGGAATGTTCATGGGAGTATCAACATTTGACCTTGGTGTTACTGATATTCAGGTTTTTGAAAAGAAATTGAACAAATTCAAGACCTAAACAGAATCCCTGTTTATTATCATCCTTTCAGTGGCTTGCAAAGCATGTTTCTGGTGCTTATCGCCTTAGGCTTTGGGCTTTCACATGCCCTGAGTTTTATGGTAGAAAAGTGCTTTTACTATCCTGACAATAAGTTGCTTGTTACACAGGAAAACACCTAGGCGATGTTTTTTTTTGAGTATTCTGGACATACTGGAATTACATATTTTTGTATGTCCGTTCCATTTCCTATGTAATGAATGCTGCCTTATTACTCATGTTCTGAAGGTTTTCTTCATTTATACCGGTTTCTCTTATTCACACCAGTTTGTTACCCATGAGGGCAATACTTTTGAAGAAGCAAGCTTAACAGTCTCTGTCACAGGGATTAGGGAAGCAAGATGTTAACAATTCATGTTCTTTTCCTGCTCACGGCCCTCTTGGCCTGGCAATATTGCATGACCAGCAGATGTTGAAAGTATGGTGTTGGGGAAGACTTTGAGGAATGCTTTCCCAAATATGTGTTTTCTGTTTAAGTAAAAAGTAGGAGTTTTATTAAAGCTTAAATAGTCGCACTATGTACTACCTTTAGCCTACTGTAATCTGTTGACTAAACTTAAATTCATTTGTGTTTATGTCACTTTCACATTGAAGATGTTGTTATTGTAAGGATAAGTTGCTTGCAATACCAGTACCTTCGATTATCTCCTTAAAAAATCCTCCCTCAATATACCTACGTGCCAGTCCAACAAATCTCTCAAGTGTTTGTGTTTTCTTTTATTTCAAAGGCAGTGCATGTACCTGTTCTTCTCACCTCAGCTAGGACAATCAGCTTATGCCTCTGTGGGACCCACTTCTTTTATACTACCCCTGCTGTAATTGTCAAAAACATTAATAAGGTCAACAGCTGTGACTTGAAACTGGGTCCTGAAGGAGTTTTATGACTGGACTGAGAAGTCAAAGTTTTAGGGCACCAGTATCAAGAGGCAATGGAGACTGCAACTTGAGATCTTGAAAAATGAGCTTTGGGAAGAGATCAGGCTAGTGATGATTTAGGGAATGAATGGAAGGTGGAGGACAGGGGAAGAAGTGTGGTAGTATGGTGTCCATGCTATCTGTGCATATTTCCAGAGCTTTGCTTTGGTCTCACTGTCATGTCTGTTCCTATGGCCTGAGAGCCTCTTGGCCATGGAGTGTATGAGGTGTCATCATAGTGAAAGCCAAAGCTTTTAATAGTTGATAATTTGGAGATTTGCTTCAGCTGTATACTCTTTATCTGTAATATAGATGTACCTCCAGTCTCATTTTTTTCCAGTCCTCTTCAGTGCCGTCTCTAACTATTTCCCAGCTAGCCTGTGTTATTACTGATTACTTCCCTTGCAAATCAGGGCAGTGTTAGCTTACTTCTTTTAAATCTAGGTACATTTCTTCGTAATCAGATCATTGCAACTGACATCTTGTTTACTATAAATTCTGAGTTTATAGTTTGCTTTATTCCAGAGTGCTGTCTTAAAACTGATAGGAAGATAGAAAATGAATTTGTCAGATGCCAGTATGCTGATACAAAAACACGTTCCCCTTTTCAAGATAGATTCAGAAGTTCACTTCCAAAATGTTGGCTGTCTTGCCTTAGGGGGTGGCCTTTCCAAAAATATTTAATTACAGTATGGTAGCATATTAACTGTGTAAAATTAGAATGTTCCCAGTTTCATTAGTCGTTGTTACCGTTTTTACACTGAAATTCCAAACTGTGTAATCCTCAGTTATTCACATTTGAAGAGTTGAAGTGTAAAAGTTTTCCTGGGGATAGCTTCTTGCTGGTCTTTTGTCAACATTGTCATGCTAAGAAAGTTACTGAAACCAAAATAGCCTTTGTAGATAGCTGCTAACTAGGCCTAGATAATGAGAACCACACCACCAGAGAGAGATCCAATTGCTACTTTATACAAGTGCTCTGTGCTTTTCATTGCGATAAACTCATGGACAACTATGTTCAAAGTATGTTCATAATGAAGAAAGACATAAGATGGTAAATTATGTAAAGAATTGGCCCAATAGTGTCTTAAATTTGGCACTCAGTATTGTGGATTTTAACCTGAATTTGTCCAAGTCACCGTTTCCCTCAGATAAAATGGAAATAGTATTGCTACTTCATCTCAGAAGGTTCCTGAATATGAGTTTGTTTATCCTTCTGAAACTTCTGGGTGCCTTATGTTTCAATAGTCATGCTTTTTAAAATGTAATTGTTTATATAGGAAGCAGAATGAGTCTAATAGTAGTTGAAGTTCAGCCTGAGGGAGAAGCAGTGGATTTTTTTGGTTTTGTTTATCCTCCTGACACGTTGCAGAGGAAGAGGTGGAATCTGTTAGGGCGTACAAAGGGAGGAGCTGTTAATCAGATGCAAAAAACCAGTTGTCCTTTATCAATTCTTAAGGTTAGTTTTTCTGCTAGATGTCTTCCAGAGAGACTGGAGGAAACCCCTAAACAGTGATCACTGGGAGAGTAATCCATAGGAACCTTACAACATTTCTACCTACACTTACACTCTTTTGACCCAATAAAACTGTACAGATGGGTTAGTGATATAACTTTTACACATGTGAAAATACTTACAAAATAGTGTGCTTTCATACAGCATTGATTGCTTTACTTTAAAGCTAGTATTCACTCACTGTTTTGAACTGTGCTGGCTTTTATAATATCATGCCAGTTTATGTATGCTGACTAAAACATCGGAAACTTTTCTGAACAAGTTTATTCTTTTCTTATCTTGAGAAACAGCAGCAACTACTGTATTTTAATTAGGAGCTTGTGAACTTGCCCCCGATAGATGCCGTTCCATGTTTACTTGAAACTTGTGTTAAGTGGAAGCTTTTGCGAAATAGGGGAAGTGTCATGTCCTCTTCTTCCTCGGTTGTGTTGGCACTTGTGCTTGTAATGGTGACATGGTGAATCATACCAGGAAATTTAGCTGGCTGAAAATGAATCTATTTTTATTTTCCTAGCTAACTTTCAGATGGATCATTTTCCTGACCTGACTCAGTGTGTAGCTGCACAAACAGTATTGCTGGCGCACACAGGAATGCGCGAGCGGCAGTGCAGAGGGGCAGGACAACTCCCTCGTAGTGGCAGCCTGCACCTTTGCAAGAGTAAATTGGTTATAGAACTGCACCTAAAGCTTCGGTTATCACTATGACCAGATGCAGCACAACCAGTTTGTATTTCAAGATGGTTTTCTTTGAAGTTCATCCTTAGAAAAGGGCCGTCAATTTACTCCCTGTGCTAGTCCTAAACATGATTGAATTAAAAAATGCCACCCAGAGGTTAGCTAGTTCCTATTCTTGTGTGTTTATAGTTTTTAAACAAACAGTAATTTTTAACAGAATAGTGACTTGGCCAACATCTGAAACATTAAGTGGCTGCTTAATACAAATGATACAGTAGCTTTGTAATCCTTTTGGGTTTAGAGTTTGAAAGCTGTTTAAAGCTGTATTTTAACAAAAAATATTTATTTATATTGTATTTATTTGAAAGCTGTATTTTAATCAAAAAAACACCCAGAGCTTATGATAGACAGATATCGTTCTGAGGCTAGTGAGTTGTTGGCTTCTGGGTATTGCTCAAGATTAAAACTATACTTGTGATTCTCAGAGTTCAGAATATACATCCTGTGTTGGTGGACAATCCGTAGAACTTCAGGTAATGTTAATTTTTAAGCCCCTTGAGTTTTCTGTAGAGTTTCTACTGTAGAGTTTACTCTATAGAGTTTCTACTACATTTGGTAGAATTCCTGTAAAAGTAGATTTTGGCTGAAATTAATTCTTTGCAAGCCTACTTCTGGGTTTGTTTGGTTATATACCAAAGTTTGGAGAAGGATCAAGCTCTTTATGATTTCAGCTTGCACAATGAATATTTGAAATGAATTTTTGCTTTAAACGTTTGTATTTGGGATCCTTTTGGATGGTTTTCAATCACAGCCGAGATCTCACACATTTAATTTACACAACGTCCATAGGATTTTACGTGGAACAGCTGTTGGCACAAAGAGGCTTATGCAGAGCTGATGAACTTTTCCCTCACTTGATCCAACCATCCTTGCTTCAGAGAGGACAGGGAATTGCTGTTATGTGCAGCAGTGTGGGTAACCATGCTGATATTAGACCAAATAGATAAATTTCATGGCAAATGAGTGTCATATTCTCCAGGCATGTACAAATACCTTGTAGTTTCCCGTTTGCCACAACCGTAATGCTAGCTCTCTTTTCTAATGAAAATAACAACAACAAAAAAAAAAAGAGGCAAAAATCCCAAACAACCAAGACCAACAACAACAACAAAAAAGCCCAACCTCCAAAAAAGCAAACCAAACAAACAAAGCTTTTTTTTAGGGATCCTTTCTAACACTTTGTGTTCCCTTGCACCCTCTCCAAGAAGACAGCTGTAGATATTATTTAGTCTACAAAGAGAGAGTTAGGGAAACAGTTATGATCAGAGTGCATTATTTGTGGTATATAATAGGCGTGTAATACATACTTATGTATAAGTCTAAGTGAGGTGGCTTTTTTGTGCCAGCCCCTCAAGTATCAATATAGTCATTGACCTGGACAGGCTGGAGAGCTGGGCCGAGGGGAACCTCATGGAATTCAGCAAGAGCAAGTGCAGAGTCCTGCACCTGGGGAGGAACAACCCCATGCACCAGTACTGTGCCAACTGTGTCCAGTTTTGGGCTCCCCAGTTTAAGAAGGACAGGGAACTGCTTGAGCAAGTCCATTGGAGAGCTACGAAGATGATCAGGGGACTGGAGCATCTCCCTTATGAGGAAAGGCTGAGAGACCTGGGTTTGTTCAGCCTGGAGGAGACTGAGGGGGGGATTTCGTCAATACCTATAAATATCTAAAGGGTGGGTGTCAGGACGATGGGACTGGGCTCTTTTCAGTGGTGCCCAGTGACAGGACAGGGGCGATGGGCACAAGTTGGGACACAGGACTTTCCACTTAAATATGAGAAAAACCTTTCCTGTGCGGGTGCCAGAGCAGGGGCACAGGCTGCCCAGGGAGGCTGTGGAGTCCCTTCCCTGGAGACTTTCAAACCCCACCTGGACGCGTTCCTGTGCCCCCTGCTCTGGGTGTGCCTGCTCAAGCAGGGGGTTGGACAAGATGATCTCCAGAGGTCCCTTCCAACCCCCGCCATTCTGTGATTCTGTGGTTAATAGATAGTGTCACAAATGTTGAGTGTATTGGTAGTGAGGGTTTAAATAATCTGCTGTAGATAGGCAAATAATAATAAATATTACCTTTGATAGTAAAAGCTTGATCAACTCAAACAAGGTTGCATCCTGAAAAATTCTGATTTTAATAGTAATTTGAGTGTTTTTGAGGAACATACTTCAATAAGTAAACTTATTCTTACATTAGAACATAAAATCTGAACCTGTGTTGGTTTCTTGTAATGAATTTTCCTGTAAAAGAGGTAACAAGTTGCTACTCCAGAGCTGGGGAAAATAAGGGGAACAAAAAAGTCTTTTTACGGAGAAGCAACATGAGTGCAAAAGCATCACTATTTTGTCGTTCATAGTGTGCCTGACCTTTTCCTTACAAAAGGAAAATACCTCCATAATAAAGTGAGTTCTGTTGTATAGAAGGTCACAGGTCTTCATATTCAGTGAAATCATTGTCACTGGTAAATTGCCTCACAATAGGCAATATGATCCTGCATTAGAGCTTTAGCATATTAATAGCCTTTCCTTTCTTGCAATCCACTTTACTCCCTAAAAGACATCCATGGTTGGTGGACTGTTTATGTCAGTATATTTGTAGCCTTATTGTAGAGGAAAGTTTTACACAGAGTAGATGCAGTTTATGAAAAGGGTGACTTACCACAATCTCTGTCTTTTGCCAATCGACATATTTAAAAATACTCCAAATATCTTGCCTTCTTTGGAGTTTCATGAAAATCTGTTTGTATTTCTTTACCTGGAGTGTTCATATTTTAATTTTTAATACACAAAGCAAGACATGAATCCATTCATTAACATTTTAATATTTCCTCAGAGTAGATGAATATTAACAACTACTCTCTACCAAGAAATTTGATTCATCGTGATTGAACCAATGCTTGAAGAACACATTATTAAATGCTGTTTAGAACATACCATATAGGAAGGGAATGGTGTTTAAAAATGCACCATCTTAAATACAAATGCTTTTAGTGTACATAAAGCCTTGCAGCGGCTTAAAATTGGAAAGATATTAAACAAAGGATTGACTCAATGAAGCATGTAAAGATGGCAGTTTGCTTAAGTCCTCATTGTGAGAAAAGAAGTGGATTTTTTTTTTAATTTTAACTTCATTGATGTGCCTTTTTTAACTATGGAATGGTGTGAGCTGCTGTGGAGCCTGGTATACGGACCAGGTACCGAGAGTATTAAAGATCAGGAGTCTGTTGTAAGAATAGTCTCCAAAGAAATAGCCTTTTATGCTGGTGTCATGCTGAAGAGCGCTTTTGTTCCTGAAAGAGGAACACATACAGTGATGGTTTCAGCTTCTACTGCAGTTAGAGATTCTGTTCCTGGTTTGAAATTAAATAAATGGAAGAAATAGAATGCTTTACAGATATTTTCCTTTTGGTTCATACTGTAACTGCTATTGGTTATTGCTGGTGTGGAAGTCCATCATCAGATTTGCTACACCTTTCCCTTGGCCATAGTTGTGTCCTTTGGTCTTGTTTGAAAGAGCTGCTGGTAAGTGCTACTGTTTTTGCATGGTTCTAAGCAGCTGGTGTGCCTGTCAAGGATAGAGAGCAATTGATAAAATGGGAAGAATACAGAGAATGGAGACATATAAAAGATGGGTTGGATAGGCTGGGAATGTGAGCAACTTCGGTATAGAAATTAAGTAATTATTGCTGGTAGCATCAAAGAAGAAAACGCTAGAGAAAGTTTAA
This sequence comes from Phalacrocorax aristotelis, assembly GCF_949628215.1. Lineage (NCBI taxonomy): Eukaryota > Metazoa > Chordata > Aves > Suliformes > Phalacrocoracidae > Phalacrocorax > Phalacrocorax aristotelis. The sequence goes on from NC_134278.1 coordinate 121,044,537, forward strand.
TGCATGGGTAGGATTTCAGAAAAAGAATACTGAAAGCTTACGTTAGAGAGACTGGTAATTTTTAATTACTTAAGAAATAATGGGAAGTTTCTGTAACAAAGAAAAATTCCATGATAATTGCAGTTAACTTCTGAGATGCTGCAACATGTCCTTGTCCATCAGTGATTAGATGATGAAGTTAAATGAAAAGCATTATATTTTTGTTTGTTTGTTTTTGTTTACAATGCAATTATGTAATTATAAGGAGGAAAACTCTAGACAAATATAATTAATCCCTGGAAACTCACAGCTAAAATACCACACTGGAAAGTAAAGGAATACAAGAAGGGAATGAATTTATGTATTTTGGTAGTAAGGTGCCTGTCATCTGGGGATTTGAGTAAGGAGCTAGTGCTACAAATTGGCAAGGCAACAGTTTCATTTACCAACTAAATAAGATATGGTCATAAAAATCCATGTTTTAAAGACCAGGGTGTGAAACTTCAACTCAGATATTTCTTTCCATCTCAACATATGGATGTGAAAGCTGGAAATCCAACAAAGGTACAGACATCTAAATGCCTTTGAAAGCAAATGCCTTAGAAAAATACTATGTATTAAATGGAATGAATTTATAACAGATGCCAAGATTCATTAGACAGCTCAAAAACCCCTTGGCTCTAAAGTTATCCAGAAAAGAAGATGGAATTATCATCTGGAACATATGTTAAGAATGAAGCCAGAGCATCTGTCGTGGAAAGCATGCCACTGGGCAGCTGGAGGAACATGCAAAAAGCACCAACTGAAAGAGTCTCTCCATTGAGCAACGCCTAAGGTAAAAAAAAATTGTGGGACATCGCTCTGGATGTGCAAGGAGTGGCTCAGAGTAGACAAAAACTGCACAGGGATTTTTAGCTCTTCATTTTTTTCAGTGTGTGTGAAGGTTTTGGGTTGTTTTCTGTTAAGATTATGGATAGTAAGGGGTGGTTAAAAATTGAAGGTCAGAATTAAAAAGTACATATTAAGTACAGTACTTAATTATAATGTATTTTCATTTATTTTAGAATTTGTATATAATTTCTTTAGCCACGAAAAGAGAAAGAAGATTGTGTAATTAAACAAATCTTCGGGTTCATTCCCACTGATTGGCATAATTTATAATAGAGCATTCGGGATTACTTGGATAAAAATCCAGAATTATTTTATCCAAGTAACCTACAGTTAATGACAGTACTATGGATTTCCTTTTTTCTGAGAACACTTGCTCTTTTCTTTTTCTACTTTTTGTCACTTTGTTGTAGGAGTTCTGGAGTTTCTGAACTAGCAGCTCTCTACACTATACTGTCTTTTAACTTGCCCTAGTATTAGCCTAATGTTACAAAGGTTTGTGTTAGAAACACCTTAGCAAAATTTAAATTTCATGGAAGCTTACATTCTTGTTGAAATGTTAGCTTTCAAATCTGTTATCTCAACCCGTCTCTTGATTTTGTGTTATGCAAAACATTTTATTAAAATATAAAATCTGAACCAGGTTTCTCCAAAGGAAGGATTCCGAAATGTCTTAGACTTGGTTAATAGCATTGTTTTGTGTTCTTTTTTCCCCTTATGATTTTCCAGGCAAAAAAAAAAGTCTTCACTCAGTAACAGAGAGGCACTCCCAAGCAAGTGTGTGTGTGTGTGATATGGCTTTTTTTTTTTTTAATTGGGGTTGCTTGGATTTTTTGCCCTCATTGAGTCGTCTCACTGACACCCAACCTAACAACGTGGGAATGAATGCTTCCTGTGAGAAGTTTGAACAACCTGTTCACCTTCTAGATGCATTTTATGAGTCTTAAGTAGTGATCCAAGACTCTTAGTTTCACTTAACAGGGTAACAAGTTTAGGCAAAGTGAATAGCACCTCAAACATTTCAAAGGTGTGTTCATAGCTGCAGCTTTTCTGTTTCTTCCACTTGTGGTGAGTGTTATAGTGATTATTTCATAATGCCTCATAAAGGTGAGAAAAACTTGCAAATGCAATTCAGCTGTACTTAAAGGCTCAATGTTCAGGAAACATAATTTGTTTTTGCTTTTCTTTTAAAATATTTACAGATATTTTTATCCCCTTTACACATTTGGTGGTGATGGAACCAGTTTAGATGCCTTCCTCTAGCTATTGTCTGCCCTTCAGAGCCTACGTGGTCACTATTTTCTACTTTGACAGATTCTGCTCTAATTTATTGTGTAATTAGATCCGGTTAAGACTGTTGGTAAAACTTTGTTTAACAAAATTTTATCAGAGGATGTCCATTCTGCTAAATTCAGAGGAGCCTTTTGTTATGTTATATGGAAAAATAAACCCAGCACACCTCTAAATATCTTTTCTCCTTCCATTTCCATGACCGTTTGCCCTTTTGTGTGCTTGGCAACTGAAATTTGTTTATATTCAGTTTGTAATAAAGTACTTACAGTAGTACTGAAACCTGACTTAGGAGTTATGTCTCTAGAAATAAAAGAAGTGAAAAGACATTGTGTGGTATACTATTTCAAATTCTGTGTTGGCTAGTGTTTTGAAATACAGTTGTCCTGTACTCACTGCTAAAGATTTTTGGTGAACAGTATGTAACAATAAAAAAATATTAAAGAGCTAAAAATACAGGACTACTACATGCTTTGACCTGTGGTCAGTGAGTTGGCAGGAGTAGCCTTGTATTGTTTGTTCAAGGTTTGTTTGAAGAGAACAATTATAGGATGATCATTAAAAATATTGCCATATTATTTTTCAAGAGCAGAGGGTTAAAAACACCTTGAAGGAAGAGGTTTTTTAAGTATTCAGTTGGATTGCATTAAACAAAGTAGAAACAAAAAGAAAACATTTATACAATGTTCATTTGAAAAACGCTGATTTCTAGTTATTGAGGAAGTGGTTGTTTGTGGAAATTGTGTGTTTTTCTGAGCATTTTCCTTGCAGTGTTTTGAAACAATATACTACCAAATTTTAATTTAACAGAATCTTCATCTCTAAGAGAGAGGGGCAATCCTTCCAGGAGACCCTCAGTGGATTTTTGCCAAAGACTGAAGGAAGACTTCATCCCCCCATTTTGATGCAGAGTCAAAATCAAACTGGACATACAGGGTAGTAGTTACGACTAAGAGGGGTTGCCGGGTTGATGGTCTTGAATGAGTGATTCTCTGGTATAGAAATCTGGTTTGCACAGATGAGAGTGCATGGGTTCCCAGAGTACAGCTTAGCTGAGTTTATGCCAGACTTGTGAGTAAATTAGTTCCATAATAAAATCAGAATGTTTCAGTCTTTGTTTTTCTGCTGCGTAGGGTCAGCATGCCTGCATTATTTTGTCCTTGTCCCCAGCTCAACTTTATTCCTTTTGTAGCTGGTTTGGGATGTTGTTTTGGGAATTTCCCGTGAAGGAAGACTGGCATTTCCTTCCACTTTCCCTTTGGGTGTACTGCTGTATGTAGTCACTCCCTCCTCCCAGAAGCTGTTACCTGTAGTTAAGGTTAACATGAATAACAATGTTGGGCAGCAACAAGCAAATAGGAGAGAGCTGACTTCTTCCTGGGCTGGGGAACTAGCGCACTGTGTTAGAATATGAGAGAAGATGTATGGATAATGTCACCTTTTTATTTTAGTTCAGTTTAGGGTTCTGGTTAAAGTTAAGAGAGAGCTCACAGCTTCCCGTAGCTGTTTCTGTTGCCAGGCTGGAGATGATGTGACTTGGACTGTTCCTTTGTGAATGACTCCACTTGGTCTAGTTGAAGACCCAGGTGGAATGAGAGGTGCTCCATATTTTCCCCAGTAAAACTGAGTGGAATAAGGAGTGTAACCCTTGTCCAATTAAAAACAAAATAGAAATTCCCCTCCAAACCCGCTTTTCTTAAAATCTACGTAATCTTAAATTTTATAATGTTTGAGGGTGATCCACAACTGTTGTCAAGGTTGTACGTATGATGATGAAAGAGCATTTCCTGTGTATAAAAAAATGTTTATTGAACAAATGCACAGTTGCAGTTCAGTTGCGGTGCGGATATGTGAGTCTTAATAAGAAAATGGAAAAGTATATAACTTCCTCATTAACCTCACTAAGCTAGGTGAACTAGTACAGCTGTCCTTATGTTGCAAATTACCTACCAAAATAACTAGTTAACTTCAAAAATATTGGCCTGTGTTTCCGACAAGGCTGCCAACTTAGATTATGTATTGCTACGTTTTTATTGGACTTAAAAATCTAGTGTTGGAAGAGATTTTGAGTGTCAGTTGTCTGTCCCCCATTTCAATGCTGAGTCAAAACCGAAAAAAGTCCTTGCATGATGTTTGTCTGGGGTGTTCTTGAAAGCTCCAGCGACCTTCTGACATGAAGTTGTTCTGCGACTTAACAAACTTTATTTGGACAAACTTTCTAACAATATGTAATCTAAATTTCCCTGCTGATCGGTTTTTGTATTGCCATCTGTAGATGTGAAGCACAATTAATCACTGTCCTCCTTATGAGAATCGCATATTTTAAGATCATTATATTCCGTCTCCCTCTTATTCCCTACCATATTCTCTGTTCTAGGCTAAGCCTAGCCAGTTATTTTAACTGTACTTCAAACCTGGTATTTTCTTACAAACAGACAAAGAAAAACCTTTATAGTCTTGTTCTCTCAGGACTTTTCTCAGTTTAGCTTTCTTTTTTTCTTCCCTTAATTTAGTAGTGCTCAAAATTTGTAAATGGTGATATTTCAGAGCTTTTATCTTTGCCTGATAGAGAGGAATAAATTCTTGGTTTAGTTTTTTCCCTTGACTTACATATAAAATCTTTGTTAATATGTAGCATACTGATATTTATCTCCTTTGATATTTGTCTGTTTCTTAACATCATTGCATTGTTTGCTCTTCCCAGATTTTTTTAAAAAACAATCAAATTTCTAAATAACAGTTTTCTAAAGAACTCTGGCTGTCTGCTTGTCTCCATTCATGACTGATTTGTAACTGGAGGTTTTTTTTTTCTTTTACCTTTTGGAATATTTGTCTTGCTCTTTATTGTTCTGAGGCTGATTTGCTAAAAACATCCTTACTCCAAAGTTGTTTCTTCTTATTTTTTGAGAGGTACTTCACTGTTCTGTGGTGGTTTTATTTTTTGTCAGTGCTAAAGATAACAGGCATTTTTCATTATACCCAAATAAACGATCTCTTCAGTGTGTCTGCAACATTCAGCTCACAGATCAGTAAAAACAGAATTCAGAGAAATAAGTAGTAGAGAAATAAGTAGTAGGGAATTATTCTTCCTTCCATCATTTAAAATGTTGGGGGGAAAAAGATGTGAGGCAAGGTCGGTTAGATTGGCTTTTAATGAGTGGTGACATCAGAGTGACCCAGAATGTTTTGTTTATTCTGGGAAGCCGGATGAATAATACTCAAATACTTCTTTAATCTGTTGATTTCCATCAACTGTGGTAGTGTTATTATAATCTTATCTTTTATTAACACCACGTATTACATTTGAATTTGCCACTGACTGATTTTGCTAAGGGTTTTTTTTGTTTATTTGTTTTAATGTATTATAAAGAGAGTTGGAAATAGTGTTTAACTGTTTGTGTGTTTTTTTTTTTTAATCTTCTGTTTGGGACGTTTTAGTAATCTTTAGTCTTTTCTAAAGAAAAAGATGACCTTTTAAAATTAAAATAATGTATTTTTATGATGTTTTACTGGGAAGAAATCAGTTTCCATTTGCTTATCTAAAGCATACTGATTTCACTTAAGGCAAATAAATATAGTGATATTCTGAATTTTCAGAGGTGGCAAAGATACCCTGAGCAATTTTGTACAAAATCTTTGGCCAGTGATCACCATAGAGCTCTTGTTTTGTTGAAAGATTAGATGGTCTTTACTTGTGACCCCTACTATCAGGTATTTTTAATAGATTCCTATGTTGTGTGAGGCTTACAAAATCTCTTTGAAAGCGGGGCTGCGCTTAGGCGGGATGTTATCTCAGTGCATTTACTTCTGTTTGAGAGGTTTCCTTCCTAGTTTGTGCTACCTTCCACAATTTTTTGGTGCGTATGCTTGTGTGTTTGTGTGGGTTTTCTGTGCTGGCCCCCCCGATTTGTTTGCAAAAAAGCGCTCTGTGCTGCGATGTTGTGACAGGCTTGGGAGTGGACTTTATCATCTAGGAGAGCCTTTCTGGTGCTGTTATCTCCTTGGCTGTTCCTTTTGTACCAGCAGCTTGTAAATGTGGTTTACAGGACATAAGTTTCTGAAGTGTTTCCCTCCTTCCCTTTCTCTTGCCTCTAACAAAATAAAGCAGGGAGCACCCAGTATGTCTGTGTTCTGAATGTTAGTGTGATGCAAGTTTCCTGCATGCATCCAGAGCATTTAGCAGATACATCTCTCCTTTGTGGGAAACTTGCAGGCAGTCTTCTCGCTGACATCTCTCTGTCAGACACCTCGTATGTTAGAGCTCAAGCCAGGTAATTCCTAGGAGAGCACTCACACGCAAACTGCTGTAGTTCACCTTGATCCATTTAGCAGTCAGCAACAGGCTGACCGTGGTACCTGAGGCCACTGAAGAGGAGATAATCTTCTTACAACCTGGAACAACCCCTCAGTGAAGGAAGATTCCTCCAGGTTCTGCTCTAGTAAAAGGAGGGGGTTTCCTGCAGTGGGTAGGCATTTCTCCTGCAAGGCAGCTACATTAGCAGGAATTTGCACAGCAGATGAAACCTTAACATGGAGTTTTCTCCCATCAAGCAGTAATTTTTGCTGTTAAGTTCACAGCTTAGCTTTTGGGTAGCTATGGAAATGTTTGGGATTCCAGCCCCCAGCAGGGAGGGCCTGTCCCACTAACACACCTTTTCCTTTTCTAACCTTCCAGCCGGTGACAAGAGAACCTCCAAAACCTGCAGATAGGCCAGTCAGGTTTAACTTGCTGCCTTAATACATGGGTACCTAGGAATATGTAGCCAACAGTAAACACTGTATCAGGTAGTTGTTTGTTCTGGTTTCCGTTCTAGCTCCCCCCATTTCCAGCCCCCAGCTTTCCCTGATCTCCATCCTCCAGGTCTGCTGACACGCTATGTTGGTAAGCGCTTACTCTTGAGGGCTTGGATTATTTTGGAGGTGGGAGGTGCTGTGTAGTACTAGCTGAAGTTAGGAAGTTTGGTATACTTTTCCTGGGAAGTTACTGTACTTTTCTGTATAGAACTCTGCTTCAGTTCAGTGCCCTTTGTCCTCTTCTGATACAGTTTTTTGTTGTAGCATGGCGTTTCACATTCCTTTTGTAGTTTTAGACTCACATTCCCTACTTATTAAGCAAATTGGGTGTTTTAATGCGGTGCTACAAGTGCTCATTAAAGCTATTTTTCCAACAGCTGATCATTATTTCTCCCATTTTTAATTTTCTTTTTTTAAATGTGAGAAAGCTAGCCAGCAGAGATTTTTATTTCATTTGTTCTGTGTAAAACAGTCAATTTCTTTTCCATTCTTTGTTCTTACAGCTCTTAAACGCTTAGAAATCTGTTTTCAGTTGCTGCAGGTAGCCTAAAAAAGTTTGTCTGATTTATTCTTACCTATGGATGTAGTTGGATGCTTTGTTTGTGGTGCCAGGCGCAATAAGGACTCCATAATCAGCTAAATTATGCTTTTCCAAATGGGTCAAATATTTTAGGAGTGTGAACCAGCTTTCTGAAACCAACTTCTGAATTTTGAAGTCCCTCCTCCAACAAGCGTGAAACAAGGGAATAGGAGAAGCGGGACTGCGAACTTTGGTTATACTGTATTTTTAAATTTTCCTAAACCGATTTCAAAATTGCATTGTTTTTATTGGATATGAGTGTCCAGTGACTCAGTTGGCATTGTTTTCAGCAATCTAGATGATGATACGGATACTTTTTAAATGTGTGGTTTGACTGTACGTTGTGTAAATAAGTTTTCTGGATGAAGAAACCCTAACCTGAACATTACGTAAATAGTCTTTTCTGGTAGTTTAACATTGCAGATTTTTTCTGTGCTACATAAGTGCAGTGATACATAAAACATCACTGAAGTAGTGTAAGATGGTGATACTGGAGCAATTTTGAATCCTGGCCTAATTCACTTGAACTTTATGGTAGCAAATTTTGCCTTTTCTACTTCTAGAACTCATTTTGATAGGTACAGTTTCTTCAGAAAACATGCTTATAGAAAGAGCTGTATTTTGTCATTCCCTTCTGTAAAGTAATGTTTGCTTAATGGAATATGAAGGATGTGTTTGTGAATTAGTACACTTGTAGAAATTGCAGATTGGAAATTAAGTTATATTTTCAAATATTCACTTGTTTTATCATATCCCAGAGACCCTTTGTGGTTTGGTACAAATGTCTGTGTTATGAATATGGTCCTTGTACAGAGAAATATTTTCATAGTTATGCTGTAGTACCTTGACTTGTTGCTTTGTTGCCATTAGATTTGAAAGACTTATTTGAAACCTGACAGAAGTGTGGTCATAGACACAGATAAGAGGTAATGCTTACAATTCCAGCCATTGACGTCTGGGCTGTGGAGGAAGGACGTGAATAAAGATCTGTGAGTGAAATCAATATTCATTCACATCAGAAACACAAATTGTAACTTGCACTGCATTAAGAGAGTGTGAGGGAAACTGAATATAACTATTAAATATTTAACATATCTGTAGTAATAAAAATCTGCTAGTGAATACGATTAAGAATTTCATTATCAAGCTTCAGATACTGAAATGAGGCTTCTAAGACCAGACAGGAATTATGTTTAAATACCTGGGAGCTTTTGTAGAAATTTGTGGTATTGTTGTTTGTGAAACTGTGAGTATATCTTAACGTTTTACATGTACAGTGAAACATTGCTTAGATAAAAATATGAAAGCCTGTAGTAGTAAAATCAAACTTGGTAATATTACTATATCATGTAATTGAATGCATATGTTCTGCAGGAGGTTTTGCCTGTATGGGTCTTTGATGTCTGTGCTGAGCCCAGTTGAGATGAATTTGAATCACTGCCAGTGCATTGTTCTGGTCTATTACAGCCTTGCTTCTTAGAGTGGTAATTTCTCCTTAAAATTATAGATTCCAAGCTAATATGGCCTATATTTTAAATATGCATACTTTTAAGATAGATTTTAGGATGAAACATAATAGTAGAAGACTGAACAAAGGCCATGGCCTCACAAATGAGCGTAGACTCTGCCTTCAGATTGGTACTGGCTTCCCTGGGGCTTCTTACAGATGCCTCCCACCTGTGGCTGCTGCACCTTGTGGATAGAGGACCCGTATAGATTCCTGCACCTCGGCAGAGTTTTGCTTGAACTCTGCCTAGGTGACCTGTGCTCGTGGCTGATCAGAGAACTTTAAAATGAGATAAGTATGATGGATCAAGCCTATCCATTGTTTTTACCAGGCTTCTGCTGTTACTGTACCTGAATTAATAACAGCTTTATTCAGCAATGCATTTCGTGTTATCTCTCTCTCTTTCTCTCCCCACACTCTAGTCGCCAGGGTGTTGAAACATCAGTACCAGAATTTTACATCCCTCAGGGCAGGGCTCCTTGTTTTTCTGAAGATACTGCTCTCCTGCTGGATGTATTAACTTTTGTGGAGCCTGTGATGTTTACACCTTGGAATGACTAAATATTGAGTGCCTAAATAAGGAGTTAGGGCCTTCAAGCAATATAGAGTTATGCTTATGTAAGTTACTCACACAATTAAAGTTATGTGAATTTTTATATGCGTTATTTCTTTGATGTTAAAAATGGAAAAGTATCTTTGGGTCTGCTTTTCACATAATTGCAAACTCATGGAATACAGACAAAAAAATAACATATTCTTAAAAATGTGAAGATGACATTTTATTGCTTACTTGTATCTGCAAAGGAATCTCACAGTATATTGGTGGTCTGTTTTCCAGAAATAGCATTACTCTAAATCAACCCACCTCGAGAGCTAGTGATAAGAATCTTGATGTGAAACACACTTTCACAGCAGAAGAGTGCAGGTGCAAAATAGAAAAGCAAGCATTTTTTTCAAGTGCCGTCGATTGTTTTCTCCGCAATATGTAGGAACACCAGAATATTTTTAGATGCAAAAGATTAAAAAATTATCCATTGCATTTGTGATAGCTTATATGTTTGGGTTAGTTATTTATCATTTGCAATATCCATAATGCTATCTTAAGCATCCTAATTAGGTTTCAGCTTTTCATAGGGAGGCTGGAAGGCTCTCGTGCAGTTGTGGTGCTGTGGCGGGGTGTGTGCAGCACAGCTGCTTTCTGATGTCAGTCGCTATTTCAATGCAACGAAAGTGGGAGAGGAAGAGCATTAAAAAGACAGTTTTTAAGAAAAAAGTGTCGTCAGTAAGCAAATTATTTTTGTCTGTGTTGTTTTGATTAGGATATGAAATAACAAGTCAACTCTGATTGCTACAAAAGAAATTACATCTGGAGAGTTTAACTGGGGCAGTTTCAGAAACTTTTTGGTGAAATGTGTCATTTTGCCCCCGTGCTTGGGAGAGCTCTGGGTTGTCTTTAGCAAAACTGGTAATACCCATACTCACCTGGCCTTCAAGCAGAGCGGAATCCTGTCTTCTCAGTGCTCTGTATTTGTTAGGAGTTACGGTGCTGTGTTCAGAGACACTGGAAGAACGGTGGCTTCCCTGTGGAAAATGGAAATAGCCGCACAGATCGGTGCGTAAGGTGCCCAGTGCTTGTTGAGCTGGATAAGTGTCCCTGGGTTTGTTTCCTCCCTTTGTAGGCATCCTTTTGCTATGCTGATAATGGCATGGTATCTTGTGGGGTTTTTCTTGGTGTTTTCTGGGATTTTTTAGATTAAGGTTGAAAGAGACAGGGATAATTTCTGCTGATCTTTGTGCTCAAGGATCTCGGTTTCCACAGTGAGGTGAAAAATGTTTCTTGAAAATGTTTCTTGTGATGGACTGGCATTTTCCTTTCAAATACAGCCACACTGGCACATGGGTCTTGTGGGAAGGCAAGGAAGGTGAATTCATTGGCATTTGTAGTGAAGCAACTGGTTGGTTGTTTTTGGCTTTTTTTTTTTTTTTTTGTTATATAAAATCAGAGAACATGTGAAGATTTTGGAGGGGTTACATATAATATAAAAATATATTCTGTATCTTAATAGAAATACATTTTTAACATGTATTCATTAGAAATACAAAAATGGTTAATTAAAATTAGTAATATGAAGAAGGTCTTTGGCCACTAAAAAGCTGGACAATATTTACTAGTGGTTGTTGTAAGATGCAGAAGTATAAGGAATGTTGCTTCAAAATGCCAAGCACATGGCTTGCATGCCAACTGTGGTTTGCATCTTCATACACTTTACAGCAGTCTGAATCAGAACTGATTTCCTTTAACTTTTGTTGCGCCTCTTTGTATGGCTGACCTCAAAAAAAAGAAAAAAAAAAAAAAAAAAAAAAGAACTAGGTGATCATGGTAAACATTAAAATTTGCTTTTAAAAAATATATAGATATTCGTAGCACATAAAATTTCCATTTAGAAATAAGCTTGTTAAAAGGATTTTTTTTTTCCCAATGTAGTACAGCTATTTCTGTGTTACCTTCGAAGCACTTTAAGGACATAAAACATGCCTGTGTGAGGATTTCTTCTGAAGGTAGGTATGATTTCTATCAAAGTGAGGTGTCATCTACTTTTTTAGAACGTTCCTGAGGAGACGTGAATCAACACCTGTCCGCTGAGGACAGGGAAGCAACTTTCCTGTCCTTATACCTGTACTGAAGTGTTTGGAGACTGGTTATTAGAAAAACATTGTGAACTCAGTTTTATATTTCAAGTAGAAACATGCATAGGTGCATGACTTTCATCCCAGTCCTTTTTTTTAGATTGGAAAGACTTTTTTTTTCTAAGCATAGTACATAGGAGGAGCACTTTTGAAAATTAGTAGTCTGCTTATGCTGAAGCACTGCCTGCAGATAGTTCAGTTAGTTTGGCTTTTGCGGTTGAGGACAGTTACCCGCATATCACTCTGGGCTCTAAGTGTCTTGAGCCGCTGGGTGGAGAGGGTTGGGGTGGCCTGCGGAGCCCCCAGGGGCTGCGGTGGATGGGGCTCAGCTCCCTGCAGACTTGTGCCCCACTGTCAGCTGAAGTTTTTTCCTGCATTTGTGCCTGAGTTTGACCTCTCCTGTGCAGTCTTCTGCTGTCCGATAATGTATTGTCTTCTACTGGGGATTTTCCTCCTGCCCAACCAGTTACACATCTCTCCCTCCCTTTGACACGGGCGTCTGCTTTCATGAATTTTATGGGAATGTATCAAGGATGCCTGCTTTTTGTCACACTTAGATGATATCAGCTGCTGGTTTTAAAGGGTGTAGGGGAAAAAAATAGAGTTGTTGCCTGAGCACCTAATTTCCTTGGTCTCTTTTGTTGGCTGGGCTTTCTGGCAAAACTGTGTTTCTGTACTTCACCTCTTTCGCCTCTTTTGCTCACCCATTGCGATGCCTTATGAAAAACGTAATTCTACTGCAGAAGCTATCTCAAAGAGAAAACTGGAGCATATGTTGGCTGAACTGTAGTTTCTCTGAGACAGCACAGCAACATTTCCAAATTTAATATTTTCTAGATTTCTTCTGGACAAAGATAAGACTTGCATTTTGATTTAATTTCAGTGCTGAAGACATGTAGAAAAGCTACTTGGAATTATAATGTAGGATTGAATGAGTTATGGGGTGGGTGATAGTAATGGTTTGCTAGTTTTAGAGAGCTTGTCTAGACAGTATTTTTTTTTCTTTTAATTTTTAATGTATGATATCTTTGTATTTTATTTATAGTACAGCTGTACTCATGAATTTTCATTAATGAATTTTCCTTCCTATGTTGTAAATATTTTGAATGTTTATTTTAAAGTCAGTTTTATAGTCTCGTATTGTCCCTGTATGTTTGACACTATAGAAACTATATTTGGATATCATCATGTTTTATTATAATTGGCCCATTATATTTTGTTTACCCAACTATACAGTAGGAGATTTAATTAGAAGTACTGCATAGTGACACCTTATTATTTAAGTGAGAATATAGACATTTCTAGAGAAAAATACAGGAAGATAAAATTAAAGTTCAGCATCCACATCAATAATTTATGTTTCCAGCAATTCCAGCATACGGAAAATCTCGTGGAAAGTTAGAATGAAATAAGCATAAAGGTACACAAAGGCAGTTGAATGAATGCTTTCAAATAACTGTAGCTGCTGGATTAAAGTATTTGAAAATATGTAGACCCAAATGAGCTTTCAAATGATTTTTCCTTTTGGAAGACACTTTTCTGTTCTTTCTCTCATTCTTTCTCATTTTCAATTTGAGTTAGGGTTTGTTAAATGTGATTACTTCCTCCTGTGCGCGCCCCCCCCCCCCCCCCCCCAATTTAAAAAGAGTGGGTTTATTTTAAGTTTTTGCTTAACTTTGATAGCTTAGGTTTATAACATTTGTAGACAATCACAGGAATAACATAGCTATCTTCAGACCTGTTCAGAAATGTATTCCATTTTAGTGTTTCCATATGTGTGCTCATGCATGTATGTGCATGGTTAAATATACATTCTCATAATAGAGGGTAGTTTCAGCAGTGGATGGAGTGATAGGAACCTTCCTCCGAGCTTGGAGGAGAAAATAATCAAGTATTGAATTTCTTGTTTTACTTTTTACGGTGACATGTTACATCATGCTACCCTAAGAAAAAGTTGGTCAAGACGTTTTTGTTTTACCCTTTTTATGGAAAGTCTTGGTTGTTCATTGAACCTTTATTTGTTAATTCTGTGTAAGGTTAATAGCTTTATAGATACATTCCTAAAAAACTGTAAATGTAAGCCAGCAACGGTGATGTAAGCTCTTTATTTTCATGTTTGATTTTAAGATGAAGTATAATTTTCTTCAGAGAGCTATATATTGGTGTGCCTAATAATTTTAAGAATTGAGGAAGTATATATTGTAAAATTAATTTGGTTTTTATTAATTTTTGTTGATATCAAGACTGAAACTTCAGTGTGTTTTGAGGTAAAGAGGTTTAGAATTTGTCTGTGAGCCTGTGTTAAAATAACTTCATGTTAGTATGTCTTCCATAGGTAAATGATTTATTGGGTAATTTTTAAACTTAAAAATTTGTTGTAATTCTGCAGAATTTCTGCAGAACTTCTGCAGAACTTCTGTAACTATCACAACGAAATACGTCGCATTTGTGAATGACGTCTACGAAGACTGTTTGTTGTGAGATAGGTTTGACCCCCACTGCTGGAGTGGTAGTTTAGTGTGTACTGTTAGATTAGGTTATATATCGTTGCTTTTGTTGCCATGTCCTTGTGCCTTTTCCCCTTATATTTTATTTGGTTCCAAAACATGGAATGAATCAATTCTCATCGTGCCCATGTTAATCTTGAACATAATTCTCACTGTTTTTTGTGAACTGAGGTGGCAGCTGAAGTTGAGCGTTTCTGTATTGCTTCAGTATATTCGGATTAGCTGAGGGTCCTAATCAGCTCCCGGTCTTTTTGGTAAATGAATCACATTATGTGATTTTTATTGGAATTCATTCTCTTCAGGTTATTCCACATCCGGTTAAGGTAACTGACATTTTAATGTTGCTGATGTATCTGTTCTTTGGTGTATAAAATGATGACTGTCTTTGTAGCATTTTTGTAGTTGAAAAAGTAATATTAATTTAAAATGAATGGTCATTTTTATTATTAACTACATATGCAAAAAAAGGAACACCTGCCTTCCAAATGTTATTCAATGATTGTAATTAAAAGGTTAAATAAAAGCTGAGGCAAGCTTTGAATTTTGAAGCATTTGCAACTGCTAGTAATCTGACTTACTGCAGACATTTTTGTCAAAGTTGAAAAAGTTAGAGCTAATTAATTTCTTGGGAGACATATGATGAAATTGTAGGTGTGATAACATATTTGAGTAACATATGGTCGTTATGGGGCACCTTTCTAATGACTGAGCACCAAGTTAAATATAGACTTTCCAGTTTTTCACTTCTTCTATTAGTGGTTCTTTGTTACTACAGTTTAAACTCCTCTTATTTTCTGATGTGCATGAAATAGGATTCTTTATATGTCTGTAATAACCTTAAAAAATATTACTACCACAGTGCTCTGCCTTGGTGAAGTTTACTGAGGCAGACAATTAATCTTTTTTTGTCATAGCCTTCTGATTTTGGTAGCATTAATTGAGTTCGTGTACATTTTGACCTGTATTTTGTAAAAAGTGAAACTTGCTGCCGAATGTTTAGGTGCGTGTCCTTGCAAGTAGGAGCGAAAACATTTTTGAAAGATTGGTAGAAAATGCATGTTGCTCCCCCTATATGTAATACACAGAAACTTACTTTAATGAGCTATTGTAATTTATTATGACATAAAAAGGAGGACAGAGATATTTTTGGAACAATTTCTCATTCAGTCTACAAAGCCATAATAAACTGTATCATGTTTCATGAGAGGCGGTTCTGCTGTTCCTTAGGAGGCTGTATGTAAAGATTGTAGTAGAATAAATAAATGTTTTCTTTTGTAATAAAATTAATCAGAGGCTTCACCTAGTTTTAAATTTCATTTATCTATTATAATTTAGGGCAAAGTTTAAACTTTATTATTTTCAGTGTCAACAAGTAGAATGATCAACCCAATATATAATTTAGTGATAGTAACACGCAAATGAAGAAGGGAATAAAACTGTTTCAGGTGAAAATGAGGAACAAAATGGAAGGCGACAAGTGTTATTTTGGGGGGGAGGGGGGCTGGAGGAGGTAAAGGATGCATGAGAAAGCTGTGGTGGGAGAAGGCAAAGGATGCATGTTGATGGCAGCTAAGTGTGCGTGGGAATTGAATAAGAATTTTTTTGCAAGTCATGCTTTTGTCTGTATTTCAGTATCAAGTGAAATGAGAGATGTGGGGGTTTTATTGCTATAAAAATGACAGTTAATTAGTTTGGTTCTAAAGGAACTCTATTGCTCATCAGTTTTACATTGCTGGAGATGATGCTGGATTATCAGAATCTGAATTCATAGTAGCTGCAGCTTCACTTTTGAAGCCTTGTCATATAGCCTAAAACTGGCTACAGAAAGAAGAGGTTTTAACTAATACATGAAGCATGGTAATGGTTATTACTTGAATGTGGCCATCCTTTGCTTACAGGAGAGTGAAAAATCTGTGCTGATACATAGAGAAAGAGAGAGAGAAAATCTCATATTGCTTGGAAGGAGCAAATGGTGAATTGCGTCTTGGTAGCTATGGTATTAGTGGAGAGGAAAACACTCCCAGAAAGATAAGACTGGGAGTGCCATTTTCACACAGCCAAGACATCTAGCACTATGTACAATGTCATTTGGGCTTTCCTTCTTACACTGAAGAAATTTCTCTTTTCTTTTAGGTAATTTTTGTTTAAAAAAAAAAAAAAAAGGTGCTTTAATATGTTTCTTGCTTTTTTCTGTAATATGCTCAGATGATATTTTCTGGCAGGCTCTTTGGCCAGAGAAGAGAACCAAATAATGATTTCTACCAATGAAATTTGTGTTTTACTGTTTGCTTTCCCTTGGCTATGCCTGTCACTTACAACATGTACTAAGAATTACTCATGAAAATTTCAGAAATTTCAGACAGAGTTAAGTTTCTCACAGCCTACTTCCCCACAAAACCGTCCACCTGATCAAACAATTTATTTACTTAAATATTTATTTCTGCATATCACTGAAGCATTAAGACCATGATCACAGATGGAAATAAGTGGAAGCAGTTTAAAGTCTAGAAGTCTTACTTCGTTTAACACTTGATGATTCTGCTTTTTGTTAAGTAGAAATATTTATGTAATCTTTAATTGATAATTTTGTCTAAATAAAATTGACTTTGTGAATAAGTTACCCTAGCAGTAGCAGAAAGTGACTGAGTACCCGTTGACAGTACAGGTGAGGAGGAAGACTTAAGGCAGTTATGTTCAATCCTGATATGATGTATACATGAGACATTTGTATATTTTTATTTTAGCATGTTTGCCTACAAGTGACATTTGTATGTTTTTATTTTAGCCTGTTTGCCTACAAGTAGGTGTGTTTATTTCTGGAGTATTTGCATCTGAAATAGTGAATAGTATACTTACTGTGCATAAATTGTAGTCCCAGATGTGATGAGGTCAGGACTCCAGCTATTCACGTATTTAGTTACTTATTGTTATAAATCGCTGAAGCCCTGAAGGGACAAGTGGTCAGGGAGGAGGGTGTATGTTAAAAATCTAATTTAAAAAAAAAAAAGGAAAAAAAAAAAGTATCTTGTGGCACATGATGAACTCTCACATCTAAGCATTTTTGGATGCTTTCATAGCCATCTGTAGAGGGAGGATCATTGATTATGCATCAGCCAGATAAAAGAGATCATTCTGATACATTTCTTTCTTCACCAGATACCATTTTATTACAAAATACTATCGTATCTTCATATAACAATAAAAACATTTTTTTTTAAGGGGTGATAATAAAAGCATACTGTATAGAGAACACAAAATATATGCTACAGTGAAAGACTGAATTTCTTTTAGTGGCTTCTGATAGCCGTATAAATCACAGGAGGGAAGAAAATCTTGATGAATCACATATTTTAAATGAGTCACCACCAGACCCCCCCATCCCCTTCTTGTTGTGCTTTTCCTACAGCTTCTCTTCTGAGTTGAAACATTGTAAAAACAATGTTGACAAAACATTGTTTTCTACTTAAAACTTTGAATGTTCAGTTTAGCATTATTTAGTCTTCGTAAGTTACAAAACTAATGAAAAAAAGAGGTATACAAAGTCAGTTGTTATGAGAAGCAAATTTGCCATCTGCATTTGTTTAGGAAGATAAAGTACGGTGTATTAAGAATGTACATCAAACCCGTTAGGTTGAATAACGTACAGAGCAAGCAGTAGTTTATGAAGAGATGAAAGAAAGATCCTCATAGTTTCATATAGGAGACTGACATAATTCCTGTTCTGTTGCTGCTCACTTTGTAAGAGGTGTTAGATCACAGCATAAACTTCGTTTGCCTGATATGATCCCCATAATGATTTCTTTTTTTAAAGGAATTCAGAATAAGAGAAAGAAAGAAAACATGAATTTTTTATTCATTTGTTTGTTTTCTCTTTAAAACAGTCTTTCAGCTTTTAATATTGAAATAATTCCAAACATTCAATTGTTAAAATATCACATTTGGCATACAACATTTCTCATTAAGGAACAGATCTGTGTTTATAATTTTTCTGTGGTTTGGGGTTTTTCTTGAGGCTGGGGGTGGAATGTGATAACCATTTGCAAGTGTTGTACTGCATTTTCAAAAAAATTATAGGAATTTTTATATTCCAGCTCTTTTCCACCTGTTGATAAAATATGCAGTTGCAGAAAATAAAGGAAACTGTCCATTTTCTTTTTAGTTTACTTCAGCAGTTCAACACTGAGGAAGATAGGCTGGTGTATTTTAGAAGATGTATGAGCTGGAGCAGCTTCTGTTGTTTTACAGTTCTCAGTAATTTGATACCGTGAGTGAATACTGTTGTTGCAGTTGCCACTGAATTTGGTTTTTTTTGGTGTTTTTTTCATGTTTCTTCTGGGGGTGGTTTTTTTCTGGGGAGATCTCTGGATACAGAAATGCAAGAAAAAATATGGTATGCCAACAACAATTACTCTTTGAAATAAAACCATGAATTAAAATGTAGGTATATAATAATGTGATCTGGAAAATTCACTGTCAAATATATACACATAAAATCAAGACTTTATTTAATATGCATACAAGGTAGGCTTTCTAACAAGTAACTGTGTAAGGGTTCTTCTATTCAGTGTATCTGCTAGAGAATTTGAACTGACAATATGAAATGGAGTTGGGGCCAAATCCTGAATAAAGGAAATACTGAGTAACTTCTTGGTCAGTGACAGGAGCAGAGATCTCATGCTAATGTGTACGTACCTGAAATTAAGTTTACGTAGTCAGCTTTAGTTCTTGCATTTTTTTTTAACTTTTTGAATACTTCACTTAGTAACTAACTAGTCAGCCTTTTAAAGGAGTTTGCTTTGGATGTGATTTCCTATTTAAAGCCAACTGAAAAGTAATTATATCACATGGAGTTAAATGATCTCTCAGTTTGGGTTAGAACAGACATTTGCACTCGAAATACATAATTGGTAGCTGTAACAAGCTCTTATCTGTAATGAGAACTTGCTACTAGAGGGGAATGAAACACGACTTCCAGCGGTTTTTGCAGCTGTATCCTGCCAGAAGAATGTAACAACTCTGGACACCTAAGTTCAGATCTTTCTGGGAAATGTACTTTCTGACCTTGCCACACAGTTTTCTTTCAGCTTCTACTTAATCCCACATTCCCTTTCCTTCTGAATTCAGTGTCTCCTGTTTTGGTTGCCCTGCTGCTATTCGTTTGCACTTACACCTTCCAGATCTGGCCCTCTTCTTTCTCTTTGTCTTCCCAGACCATTGTAAGTCCCAGCCCTTGCTCCGTGCTCCCAGCTGATTTCTATGACTATTTCGAATTTCTCTCAACTCCTAACCTTTCTAGCCATCCACTTGCCCACTGTGGCTATCTTCTGCTTTTTATCTCCTGCTGCCTCAGTGCCCCGTTCAGAATTCTGCAATGCATCTGTCCCTACCTGAATTATTCTGTGTGGACTGCTTCCTTAATATCTGTGCTACCTGGACATCATTAAAGGTAATATTCGGAGTACAGGAGAGTGCCTCTCTGCTCTGATTCAGTTGCCTGGCACTGTTGCAGAAAATTGATTGTCAGAAGGAGCAATTGCAGGAAATGACCTGGTCAGTCCCTGCATCAGGGGAAAGAAAATGGTCTGTGTAACAAGCCTTTGGAGAATTAGGCTGCCAGACTCAACAACTCTTTATCTTAGCAGATGTGAAGTTATATATATATCTATCTATGTATATATGTGTGTGTATAAAAATTAATCACATTTGTGTGGCTCTTCCTACAGACATCTCTGACATCAGGTGAATCCGCCCGCCAAACTGCAAGTTCCAAGTCAAATTTCAAAGCCTAGTTACTAGAACTTTTTGACAGAAGGTTTACTGTAATTTTTTTATACAATAGCATGACAATGTAAATGGCTTGAGTCAGCTTGGTTTGACTTTGTATTCAACTTCAGCTACATCAGTGGAAAAGACTACCTGCAGGTAACATGGGAATTGGCTCAGGCTGCTGAGGTTACTCCTCAGTAGGTGGTGACATCCACAGTTCTGTCTGCTCTTTCATGCTTCAAATATGGTGATGCTGCCCTTTAGCACTCTCAGATTTTTCTTCCAGAAATTGATGGTTGTTACACTGCGAAGGAGGAAGGTAGAGAGGTTGAACAATCTTGACATGTTCTTCTCTGAAAAGCCCAAGGTAATTTAAAGGAATTGGTTTGCATTATGAGGAAAAAAGAAAGTATATAAATTAAATATGAATATTCCATTTATTTGACAAAAATATAATAGGTAAACCAGTACAGAGTCAAAGAGCTTTTAAAATGTCAATATGTTTAAGAGGATGCATAAAGTATATACATACATGTAATTATATGTTTATTTTCCCCTTTGGAATGAAATTGCCTGAATTTTGATAAATCAGAGTCTTAAAATTGTTTACCAGGTGTAGTTTTGGAAAATTATTTCTAATGTTAATTATGCAAAGAAATTGGGGTAGTGCTTTCTTCTTGGTTACCCAAGAAGTCCAGACTTGTTGGTCTGTCAAAATAACATGTGTAAGGTATGACCAGCACACAAGGGAGGAGTATGTCCAGCATCTTGTTTAGCACTCTTGAGGTCTGCAGTCCAGATGACCAGAGAATGATGTCTATAGTGGATGTTACTTGGGATTTTTCTTTGCACAAGTGTAAGAAGAGAGTTTGTGCTCTTGGTGCTTGAAGTCTAGCAAGACTCTCTAGGTATGTGGTGGCAGAGTAGTTACTTCCTTTTCTCAACTGGTTCTATTAATGTAAGAAGGCTGAAGAGCATAAAGGTAAAAAAAATTCAGGCTAACGGGTTTGGAAGAAGGTGGCTTGAGATGCTTGTGTATACTTGCTGAATGTGCTTAGAAAGGAAGTGCCATTTAGCATGGTTATTTGAGCACTTCGCTCCCAGCGGAACTGTGTTTCCATTCAAAAGTGGGTTTTGTTGCCTCTGCTCCCAAACCTGCTTCCTGAGATTTTTTTTTTTAAATTAAGTAAAAATCTTTTTGTCCCACTCTTCTTGCTCTTCCACTGCGAATACTTTTTTAGGTGTAAAACGTGACTAAATAGTCTCTTTCACATTTGTGTACAGAATTTTCTAACATCTGTTTAAATGCTCAGTTCTTTCCCTTTCTTGTTACTCTCATGATCCTGTACTCCTTCAAAGTCAAGATTATCAATGTCTTGCTTTCCTGGGATCAGCCCCTGATTATCAGGGAGTTTCTCTAATAATGATGCCTCTTCTTATGAAGATGAAGTCAAGAAAGGTGAAAATGGGACAAATCCTAAAAATCTAGAAGGGGGATTACATTACTAAGTATAATTGTGTTCCTGGTTGTTTATAAAGATGATAATATTTGTACTGGAATTGTGTGGATAGAGAATTACTCAGCAATAAAATGAAACTGCAGAGGTTCTTTTTCCAATGCTAAACTCGCCAGCGGCTTTCAACCCCCAACCAGTATGTATTTTTTGAAAGGATATTCTTGCATTGGTTAGATACTGAAATCCATATAATCTGTAGATTATACTTTCTCCTATGTACCAGAATATTTTTGATCACTTTGTAACTACCCACTTGATACAACAAATGAGGAAGTTGGGCACCTGCTTTAATTTGGAAATTGCATTTTGAAGCAAATACTAGTGTGGCCAGCTTTCACTGACACACAATATATGAGAGCCAGGATTCACACAGGGAAAAGACCTTTCATCTGTCCATCTATCCTTGAAATAAACTGTACCAACAGTTACAGCACCCATGTCCAAAAGTTAAAACACTCTAAACCTAATTTTTGGGAGACTTGGCCTCTGTGCCCAAGGGTTTAAAGGTCTTCGTGTAGGTAGAGATCAGAATTTGAGAAAGAATCTCTAAAGCATTTTGATATTGAATGGAAGACTCCTGCCTAGAAGTATCATACAGGAGAAGCTACTTAGAAGCAAACACAAACCGTTTAACAGCATCCATCTCTAAATTAGATCTTGTGACAGTGGAAGTCCTGGAACATGTGGGTGAATGACCTCAGTCAGAGCTTACTATTGACTCACTTTGGTTATACCTACAGAAGTGAGCTGTTCCCTGGCAAACTAACCAGGACGTAAGAACAGCACCAGTGGTTACTCTAATACATATCCTGTCTCTGATAGTAGCTAACATTTAATGCTAAAAAAGAGTATAAAGAAGAGGGAAAGATGTTAAGTCCTTCTGCAGTTCTCCACAGCTGGCGCTCTGGTTTACTAGCCTGAACAGCTTTGTATAATCACCAGCTTCACTACTTCTTACCTTCTTTTATTGGTCATTTATGACTATGTAGGACCCGAGGGCAGATCACTGCAGGTGTCCACTGATGACCTTGTTTTTCACTGTGAAAACTGACCATTTACTCTGCCTCTTTGATGCCTGTTTTGTGCCCCTGCTTTGTTTTATTTATTTTATTTATTTTTATTGCAAGGATCATCCCTTTTGTCCTGTGGAAGTTTAGCTTTTTTAGGTTAAAGCTATTGTTCATTCTTGTTTGGACACCTACACAGCCTATATAAATCAGGTGTTTTTCTGATCTAAATGCTTAACTCATTAAAAAGAACCCTCAGATTTCTGAGGTGTAATTACTTTTTATGGAGGCTGTTTTGACAGTTTTTCAATACTTATTTGTCTGCCCAATAATTCTGTTCTTGAGAATAGTTTATACTAATCTGCTCAATTCAGATGCCAAAACTTTTGGTTTGCAGTTTTTCTGGATTTCTCTTGGAACTCAAATTAGAATTTTTTTAAGCCATGTTACAATTGGAAGATTGTGGAGGAGATGAGAATTGCTCTGGAAAACCTGCCTAGGTAGTACTTCTTGAATTATCAACACATGTAAAATGCAAAGGCTGAGGGTTTGAAAGTATGGTCAAGACACCAAAGGGTATTTGCTTTGAAGGAGAACTGTTACCTTTTACATTGCTTAACTCTTTCATCTTTTAGCAGGAAGAGGCTTGATAAAGCACTCGATCTGATTTTCAATGTTAACATATAAACCTAAAGAAGTTTATAGCCATGCTTTTCTGGCTTTTTCACTTGGGTGAAAATCCTCCAAAATGTGATCAAACTTGTAAATCTATAGTAATTAAAATCCTTTTAAAGTCAGAGTTGTCTGAGGAGGAGACAGCATATACATACGGGCTGCTGTAAAAAGGCCAGGAGTCATCAGAAAGGAGCAGTGATGATCAGTAATGAACAGTTGTGGAATTTGCTTGTCCAGACACGTAAGATGTTCTCACCTGATCTCAAAACCTTGCAGTAGTCCAGAATGCTGAAACACATCTTTGGACAATCTTTTTTTCTTGGTTCCCTCCTCTCTCCTCTCTCCTCTCTCCTCTTCTTCCAAAATTTTTAGCAGAAGATAGGGAATGCGATTCAGTTGTGAACCCAAAATCTGAGGGGATCATTGTGCTCACACATATGGCATACATTGCGTAAAGGGTATTCTCTTTCTTTGCAATTGTTTTCTAGAGAGTCACGAAGTGGACTTCTTCACAGTGGAAGAAAATGTAGCACATTGGCTTTTAATGTTCAAGAAATCTGTTCTACAAAGTCTCTTAAGTTTGTAGGCTTGAATGAGTTTGGGGGTTTGTTTTAGAGGCAATTCTTGAAATTGTTGAAAGTATAGAGCTCTGCATTTACATGAAGTGAGTAAAAGGAAATTGAAATATAAGAACAGGGCTTGAAACAGAATTACAGGATGACACAGACTGGAGAACTGAGGGAGAAAAAAGGAGCTTGAGAAAATATACTTTCTTACTTCCTAAAAGAGTGAATCCAGATGAAGTTGTCTAGATAAGGTGACTTACTTACATAATTTGTATTCCACATAGCAAACTGCTACTCTGCTGTGCTCAGTATATAAATATTTATCACAATAGGTATCCCAAAATATGTAAAAATCTGTTATGTTTTTTAAATTTTTTTTTTTAAGTAAAATGTACTGCAGCTGTGAGACACTGTCAAACCTGCGTGACTTCTCTGTATTTCAGGCATCAGCTGATATCTTGCTGGTTGGCATCCTTCTGAAATTGTTATGTGTTCCAAGTGCTGCTGCACAGTGCTGAGCACAATGATTTTGTCTGTTAGCGATGTGGAGGTTGTGGCCGTGTATTGAGAATGTTGTAAGTGATGTCAATATGTCAAATTGTTTCCCCTATGACCACTGTGATGCTGCATGGATACTGGGAGAGAAGACAAAAGAGAAAAATCAAAATGAGTGGTTTATTTTATCATGGTTTCACTTAATAAATGGCTATTCCTGATGTTGGCCAGCAATCAAGTGGCTGATAAGATAAATTAGTAGTGCAATCCTGGTCTAACGCAGAAGAAACAAAACTTTGAGAATTCACTTCTCTGAAAAACATGGGGAATTCAGCCCAAGACAAGAGCACTGGGGAACTGAAGTGATTGCCTGAAACTATGGCGGAAGCTTTCAATTTCTTCTTCTGGGAGTTTGTCTTCCAGTGCCATCAGTCAGTGATTCATCAGCTGACTGTGAGCCTGGAGGTGCATATTGCTATGGAAGGACTGTCAGGCATGTGCCTTTCAGCAGTACTGGAAGCATGGCTGAAGACTTTGAATGCTTGAGGTCACAAATTGGTACAGGGTTTATTGCTTTTATTTTATTTTCATTACCTTACTCCTGCTCTTTACGACGTTGTGAAATTCATCAGATAAAGGCTTATTTTTCCATGGTCACACAAGGCCTTCTTGATCACTTTGGAAGGTCATGATACTTATTTGGGGTATAAAATGCCTCAGTTTTACGTAATGGAAATTTAATGTTTTGGCCCGAAGCCACTATTGACGTTAATGATGATGCAACTGCAGTTGCTGTTCTGTGAGATCTGAGGTTTCTTGTACAACACTGACTTAAGAAGTGTTTTGCTCAGCACTTCATTAGGAGGGAAGGTTTCCATAAGACCTCAACAGCCTGTGAGCACAGAAGAGTGAACAGAAGTTGGAGATGTGTCATATCAAAGCTAGAGGCTTCAGAGGGGAGCTCACTAATGCGAGATGTGCATGCCATGTTTTGTAGACATCTGTGGCAGAAGTACTGGGGGTCCGACTTAAAACTTGGGAAGAAGATTTGGGAATATTTACAGTGAGCTTTGTATAAGTTTTGTGTAGGGATGTATCTGTGCAATGCCCTTTCTGGCCAGGAATTAGGGTGAACGCTTCGAGATATGAGGAAAATAAAAGTTTTGTAATGAAGGTGATGGATTGAAAAAAATACAGGATATACTTTACTAAATTCTTTCCTTAAAATGATACAGCTCTATAACCTACTTCTCATTTCAGTATCTTTAATGCAGCTTTAAATATGCATGTATATATTTATAAATATCACACAAAATTTTGTTTTAGCAACTATGTAACTGTTACTCTGTACCGGTTCTCCCTCTTGCTCACAGTAATATTCAGAATGAATGAATGTAGGTAAAATAAAGTAAAAAAGCAGCCTCCCCCTCAAGATCATATGCCAAAAATATATCACTGAAAGTTCTCTTCTTAATGTAGCTGTACAAGGAATAGTTTTCCAGTTGAAAAAGATATTAGCAGCCTTTCTCAGTGGGAGATTTACCCTTGGTTTCAGCAAAGCTGTTCTCTTAACTCTCTCTTTAGTTTGTGTTTTTTTCTGACACGTTAATGAACAACTTTGCACTTTTTCATGGATTTTTGAACTGTAATGTCAAAAATCAAAACCCTTCTAAAAACCAGTAGATAACATTATAATTTTTCTTCATCTCATCTCTTGGAATTCTGTATGTTAAATACCCAGTAATGCAGGTTCTCACTAAACATTCATGAACAGAGTAGAATATCTCATGCAAAATTTGTTTGTTTTCAGTCTTCATCATCCTGGAAAGCAAGGCATCCTCTCCTTTTGGGGTTAATGAAAGATGCTCATGTGTAAGAATTCTCAGTGTTTAAACTGCAATTTCCCATAAAAAGAACTGAAGCTTAAATCACCAATTACAACGGAAAGGTGGTAAAACTGGGAATGTAAATGATACAGTTTCTTAGATTAGAAAATTGTCTCAGCTCATAGTTTTAGCTAAATATTTACAAAAAAGTTGGCATGCATTGTAGAGCTCATAAGGTAAGAATTCACTGTTTACATAAAAAGGAATAGTAAAGAAAGAAATAAGTTAACATTTTGTGTAGCTAGCAGATAAGTATGTCTCTGCCTCCAACAGTAGAAATGATGTGAAAGATTGGAAAGGAAGTTACCGCTTCCTCAAAATTACTGATGTTGATGGATTATATATCCATTGTTGTCTTAAAAGATCTGCTTATGTGTCAAACGAAGAGAATATCAAGGTGTTTATAACAAATCTGAGCAAACAGCATTTCTGAGTGCTTTTTGGCCTGCTACACTATTTCTCATGGTTTGTAACAAGAAAGTAGAAGTTTTAAGTATACAATATGGGGCTTGTTTGAATAGGGACTCGAAGGAAAGCTGGAGGATCAAATAGTATAGAGGCAGTACACCAGAGTTAGAATGCATAAGTCAAGCTGGACACATTCTGTATTTCACTATTAATTTTGGGTAATCTTGTTAATTGAATTTTGAATATGCGTGTTCATTTGATTTATTTTAAAGTGGAAGTAGTTTAGTCTTCATCCCTACCTGCCTGCTAGGGGGTTGGATTTCGTTGGTGATACAGGGAGGGAAAGACTGGCAAGCAAACAGAAGCAAAACATGAAGAATATATTTCTTTCTGCTTTAAATAAAATGCAATGGCAATTGTACACGAAACGTTCTTTGCCCAGTGTGACACTTAAAGGAAAGAACCGTGTTGTTGGCTGTGTTTCTCAAGTCTCTTAAGCTCACAAAAGTAGCCCAGACAGTTTGCTGACCTCAGATAGACCTTTAAGTCTCTGACTTGTCAGACAAGAGGGGCAGCGCTCTTAATTGGCATTCAGATCACAGGCAGCCACTGGGCTCAGCGCATAGCCAAGTACTGCTTTAGGATTTAGACAAAGCCACTCTGGCAAAACATCCCAGTTGTCAGGGTAGCTGGCGGTTTCCTAAAGAACTGTTACATAATGGAGAGACTAAGAAAAGCTTTAGGATGCAAATTTTTTTTAAAGTAAAAATTAAAAAAAAAAAAAAAAAAGAAAAAAGAAATAAGTAAGTGGCGGCAATTTGTGAAAAGAAACATTCTCTGCCCGCCTCCCCCCCCCCCCCGATGATCTCATTCATTGTTTCATCCTTCTGTTTAACTTCTCAGGGTCATAAATGTAGTTTGCTGTTTAAAACTGTGGTGATGTCACTCTAAAGGTATTTTGTGGAAGAGGGGAAGGGAATTATCTGAAAGTATTTGGGAATCAACACTTAGAGATTTATTAGCTTTACTCGAGGTCAGCTATTTGCATTTCTTCTTCTTTGTGCTTAGTGTAATGTAAACTGGGAATTCAGCTATAGAGTTAATGTTTACATTTGAAACATCCCGTGGAACAGAAGCGAACGTTGTGTTTATTGCTACAGCTGCCTCCTCGGGTGAAATCGTGATCTAAAGTCTCGCTGGTCCCCGGCCAGATTTACAACCTGCCCCCATGTGCCGATCCCCTCGCACAATGCGAGGGTTTGACGCTTCCTGGTACTGTTCCTCCCCTGCAGTACCAGCATGACATCATCCCGGGCGCTGCTCCGAAAGCCGCTTACAGCCCCTGCCCGCTCTGGGAACAGGATATAAGAGGAGCAACTGCTTTACGCTGTATTGGGGTTGTGAAAGTGAGCGCCACAAAGGCTACTTAAAAAGGGTTGCTGCACCGCGGTTAGAGTGGTGTGGGGGACTCTCATCTCCATCACAACGCACTAGCTCTGCCGTGGATATTTTGGCATAAGCAAATTTCATTTAGTCAGCCGTGGTTGTAAATGCATTATAGTGTTTTAGTTATAATATGGCCCTGTTTGACAAACTGCTTTTGAAAGTGTACTTATTTTAAATATTTGTTCAAGTACTGCTGTCTCACCCCCTTTAAATACCGTTCCAACCACTAGACATTGCTTATCTGTTAAACAACAAACCGGTGGAGTACTTTCACCCAGCCTGCTGAAGAAGGATTTCAGGGAGTGTGTACATTTTCGGTAACCATATGATCTTACTTGTTTTGGGTTTCTTTTTTTTTCAGGCAATAAGGAGGAATGGACTATGGAGGCAGCCAGAGAACACAACTTCCAGCATGTGTTTTTGTAGGGAGAGTGTCCTCACTGCAGAACCTTGGTCTCTGAGATCAGATGCCATTCTTCTGCCAAAACCCTGTTATTAGGTGTTTGAGGGGACCTTACAGAAACACTTAATATGTCACCAACTTCATTTCTTACCTAGCAAACTCAAGACACTGAATTATGTTTTCTGGCTGGTCTGTAAGCAGTACTTTCCCCACTGCAGCAAATCATTAAAAGGAGTAAAAGAATGAAAGATCAGTTTGGGAAGGCTGACCCATTGATAATATTGTAACAGTATAAGTAATCATGCCCAAAACATGTTGGCAGTAGTCACAACCCAAATCTCCAATAGCTACATGGACTTGCCGAAGTAGCCTTCCACTTTTCCTCTAGTTGTATTTCATTTGGTTTGTTGGTAGAGTAGCCCTACCTCATGGGCAGGGTAGTTCATTGGTCCCAGCTGCCAGGGCTGTATGAACAAGCTTTTAAGTGGTCACTCTTCTCCAGGCTTTAGTTCTCTGGAGTGTTTGATTTGAAGACTGCATTGTGCATGCCAGGTTGTTTCTGACAGACTTCTTAATTGCTCCTGCTAACTTTGTTCACTGCCAGTCCTTTCCGAAACTGGGGTTGTATCTAACTGCTCCCATTAGCTATGCCTTTTAGCTTGCTCTGTTACCCAGCCTGTTAGCTGCAACTCATCTCTTGCCTCTCGTAGCAGCCCTGAGTGTTTCATTTTTGCAGTAGATAGTCATGTATGCAACCTGTATGGAGCCCTTGTCACAAAAGGGGGACTTTCTGAAATGAGATTTTATTTTCCTTACCAACAATTAAACAAACTCTCACTCATGAAAACCTTTGGCTAAAGTTTAGTCACCGAAGCTTACAGGCTGTGACTGTGGGCTGCATGACTTCATTTGGATAGTAGTGAACACAGATTGCTCGTGCTTTCTTCAGCATATTAATAAATACCATAATTTCTCTGGCACTGCGAGTTAGTTCTCCGTAACAGGAAGATTTCAAAATAATATGAGAAATATATGCAAGGTCTGTGTAGGTGAGATGCTTTGGCTCATGCTACTCACTTTTTCATTCCTGATGGATGTTAGCTTTGGTGTCAGAAAAGGAAAGGTTGATTGTCCCTTTCAGGCTTTGTCCTGCTTGCTTACCTAAGCTTTGGAAGGAGCAGCTGGTCCATCCTAAAGATCCTCAGTCTTCCTGAGGAAATCCAGCAGTCAGATCTGAACTTCTCAGATGTAATGCATGTGTAACCACTATGTAGTGTTTTGCAGGAAGAGTATAGTCTTAAAACAATAGTCCGGTATGAGACTTGCCAGAAATGCTAGCTAAGAACATCAGCGTGATACAGAAATTTCTGTCCTTTTCTTCTGCCTAACTCTTTTTTTAGGAAGATCTCACCTTTCATCAGAACACATGCAAAAAATGAAAAATCTGGATGCAGCATTCATGGAAAAGGGGTTTTAAAAGAAGAGTGTAATAAAATGCAGTAAATGAGGGGTAACTGTAATGCTATAAAGCTCAGAATGGTCTCATGTTAAAATCATGTTTCTTCCCTGGAACCCATGGCTGGTTAGTATATATTTTTTTTCTTTTACTGATGGACTGGAGACTTGCAATTTCAAAGCATTTCTTTAGAATGTTTTCACATCAATCCCGTATGCATGCTTAAATATATGTCCTGTAGTAAAGTGAATGTAAATATATGCATGAATTTTTCAGGATGCTGCTAGTTTGTAAAGCTTTAATACTTATATCAAATAACGTGTATTTCATTGCAAATGCTGATAGTGACCTCCTTTGTGTACTCTTCTTTTACTCTGCCTTGTAGCTTTTGCTTGAAACAGAGAAACAGTGCATGCTTGTGTGTGTAAATGGGATACCAGGCTCCAAAGTCCTCCTTACGTTGGAATTCAATACAGTATTTCTCCTAATTAGTTGCCTTTGAGTCTCACAAAGAGTCTTAAACAAACAAACAGAAAGCGGATGTGTCTGCATGTAACTTTATGCGTGGTGATGATATGAATGAGTGGTAAACACCCTTATAGTCGTATTTTCTGTTTAACATATAGCTGACTTATTTGACAGTAAAATAACTGGACCATATTTGTGTATCTCCTTGGAGCTGTTTAGGCATTTCACAGCTGTTTGTTCCCCCCTTTCAACCCTTTCATGTGGTGGCAGTAGAAGTACCATTCCCATCAGAAATTCTGTACCAAATTACTCTTAGTCTACTTTACTGCAAAATCAGAAGGGTTAGCTTAAACCATTACATATCTGTTCATGTGTCAAGACAGAATGGTTATGATATACTTAGATTAGCTAAACTAATGTCTGGCTTTCTCTAGAAGGGGGAAGAAGGGGCTGCTAAGTGCGACCTTTGCATATGCGTTTCAGCTACAACTTTTGGTGTAGCAGCAGTGTTTATCTAAGTGAGCATTGTTGGTTCAGGGAATTAAACTGACTTAAAAAAATACCCTATACAAAAAAGAAAAGTCTAGCTCCTTGAATTACCTTGCTGCAGGTCAAATGAAAGGTAGTGTTGATGCTGTGCGGTGTTTGCATTTTTCCAGTGGCTGGGTGCTACTGTATTGTGAAAGTCGATTTGGGATTACAGTGTGAGCACTAGGAATACAAATCACAAAGATGACTCTAATACAAGACAACATTCTCTAACTAAAAGCTTAAAGTAACTCTGGTGTTTCTTCATATTTGAATACACAAGCTGTAGATACAGTCATCTTTATTTTTTTTGATAACTTGCCAGGTTTTTCTGTTTGTCAAGAAAGAAGCAGCAGAGAAAAAGAAACGTCTGTGTCATTGTGGGGATTGGTTGTAACTCCGGGGTTCACTATGTACATCTTTGCCATAAGAGCTAATGGAGAAAATGAGAGCAACTATTGGTTTGTCATCCTCTGGGCTTCTCCAAGGAAGGTGTCTCTCTGGAAGAAACCCAAAAATTAGCTTTGCATGGAATTTTCTAGGCATATGATGCTCCCTGCATTTCTGTGGGAGGTCTTGCAATATTACAACATTTTATTAACCTTTTTGGTCATTTTTTTGGTCTCTGAGGAAATAACTGCTATGAATATAGTGTGTATTGCTTGGCTGCCCCAACAGAACAGAAGCTTTCATATCATTACCAGCTGAGCAGAAGTTGGTGGGAAGAAAGTAGTGGCCATTGTTAAAAATGTACAGAGCTCTGTAAATCACCTGTTGTGGACGTCCACAAAAACAGAACTCTTCTGTTACAGATGAAAAAGCATTAGAGGTACATTTTTATATTGGTGGAGGATGTCAAATTAACCTGTGAACGGTAGGCTGTCTCCTAGTCTTGGAAAGGTGCTGTATCAGATTTTCCTATGCTGATCTTAGATTTTCCTGTCTGTTTCACCCAAGGTGAGTGAGTCTCTCTCTTTGCATCACCTGTAGCCTGTCCTTCCTCTAGTACTGTGTATTATCATCTTTAGCCCTTCCACCCAGCTATGTTTTTATTCCCTGGGCAGTCCCAGTCTTTGCTTGTTAAGCTTTTAATTTGTGAAAAAAAATCTCTCAGCAGGTGCTGAATATGGAATTATTCAGTTCAGTGGTTAAAATCTGGCAAATCATAAGGCAGGAGAATTGGATTTTAGCTATCTGTAGATGGCACTGCCAAGCTTATGAAATGAGTAGATTAGGGTTTGACTTTGGAGAAAAGGCCACTAGACTTGTTCATTGTTCATGTTGAACTCACCTGTAGAAATGCATCAATGCGGTGATGCGTTTGGAACTGCTGAAAACCAAGAGCTGTGTAGATGCCACAAAAGGCTGAGTGAGAATAGAAAAACACTTGAATACATAATTTTAATAAGAATAAAAAATAATGTAGAGGTGCTTTGTATGTATTTTGTATTCATTTAACAGAAGGAAGCATGTATATTCTGACCAAAGAATTTTTAAAAACGTTTACTTGGAGCATATTAGAATGAGTAGCTCTCTACAAGCAAGACTTTTCACCTCCCATCGTCTGATAAAACTAGAAGTTCTTGTTATTGAAAATAAATCTTATTAGTTAGTTCCTGGGGTCATTTCTGTAAAAAAGGGAAATCCTGAACATTGAAGGTTTACTATTTTTATGGTGCTATTTTGGCAATTGTCCTTGGTTTTCCTGTTCACAATGAGTGTTAGAGGAGTGACCTGGTATTTGTAGGGCTGTTAAGTGATTTAATACAAACATAATCTTATAACTTGTGGCACTCTAATGATAAGCATGAACTTTTCATGGTGCATAACTGAGAGGATAATAAACTTTAAACAGGACGATAGAACCTTAGCTTCACTTGAGTTTACAGATTGCAACCAACACAATACTGAACAGGTACAGGGGGAAAAAAACCCAAAGTGTAGGAAAACAGCTAATTATAGTAATTGCAGCTGGTTTCAAAGTACTTCTAACAGTTTGTGCATAATGCTTACTTGAAAGCATCAAATGGGCGCTAGTTGTGAAATAGAACACCTGTTTGTTGTTGAGCATGTGTTTATGCAGATGATTTTTGTTGTCAAAGCACCTTGATGTAGAATAGTCCTGTTTACATTTACATTCTCCCCAAAGGATTAACAGTGTTCTCTCAATAAATTTGCAGTCTATTCTCCTCTCAAAGGCTGCTGTTTGGAGGGTGGTGTGAACGAGGCAACAAGTGCTTGCTAATCACTTGAATATACATAATTAGCGACAGTCTGGTGCACTGGAGTCTTTGTACAACCATAACAATACTGATTGGCAGCAGCAGATAACAATAGTCGTGGCAAGGTGCTATTTGTTGAATATTTGAAGGTGTTTTTCTTTTATATTTGCAGTGGGCATTTTGCGTTAATTATGCCGTTATTCTGGAACTCTCTTACTATGTTGCATTAATGTCAGAGTTAAAGATTGGTCATGTGGCCTGTTGTATACAAAGGAGTAAGACCTTTAGTAAATCCTTTGCTTCTTTTGAGAGTAAGGTGGATTCTTGTTTTCTTCCTTCAAAATTTTATGAGACTAAGCTGGATTCCATTTTTTCCCCCCTTCCTATTTTTATATAACCCAAAGTCAAACTGGAAGGTATGTCTACAAATTTGGGAGATGAATGCGTGTGATGATATTCTTGTATTCTGCAGTGATCAGTTTTACAACTGCCTCTATTTGACAGGTTTAGTACTTTAGAAAACAAATACAAAACCATTGATGATAAAATTAATGGATAGCATAGACTGTAATGTAATAAATAACACTGAAAATTATCTGGATTGCTTTTCATGTTTTTTACATTCAAACAAAATGTGTTTTGATATGGCAAAATGCTTAACATCAATTTAACTTAATGGCAAATACTAGAACAAGTAGACTATTTATGAACATCTAGAAAATGAGATGAGTCACTGTGGATTTGGGAAGGTTAAATTGTGTCAAACTCTGCAAATTTCCTTTTATTGACAAGGTAGCAGTCTTTGTGTATAGGAGAGAAGCTTTGGATGTTGTATTTTGGATTTAGTCAGGTTTTTGATGTTCCCTTATGAAAATGTTATTCTCGGAATGAGGGACCCATACATTAGATGAAACAACTGAGACTTGTTTCTAAGAGCAAAACTGTTAGAAAACTGTGCTGAGCAATTATTCAAGGTTCGGTATCAAAATGGAGGTAAATATGGAGCAGAATTTTGTTCGGCTTTTCCCTGGCTTGTGCCTAGGCAGTACGTTCACTGATGAGGTGAGTAATGGAAAAGAGAATGGTTATTAATGTTTTGAGGTGTCTCCAAAATGAAAGGGACTGCAGGTGTGCTGGAGGATGGGATTAGAATTCAGAATGGTATTGGTAATGTGGAGACGTGGTGTGTGAGGAGCTGGAAGGTGTTTGGGGGAGCAAGTTTTACATGCATTTAGAATGATTACAAAAAAATGAATGGAGAACGAGTGGCTAGGTAAATAGCTCTTCAGAAAAAGGTTCAGTAGGTACCATGGGTCACAAACTGGATATTAATTATATCTCACTGTTGTGGAGAAGGCAAACATAGGCATGCATAAACAGTAATAGAGTTGTAAGATGCATCTTTCTGCTTCATTGAGCACTTAAGGTCTTAGCTGGACAACTGCATCTGTTTCTGGGTGCTGCAGTTCAGGATTATAAAGACTATATCAGAGACCAGTAATGAGAGTGAACAGCGATTTAGGGAGTGTGACCTATGAGTATAGGTTGAATGAATTGCAAGTATGGAGGCTAAATAAGAAAAGGAATGTGATACTATAATCTGTTCTTCATGTGTACGGCAGAGAGAAGAAATTATGGTTTTAAATTGTTGCAAGGCAGTTGGCTTACAAACTGGGAAAACTTTTTTCAAGTAAGCATAAGAAATAGCCTACTGAGTTGTACCAGTGGCCCATCTAGGCCAGTATTCTGTCTGCAGCAGCGGCAGAGGAGATGTTTAGGAAAAGCTTGCAAGCTTGGCTGTTTTTTGGCCTCTCATTCCCCTTGCACTTTCCCAGTGTCTAGAACTGTTGTATTAGTAAAGTTAGATGGTGTATCTCTGTGTGATCCTTCTAGTACCCATTTATGGACCTGTTTCACTAAGCTCCCTAACTATTGTTTTGTGGTATTAGGTGCACAGCAGTTCTGTGCTTACCTACTGCCTTCATGATTTTGTAAACCTCGACCTTCTCCTCTCCGAACTAAAGAGCGCCTGTCTTTTCACTCTCTCTTAGAAAAGGCAGTTGCTCCATCCCCTGGATCATTTTGGTTGCCCTTCTCTGTATTTTCTCTTAATTACACTACGTTATTGCTGAGATGTGGAGATGCGACTGCACAGGGAAATGAAGATGTGGGCACAGCCGTGTTTTCTGTATCAGCAAAATGGCATCCTTTCTCTTGCTCTCAGTATCCTTTCTGACATGCCCAGCATTTTGTCAGGTTGTTTTGGGTGCTGCTGTACATGAACTTATGATTTCATAGAGCTGTCAGTGGTGAATCCAGGATTCAACTACACTATAATGTGTGGTTCTAAGATAAACATTTTGAGGCATAATTTAGATTATTTTTTCCCTAGATACACTACCTGATGCTTATGTACCTGATGCTCATTTGTCATCTTTGTCTGCTCAATTTTGTAAGATCCTCCTGTTTTTCCATGCCTTAGACATGGCATTTGACTATCCACTTCAGTGTAAAATCTGTAAGATTTCATGGATCACACCGCTGTCCAGGTCATTGATGAAGATGTCATATAAAAATGATGCCAGCATGGATCCCTGGGGAACCTCCTGACTCTTTCTTACGCTGAAAAGTGACCATTAAACCTTAACGTTTTGTTTCTTCTTCCTTACCCAACTTTCAGACTGTGTAAGAACCTCTTCTCCCATCCTATGGCAACTTGAGTTCTTTAATTGTTTTGGGGAGGAACCTTGACGAACTCATTATGCCTGCAGGATGCCCTTTGCCCTCATGTTTATTGCCTGCGTTTTAGAACTCCATCAGGTTAGTGAGGCAGGCTTTTCCTTTACAGCAGCCATGATGACTCTTTCCCACAGATCCATGTAATCTCATGTGCTCTGTGATCATACTTATTTTAGACTCTAGTGACTTACCAGAAGCAGGAGTCAGACTCACAGGTAGTTTCTGGGATCCTTTCTAGAGTATCTGTTTGTTTGAAACTGTGTTGGCAATCCATCAGTCTTCTGTGTGTGTGACCATTTGTAGTGATGGGTTGCACTCCTTGGCCAGCACCTCTGAGGTTTCACATTTCAGTTCCTTCAGCACTGGCTTACTGTCATCCAGTCTTGGTGACTTACTGACATCTAATAATTCCTACATGTTTACATTAAATCATTTAGCCTTCACTTGTCTACTACAGGGAATAGTCTGGGTTTGGGTATCTTTCCAGTGTGTTTAGCAATAAAGACCAGGGTGAATAATTCATAGTGCTTCTCTGCTGTGGCCTTGTTAGCCTTGAGTTCTGCTTCTGTGCCTTTATCAAGCCGTCCTACTGATTTCTTGTCTGGCTTCCCAGTTTTGATGATGACCGTCATTTGCAAGAAGCTCTTCAAATTCTTTTCTAGCTCTCTTAATTTTGTGTTTACATTTCCCTGATGTATTTTATGGCCTTTACTTTTCCTCCTTATTTGGGCAAGCTTTTCATTCTTAATACTGACCTTTTCTCTATAATAATCTTTTAACTTTTCCATTAAGGCATCCAGGTGGATTTTGGCAGGGGGGAGGGAGAGGAAGGGAGACCTGCTTTATTTTCTTTTTGAATTCTGGCAGCCATTTTTCCTGGCCTTACAGTATTTTCAGTAGTCTTCTGCCTGTTTGAAAGGTCTTTTGAGCTTGTCCTTTGCCTTTTTTTTTTTTTTAAAACTTATTTTTACCTATATTTTTCTGTTGATGTTGAATATTTGCATATCAGATTTACTGGGCAGCTTTCTTCCACTCCAGTGCTAAACCTATTCATGAAGCATTCAGATAGATTCCTGGGAGGTGGAGAAATGTTCCAGTAGAGAAGTAGTGTTACTTTAAATAACAAGTTAATAGTAATTAAAAGTAATAATAGTAGTTTCCATCCTGTTTGCAGATCCAGGAGGATCTGTGGACTGCTTTGGAAGAGTCTACAAAAGTTTACTGGAAAGAAACCAGCCAACTTGTCCACGGTATAGGACACAGTACTTCTTTTGGTATTTAGGACTCCATGTTCCTGCTGGAAGATGTATGGGTTCTATGAACTGAAAAATTTTGAAACCCATTGAGTTAAGAAAATCTTTGGGTTCTTCAGTGCTTGTAATTCTTGAGAGTTCCTAGTCAAGTCCTGCAGAAAATGGTTTCCTTGCAGCCTCTCAAGATGCATAGTAAGAATACAGAGAAGTAAATTAGCATAAGGAGATGGGAATTATGAGTTCTGTTCCAGTTTCTCTGTTCAAATTTAATATTAAAATGACTATTTGCATTCTGGAGAAACAGTAGAGAAGAAAAATGGAGAGGATGACTTTAGAACAGGAGATTCTGAGAACCTGTGTGGATATTGAGGGGTATGAGGTTGCCTTGCTGTGGGAAAGAACCTTAATGGAAAAATGTAAAGAGCTATTTAATGTAGCAGCATAAGCAGCAATGGAGCTCTATGACTGAATATTGAATCCAGATGTATTCAGAACCAAGGAGAGGGTGACTAAGAGAAAGATCTGAAAAATACTAAGAAGAGCTCTTGATACCCTCAAAACAAGACAGAGTGTGTTTTGGAAGAGCAGCACTAAAAAACCAAATAGTTTTTTGCCAGTATATGCATAACGGGGGAAAATGCTGTGGCTTGTTCCCTTGAAGAGGTCATACTGAAATGATGAGATGTTCCTTTTTGTCTTAAAATATATGATACCATGAATAAAAATCACGAAATCTCCTATACAGATTTGCACACAATATACTCAGATTAGCAGTGAAATGTGAACTTGTTGAGAATTTGTCCAAGACTTGCTCAGGGTGTTATTCAAATGAAATAGTAAAACTCCAGTTGCTCTTTGCTAAGGACCCTGCCGACATGCTGTTTGAGAAATACTGTATCAATGTTAAAATATTAGATTACTGTAGTTCCTAGTGTGTTTCATAGTCTTAGCTGGGTGCTGCTGTTGTCAGCAGTTTGGCACTTTTGCACTCAATATCATGGACAGAGAGCTCTCTTATTGAGTGTGTCCACATACTTTGTTTCCTGTGTATTTTTGATTTCTCATTATGCTAAGTTAAGCCCATTAGTCCTTTACACTTTTCTGTGTGAAGGTCCTGATTCACAATAATGTAGTAATTTCTTAATATTGTTTTGACACATTAAGTAAATGGAGTTGTTTAAAGCCACTGTAAAGGCAGTTCCTCTAGCACATGGAGTGTTGCTGGGTTAAGAATAAAAATGTGTGCTTGTGTATTTGTTGTGCACAAATACATATTTAGAGAGAGTGAGTGAGCTAAAGGTATTGTGTAAGTCACTGTTAATTTTCCTCCTTAGGCGAAAGTGCAGAAATAGTAACAACCCTACCTCTATGTTGTCTGCTTTGGTGCTTGTACAACCAACAATAGATACCGATACAGCCCTCCCACTGGTAACTCACATAACTAGATCATTTAAACAGATGCGCAGTGTGTCATGGAGAGAAGTTTTGAAAGCAGTATCCAGAGGGTGTTCGCTTTTTATACCTGATCAGATCTAGTGGTATGCTGGTGATGAAGGAGGAGGTTTAGATGGACCCTGCCGGGAACATATTCATGATTGTGATGAATTTAGCAAGACTTGCCAGCTGGTGGGGGTCAGTTATCTGATCTTGCAGGAAATTGTCCCATTCCTGCCCTTCTCTACCTCCCCCCCTGCCCCCCTCCTTCTTTTGTTGTTGTTGTTGTTGTTGTTGTTGTTGTTGTTGTTGTTGTTGTTGTTGTTGTTGTTGTTGTTTACCTTGGGCTACTGAGCTGCACAAGTGGCAGATCAGACAAGGGAGACCACTGGACTGCAGGACTGGAAGGAGGAGAGGAGGAGGCAGGGCTTCTCCTCAGGCAGATTAGCTGTGGTATAATGAAAAATTGCACCTGGAGTTCTCTGAGAGGTCTTGTTGGAACTGGAGGAGTCTGAAAACAGACATACTTCAGGAGAATGAGCAACTTCTAGAGCACTAGAGTGTTTCTATAGCTTACTGATCATTGATCCCTTGACTCCACCTTATTCTGCCCCACACGAAGATAAAAAGTACTTAGAGAATGCCCAGATCTCTGGGAGATGTTGCTTCCCTTCATCATCTCAGATCATCTGAAGAGGGCTTGCTGTCTGTAACCAATAATCATGTCACTAATCATGTCACTAAATTCCAGTCATTCCCTATCAAATCGTGATCTGTTGGTACAAGATTAAGCTGTCACTGAAAACTAAATAGTGTTGGGATAAAATTTAACTGAATTAAACTGTAGACATCCAGAAGAAAAGCTTTTGTTAAAACTATTTCAGCTGTGCTGCTGATGCTTGCTACTCTTGTGTGCGCACTTGGTAAACAAAAATATGGAAGGCTGTTAGAGGAGATGAAAAATTTGTGTCACTTCTCCCTGATGGGGAACTCAAACTCCCTGGGGAACGTCAGCATGGGAAAATGCATCAGCATCATAACGGGCACTCATCTGCGGCACGACCCCTGGAAGACAAAGTAGCGTTTTACCTCTCGGGATTAACAAACATGTGTCAGCTTTAGTACTGTTGTTTGGTAGTCAGGTGATAGACTGCCCATATGTCCTCCTACCTCATTCTGGCATGAGAGTTTTTTATTTTTTTTCCTCTTTGGAATTTGAAATAAAAGCATAGCTTTATTCTGTTGTCATTTGTTCCAGTTCTTATGTCACAGATATGAAATTTTAGAAGACATTTTAAGAAGTTCTGTACCTGAATTTATTTTTCTCACTGTAAATCTTTATTGGAAAGTCTTCTTTCTTTGTTTGGTTATCTTTACTGGGGACATACAGAAATGATTATAGAATGTAGATGACTTACATCTAAAGAAACTTAACTATATAAACAGTTATGCTATAAACGCTCTAAATAGGAAGATGAATGTTAAAGAGTTCTTCAGGCACCGACACCGCTCAAATCCCTTCCCATAGTACACCGTGGTCCTTTTGGCGGTGCCGTGCTCCCAGATTGCACAGAGAGAAAGGAGAGAAGGAAAAGGTTTTTTTCCCAGACACTTACAGCTTGCATCTAAGTGAACGAGTGTCCCCATCTCTTTAAAGTCCCTGTCTCTGGGATTTGGACTAGTGATGTGAGGATTTCTTGATATAAGAAAAGGAATTGTTTAGTAGTTAGTGTTTTGCAGTGGGGAGAAATGGAAAATAATATGTGGCTTCGAAGTACCATGACTTTAAAAGGTTTAATTTCAAAATAACTTCAAGCTTAGAGAAATTGTGTTTTCTGCCTTGTTGTACTGGCATTTTAGTACTCTGAGGAAATAATTTGTAGTTCGTTTCAAGCAAGTTAGAAAACGTGAGTATTACATCAGTGTTATGCAAACATTATTAAAGGCTGATGGAAGCATAAAGTATGGATTTCTCCTCACTCTTACATGCATTTCTATAACCATTATAGATCAGATGCTTATATTTCAGCTATTTAGATTTTACCTAATTTATTATTTTTAAAAGGAGTTGCAGCCATGATCTTAAGGAATTTTATAATTCATTAGAATGAAAACAAAGACACAACTACCTCTAATAAATGTTTTGATTAAAATGGACATTTCTGAACCTTCTACAGACAATACCCGCTCAGATGTGACAGCATTTGTGACATCACCAGTACAGACTTTCACAAGGATTTTGAAGTCAGTGTTGTAAGTCAGTTTCCATTTTGTTTTTATTAATTAGAAAATTGTGCTGTTTACTTTCTAAAAGAAAACTGTCCACTAAAACCATATCAAATTTGTTTAGTTAATTCAATAGTAATGCAAATATATTTTACGGTTCCCTATTGGCCCCTATTATTTTGGTGTCACAAATGTTAAATATTTGGTGCCAGTTAATTATTGTATGTATAATCAGAATTTCAGAAAGACCAGATGTAGGAAGAGATTATCAGTGTTTTCTCTTGTATGAAATTTGACTTCTGCATTGAATAAAATAATTGCAGAGTTTGCTGAGATGTATTTAAAGTCATCCTATAAGTTATTAGACTGCCTTTTGCATCACAACTATTTTGGAGGCTCAGTCATTAAAACTTCAGTAATTCAGATTAGGAAAAAATGTATGCTCATAGCGGAGAAACCACAAAATGTGTGTCTGTTAGCGGAAAAACAGTAACAAACCTCATCCTGAGATTGGCTTGATAAATTTATATGTCTTATCCAGGTTGGTCATCTTTCAGTTCCATCTTGTGGCTGGAATTTTGGGGTTCATTATTTCTAGCTTTGTTTTAAAAGTTTCTAACGTGACTGAAAATGAGGTAAAAATTTTGTGCTAGCAAAATTGTGGAGTCCACATTTTCAAATTTCTGCTTATCAGTCAAGCTTTCTTTTAATTCAGAGGACTGGAAAAACTTGAAGCAAAAGACTTTCTAACACCTCACCTGACTATTTATTGCAGTTGTAATATAATAAAATCGTGCAAGATAAAATACTGTAAAATGTGTGTATTAAAATTGAACTGTATTATCATGCTTATGTGGGTTTTATAAGCAATTTTATTAATTCTAAGGCAGTGAAATATTTTAGAAATATGTTGACTCCTGAGGTTAAAAACTTGAGGGTTTTTGGTTTTTTTTTTTTTTGGGCTTCTATTACTTTAATTATAGGCTACAAATTTAAGACAATACTGACCAAATTGTTCTTATCTTCTTGGCACTGTTTCTAGTATGAGAACTATTGCACAGCTAACTCAGAAAATCAGTTTATATTGGGATCTCCGTGTTGCTAAGATTTTCTTCATATCATTAAATTGTAATAACTGCTTCACAGATACATGTCAAAGTACTGTATTTTTCGCTTTTTTCAAATTCTAAGTGTTCTTCAATTATTTGCCAGAGAACAGAGATTTGTACATATTCCTTATAGTTTATGGTGGTTTTTTTTATAATTTTTGTGTACGTGTGTAAAGAAAATGTGTCAGAATATATTCGGACGCATACACAAAGACTATACTTTGCTTGTATGGAATGTGAAATTTTATTACGGAAATTCTTGGTTTAATACTGCGTCAGAACTACTGTGGCATCTTTGCTTAGAGATGCAGTTGATCTTAGAAATTTGAATCACTTGATTCTGATGTTTTAGCTTAACTGGAAAACAAGAATTGCAATCACATGGTAGACTAGCAGTCTGATTAATCAGTACTTAACCTTGCATAAGTTCGTGCTGATGCCCCTTCTCCCTTGCATCTTTCTTGCCCCCAGCCAATTATTCCCTGTCTCTCCTTTGTGCTGACACTAGCTGTGCAGTGAGCTGAATTGTTCTGATCTGGTCAAAACCTATTTTCTTCGGGTGCATTTTCGGTTAGATCATTTTGTAGACCTGCCTCAGCTGCGTGCACGCCAGTGACGCAGTGGAGTAGGGCATGGGATGCGCTGCATGCATCCTTTGCAAGTGTTCCTCACCTTCCCAAATGCACTGTGCTGGTAGTAGATTATATTTATATAAAGGTGAACCAAAGTGGCCAAGGACTGGGACTTTAGTTCACCATCAATACTCCCTGGCTAGTACCAGATTTGTGCTTGGCCAAAAATGCATAGCACTTAAAAGAAGAACCTGCTTATGTTGAACGTTTTCTCCAATTTCCTGAATGTGAGATTTTAATTTTCTAAGAAAAAGTGCTCACACAAGTTTGGAGATGCCTCGCAGTGTTCAAGGAGAGGCTGGCTTTTTCTAAAAGTGCTAGTAGGTGTTGGGTGCTGAACGGTGGGAGAGTGGCTGGCACTGCCATGGTGCAAACTGCTGGTTACGTGGTAATGTTACTGAATCCAGCTAGAACTGTAGATACTGAATGTTTGAAAATCTGTGCCTAAACTCTTCTGAAAATGTGTTCCTGTGACATGACTGATATTCTACTATTGGCCATTCGTGTCATTAAATCCGTTTGTCGTGGTCCTTCCTTTGAAACCGAAGCCTAATCTAGTCTTTCTCTCTTCATTCTGCTTCTTTCTAACTCTGTTCCCCCCCACCCCCGTGTTTTATCTTTGAAGCTCTTCTGTTCTCTTGTCAATTTTTAAAATATAGTTAGAAAAACTGTAATTTAGTGTTTATTGTGGAATAATAATATTTTCAGTGTTCCTAAAATTGTGTAACTTCACAAATGATAGTATTTTTCTTTCTTTCTTCTCAGTACTGCATACTTAAGCAAAGGTTACATTAATTGCTCTTTAGTGGTTAATTTAAAACTAAACACGGTGTTATGAGTATTTCAGGTTATTCCTGTGACTGTTTATTAATTCAAGTAATTCTTCACTGTATTTCATCTGGTGTTTCTCAGCTCACTGGCATAGCTTTGCCACTCTGAAAGTCTTCACGTTCTTAATAAACTTGAATACTTTTACTGTCTTGCAGTATATGCAGCAGTGATCCCAGATCATTGTTGTATATATTAACTAAAAATATTCCTAACAGAGAACTGTAGAGCATCACGGATTGAAATTTGACTATGTTATCCTATTTTGCTCTTTTCCTTTTAGTCACTTTCCTATTTCTGTTCTGTTCCACCACATAGCTTTTTTTCTTCCACACAACAGTTTCCTTAAACTTATTAAAAGCTTTTTGGAAGTTGGAAAAAAATTGTCATTTACTCTTTATCCGTTTTATTTTCTTGATATTCTGAAAGAAGTCCCATATGTATGATGGGCATGATTTTTCTACTCAAAGGCAGTGCTGCATTGTTTATCTTGCTTCAGTTTGTGTTATTTAAGTGTATGACTGAAACCAGAACAAACAGTTTTCTTCAATTACCATTCAGCCAATTGACCTGACATTTTCAAGGTTGTTTTTATTTTTTTTTAACCTTTTTTGGTTCTTCTTGGGGGTGTGGGGTGTAATTCTCCATTTATAGTCCTTCAGTTTAACTGTCGTCGTTGAAGGATAGCTGGTTTTTGCTGGTAGTTTTCACCTCACTTACAATTTCTTAGTAATTCTGGAGGTATTATGTCTAGTTCTGGGACTCCTTAGTCCCTAGGACGCTGCTCCAGTATCTCCTTTTTGGTCTAGAGACAGTGAAAGCATTTGTCTGTTACCTGAAGCAGATTTCTGTTGTTGTCTTCTGAGGTAAAGACCAATAGAAAGAAACCATTCTGGTTCTTTACAAATACCATTATCCTCAGTTGCAGGCTTGATTTTATGTCTGGTTAATTTTTCACCAAATTTTAATCTTTTATTTTGCTTGAGTTTTTTATTTCCCTTGCGTGGAAATTCACTACATTAGGGACTACTTGCAAGATTTATTAATTTTGTGATTCAACTAAAGTGTTTCCGTTATTAAAAGAAGCCTACATTTTCCCAGCTCTGCTCCACTGGTTCCTTGTCTTCTGTGATTCCAGGGT
The DNA here is from genome assembly GCF_949628215.1 of Phalacrocorax aristotelis. NCBI lineage: Eukaryota > Metazoa > Chordata > Aves > Suliformes > Phalacrocoracidae > Phalacrocorax > Phalacrocorax aristotelis. Next base: position 121,088,975 of record NC_134278.1, read on the forward strand.
GATTTGGTGGCATAAACAGGGTGAAAAACTGGAAGTATATGGTAAAGAGCAGGCAGACCCTGAGGGCTGGATGGTATATTTTCCAAATTTTGAAGCTCCTTATGAATGAAGTGTTTGGATTGCTAACAAAAATACTGGAAAATACGATCCAGGAAGAAAATGGGAGTGGAGGTGTGGGAGCCGATTTGAAGTCTTTGTCTCCCTCCCGTGCCCCGTGCCGAAGTTCAGTTTCACCTTTGGAGTTTACAGAGCAATTCCTTTCCCAAGTATGTTGGAACTGAAATATTTTGTGGTTACTGTTAAATGGTTCTTGAATTAATTCTTCTATTCTGCATGGATGAAAAGGAAAATACCTCCCACCCATGCATTTTAGATCCAACAGTATCAAGAAGTATTAGTGTCAAAAATTACTTCTCTGAACTTTATTATGTGTGATATTTAGCCAGTTTGGGAGAAATAAAAAATCCTTGAAGTGGACACTATTTAAATTTGGGGGCATGGGATTTTCCGCAATTAACTAGATTGCTATGGTAGGCCAATATATTAAGCTCAGGCAGTTTTGCTGCTAATTACACACAACTTCTCTGGAGTATCGGATATTCAGATCCATTTTATGAATATGGTAGGGAGAATAACAACTGTAAAACAAAGCACTGTGCATGTAAGTGACTGTTAGCGTGTATTTCAGAAGGGATAAATGCTCACCATATGGTACAATTACTGTGTCCAAGTTTTCAAATTAGCTTCTCTCATCCTCCTTATTACTGTCTTTAAAAAGAGAGGAAAAAAACCCAACATGATTTATCTACTCTGCAGCAGAACTCTTGACGCAAAACAGCAGCCCAGTTCTGTCCAGTTTTTTTTTCCTAGCATAATAGAGGCTGTCGGACTTTTTTATACTAATTACTGTGTGAGCCTCAGATGAACCCCCTTCAATTCACAGGGCTTTGTTAAGGGAGGAGCTGTCAATGTGTCTGCCCGTTTGCAGCTGTGCTGTGGCTTTAGCTTGCTTAACATTATGCTGCTTTTTAGACTTGACAGAAGGGATTTTTTTTTTTTTTTATTAAGGCAAAGCAGCCTTGTAGCGAAATGGTTTAAGCAGCTGCATTGTGGGGAAGCACAAAGAAGTTATTATTGTGTCTGTTTAGGGGGGTCGGATGGAGGGGGGAGATATTCGGCTGCTGTTGATGCCGATTGTTGACTTGCCATCTGCCAGATAGGGAGAAGAAAAAAATGACAGCTCCAGCAGGGTGTTCAAGAGGTTGTTTGGAGAGACGCATAAACATGTGCAGATGTCGAACTGAATAATGGCAAGAACTTGAGACGGTTTATGATGCTGGTGTTGTGTGTGCATATACAGAATGAATGTATGTGGAGATTTGGTTAGGAGGAGGGTACATATTAATTATCATTGTCCCCCACCGCCTCCGTTACTTCTGTTAATTAGTTCAGGAGTTTAATATCTTCCCTGTCTCTGTTGTTTATTCGTAAAAAGAGCCTTTTCTTGTAGGGAGGAAAACTTTTGATTTCTCCATGTGGTGGGTTTAAAAAAAACAAACAACAATCAACAACTTGATAAATTTGGTACTTGTGGAAGTACGAAAGAGCGATGCAGTTATTTCAGTCTCAGACATTTGGTGGACAGGTGCTATCCAAGTTCTTATATAGCTTTGTCCGTCTACCTCAAGACTGATACGTTGCATACCACTACTATTGCATCTTGAGCTTTTCTTATGCAGAAAGTGCCAATCGGTGATTGTCTAGTATTATATTAGTAGACAAGTAAATGCTAGGGGTTAGAAAGAGATTAGCAACTAATTTTCTCTTTCACTTGGTCTTGTTTTCAGTTCTTTCTCCAAAGGCAAGGAGCTGGTCAGGCATAACTTATATTTTCCTGTTTGACAGTTGCACATATAATAAATTTTGAGTGTTCTATAGGAACGTGGTTTTCTTTCTTCCACTAAAAACCCTTCTTATTTATTCTTCAGTGATTTCTGCTGATTATGAGTTTCCAGGATAATGTGAAAGAAACATGAAAAAGGATACAATCATGGAGGGGAATTAAGTTAACATAAAAAGGCTAAATGAAAGCGTTGTCATATCCAGGTGATCTCTTACTTTAAAGATAAAAATGGAAACTTTAAAATAATGAATTTTCTTAAATATTGTGTGCACATTCAACATTCTGATATATGTATTGAACTAAAAAATGGAAGATGAAATAGTGGTTGAAGTTGCAGGCTTGTCTTACAGTTAGCAGTATCTATCAGAGTTTTTTGGTCAGTCACAGCATGATTTAAGTATTGTCTGAATGAACCTCTCCACACCTTCCCACAAACCACTCACCAAAAGTGAGGGAACTCCTTTTCTTGTGTCTTCCATCTCAGTTCTACTAAGCATCAGGTCTGTAGGTTATTGATAACAATAACTACTGATGGGAACATTCGATGTCCCCTTTTATCTTTACCGTGGCTGAATGAAAGAAGCCAGTTTTAGATTATGTCAACTTAATTTTAACTGAAATTTCAGGTAAGGCTGCCTCCTACCCAAGTACTGATTTCTGCATCTCATCCCAGACAGAGGTCAACAGCACTGCAAATGGAGAATTGCTTTTTGCCTGTTAGTTGGGTTGTTGGTTCTCCTCCACAGAATTGTGCTGTTTTTTGTGTTCTGTCATTGGTGGTGTGACATCCAAGTTACTCTGGGTAGTGCTGCATCGCCGCTTATCATGAAGCATTTCAGGCCACCAAGGAGTTCTCCTGATGTGCACAGCAGCAATGGAGCTGTTCTTTCAACTCAAGCAGTTTGAGGAATGCTTCTGCCTATCTCTGATTGTTTGCAAATCATGCGGGCTAAACGATGAAGCAAAAAGGTTGACTTTAGTGATATGCCTTAGGAAGAAACTTGGGTGAACAATGTTGGTGCTAGTGTTTTGGCACCTGGCAAGGTCTGGGGGCTAGGAACACACCTCGTGACAAGGAGGAAGATCAGAGGAGCTACTTTAAAATTATTGCAATGTGCCAGTTTTAATAGTGAGACAGTTTGCTTTGCGAAAACATGCTAGCAAATATACCAGTTTTAAGAGGAGAAAGTCACGTAATTTTTGTCAACACGTTATCTGTCAAAGAAGCTCAGCTGAATGGTAATGCTATTGTCAAATTATCATACTCTTGCAAACAAAGTTTGAGATTTCTTGTGTAAACTAGAGTTGGGTGTTTCACAAAAAGTTGTAAGAGGATATTAAGAAGATGTTTAATTCATGCTAGCTACGTCTAAAAAAAATTTAAAATGTAATGATCTGATTTAATATATACATTGGTACATGAATTTAAATTGTTGCTGCTGTAGCTGACTGTCTATTCAGTGTAATTTATAGATGAATGTTTGTATGCTTGTCCTACTCTTGAAGTATTTTCAAAATCTGAAAAAGATCCTTTGGTCTACTAGAACTTGATAAAAACAGAAGGAAGGAAAGTAATATTTTTTCTGTTATATGAAGTAGCACTTGATGCTGATAGCCTTATATAAAAAATTATAAATATTTAAAAGGGCTGAGAATGTGAAGGTTTTTAGCTATTAAAAAATTATGTGAGGCAACATTCTAAAATGGTTATTTGCATTTACCACAAATACATCTCAATACTATTAAAAACTACAAAACTGCTTTGAGAAGCAGCTAAATAGCTGCATTTTGGTCTCTGACCCTATAAAGCCTTATGCAAGAAAGAAGTTTTAAAAATGTGAGCAGTGTCCCTAAATGTTTCTGGGATACAGGCCTTGGTTTTCCATTCCTGAATAGCAGGCATATTTAGAAAATATTGATCTCCTTTGTTGTTCAGGGATGCTGATGCAATACTGTGTTATTCCAGACAGCATGTGTTAATATCAACTTTTATTTAATTTATTTATTGTTCTATTTCTTACCCTTCAAGAATGAAGGGGAAGTGAGAGTGTTGTTGAAACTGGCAAGTTTTTCTTCCTGTTGGCTCAAAATGGGCATGGTAAAGGTCAAGTCTTAATTTGTCAGGATGTCAGCTAACATTATTTCTGTACGATTTTTTAAAAGGACAAAATTTTGTGCATTTGAAAATTGAGTGTGTGCTGTGAACATCTATTTTCCATGAGATGCCAAAACACATCAGTAATTTAGTGTGGATATTGTAGATGCCCAATTCGAAAACTGCATTGACATTTGAATAATGGTATGTCTCGCTGGTATTGAATGTTTTCCTCTAGATTTTTAGGTATTGAAGAGAAAAGATTATTAATGCAACAGGGTTGAATAAACAGCAGGAGCTGAAGTACTGTTGCATTTATACAAGATAGGACACTGACTCACTCCAGCAGTCATAATGAAAAAATGAGGGTGGGTGGTGATTTGAACCCTAGTGAACCTCTAGCTGGAACACGTTTGCAGGTTGCATTCAGAGCCTGGGGGGAAGAAAACCCCACAGTAAGAGCAGGGGAAAACTTCCCATTGAGAAGCTTGGTCCTCCCTGTAGCTTTAGCTGCAGAGGGACATGTTAAGTCAATGGAGAGCCACACTGTGGCTTTGTCCTGCCTGGTGACTCCACCTCTCCACTTGGAATGACTGTTTACTAATAGGAGCCCTTGTCTTTGGTCACTACCTACTATTGCTTCAGGAAAAAAAGATCCTATCGTTTGCCCGCTCTTCAGTGCATCTTGGCAGGCATGGAGGCGAGGGTTGCCCCTGCTTTCCTCTCCCCTTGCTCAGCTGAGGAACTTCTAGAGCTTGTTCCTGAGGCTGCTTGCTGCCTTCTGTAAAATCTTACCATCTATGTGTGGTTTTCACTGGTTTCTGGCCACACTGCTGTGAATGGCAGAACGTAAATTGACCAGTCTTTATATCCACGCTTGAACTTTCTCACCTTAATTCCCCAATTTGCAGGAAGCTTAATGGAAGCTTAACTGTGGTGTAAGCCAATGCCCATACATAGCATGAAATATTTCCTATTTCCCAGTTGTGACTGGAAAAATTAGTTTGTCTAACGCAAGTACAGATGTGCTCAAAATGTCATTTAGCATTACTGGGAACTGTGGGAAAACAAGTTAGCATAAATAAATAATCACTGTCTCACAGTATAAAAGACAGAATCAAAAAACGTTAGTTCCAAATTCTGCTTTTCTTTGAACTGCCAGTAAATACTTGGGAGGGGGTATATAATAGAAATAGCCTTTATAATGCTAAGGCACGTTAGGAAAAATCAGTTTTATTTAATTTTGTGGTATGCAGTAAGATTTTGTCAAATCTTTTGCATGATGTATATTTACACATTTACATTAGATTGAAGGACCTATATTGAATCATGAGGACAGGTATAGTTTTTAGTTTTTTTAAGCACTTATTTTTTTACAGTAGCTTTGAACTATTGCAAATTTGTTATCATGAAATCAGAAGTAAAGTGAATATTTAACAGAAGTGCTTTATATTTACTGGTGTCTACTGACTTAATCAAATAGTCTGCTGATGCTTCTAATCGTGTGTTAGGTAACACTGCCCTCAGAGGGCCAAGGTAAGTAAATTCAGTCTCAAAACCGCTGGCATTACTTCTGATATTTTAATTGACCTGACATTAATTACAGTTGTTTCTTTTAAAGAAAAATTGCATATGGTTAAATTGTTTTATTTACTTTTATATAATTTTGTTTAATGCTTTTAGATAAATTCAGGTTTTTTCCCCATCTGTTTATTAAACATTAGTATAGGGGAACCGGAGTTCGATTTAACAAAAAAGTGCCTTAAAAAAGAAAGAAGAAGAAAACGAGAAGGCAGAACAGTATTTGTGTATTAGTTCTGCTAAATCCATTTTACTAAATTGATGACACAGGCAAGAGGCAGATTTTTGGTGTGCTCTGCTTGGAGGGGGTTTGGGTGTCCCCCCCTTTTTTTCCCCTCCTTCCCTTAAATCTCACTTATGTCTGTGTGGCAGCTGTTGCTTCTTTTAAGGAAGCAAGTTTTTGAACTCAGGTTTCTGTTGCTTATCAGCACTGTATATTAAAGACATTTCCTTCACACCTCTAAAACCATTTACATATTGAAAAAGTAGATCTTTTGCAAAAGTGATTTTTTTTTAAAAAATACATGTTTTTAATAGTAAGATTAATTTTAAATTACCCAATAATTTTCAAGAATTGCTAAATTTCCATATGCTTAAGGATTACAAATGGTGAGGCTAACAATAGCAACCAACAAGTCTGAGGTGAAGTATATGTTTGAAGACAGAGTTTGAGCTCCGAGATGAAGTAAAAAAAAAATCTATGAACTTTGAGTGATACATTTGTCTAAGACGGATTTGTTGTTGCTCATAGGGTTTCTTAGAAAGCCCTTCTTTGTGAAGCTCCTCAGCAGTAACAAAACTACAAACATTGCATCACTAGAATAAACATATTTTGTGAAATGTCCTGAAGGCAGGAGTCTTGTTACTAGCTGTCAAAGGCAAAAAAGAAAAATAATTAAGGTTGCAGTACAGAGGTGAATACAGAGCCAGCCGCGAGGGTCATGCTCTAAACAAACCTTTGTTGAGCACTTTCTTACTGTTGTTAGCCAGTGTATTATTAAATACAACATTAATTAAAGAGTTGCATGTTATGAGGGTGCTTTTTACGTGAAGATCAGGTTGCATTTTCAAGTACTTCAAGAATGTACTGCTGTCTTATTTCATCTTTTGGGTATATTCTCTCAGTAGTTATTAAAAAAAGCAGACTCCAACAACTTAAAACTGATTCTAAATTAATAGCTGTGTGTGTATGTATTTATTGTCTGTATATATCTGAGATATATATTCTAGTGCCTCTTTTCTCAGGTAGCTTTAAAAACTTTGACTAGAATTAAAATTGTGTAGGAACGCCTTGGCTTTCTTCGCTGCAGTGGTTGAAATTGGAGACCTCTTCTTACTGTCTAATAAACAGATCCTAAAAGAACGTGTCTTTCAACTTAGATGAGCGTAAATTTAAGCAAAATAATAATTTAGCTTACATTAACTCAGCAGGAAGCAAGGGTACAAACTGATTAATTCTCTATGGCAGATCCACTGCTTTTTTAAGTACCACAGCTCCATTTCATTAAATCGTCAGAATACCTTGTGGTTTGGTTAGCCTGCCTGGACTTCTCCTTTTTCATGGCATTTCTTTTCACTTGAATTAATGAATTTCACATGTAAATTTCCTGTTCTTTGCCTGTGTTGAGGTATTTGATAAACATACACTCCAAATATCTTTAAAGTAAGGATTTATCTTTCAAAGCAGCTCAGTAAGCACATGTCTATTGAGAAGTATGTACTAAAATGTTTTTCCATCTTTAAGCAGCTTATGTAGAAGGAATGTAGTTACAAGAGAGCACCTAGAGTGCATCTTGAGAGCCATTAAACCACTTGAGCAGCTAAGTGAACTGTTCACTGATACCGCTGTTTACTTTAGCCTTCAAAAGTGTTCACCCATTTGTTAATTTAATTACAAAATAAATAAAGGGCAGATGATAAATATTCATGTATAGGCCTTGAAGAGGGATTGGAATATTTGTCATTTCAAGACAAAACTAGTTTTTTTTTTGTGTGTGTGTGTGTTTGTACAGAAGTCTTGAAAAAGTAGTCTGACTGTGATTCATGTTGGGGAGCAATTTAGGAGAAACATTCTTCAAAGAAATACATCTATGAAAGAAATATATGGATGCTTATGAAGTCATAGTGTTTTGCAATTGCTTTTAAATTACATGTCCTGTGTCTGGCTCTAGTATGCAGGGTGAAGACAGAGGTACAGCTGTGCTCATGGATAAACTGGTACTTATATGTCATTCAATATTTATATCTTCTTGTGATTAGCTTTTGTCCAAAGTTGCTAGCTCTCTTCAGAGGAGCATGGAAGTGCTAGTCATATCCTCCTAATGGTTCTTCTCCAGGCAGAACATCAGCTGCATAACTCAGTAGATGATCAGATGTCTGTTCGGTTTTCTGATTAAGGAGCTCTGAGTACCCAGTAGAAGCCAAATGCAATCTAAAGTGTTGTCCTAAGAGGCGAAGAGGGAGTAAGTGATCAGTGAAATGTGTGCTGGGTCTGTAAGGGCACGGTCTCCTTTTCTACAGGTTTAGCTCTGGAGAGTGTGTAAGCAAGCAAGCCAAGGCTTCTCTTCTTTCCCGAAGTGACTAATGAGTGTACTTACCCTGTCAGCCCTGATTCTTAGAGCAGAGTCTGCTTATCTCCCTGTCCAGTTTATTCCCTACAGAAAGGAGGACTGTCTTTGAAATCTGAACCGTTGGATGGCTGACCTGCTTTAGGCATGTTGGTATTCTCTCCATGCTGTCCTTGAATTCTTCTTCAGTAGTTTTAGGTGCCTGCCTTCCAGTTAATGCACCTTCTAGACAAGACTAAGATTTTGATAGATTTTAAACCCAGTAACAGGCACTTTCTCTCTTAACAGTAGTGTTACAACTAAATAAGATATACTTTATTAGAATTGTACAAAAGATTCTTTTTATGGTCTGTTTAAGAAAGCAACTAGGATGTTAATATAAAACTGATATTGGATGATCTGGTAAGTGAGGTTTTGTTTTGCCTTCAACTTTTGAGTCCATGCAGATTTCAGCAAATTTGTCACAGGGCATATTTTAAACATTCTTAAAATATGAGTCATACCATTACTTAGGCCTATGATTATTTTGTTTTCAAGTATTCAGCAAACTTAATTCAAGAAATGTCTTCACCTTTTCATGTAATGAGGATATAGTTTTTCACTGTTGTTGCTATTAAAGTTGCACATTTGTTTTCCCCTACTGCACATGTATTTCTTCTCAGACTTACAAATATCTTATACCTGGTATTTTGTTTTGTTTTTCTATTGTTTGCTCTTATGTTAGCTGGGATTTGCCATTGAGAAGTCACTTCAGACTGGCAATGTCAGTAGGGATGTTCCCAGCTGAACTAGCACCAGAGACCTGAGACAGAAAGTTCTGAGTAATACAAATGTAACTAGCACAATATCTGCTCTGATTAATTTTGTGGTCAAATTAAGTAACACTTTGACTTTTTCAATTTTCTTTCTACTTATATGAAAATGTCTAGATAACAAAATCAAACAGGTACCCTGCTATCTAGAGGTTATCTAGATAGAAGCAGGGCTATCTAGAAGCAGGGCTAAATAGGAATAGTTTTGTTACTGAGGGTCAGGAAATGTAAGTCAGCTCGAATAGCCTGGTGTTCATTTTTCTCTCTCTTTCTTCTTCTCCATCTCTTACTCCCTACCCTGCTCCTCTGCTTAAATACATGTTGGAAATTGGACACATTAATGGCTGCAGGTAAATTTTTAAGCCATGGGTATCGTCAAAATCCTTATAAGTTGTGATCAAGTTCAGCAAGGCCTTGTTAACAATTCCCATGTTGAACTTCAGTGACAATTAGTTGATTGCTCTGATAGGAAGGTGGAGATGTGATGAATGAATTTTTAGATTAGCCTTTAGTGGAGTAATCGCCAATTACAGATAGATGTAAACTTCTTTCTGACCTTTGAGTTGTCTAAAATGTACGTAGCTACAGTTAACAGGGTGCTGAGGTGGTAAATGGCACTAAAAAGGGCTGGGCTTAGCCCAGGACCAGTGCAGTCCTGGGACTGGTCAGTTCTGAGCTTTTGCAAACGGTGAGAAGTCCTAGGCATGGTTGGAAATTCTGCATTGTTACATACACTTTTTTTCTTAAAACATTCACTTGTATAATGATGAAACAGTGACTTATTTAAACTCTTAGTAAGTACTTGTACGTATGTTATTTACTCTGCAGAGTTGATAGACATCAAAGACAGGGAAAGGTGAGCAGATCTAAACTCACCCATACTTAACTGTGTAATTGCACTTTAAAATTAAATTGGTGCTGAAATTTGATGTGACATTGTAAAGTATAGTGCTATTAAAGAGATTTTTCATCCTTAAGTAGCAAATAAGTGGCATTAATTAAGCTATTGTGTTTTTGCTGTTGCGTTCTATATGTTTCTGGTCCTGAATACCTCATGGCTAGCAGAATCTTCTGCTCAGACTAGGGTAGGGGGAAAATGGAGGTGGTGGGTTTACTGATGGACTGACCTCTTAAAAGGTAATTGGCTTGCACTTTTTCTTTTTTATTCCTTTTGCTTTCAGATATATTTGTTAAGTATATTTCGTGTAGGTTCTCCCATTACGCCAAATGTTCTTGTATTTGCTTAGGGTATGTTTTGAGGAAATGAATGGTTTTTGCTTTGGCTCAGCAGGATAAATGATCTACCTTGTAGTAGTTTAGATTTCATTCTGTTATTAAAAGTCAAGCTGTAGTGCTTATTGCCGCCTGCAGCGATTTTCAAACTGTTTATAGGTGCCAAGATGTAGGATTTTGAAGAGTATAGTGTGATAGAAGTTAGAATTATGGAATGTTACTATACAGTGCCTGGAGCTTCTTCTTCCAGAGGCATCGTTGTATAGTCCAGGCTTACCACTGCAATTCCATTTTCTCTTCTTTTGGAGGGAGTTGAGTTTTCCTTTGTAAACTGAAAACATCTGAAAAGATTTTGCTATAATTAATGCTAGACACTGGTAATGTGTTATGTTTTTTTAATATCAAAGGTTTTTTTCTAGAGTACTAATAAACATTTTTTTTTTCCCTCCTGTAGGAGAATATATAAAAAACTGGCGGCCAAGATACTTCCTGCTGAAGACAGATGGCTCTTTCATAGGCTATAAGGAGAAGCCCCAGGATGTGGATCTGCCATATCCACTCAACAACTTTTCAGTGGCAAGTACGTATTTCCAGTATCTGTTATTCTCTAACCATAATGACAAAGTATCTGCTATATATTGCTTCATGTGTAGTTCAGAATTTACTGGTAACACTGGAATTTTGATGCCAAGTATCAGATTAGTGCACTGCTAGTCTTATGTCCAGCTCTACACGATATCTTTACAAGAGCATTGAAGATTTTACCATGGATTAGTTTTTGAATATTTATGGAAGTCTGAGTTGTCATTTTTGTGTCTGTGTGTCTGAAGCATCTGTAACTAACAATGACATTTGACAAATGATTGTTGTAAGAAGAAAATTCCTGGAAAGCTTACCTTTATTCAGATCATTGACCTCTTTTCTCTTTTTCAGTAGTATCTCTGAATTCAGAAAACTCAAATTAATTAGAAAATTATCTAGACTGTCAAATGACACAAAATCATGCTAAATTATTTTTCTCTTGGATAATCAGGTAATCAGCTCTCCAGCCTGGTTAATCAGTAATTTCAAGCAGACAATTTGCATATATTAGCAAAGCTACAAAGTGTATATCTGTTGGATAAAGTGAAGACTTTTTGATTTCTTGATTTCCAAGAATGTTTCTAAAAGACAAATCCATAGTTGTTTTTTTTTTTTTAATCTGGCAAAGTGAGATTGGTAGAAGAGTGTTTCTGAACAGAAATGAAAGTATTTGAGGAGCAAAACTAAGGGGACAAAAGATCTCCCTAAATATGAGTTGTGGATATCACAGCTAGAAATTTTCAAAGGAGCACTAGAAAATTTACCCAATTTCTATAAAAATTGTATTAGCGTACTGCAATTCAATAAATGCCTGTGTTTAGTTTTATAGAGGAGTATTGTAGCCACAAGAGCATGTGTACTTAGGGAAGGGGTTCCCTTCATCTGCACAGCTGAAGATGGAACAAATGCTACTGAGACTGAATTTACCTACTTTCTTGATGAAATTGTTCTGGAGATTGACTCAGCCTTTGTATATGAAGTAATTTCATATTGGTAAGAAAATAATCTGTGCTGCAAGCCCAGGTTTTATCCCAAGCTAGAGGAGGAAAACTTTGCATATTCTGATTGTGACAGAAGTCTTAGAAATGATATTGAGTGTGCAAGGCTTCTAATAATATCAGAGGCTCATTTCACCATGTTGCTATTCAGTATAAAAAGCAGTGATGTCTTTAATTTGTTCATATGAGTAGGAACTGACTAGATCATAGGCCATTATTCCTTAGTAATTGCTCTGAATATCCTAACCTACTCATTTGTAACAGTTCGTAGTTTCCTAGATACTTTTTCCCCAATGTGCAGCAGAAGGAACATTTGCAGAACTACAGTAGGGTTTTTTTTGTCCTGTTTTACCGTGTTCTCCATTGCATATTCAGTCTTCCTTTGCCGCAGCAACTGAAAGGATGATCCAAATGGTAGTTCTGCTAAGCGAAGAAATGCATAATTAGCAATTAATTCCAGTGCATTGATACTGGTGGGGATTTTTTGTTTTAATACTGGGAGGTCATCCTATGTAATTCTGATATGGGAATGCTGCCTCTGAAATTTGCCTTGATGGAAATAGGAAGATTTCATATTGTTTTCCAAAACGACACCATCACCACCACTACACATGGCCCCTGCTCAAAAAAAAAATTAAATATTTCTGCAACTAACAAGTCCCATTGGTCTGATTTTTAGGCAATGTAAGTTAAAGGAACAGGCATATGATATTAGCAGAAATACAGTTTCAGTAAGCAAGATGAGCTTTTCTGTTTTCTGGCAGGAAAAGGAGTAATTTAATCAGAACTGATTGCGGATCAGTGCAAGAATAGGGAGATTTTTCACTCATAAAAAGAATCCCATAAAATTAAATGAAGTACCTATGTAGAATTCACAGGATGAAAAGCAAAACAGTATGGTATTATGCTCTAAATTGCAGGGGACTCTAAGTTTTTGTCAGCCATTTTATCTGTCTGTAGATGAGGTCATCAGTAGGGCAAACAAACAAACAAACAAAATTGCTGTGTGAATGAATCAGATCTCATGGGCAGTACCTGGTAAATGTCAAGAACTGGTCTCACGGCCTCTGATCCAAGAGTTCCTGAGCTGCTGCTGTAGGTTTGTGGCCACAAGCACTGCAACATATTTTTCCTGTAATAGTGAAGTACGTTTTTCATAAATTACTAGCCAGGCAGATGGAGTGTGAGATCACTGTTAATACCATCTTGATTAGGTTGGCAGGGACTTAAAGATATGTCTTTACAGTCCTATCTTCATGTAATCTTTGTAGCTATCTGTAAAGTGAGAGTGTGGTCTCAGTCTACTTTTTGCTCTCCAAATGATAGACATCTTTGGCTCTTGCTTGCAGCTTGTTATTTAAGCAGAAAAGGCCAAGGCTGGGGTATTATTTTCATAGTACTGTTGGAGTTGAACATTGGAAAGTTTGCACAGCTCTGCTTTGTACTATACTTGTTCCGTAGTTTAAAACTTTTATATCCAGCTCTGTCGAAGTAGTTACTTCCATCATACAGATATTTTCCCACCAGTGTCTGCTGCCTTCCACTGCTGCAACACCAGCATTACTTTTGGAAAAGGCTCTTTCCTAGGCATAGTGCTATTTTACCTGGAGTGGCTCCCTGGTTTTTTCCACGGCAGCTTGAAAGTCCCGCACCTGAGCATTACTTTCTCCCTGGTCTCATGTTGTCCATGTACTCTGTTGGAAATGACAGGGAAGACTGGAGAGCATGGATTTATTTTACATACTGCTAACAGTGCCTTCAGTACTTAATATGTCTTTGTTAGTAAAGCCTTTCTCATCAGGTGGCGTTTTGTCATAGGATGGAGTGTTCAGAGGCCATCAATTTTTGTTGGGATGATCTGGGAGGAAATGTGGGGGGAAGACGTTGGGAAGTGGGTGTGTAAACAGGTAGATGCTTTACGTAGAGAGGGAGAGCCTGAGGCAGCACATGCATGCTTCAGCCTGTTGCCGGCCATCCAAAATGCAGGGGAACCATGTGGGCCTGAAATGGAGGTGAGGGACCTCTCTTCCTTGGAGTGTGTGTCCCTGAAGGCACAACAGAGTTGACTGAAGGGTACAACAGAGTGGGGCTGGATGGAGCTGAGCCCTGGGGAAGGGTACAGGACTGGCCCCTCAGCATCCTGGACAGGGGCTTCACTTTGCCTCCCCGTGGCAGCTGCCGTCCCGCCTTCGGGCACACGTGAAAGGTGGCGATGAGCACCCTGCACAGCATCTGCGGACTTGCCACAAGGTTGCAGGGGTGAACAAATTGGTCAGATCTGGTGACACTGGGTAGTATGTAAGAATCACTCTGGTTTCTCTTCTGTGGAGCCAGCTTATTTTACACCAAACAGAGCCTTCTGTTTTTTAACACGAGAGATGAGAGAGCTGTGTATCTGAAGTATGCTTTTAGTTCCTTAAAGCTCATGCCCTGACACTTGGACTCGCAAAAAGTTGTACCGTGGTATCTAACCATACACTTAAAGGTAAATGAAGGCGATGTAATTACATTGGTGGGAAATTAATTGTGGAAGCTTAAAACTGGTTCATACTAGTTTTCAGAGGTAGATTCAGAAGTGTGAGCTTGCTTGAAGTGGCTGGTTCAAAATCAGTTCAGCTCTTTTCAGGTAGAGACAAGCAGTTGCAAGTAATGAAGCTATTGTAGCTTAAAGAGATACTCTTGACTGAGTCATGGTAACTGAGTGGGTGTGCATTCCTAGCCCACTTCAACTGCAAAATAAAATATGTTAATGTAAATTGCTTTAGCTTAGGCATTTATGCAGTCAGAATCAGTTTAAAAATAATTTGGATTTGACTGGTGTAACTTCTCTGTACAGGCAGAGGCCTGAAAAAATGTCCTGGCTTTTAAAAATCCACTATGCTTCTTTGGAACAAAACTAGTACTCTGGATGACAGGATGTATAACCTCTGTGGCGCGCTCTCCCCCCCCCCCCCCCCAACCAACATGGCCTCACAGCGATGTTTTTAACTGGTCCAGTCTTGCGTAAGTAGAATCAATGCTGCTTTGTGTAAACCACTTTGGTCTTTGATAGTCATCATTAAGCACAGTGGAGAAGAATTCTGCTTCAGTTCTACTTAAAGACCATTTGTGGCTTTACTGTTAAAAAAATACTTCTCATCTATGCAGTGAGTATCTAGGTAATCAGATAGCACATTTGGGATGAGGTATCTCTAAGAATTGGCCCTTTGCCTTAATTTTGATCTTTACGTGGGGAATAATTAGGAAGAGCTGTGTCCCTTCACAGTAGCCTTTGAGCTTTGGCCAAAAATGATGTCACCTGGAATTTCTTTCCTATCTGGAAAGATAGCACTTTCTAAGCACTCTGTGATGCAGCTACTATTTTTCTTGTTTTTAAAAGGAAAAAAAGAATTTTAGTTATTGTAAGAAGGGTAACCCTTTATAACCTTCCCTTTATTTTTTTTCCTCTGCAGAAATGATTATTGATGAAACTTGGCTATTCTAAATTGAGAAGCTGTGCTACTTTTTCCTAGTCTTAATCTTTCAGTGGGCCAGAGCCAAGGTTTTATTATTTTGGGGATTTAAAAATCTTCAAAACATGAAAACTGGAAGGTTTCAGGGGAATGGTGTTAGGGCTATAACAAATTCTGAAGACACACTCTAAAGAAATGGGGTAGGAAAATATACATGTATGTTTTAAGTGAGATTAAATTATGCATCAGAGTTCTTTGGCATTAGACGTGGCCTTGCATGCAACTCCACAATTAAATCAATGAGATTTAATTTTAAAGTCCCTTTTTTTAAAAATTGTCATAACACTGGATGACATGAACCCAGAGATAAGCATGTAACTGCAGATACTTATAATATACTTAAATATAGATTTCACTCCAAAATAATAATGGCACAATTGAATAAATAATGTTCATTCGATGCTGCAAATATTTGTGAGGAGAGAAAGGCAAAGTATTGTAATGTACTGCATATGCAAATGCATCTACAGAGATCCGAACTCCAATCTAATGTGTATCACCAATATTACTGTCTGTGTTGGATGGGGAAATGTTTAGCTTTCTGGAAAACTGGACCAGTAATTTTCTTTGGGAGGCTGTCATATTACTTTATGAATGGTTTCTTGGTGGTATAGTTGGTATTCTGTCATTTGACTTAGAAGATTGGATTCAGTTGTTGGCTTTGATCATGAATGAAAACGAGTTCCTTGGTTTCATCCTTCCATTTTAATGGACAGTGCTTTCTCAGACACCAGTATAGCATATTGTAATTTCCAGTTATCTCTAAATAGGGCCTGGTATGAGCATGGCAGGTCAAGGTTTACAGCCAGGTCAGCAACCTGGGTTATGCAACACCCAGTTGCATAAATAAAATTGGGGTGTTTGCATGAAAGACAGAGAAGCCTGTATAATTTTATTGTCTTCCGTGAAAACAAACTAAACCCCAGGAAAAAATTAACAGCAACTTGCATAAATCTTTTATTTTCATTCTGCCTCTGCGTGAAGTGGCAAATGGCAATCTAGTTGTAATGACAGAAAGACACGGATGCTACTTCAGTACTTTTTTGACTATTGGAAAGAAAAGACTTTCCAGCATAATGAGGTGCATCAAAGATGATCTTTTTCAGCTTCAAGGAGTGTAATTAAGTTTTTGTACTTATTTGCAGTCATATATATGTTGTTGCACAAACAAGTACCTGTCATGAGCCAAGCCCCACAGAAGTGGGATTTCTACCCGTACAGAACAGAAAGTCAGTCCCTGCTCCAAAATACTAAAATTCCAAATATAAAACAAGGGACAGCAGATGGATGCAAACAGATGGGGGGAGTATGAGAAAACAATGAGACAGTATTAGCCTGTAGTACAGGCAGTGGTCTCAGCACATCAACAACTAATCCATTGTCAAGGTTAGATTTTTACTGTCTTCTCCCTTCTTTTCTTTCTCCCTCCTTCCCTCCCTCCTGTTTTTTAAGACATGGTGAAGGAGAGTTCTAAGGAGGATTTAAAAGAGAACCAGTATGGCAAACAGAAATTAGAAATGTTTTTAAGAAATGGTGCTGAAATTGGAACAGTAGAAGGATGGGTGGCATTTTGATACTGAAGAGTGATATGAAAGATGAGGGTAGGCTGTGGGGATGGACCATATTGAAAAGCTACCTATGTTTGAGGTGATAGAACTGGGTAAGAGGTGAGGAATGCAAAGAGAAGAGTGGTACGATCAAAGGGACAACGGAGAAAAATGATCTCTTCAGCGGTTTTGGGGATGACATTTTTAGGGGAAAACTACATTTGCTGGTACCAGAGAAGGGATATTTAGTTGTTCACAGAAATCTCTGTGTGACCAAACTTATTTGCAGGGTCACACTCCCCGTAGATAGAATGTAGTGAGAAAGGACAGAGGCTTTTGGAAAGCCACAGAAAAGTAGGTTTCCCATAGGGAGTAGGTAAAAAAGTCGGAGAATTGAGAGTGGACCAAGCTAAGGGTATGTGTATACTCATATATTTGTATATATCTGTAAAAGTCATGGCTTTTACATATATGTGTATGAACAAAAGCATGTGTGTCTGTCTCAGTGTTCTAAAAATGGTGTACTAATTCTGCTACTTCTCTACTACTTGTCTAACAAAAACGGTCATCAGAGAAAAGTGTGGATTTGGAGTGCCAAGTAGCAGTAATGGAAAAAGGTATTTGTAAGCAGTGTGTTCATTAAATTTTGACATGAGGAAAAAAAAAGGGAGTTGGGACAAAAGTGTTTATTTTGTGAAGGAAAGACAAAGAGAACAATAAGAAATCAATGTTAAATTTTGATGCAAATAGATAGGCACATAGATATAGATATCTGTGTATAGATAACACTATATATTTAAAAATGCATATATTCTAAACAATGCAAGCAGTGGTTCGATACTCTTTCTTTTATATCATATGATAATCACAGGAAGCTATCTTTTGTGGTAAAACTCCGTCTGTATTAGAAATAATTTCTCAAATATGCAACCTTCTGTTCGTTTTTAGTGCAATTTTTTATGCCTGCTTGTATGTTTAGTATTCCTGTCTAGCCATATCAACAAATTCTGCTGAAGTTGAAAGCTTCCGTATGTGAAATAATAAAATGGTATTAGCGTTCTTTCTGTTTTTTATGCTGAATGAATGTATTTAGGAAAAGAACACTGGTGATTATATGGTTAAAGTTATAGAATTCAAACTTTAAACTTTTTAATAAAATCTGAACAGATGATCTGTGCGCCTTTTTTTTTTTTTTTTTTTTTTTTTTGGAACTGGCAGGTTTCAGGCCCTCTAATTGGCTTCCCAGCTTTGCAGAGTAATTACAGCTTCAAGCAAACTTTGTCATCTGTGGTTCAGAATGGTGTAAAGTAAACAGAAGGTTTTGAAATACAGTTTGTAGTTAGAGTTGCTCAGGAGAGTTTAACTAGCATTACTACTTAATTTAGATAGTAGCAGTTATTTGAAAAAGATAGTCTTAATGTTTTAGAATTGTCAGACTGTTAGCAAATAGGGAGACAAAAGTTAACCTCTGGTATGTACCTGACTTTTTTTTTGTTTTAAAAAGAGAAGTTCAATACTTGAGAAATGCCCATTGCATTTCTTTATACTGGTTTTATTTAATTTTTTCCATTTTCTGTATAGATCCAAAAACGGCCGAACAAGTGCTACAGACTTGTTGGAACAGAGATGTCAGTTTCTGTTACTCATTTTGTATTTTGCTGCTTTGAACAAGTGTTCTCCCTCAAGGTTTTTCATCCGCTCTAATATTAAAAGGGGAAAATTCTCATGACCGGCATTTAATCCCAGTAAGACAGAAAGCTTTAGGATTAGAATGTGTAATTCCAAGTTGTAGATGGCTAGCATACAAGAACACAAAGTTGAGTCTGTCTGTTTACTGGCTTACTCATCTTTTTGAATTATAATTTAGACTTCCAACTGTTTTGAGTTGAGATTCAGCCCTTTAATTACATATGTTTATGTATAGTAGGAAACTTGAAGACATTATGGTGGAGTGTTCTCTACTCTTGGTAATGACCCAACTATCACTCGAGTGTTTGGAGCCAGCTCTCAGTAACCAGTTTCACTCATTTTTCTGTGCTTTTGTAGTTTCCAAACTATTTTCTGTCTAAAACTATTCTGTTTTTTCGAGTAATTAGTAGGAAAATATTTTGGTAATTAGCAGTAATTTTGGTAATTAGCACTTATTCATGTTAACTTTTTTTTTAAGCTGTAGGTGAAAGACACAAATAAGTTTTTAATCATGTTGCAATCATGACAGGAATGCTGCTTATCCCATATATTTGTATACAGCAGCACATGAACCTTGTGGGTGTACTAACTATCAGCAGACTTCAGTTACTCTTATCTACTTGAGAAGGACAGGTAGCACACCACTTTTAGAAATACATTGGTCCTCCACCTCTTTCTGAAACTCCTTTTTGCTTCAGAAGGGAAGAATACAAACACATGCAATTTTAACCTTCCACAAGGAAATTAAATCTGTCGCCACTTTTAACAGAATATTTGAAAAGCTCATTAAGTTTTGATACATTTTATATTTCAATAGCATCCTTCAGTGATAGTGAAATGGCATTTTTTTTTAATGTTTTCAGTGCCATTTTCAATTGCTAGGGTATTTTTTATTACCTTTAATTGATTTAGTTAATTGTCTGTAATAAAAACTGAGAGAGTAAATACTCTTTGGTAGTTACAGAACTTAGTATATGCATCCATATGTTTTGTTCTTGTTAAAAATGCACATCATCACTTTGAGAATTGTCTGAAGAAATTAATATAGATAATACCAATAATACATCTATATATTAGATACAGTTTTACATAATGTACATACTATTATATACAATATATTTATTATACTACATCTACTATACTATATATAGGTAAAGACCATATTGTAGGTAGCATTTGGACATGGGGAAGCTTAATTCTGTTCCAATTTTTGCATACTTGAGTTTGCAAACTTAAATAACGTATCCATTTTTTCTGTATATTTGCAATCAGAAGATGAATGGTGAAATTCAAAATCTTCGTGTCCATTACAGGCACCGGAGAGGGGTGTGCTTTTTAATTGTTATAGACTTTTCTGCAGGTTTGACTGCACCTTTTTGCCTTCAGGTTGTGCCAGCAGTCACCTGGCTTTTCTGTCCCTGGCAGCTTCTTTAACCTTCCTTCTCCTAAAGCAGCTACTCTAGATTAGCTGTACTCTAGCTATCCCCCAAGTTTTTCTTCCTCACACAGGTTCCAGTCTTTTTCCTGTCCCATTTCCACTCTTCTCCTTCTATCCCTATGTCTTTTGTTCCTCCCATCTCTTCTGTGAATAACTTGCTGTATGCCATCTTTCTGTATTGGATTTTGCCTCAATGAGGTAGTTTCTTTTTCATATTGTCCAAGGAATAGGATGAGGTACTGTGAATATAGGAGAAAAAGCTTTCCATTCAGCAGGTGTAGAGGCAGGAGATAGCTGCAGCCTCTGGATTATACTCAATGCATAGATTTTCCATGATTCTATGCTTTAGTAATTGTTATTGTAATTTTTTACCCTCTTCCCACTGCACTCTTATCCGTCCCACATGTAGTGTGGCCAGATGCCTTACATTTTCACAGGAATACTAAAAGGATATCAAAGGTCTTGGTTTGCCAAGTTTTAAGTCTTGTCTCTGAAAAGCAGTGTTTTCCAGCAGTGTGCAGCTTTAGGCAGACACCCAGCGAAGAAAACTTCAGCCTACATGATTGAAGTGTGATAGGATTAAAGATGAGAGGGTGGTTTCGTCAGGAGTAAGATGATATAATCTTAGAGCAGACAATGCTTCTAGTCTCTTCTGTTATGAAGGTAGCCCGACACATTCCTTAGAGCTACAGCTGAGAAAGTTAAGAAAACAAAGAGCCTGTTAACCCTAGCCTCACTGTCATCATGATCATATCTTGGATTTCAGCCATATCTCTGAAGATGTAGATTTCTTTGATCTCATGAGTAATATTTGCACCCAGCTGCAAGCCTGGTTAAGTGTCCTAAGCAGCTCCATGTCATCATGCTGCCCAAGTTCCCGTAATCTGCTTCTGTCCTCGTTTCTCTTCCAGCTTTTGTGTTAAATTCCCTCTTCCTGTGTCCATCCTGCTGTAGCTCTTTCCTCTAAATGTTGAGGATGGCTCTCATCCCATCCAAGACCTAGCTGAGTTTATAAAAGCAGTGAGGTTGGATTACTGTTTCTCTTCTGAGTCTCCACAGTGTATGCAGGTTTGTTAAATGTAATGTCCTGTCCTCAACCAGTGAGCAGTATGACTTACATAATAATTTGGAGATGTATGGTGAACATACAGGTTTGTGCATCAAGTAATACACACCAGTGTACTGTAATATTTACTTTATTCCTCCTTCGTTTCTTAGACATGTTTCTGTCCAGCTTCTGAGGTGTTCTGCTAAGCTGCAGAAAAAATTGCTATCGACAGACATATCCACTTCCACTCTTCTTTGCTTTTTCAAATAAAAAAAAAATGCAGTGTACATGAAAATTCTTAAATCAAGGCATCCTTGCAAAGACCCCCCTAAAATCAGTTCTTTCATGTCTGTATTAAGGATAGTCCAGTACAAGTAAGTCTGCTGATATTTGTTGTGGCTTTATATCATGGAGACAGAGGCCATTCCTTAGAGAATCATGCCCCAAATTATTTAGGTGTTCAGGCATACAAACCAATGCCTTGAACTAAGGCTTTAAGCTTGTTATGAGCTAGTAATATTAAGGAGAATTGCTTTACTGTATTTTCAGTATGCAGCTGCATTTCAGAAGGTCAGCTGTGAGTATGCATCTTGTGCAATTAACAGTGGCAACAAAGGGATAAGGCAGAAAGCAGAAGCAGGGTAGAGGGTACCTTGCTATGGTGGGTGTTCAGAAATTTGCTGGGTCTGATGCAGTTCCTTGGAGAATATTTAAAATGCATTCGAGGTTTCAGGACCCTGAATCTGTGAAGAAGAAAAAATACGTTAAGCCAATATTATTTATTTCTGTGAAAGAATAGCATGCCTTGTGTAGTGGAGCATGTCAGATAACATGACTTTTGTAAAGTGTTGACATTAACTGGAATAAATAAAATGTAATTCACCAAGAATAAGTGCAAGGTTTTATTCAACTACATCAGTGAAAGGTGTGGGTCAACTGGTAGTTGCTAGCTCTACCAAAAGGAAATTAGTGGGGGATGGTAAGTGAACAGGAATTCTGTTGCCATATTCATTATTGACTGATTTGTGAGTCTGATAAAGCATTTTAGATGACACATTTGATTTGGATCAGCTTTGAACAAGTGATAGCATTCCAGAACATGAGGTGTGATGTTTGTATCTGTCTTGTGGTAGCTGCAGGAAAACAAATTACACTTTTGACAGAGTAACCTTAACTTACAAAAACGTTTAAATAGATTTGCATGAATAGAGAGTTCTAGTACGTCAGTGTTTTGCAGGTGTAACGTTCAGTGCAGTATGTCGCATCATAAAATCTAACACACGGTCCCATTGAACCATTGCCTGAATTACCAGTGTTGTGGTCTTGTGAAAAAGAATAGGCAGTCTACTCTATGACTAGAATTGTGTGACAAGGAAGATCTCGGATCTGAAAGCACAACCTGTGAGGACAGATTGGTTGAACTGATTTAGGCCAGAGAAGACTGAAGAGAGATAAAACAGTGTTCGAAGGCCTAAAAGGGATAGTTGCTGAAAAGATAAATCAGTCAACAGGGCAAGAAACAATATGCTTAAATTATAGGAACAGTTGCATTAAATGCTAAAAGAGATCTTCCAACTATAAAAATAATGAGTTTCCTTATAGTTGGATGGAATAGTTTGCTTACAGAGGTTTTGAAATTACTGCTTTTCGGGGACTGTAGAAAGAGTTTAAAGCAATGTTTAGCAGAAACAGCGTAGGTAGACATGATTCTGCCCTGGGGCACAAGGAGAACTAGCTGATTTCCTGGGACAGCCCCACTGGGGGTGTGCGTGGGGTTATTCTATATTTAATAATCAGACTAGTTTCAACATCAGAATTTTCTCAGATAGGGTATTTTACAATAAATCTAATCCTTAAGTGACAGTCATGTGGGGAATTGTGGCATGGTTATCACTGAAGGGAAAGTGTCACATTCTTCCTGCCAGGTACAGATGGAAAAATGTGCCTGTGGCTACTGCTGTTACCTTGGCATACTAGAGAAATCCGGGATCTAATACTCTTCAATACTCTCATAACACAGACCTATTTCGCAAACAAAGATCACGCTCTTGATATGGGCAACAATACAAGTTCCATCACTTCCTCTGACTGCTTTCTTTACCTTATGATTATTACCTGCTACCTTTTGTTCAAGCCCATGGTTATAGTGCCATTCTGTATTTCCTTATATGTGCTGGATACATGCTGGATAGGTATACATAAGCTATACGTATTTTGTCTAAGTGATTTTATTTGCTCTTCACCCGTTAACTGGCAATGTATAAAAAAAGGTAATGTCATGTATTTCTCTAGAATGTCAGCTAATGAAAACAGAGCGACCAAAGCCAAACACATTCATTATCAGATGTCTTCAGTGGACCACTGTCATAGAGAGGACGTTCCATGTAGACACTCCAGAAGAACGGTGAGGGCTTTATTTTTGTTTTGCTTTCTCTGTTCTTTACTCAGAAGCCTCGGCACAGTCTCTGCTGGGACTGCACAGCTATCAGCACTTGGAACTGTAAGATTCTGAGCATATCTGAACAGTTATTTGAAGAACATATGAGTCAGCTTCTGTAAAATATTAGCTGAGCTCATAGCTAGTGTAAGAGTCGCCTGCGAGTAGGTGGGATGAGTGTGTTCAAATAAGCCAAAACTATGTCATGATATGTCTCTGAAGTGTTAAATTTTGAACAATAGAAGCCTGCACTGAAGTATTTTCCAGCCTCTGTGTCTTAAATTTTCCTTTTATTCTTCCTAATATGCTCCTTTTTTGGCACAGAAAGAAGTATGTTTGTTATAATTTATTTTATGTTTCCTTATTAGTTTTTCTTGTTTCAATAAACATAGACAAACTCTTAACTTTTTTTAATGCACCAAAAGCATGTAGGTGCTATGGGATGGTGTACCTTGCTAAAATGTTCTATACTATGTCTCTGGTTATGCACTGAGTCTTCCCACTGTGGGCATCTGTCCTGTTGAGACTAATACTAGGTGTGGCTTAATAAATCTTACTTTATTTTCTGTGAAAATGTCTTGCAGGGAGGGAGAATACAAAGTCTCTTAGAATGTCAAGTTATTATCAGAGAGTATAGGATAGGAGAGGACATTCCATGCTTTCATTTGTATTATATCTGGAGCAAGTGTTTTCAAGTTTTCACTATTAAAATATTTTAAAAATCAGACAATCGTAATTCTTGAAATCAACCGTGCAGTGATCCTTTTTGGTGCCGGTCAACTTCACCACCTGTAACATAGTGCATAATTTGAAAGGAAATTGAAGTTATTAATTTACATGAGGCTTCTGCTGTGTAACATGAGAATTGAACGTTGAAGCAATGTAGCATGTGAAAAATGTTATAAACCATTTATTTGGATGTATTTAATGAGTTTCTAATAGGGGTGTTGGCTTGTTCATGATAGGGAAGAATGGACAGAAGCAATCCAGGCTGTAGCAGACAGACTTCAGAGGCAAGAAGAGGAGAGGATGAACTGTAGTCCAACTTCACAGATAGACAATATAGGAGAAGAAGAGATGGATGCTTCAACAACCCATCATAAAAGGAAGGTAATGGCATTAAAAAAATAACTGAAAAGTCTAATATGTAAATAACTTTTGTAGAATGGTCTAGTTGTGTAAAACAATATGCAGAGAAAAGTATTTCTACATAAATTTCAGTGTATTACAAGTATAAAAGTACTTTTTTATTTCAGTAAAGCTGAACTGCTCTAGTTTTATGTATTTGTTATGCTATCTGATACGGCACTTCTGAAAAATGGTTCAACTGTTCAGGCACATGTTAACATTCTGCTTATTTTTTGAATATTATTTTCATCTTTTCCTTTTTGTTTGTTGACTCTTTCAGAAGTATGATAATAAAATATTTTTCTTGAGACAAGTAGATTTGCCCCCTTTCTCATGCAAATAATACCCAGTACAAATTTGCATGAGAAAGGCTAGCAGGATGTAGCTTTTAATGACCTTGATTTTTGCTATCTGGGAAAACAACTCTGATTTAGTTTTCAATGAAGTAAGAGAAAACAGTGGTTTTGTTTTTTGTAGTCCTTCTCAGCTTTTGGTGTAAGTAGGAATACGTATGTTGTTGGCTGTAATATACTTGTATCTCCAGAGTCAATAGGATAAACACACAACTAAGAGCATGTTTTAAAGATTCAGTGCTGTACAAAAGTTTGCGTACTGTTTTGTGTTTCCATTCTGTCCTCTGTTTCTGTTAGTATGGACTACTCTTGAAGAATGGATCATTCAAATGGATGTCTCTCATTTACTATAAAGGATTGACATGATTCAAGAAATGCATAGAAATGGCATAAGAAATAATAACCTGTTTCTGAAGGACTGGCTTCATTCTTTCTAGCTAGAAGTGAAACCTGTAGAAAACTAAGTGGAAGTCTGCTGACGGAGCAAAACGGTCTTATAGCCAATGTAATTGAGTCCCTTTGAATGATGAACGATGAAAAGAAATAGTGCATGTGTGCCTTTACTTATAGATCCTGCTTTGTTTGTTGTACTATATGAAGCAAGAATCATAGAAAAATCAGTGGCTGAAAACTATGCCCTTATGAATATAGCAAAGGTGTCATAGGAACCTTAGTTCTATCATGTCCTAACTTTTCAGAACTTGAGTTTGCAGTGAAACACAGTTCTTTCATGTTGTTTCATTGTATGCAATTTTCTAACCTTTTTCTGCTATAGAAAAAGGTAAAAACTAATTCTGTACAGCTATAACAATAACTCTCATGATACATGGTCAGGTTGACACTGAACTTTTAGACTTGTGGCATAGGTGTTTAATGGTTGTGCTCCAGGGTAAAATAGGATAAGTGACAGCAAGACAGAGGCAGCGTTCGAGATGTGTCAGTCTTGGAGAGGCAGTGCGGTTATGTGGAAGGGATTTGGGTTTGCTCTATTAGAGATCAGAGCACTGCTCCAAGTCTGTGTATCCCCTTAGTGGAGTACAAAACCACTGCATAACAACAAACATTTTCAAGGTATCAGAATTAATGCTGCCTTACATAGGTAGTTTATCTGGAATGTATGCTTTCCTTGTGCACAGTGCAGTGCATTTTCCCATACAACAAAAGGGGTTGTGGGAACAGGAGGAGAAGGAAGATCAGTTTTGTTTCTGTCTTGCCACTTGCCCTTTAGGAAATGCAGAAATAAGATGCTGGGACAGTGCATGTGTAATGCTGCAGGATGTTTAACGGCTTTGGCAACAAGCCAAATGCAAACTCTACAAAACAAAGGTGAAATGAAAAATGGTGATATTCAACACCTAAAAATAGAGCAGAGTGGAGTTTTTGTAGCCAGTGAAGAGCATACTGAGGATTGCACGGATTTTCTTTTTCTTTTATTTTTGCCAAAACTCAAAATCCCACTACAGATTTCTGACTGTTGTAGCTGAAACGTTCTCAGAAGTTTTTGGAATAAAAAATATTAAGTGGTCATAATATCGGGGAGTTGTTGCTCCCTATATGTTAATGGAAATTGGGAAATATATATATATATTCTTTATAACTGTTTCTGTTTTGTAGAAATGTTTCTGAAAAGCTTCTGATTAAGCTTTTGTAGGTGTTAATATAATCAGAACATTTAAACTATAATGACTTAATGTATTTCTATTTCCTTTATTTTTTTTTAGTACTGGATTTCTTTTCGTTTCAGGGATTTTTGCACAATGTGTCCTACAAGCTTGTTTTGTCACCTGATTTTACATCTAAGCCCAGTGAATTTTGCTTGTGCATGCACCAGATGGTATACTTATGAGTAGCAGAGGATAATCAGATTAAGAAACAAGACAGAGAGGAGTGGGCCTATTCTTCTCTAAAAAGGTAGCAAAAGGTTTATGAAGAAAACAGTCTTTCAGATGTAGAACTTGATTTGAACAGACGTGACAGCAATGTCCCTGGGCAGATTAGATGGAAGAACCAAAAGCACGTTTTAAAAAGTTTTTTTGCAATTTTTAAAATAATGTCAATGTGCCACTTAAGTTTTACAGTAATAGCATCACTAAAATTAGGAGCGCTAGAAATTTTTATGAAACTGGTTTTATTTCTTCCTGTACTATTCCTTGTAAGTAGAGTTTCTTCCTGATGAAGTCAGGTGAAAACTCCAGGTGCTATGATCTTTGTACAAATCAGGAATTTTTAAAAATTAGTTCCTTGGTAGGAGTTTTCAACACCTGTAGTGGGATGTACTCTTTTGAACAGATCATCCATAGGGGAGCAAATAGGCTTTACAGAAGGCCGTCCATCATGTGTTTCTTTGGTTAGTGTAGTTTCCTGTAGCTTCATTGCTTTTCCTTTGTTTACAAATTTGTTTTGCAGGGTGCAGGATAAGTAAAGAAAAGATTTTTCAGAGGAAACCAGAAAGTAATGTAGTGAGGAAAAAAATTCAATCCTCAGAGTTCAGTAGGAATGAAAAAGGTGGAGAAAGAATCCAGTCTTAAGGGAGCCTCCACACTTGCTTACCAACATCCCTCAGGGTTAGGAAGTATTTCCATTTTTCCACCAGTTTTCAGTACACCCTTAGCTATGGCATCTGTGTTTTTATCTCCCAAGGTCTTGTGTTCTTTGGCAGACTTTTTGAGTTACCCTGCACTGTGTATCATCTCTAAGCCTTCTGCTGAGCTTGTAAAGAATGAGAGCATCAGCAGACTTTATTCTTAGAACTAGCACTACTGCCATAACCTGCTGTTAAGCCATGGCTCAAAATCTTGCAAACCTATTACCTTCCTCTTATAAATATACATATTTTTTAACTTGTTTTCACTGAGCTTGCAGCTAGATTCATGACTGCTTTGATGAACATTATGTAAGCAGATTTTGGCCGAATGAGTCTTTCAATTTGATTGGCTTGCTGCCCTGAGCATCAAACCCATGTCTGTGCTCAGTCAAGCCAAGATCCTCCTCCTGTGTGCGGGCAAAGGGCTGTTTTTCTGAGCTGGTTTTATGCAGAATCTGATGGCCTCTCTCTAAGTCCAGCATCTCAGAGAAGATCAGAAGTATGGGAAGAAGCTACCCATTTGAGGCTGCTATGATCCCATAAAGTTTTGAGTGTTGGAAGTGATAAGTTGTTACGGTCACTAACTTGGAATTTATCAAGAAAGCTGTTGGCCATTCTATGTTGGGAACACAATGGTTTATGACCAAAGATACGGAGGATTCTGCCCTGAATTACTCATTTTTTCGCCTAAATTGTGTTTTGAATGGATTTTTCATGTGTTTTTGTCAATCGTCACTGCTTTAGCACAAAAGCAGTTGTTTTTACTTGATTGTTATAGAACTATTGAAGTAGATAACATGACTTTCCAAAGTACTGACTGTGATATTTGAGAAGTCTTACCTTTAGTTGATTAAGTACTAGTAGCCATGTAGTGTTTGGATCACAACTTCACATACTTCATCATCATCATCACTAGTTGTAACACATTATACTAGTTTTTAGAAAAGTTGCCTGTTTAAGGATTGCTCTGCAGGCATAAACTTTTTTACACTCACTTGTGTGGATTTGCTTTAGGTGAAAAGTATACTGAACCTTTGAAATTTCTGTTACTCATATTTTTTACTGGGATAAATGCAGTTTCGTTCTTCCTGATGTGGTTTTGGCAGCAAAATAAGATCTGTCAGTGCAAAATGTTTAAATATGTTTATGTGTGAGCAAAGAACAGAATTCAGTAAGGATAGTTTGCTTAGAAGCTACCAATCAACCATTACATGGAAAAAAAGATTTAATTCCTGCTGATACAGCTAGAAAATTGATATATGAAAAGCATCTTCTCTTTAATAAAGCTTTGAAATATCCAGCTATCCAGGTGTTACCTTAAGTAGTCTGTTGGAGACCTTTTGCAGCTTTCAAGTTCCAGGTTGAACACTTAAAAGCTAAGGAATTACAGCGTTAAAGTGGTTGATGGAACTTCAATTCTACCTCTTATGTGAGCAGATTTCAGACTGACTCTGAGTAAGCAATTGCATAAATTATTTTCACAGTTTGTCAACAACAACTTCAGATCCACAGTAATAGTATCATGCACTTGAGCTTAAAGAAATAAATAATTTCAGAAGGAAATTTTGCGCTTTATACTTTCTCACAAGAGAGAGTGTATTTTGCTGCCACTATTTGTGATTGCACACTGAGGATATGCCCAGTAGCTCTACACTGGGAATGTGTGTGAGATACGTAGGCACCATTTAGAGGTGTTTCTGGTAGGGATAAAGGAAGTACTAATTCCGTTGTGGAAGACACAATTAGAAGTTTATCTCGAATACCAGTATTTGAGAAAACTGCCTGAGGCTGCAACTAGCAATAGAAAGAGACACTAGGAAGATGAAAGATAAGGCATGATCTTCTCTTCCTCATACATAACAGGATTAAATATATTTAACTTAGCAAAACTGAGACTCAGAGTATGATTACTCTCTATAAATGTTTTGAGGTGTATTATTCACAAAGAAAGGAAGGTTACTGATACTGCCTGACAGTACTATAACGAGAAGAGGTGTGTATGTTGCCTTTCAGAGCTTTTAACTGCTTTCCTCAAGGTTCCTGGGTGCCTTAACGGTCTGTGTGTGGTTATGTGGCGCTGCAACAAAGCCAGTAACACAGCACAATGAAAGATGTGCTGTGGAAACACACAGTGGAAACCAGTGATTGGCCTTGAGGTGGCCAAAGAAACCCTGCTGTCAATCCAAGGTGACTCTATGCAGTTGCTGCATTCTCAGTATTGTGCTGTTTTTTCTACATCCTCATCTTTGCATCTAATGTATAGACCACGGGGTTGATGCTTCTGAACTGGCTGTGAAATTAACTTGCAGAACTAAGATGATTATGGACTCAAGCTTTGTGCTCATGAAAGTGGCTAAACTGCTTTGGAATCTGAGGTGATCTGGTCATATTCTTGCAGTGTGTGACACTCCAATTGAGCTGATACTGGGCTCAAACTGTCTGTTGGTGGAACTGGCTCTTGGGTGTAGTACATTTAACCTGCAAAAGTAGGGTGATACTAAATGTTTGAGTCATCATTATAATGGAGTCACATGAAAGAGGAAAACTTGCCACCTCTTCCGTTTCAGAGCCAGATTGATTAATGTAAAAACATGTAATTGTAATTTGTATTCAAATTTTTTAAGGACCACCTCTAATACAAAGACTGTTGTAGAGTTTTACTAGCGTAATATTGCAGTGAGGATCGCGTATATTTAAAAAAAGCCATCAGTGCAGTGGTTTGTTACACAAAACCTACTGATATGCCATGTTCTTGTGTCCCTGGTAATACATGAGTTGATGAGCTTTCCTAGCTGTGGAGAATTCATGAGATGCTGGTATAGGCTAAGACTTTGTTCTGCGTGTGCTTTGTAAAAATAAGTGTGTGTTTGTAGTATACTCTGCAGTACTTGACTTTAGAGAACTATAATAATAGTATCGAACAACATATCCTAGTGGTTTAAGGATGCAGTTAACTATTACGAACTTAATCGTAGAAATTTACCTATCTTTTTAAACTTTTCTTATTATACTGGTAACAGCATTTGGTTATATACAGACACACTTGTGTGGATATTGGAATAGCATAAGTCTTGCTAATCCTTGTTCTTTGCTCCTTATAGACAATGAATGATTTTGACTATTTAAAACTACTGGGCAAAGGCACGTTCGGCAAAGTTATCCTGGTTCGAGAGAAGGCTAGTGGGAAATACTATGCTATGAAGATTTTGAAAAAAGAAGTCATTATTGCGAAGGTGAGGAAGGTTATAATATTGTGTCATTGTTTTTGAATGGGATAATCTCTAATACGTAAGGTATATTTGATTTTTGATGGTAACTGAGTCTGATAGAAATATCTGTGTATCTTCAGAAAACAGGAGTACAAAAAAAGTATGTGTACCCATTTTGCATGCCTTTTCCAGTGTCTTATAATCTAGAGTGAGCTAAAGCACCAAGAGAGTTCACTGAGCAGGAATATAGTGCAATCCAAGTTTAAATCAAGAAAAAGTGCATTGCAGGGTATCTTACATACTTAATTTTTTCTAAATCAACCTCATTTATCTCCATAAACACAATTAATTTAATGGGCCTGTGCTCTGTTCCTGCTGTTAGATGAGATGACTGTGCATGGGCCTAACAATTTGTTTTTCAGTTTTTGAGGAACAAGAAAAGTCTAATGCTGATGTCTGAGGAAATGGTTTAAACTGGCATTGTCCAATCACTTAAACTTGATTAGTTTAGTGTTACTAACTGTTGTGCTCGGTCACGCGTTTACTAACTTTAAACTTGAAGATCATCTACTCTGAGCTTTGTTTCTCTCAGTTCTAAAGTTTTGAATCCCACTTGGACAGAACAAGTTGAGAGCAAGAAACCTCCATGCTATTACCACCATGAGACACAATTAAAAATAATCCCAATTATTAAGTAAGGAGGTTTTTGAGGGATGTGGATCTGACTGGGAATTTGGAATGCCTGAGGCTAACGATACCAGTATTTGTAAAAACTGAGTGTGATGGGAACTACTGTGGTTCACATATATTTTATTTTAAAGTATCTTTCAGATTTTTCTGATTTCCCTATTGGCCTATGAAA
This sequence comes from Phalacrocorax aristotelis, assembly GCF_949628215.1. Lineage (NCBI taxonomy): Eukaryota > Metazoa > Chordata > Aves > Suliformes > Phalacrocoracidae > Phalacrocorax > Phalacrocorax aristotelis. Next base: position 121,120,553 of record NC_134278.1, read on the forward strand.
ACGGCTTACAGAGTTTTTCAGTCTATGTTCATTTGTCCATCTGTCACTCACTTTCTAATACTTTTGAATGTGTTGATCAGTCTCACTGAAATTTGTTAGAGGAGTAGGAACCTCAGAACCAATTATATTTCCTTGAGTTTCATTAAAACCAGCCCTGATGCAAGGGGAGAGACTTAAATTCATGTCTTCAGCAGAGAAGAGACTGTCCTGTGAGTTCTGTGTGCCCCTAGCAGCTGTCTCGCGTGCGCTGCAGGCAGGTCGGCATGTATACGATTTGGGCTAACAGCAACAGAGTGCCCTTTTATTCTTCAAAATCAGGAGAAACGAAAAGAAGAGAGTGTATCCCTGCTGCATTCTCCTGATTCTGCATGGGAAGGAGTATCTCAGTGGCCCTCCTTGTAAGACTTTATAAACGGCAGCAATCTCTGCGGGTTGCCCTTTGGGTCTCAGTCTCTGCTGTGTGCAGTGGCCCAGTCTCCAGCCAGACATCCTTCCCCAGTGCTCTGCTTGCCTGTGGCACAGAGGGTGTCTTTGTCACCTAAATCAGAGTTTTATCTCTGACTGCTATGAGCTCCTGTTCTGCTGCTGCTTGGTTATACCCTTCCAGCCTTCAGTGCTTTTCAGCTTGTTTCTTTGCATCCATAAAATAAAAAAAAGCATTTTTGAATTTTAGGGTTTTTGCTTTTACTTTGCTGGCTTCTACAATATCACTGAATTTTACAAGGATTAAAACTCATTCTCAGTTAACCTTGTTACTTTTGTTAATCTCTGTTGAGCAGAGATTCTTGTTCGTAGAAGTATGTATAAAGCCAGAGAAATTTTGAAGAGTTCAGGGATGCAACTGTTCATTGATCTGTTTACCTGAAAACAGAAAGCTAGGTCAGTGATAGATTGGCCAGAACCTCGCACTCCTTGAAGCAGACCAGGGTCTGGTTTTCTGCCTATTTATAGACTTAATAAGAAGATTAAGTGTGTGAGGAAACGTGCCTTTCATCCTGTGATGAAAATGGGAGCACCTCGGTCTTTTATATTTTATTTCCTCAGAACTGAAATTTTGTTTTGAAGGGAGTCCTTCTAAGTTTTCTATAGTATTGTTTTATTTTGATAGGAAACTGATGAAAGAGTAAAAAATAGACTATGCTTAGATCTTCAAAAATGAAGTGACCGTGTTTTTTTCCCTATACTCACGAAATATCATTTTTTCCACTCTACCCTGAACCAAAACCAAAAGCAGACTTGAGTGTGAACTCAGCTGTCTAGCCCAGTCAGTGTGTAAGTATGCCATGGGGATTTATCAATGGCATTAAACTCTGAAGGTCACTGCTAAGGATACGGTCCCTAGGTAGAACAGATCTGCAGTCCCAATTCAGCCTATAATGTCATATAATATACACAGTAGAAGGTCATACCTGTAACAGTTAGCATAATATGAAGTCAAAAAATGGTGCGTTGACAGCTGTACCTAGAAAGCTGTGTAGCATCTGCCCAGTTCAGACTAAATCTGTTGGTCCAAGAGTCCAATCCTGTTGGCTGGACTTGATGATCCTAGAGGTCTTTTCCAACCTTAATGATTCTATGATTCTGTGATCCTAAAACTTCATGACAGATTAATATTACACTTACCAGGCAATTGCTACCAGATTACAGACTTCTAGGCAATGCCAGAAAAACTGGCCATTGCCAGCTTTTTATGCTCTATATGTGGTGAACCACTGAGGTTTAAAAATAAATAAGTAAAAACCCGGTTAGGCTTGCTTTTCTCCTTGAAGTGTTTTTTGTTCTTCCCTCAGTATGTGGTTGTAGTGTATATACGTAGTGTTGCACTACTGTTCAGTTAAATGGCATCATAAATTATTACCACTAACTCTGTTGTTGTTGCTGAACTTCCTATTTCGACAATTTTTTTAGTCTAATTTAAAACTCCTCACATCTGTGTTTACTTTCTAGTTTAATAATACCTTATCTTCAGAGCATATAGTCTGATAAGCATGTGCAGTACAATAATGTTATATTGCTATTATTTGTAGCAATAATAAAGTATATTCTGACTAAATATTTTCACTTCTGCAGGATCATGATTGAAGTTAAAGTTGCGCTAAGTTAGTCTTCAATTCTGTATAATGCTCAGTGACAGCTTAGTGCTACAGAAGATGGCTAAACCAGCCCAGTGGCTCTCAGGCTTTTTAGGTCCAGCCCCTGGCAGCCTGGAGAGGGGGGATTCCCGGCATGTACTACTGGTAGAATTGCATAAAATGTCTGTGTGTACACAATATGAACCCCATGAATGCCCTACTTTTCTCCCTAGTCCTTAGGAGTTACTCGCCATTGCAGCGCAGGATGAGCCCCCTTCCCGCCATCCTTTCCCCCTCATCCCTGCCTGGCCCCTGCTCTCTGCACACCTGGTGGCATGAGGGGCCATACCCCTGCCCTTGGGACCTCGCTGTCACCCTTCCAGGCTCCTCCTTGCCCCGCAGCTATCCAGAGGGACGAGCGTAGGTGAGCTTCCCGGGGCACAAACGCCCACTGGGGCTGGGTTAGTTTCTCCCCCTCCCTTTGGCACAGGGCTCATTTTAATCCTCCTCATTTAGGCTCACAGACAAGAGAGCTTTGCCATCTCTTTCCAAATTACTCCTTTGCCTAAATCTGGCTGAAAATGGGGGTTGTGTGGCTGTCTTCCATCTCCCACCTCCTGTGGGCTAGGTCTACGTCCTCAGGGAAGGAGGTTGGCCGGGTCCGAGGATCACTGCTCACCTGGCTGGTTTGGACAGCACAGGGGGATGAGCAGTGGGTTTTGTACGGCTACACTGTTTTAAAGAAAAACAAATACCAAACAAGTGAATGTTTAAAAACTGGAAAAATGGCTTTACCTAACGTTAGGCTAGATTAGATTAGCTTTTATAGTTGCCTGTCGGTTACTACCTGTGTACATTTCTTGCAGATGGATTTGATCTCTCTGAAGGTATGTTGTTCAGATGATTCATACCAGAAATGGAAAGTTGTGATGACTATTTTTTTAAACTATCAAATCCAGTATTATAATTTCTTCCTTCCCTGCATTGATTATAAAGTTAAAGACTTCATTTTAAAGCAAGAAAATAAGAAAAATAAAATCACATAAAATACATTAAATTGTATTTTGCCAAACTTAAATTTACTTTAAAGTCTTTTCTCAAAACATGTGAACTATTTTTCATGTTTCTTTTGGGTTTTTTCACTTTCCAAAACTGTACTGTAACTTCCTCTTTTTGGAAGTGTTGACTTATATCTTAATTCAGACCTATTTCTTCTACTCTTTATTTCTCAGGATGAAGTGGCTCATACGCTTACAGAAAGCAGAGTATTGAAAAACACCAGACACCCTTTTTTAACAGTAAGTATTAGGAATTAGTTTTAAGTACATTACTGGTAATTTTCAACCTGATGGATATTACATTATGAGCATAATTTACAAACAAATTTTGAAGTCTTTCTCATGGTGGTCTGTAAACAAGCAGTAGCTGTCTGGTACTTATCCTATATCAGAATATGTATTTTAGAGTTCAGAAATAAAGTTTATAATAATTTTGTAAAGCTTAACTGCACTGAAAACAAATTTAATTGTAGAATGTAACTGTTTTGCAGTTTTTGTGATTTTTGTGTATGATCACTTTTTAAATAAAAGTTATTGCTTTCACAGTGTCAAGTAATTTTTACCTTCAAAATTTAATTAAGATTTCAATAAAATGTTACAAATAACTATTTGTCAATATAAGTACCCACTGAGCAACAAACCTCAAATCCCACTACATCAATGTCTTTGTCTTCATATGGTTAATATTTAATGGAAAATATTGAAAAGCACGTGAAAATCTTGAGAATCATGACAAATCATGATTAATAGTTTTAATGTTACAACTGACTTTCTTCTGTAGAAGTAATTCTGATTCCTTTCCTTTGAGAATATACTAGAAAATATTTTCATTGATTTAAAAATATAATTAACATGTATTTTAAGATAGGGAAAAATTATTTTCTTTTTTGTATTAAAATATCAAAGTAGAAGATTTCCTATTTATAAAATCATAAACAAACCCTTTAGAAAGCAGAGGATTGTATTTACATTGCTGGGCCAAAATATTATTGGATATTCAGTAAGAGAAATGAGGTCCCCCGAAGTTCCTTAAATTAAAGTGCAAAGGTAAGTAGGAGTAGGTGTAATTCCAATCAAATCATATAATGACGTCACTGCAGTTTTATCTTCCTATCTTTCTGATATTATTAAACAAATATTTTAGCGAGACATGCAGTGTTTAAGTCACATGAGGCTGCTTATGATTTTATGTGTAGCTCTACTGCATTTTGTTACTTTTAGGCCAAGCCTGCATCTGTAGATATTCTTTGGTATTATTTTTCCAAGGAAAATTGAGCATTGATATATCAAAAATTTCAATGGTGATAATAATGTTTGTTACAATTTTAAAATTATACATAAATAAATATATTCATTTGGCACTGAGTGTTTTCAACATGGCATAGTATGTGGAACTAGAGAGTCCTCTGGAAATGAAAGCAGGCTGGAGGTTGAGATCACTTTTAAGATTTTATCTGGGAGAAATTAAAAAGAATATGGTAATCTGTCTTCATGGACATTATGGAAGTGGACATCATAAAATATGATGAGTGAGAACAGCTGGTACCATGTAGAGCAATAAGAAATGCAGTAGTAATTTGTGTATTTTAGTAACTATTTAGTATTCTGTTAAAATAAGCATGGTGTTTTCATATCAATGTCCATGTGGCAGAGATGAGGGAAGACATGATGGTTTTTGTGTTAATTCATCTCAAGCTCCAGATAGGAAGTTACACTTTTAATTACTCTGAAAGTTCTCACCAAGTCAGAATTGTTTGCTGAAGAGGATAAAATAAAATTTTGTTACAGTTTAAGTGCAAGAAATTGGGTTAATACAAGCTGATAATTGGTTTGGTTTTGCTGTTTTCTTTGCAAGTCCTTGAAATATTCCTTCCAGACAAAGGATCGTTTGTGTTTTGTGATGGAGTATGTTAACGGAGGAGAGGTAAGTTTTTAAAAAAGATGTTCTGTGCTTGTAGTGATAATGCTGTCACTGGGTTACACTTCAAAGGATATAGTTTTTCTTGCCTTTTTTGCTTTCTAGTATTTTTGAAGTGTGGGTTTTTTTTAATTTTGAAAATTGATTTATTTAAAAAATATAGTTCCTAGTTTTAAAAATTAGACTGTTGTGTCTTGAAGGATAATTTAATGGTAGAGAAGTAATTACAAATAAATTGCTTGTTTTTTTTTTCTTCAAGCATCCTATAGCATGTTCTGGCATGAAATAGTCGTGATCTAGTGCAAACACTCAAAAATAATGTTGACTGCTTTTGTCCTGATGTGAAATATGCACTCTCTTCTTTGCTATAGCCATTGCAAATACCTATGAGAAAAGAGTGGAGCGTTCATATTTTTCATTACTTCTATCCCCTTCATTTGCTGTGTACTTTGGAAGTTTCGACTTAAGTGCTAAACGTCTTGGTGTCATTAGCCTTTAAGCCATTGCTGTCCTCCAGCTCTTTACTGAAGAATAGAATATCAAAAACTCTACCTGTCAAATGGAATTGAAGAGAATTGCAGTCTAAGAAGAGGGCTTTTATCTACCTTTTCAGTGCTGTTTGCTGTTCAGACTGTATCTTGTTATGACAGGAACTAGGGGGTTTTCCTTACTTCGTGTACTATATGCTGTGTAATAATCTTAAAGGCCTAAGTGTGTAGTTTTTTTTATTATCTACACTAGCCATTTTTATTAGAAAACTGTTTCTTCATTCAGGTATTGTTGCAGCATGATACTGTGTTTTGCATTATCGTTTTGCTGTGTTCTCCTACAATAAAACTGTATTCAGCTATAATGCCTGAGCATGCCAGAGTGTCTGTCTTGCATTCTGTGCTCTGGCGATGTCTGGGCCCAGTCTGAGGCCCATTTGCATACTAAGTTTTTCATGGCTGTCCTCTACCAGCCATGGATAAACATGGTGCTATAGGGTTCTCGTATGGGAGGATGGCTTGCTTAACTCCATGTGTATAAACCCAGTTCTGGACACCACAGATGTTGAGCCATTTGGCTAGTTGAACTAGGCACAAAAATCTCCCTCAGCAGTAATGGGATAACAGCCTTCTCTAGGACACTCAGCTGGCTTATTTGACATTGAACTTATGTCACCAATATTAAGTCAGTGCTATCTACGATGAGTTTAAAAGTGGTGCATTATAAACTAGCTATTTCTTCTTCATTTTCTGTGTGTAAGACTGTACTTTGAAAGTATGTTTTTAACATGAGCCTATCACTTAGATACTCATCTTTCTGTCCTATTTGAATGCAGAGCAGAGCCCACAGAGAATGTTTCTGAGTCCTTTCTTATTATTGAGGATACTCTGACACCGTGTTTTGATCAAGCTTGTATCTTGCATTCCTCTGCATTGGGTGGTGCACCTTTGTGGCAGCTGCTGCAAACATCTTGCATCATGGGTTTCTTGATGGCAGCCTGCTTTTGCTTATTGGCATTTGAATGCAATGTGCTTTGCTGGGAGTGGGCTGCTTTTTTCCAGGTGTGATACCCTTGTTTGCCAGTGTTGCTCATGTTCGTTGCTGATGGTTCCCTAATTCAGTGAAGTTAACTGTAAATTTTTGCCACAGTGGGAAATAATGGCCTTCCAGAGTAGGCAGTTTTCTTTGAAGAAGCTCTCTTGATTTGCTCATGTGCTTCTCTTTGACTAGAGATCAGGTATAGTAAGTTGGACAAATGGTCCTTTTAATTAGGAAAATCTTTAACCGTAGCAAGTTCTCCTGTGAATTTCACACTGTAGTGACTGTCTGCTAAGAAATACAAAGGACTTAATAACAAGGCTGTTTTTACAAATATTAACTTAGAACTGTTGAAAGTAAGTTGCATAAAGTTTAGCCAGCATTTTATCTGTCTGTAAGCATATCACCTGTATGGTACACAGACTTTTTTCTTTGGCTGCTTCCCTTTACTGTTCTCTGTGTGTTCCAAGGAAGTTTCATTTCCTTACAATGGTTTCCTACTGTTGAAGGTGTTGAAAACTCATCTTTTAATTATATCCTTCCACTGGGAAACTGACTGTAGCAGTGCCATGTTACTTTTGATTCCTTCCAGAGCTGTACTACCTTCAGTATGTTCAGGTTTAAAATTCCTTTAGATTAAAGATTTCTTTTTAGTTAAACAGTTGCGCCCAAGTCAGTTGCTTGGGAGTTTTCATGGATTATGCCTTTCAGGAGCACATTTCCCAAACAGTCCTCTAAATGAAGGAATTCTTAAAATTTGTATCCATATTCTTGACTCTCATCCAGGTGAAAGCAAGAAAATGCCACCGTTTAGGCTTCTGCCCTACTACAGTAACAAAAAGTGTAGTCAGTACTAGGAGTCTTCAGTTCCTTTTCCTATGATTAGGAAAAAAAACAGTCAAGGTCACTGAATTTCATTCAGGGGGAGAACTGGTGTTAAAATGATTCTAAACATGAATTTTCTATACCTGTTAAAGATCTAGATCCATGTTGAATTTAATATCCCGCAGAATAGTAGCAATTTATCTTTGCCTTGCTTTGCCTATGTAACTTCAAATTAGTTAGGTTCAGTTAATAAGGGACCATGCTATAATGAAAATGTAACTGCATCAGTTTTACTGGTCTATGTGTGTGCTTTCTTACAATTACAAAGTATTATCATATCGAATTCTCTTTTGGCTTCCTTTAAAAGCAAAAAACATATTCTAAATATATTAAAGCAAAATGTTAGAGGATTTTTTCAAGCAAATTATGCAGACAGAAATATTGGATACGTTTTTCTTATACTGACAACTACAGTTAATTTTCTGCTGCTTAAGGGCCCAATCTTGAAATCTTTGTTGTGGACTGAAAGCTTAATTTTTTTCTTTTTTTTGTGTTGCTGTTGGACTCTGTGGCTGAAGTGTTTAGCAGTGTCTATTGATCATAAACTATGTTGCAGTATAGAGCTAGAAGGATACTTCTAACACTGTGATTACTTCTCAATACATTTGTTATACTGAGGGCATTATATTTAAAGTAGCATTAAGAAATTGAAATTTGATTTTAGGAAAAAAAAATTCACCTGGCTTAGTAGAGATGACCAAATTCCATTATCAAGACTTTGAAACAGCATATTTTGTGAGTGTGTGGTAAAAAAGTACATGCGGTATCACATGATAAGCTGTGTTCTTTACTTTGGTTCAAAATGTAGAATATTCATGTAAATATTTTTAAATAAGCAAAACTATCAGTACTTAGAGACAAACACAGGCCTACTTTGAAGAAAAGAAAACCCCTTAATTTTTGTATATTTTTTGCCGTCCTTGTCCTATCATTTTGGAAATAATGTGTAAGGCTGTATTGATGATTTTCCTGCTAGGATTGATTTGCTAACTCTTCCTTTTGTAACCCATATAGTTTTGAGTACTATGTGATTGGAGTATGTTAGTTGTACGTTACAGTGTTCCCTCAACTTCCAGGCTACACAGAATGGTATAAACTGTGGTATAAAACATGATATTCTAAGAGTGGCTCTTTATTGCTAGGGAATACTTCTGGAGTGTGTGTCTCCCATTTTTTATTTCTAGTATTTTGCTTTAAAGGTTGAAAAGCTTTAGGAATGAAATCTATTACGTACGTTACTCTGCAGAGTACACTGATTCAGCTGACTAATAAGTTGATTAACTGCCTTGCTTTGCACTTTCAGGATAATTCCAAATTCTGTGCTTTGTAACAAACTTAATTGGTAATTATCTGTATAATAAAATTAGACTCTAAAATTTGTTCAGATGGTTTCTCCACACCAGAATTCTGAATCTCTGTTCCGCTTGGCGTTTTGTTTTTTTTCCACAGCTCTTACTTCAATTCATTAGGCAAGAGAGAACTAAATGGTTTGTTGTAATTGAACAAGTGCTATTACTGTCTAGAAAAAAAGACAGAGGATTTACAACCTACCTAATGAAAAAGAACTGAATATTGTTGTAAGCTTTGTCATTTTTATCTTGGTTGTGTCCGGTTTTGGTTTCCTAAACTCCAAGTAAATGAGAGAATGTTCCTTGGCCTAAAATTATGATAGTCCAGGATAAGGGTACTACATTTCTTTGGGAATAGAATGTGCCTAGAAGCAGTATAAAGTCTGAAACAATAAAAAAATAATTCAAAATTTCAATGCTGCTACTGCAAATGCTTTGCGGAAGGGTCAAATCAGCAGTCACATATAAAACGTGATTAACTGAAGAGCTGAGGAAACCCAATATACAACAGCAAGAGCCAGTCATAGAACTTTCAACATGCATAATACATCGCTAGCATTTGTAGAAATTTAACAAATTGATTGATATAAGGCTGTGTCTTTTATATATTTGATATGCTTGGATCTGCAGTTGAATATACTTTTATGTTTGATCCTTGTTTTTATTTGTTAAAAGTTTTCTATTAAAATTTTTTATTAGGAAAAAGCCCCATGGCAACATTGTTGTTCAGTTTTTAAATAAAGACATACCAGGAAATTTATGGCTCCAATCCTCACTGTAACTATATGGCACCCTCATGTATGCCATCAAAAATGTTATGTGCAAAATGGCTTTCTTTGTGCCAAAGCTATTTCTATTGCAATTGCAATGACTTTATAGCACATATTTAATAACTGTAAATCAATAAATAGTGCAAATATTGGAAGCTTTTTCTGTAACCTTCTATCGGATTTCTTCTTTTCCTTCTCTGACTTCATAAATCTAATATTCATGTTCTGACAATTGTAAATAGAGCCTGCTGGCACATTTATTCCAAAATAGTGAACCAACTAAATAATTAGCTGAAAAAAATGCTGTAATCTCACAGAATTAGTTTTTTTCTCTTACAATTTTAAAATTTGCGTATCTTTAGCATATATTTGAGTGTATGAATTCACTTTTAACATACATTTTTATATATAAATGTACGCTTTTCATTCAAAACTAACATGTATGGTTTGATGATAACTCTGTTATGTGCTACAATAATATGAAGAATGCTTATGAAGAGTGACTGTAAGTGTCATATATAATGTCAAAATAAACTGAGTTGGGAACTCATAGTCTCCTTGGCAAGCAGAACTGCTGCTAGTTGTTTCTAGCTGGTCATTTTACTTTGAAGTTACTATTTTGAATCAATATCAAGAATATTTTGTTGGAAATAAACACTAAAGAAAATAAATTTTGTTATATTAACTTGTCAGGTTATCAACTCTCAGATTCAAATTGGAACACTTTTTTTTACAGAAACTAATACCTCTGTTGCTGACAGGTATCCTGAGGTTTTAGAACTTTCTCAGACCTTTCTGCTCAGCTACTGAATTAGCCTCTTTCATACAGAAAAATGCAATAGTTCTTTTGCATAGATATGAATGTAGGGCTAACTGGAGGTTATATTATAAATTTTTGGAGTGTGGTATTTATATACATTAAAATGTGTTCTGAAAGTTGGCCTTTACTTTGAATTACTTTGAGTCCATCAAAACAAATAAAACTCTTAAAAATGAGTGACATTAACTCATTATTTATGAAAGAGACCACAAAACAGGCATAAATGCATAAATTACATAATTTTCATATTTTGCTTTATTTGGCTGAAGATCTGCTTAGCGGTGTTTGTTTCCTATTTAAATCTTGCAAAAAAATTGTGTGGAAAAGACACCCACAAACTGAGAAATGTATTTATTCTTTTCCTGGTTTTATAATATGTGAAGCACTTCATGAAGGCAGACTTAGATGCTTAGTCTGTATGGGTCTTGTGTTTGCGTTGGCAATTAAGCAGTCGTCAGTACAGAAAGCAGGTTATTACTGGGATGGCTGATGTCACCACCAGGGATTGGTGCTTAAACAGGGAAACGAGCAGCAGGAGCAATTGAAATACCTACAAAATAATGATCCTCCTTGTCATGAAGGTATTCCATTTTTATACAGGGTGTCTTGAGAATTCAAAACAAAATTGAAAGGGGAATGCAGGTACAACGAACAAAAATGAAATATTGTCTTTAAATCATATTATAGTTTCTGTGAAGTCTCTGCTTCTACAGATACATGTTGCCAAAAGGCTCAGTTTAGTGGGAAGTGTGTTTAGGTTAAGAAGTAAGAAACATTTTTTTTGAATTACAACTGTCGGGAAAGAAGTTGACTCCTAGTTGTTTATAGGATTGACTTTTTAATTATATTTTGAAAAGTCCACACACTGAAAATAGCTGCAGTAATTCTTACGCTGCTCTGTGTTGTGTGAGCAGTGCAGATTTCCTACAAATAGGATGTGGTAGTGACAGATAAGCACATTACTGGGTGTTTGGTTGGTTTTAGTTTGTTTTTTTTTTTTTGTACCTACCCTGCCATTTTGGAATTCTCATCTACTTGATATTTTTAGCTGTGAAAATAAACCCCCCACATTGTTATGGACTTATCCATATTTAATTAGTAAATGGTCACATTTTCTGTATTTCTGTTTTGTTGATTGCTAGCTCTTGTGGTAAGCCCAAAAACACTGTAACTTGAAGGAGTAAGGCAGGCAGCCCCTTTGGTCTTAAGCAGAATACACACACATACTTGCTAATCTTTGCTTGAGGGCTTTGCCAAGATTTCTTAACTCAGTAAATAAAACTAGCCATTTTAGAGAGCATTTGCATTAAATAGCCGAATTCCGCTGTTTTAGGTGGTGTTGCAGGTCCTGAGGATGATGTTTTATCCAAGATGCTGACAACCTTACAGAACTTCATCTTACACTTTTTCATTGCAGCTGAAGTTACTGGCCATACATAATGACTGGTATTCTTCACTGAAAGACTTCTGTTCAAAAAGCGTCTGCAAAGTGCTGTTAATTATAAAGTATTAAAGAACACACAGCCCCCCCCCCCCCCCCGCGATGTTTACATTGCAGCAAGAAATACACAAACTGCATAGATTTGTTATTATAAGCCCTAAGCAGTTGTTGGTTTGCTTTTTCTAGTGACTGTGGTGTTGCTAGCAGTACAAATGTTCTTTTTTTTGTAAAATGCCGGTTCAGTTGTTCAGCTGAAGTCTACTGAAGAATTAGACTTTTTTCACTTCAAAGGAAAGTTACTAAATTACTGAAAAAGTTAAGGTGGAACCAGAATCTGGGTATTTTAGTGATATTTCTCAGCGGCTTAAAATAAAAACCCAAGCAAGTGGTGGAGGGAGAAGTACAGAATGATGCTGCTGCATACTTTTTTTTTTTCCCTCTGGTAACTGAAGGTTAAATGAGTAGCAAGCAGAATGCCTTAAACAAGATTGGTATATTGATTAAAACGCTGATTTAACAGCTCACTTTCTCCCTTTGGAAACCTGGAAAAGATAAGCCAGCTGCTGTCTAAGAGTGCTGAGTGTCCACTGAGAGTACACTATCTATCATCACAATATGGTGATGAGAGGTGTTTTATGTTTGTGTTAATTTCCCCCACTAAATCAGTAATTATTACAATCCTGTCCCTGCTGTTTACCCTGCAGCTGTTTTTCCATTTGTCGAGAGAGCGCGTGTTCTCAGAGGACCGCACACGCTTCTATGGTGCAGAAATTGTCTCTGCCCTGGACTATCTGCATTCTGGGAAGATTGTGTACCGTGATCTCAAGGTAAAAAAGGAAAAAAAAAAAGTAATCAAATTTTTGTTTTTGCAGAGACTATTGGGACAAACACAAAGTAATTATGAAGTTGCACTATTCAGAGTTAATGGGCAAAAAAATTCTGTGTTCAGTTTCAAGTTCTGTGTGCGCTGTTTGATACGGTAATCTATAGATGAATACATTTCTTTAACGTGATTAAAAAAAAGAAAGAGCGTACCTTATTAATAGCACTTGGAGGAGATTTAAACTTCTGATCCTTTCCCCCTGCCCCTTCCATTACTTATAGCTTAACTTGAATTTCAACACAAATCTCAAATATAATTCTCAATGACCCAAAGAAGGGAAATGGGGAACTGGGGCAATGTGATTGCATTCTGTTTATCTCACCAAAGAGTTATGTTCTTGTATGTTTTGAAAACATTTAAAACAATTCTGAATACTTCAATAGGAAAATAATTTCAGCCTTAATTTAAAAATTATTTTGTCTTTCGTGTCTTGGGAACGATCCATAATACTGGAATGTAGTTTGTCTTGGATTTGCCTGCATATGCAGTTGTGTATCCTCTGTTGCCTGAAGCTCCAGGAACTCTGTAACACAGTATGACCATATTCTATGGAAAACAACCTCTGCTTTCCACAGGAACATTTTCTAACTTATGTGGGAGGAACCTCTAAATTCCATGATGAGATTATTTTATTTCTGTGACAAGCCTTTAATTTCTTGTACAGGAAGTTGTGCTTTCCCATTATACATGTACACCAGTAGAGTTCATTCATGGACTCCTTTGTACAGGAACCGAGGAGAAGGCGGCAATGGTAGGCAAGTTCTGCGCAGGCAGGCAGACGGAAGACAAAATACTGGGTTACCTGTAGCAGAATCTGTTGTAATAACATGAAGTGCTGTGATACCTTGGAAAAATATGGAATTGTCTGATCAAGGAATGATAGGTCATAATTTTTCATTTAAATTCTAAATAATAAGGAAAAAGGAATTTTATGCCATTAATCGTCTATTGCTGGTGTCATCTACTTTGCATCTTCTTTGTATGACACTGTTAGACTCAACAGAAAATATATACCTTTGAATTGTATTTCAGGATTTCTGCAAGATTGGGAAGACAGGCCTATGGTTGTCCTTCATTGGTATTTTCCTACACACCTTATAATTAGAAAAAAACCCCCTTTTTCTGTTGAGAAAAGTTTTTCAGAAGTATGTTTTAATTGGTTTTAGTTCTATCTGTATTTGAAGTATTGCTAACAAAAATCTTTTGGGAAAGTGATGTTAGCCATACTTCTGAGGTAGTCCACAGTAAATATTGCAGTAGACTTTATTCCTGTTCTTTAAATACTTCATAACAGGCTATATTCTGTTTTCACATTTCAAAGCAAGAATCATGTATTTAAAAAGCAGTATAAAGCATGCAGAGGTACACATGCACAATTCAAGAACAGTTTCCTTTGTAAGTGTACACGGAGGAATTTACCTCGGGTTTGTTTTTATCAGTAGCCTCTCTACACCCCTACTTTTGTCTGTTATTGAAGAGGTTGTGGAAGATGCAGATAGTTTAAGGATTTATGGATATATACTGTTTCACAACAGTATAGTACGTAAAGTACATCTTGATAAATGCAAACGAAATCTATAAAGTCTTACAAAATGATAGCCATTATTGTAACCTTGAGTTACTTGATTATATCTTGAGAATATTTAGAAAATTATTTTGCTTTTGTTCTATGGAAGATGCACCAAACTTGTAATAGTTCGGAATGAAAGGTCACGCAGTGATTGACCAGGGATTTACTGTCGTAAACTGTTTTAAATAATTATTTAAATTGTATAACAGTAAATGCTGTTAAATACTGTGATATAATAGATGCTGTAATTATTTAAAATTACAAGCAAAATGCATTCCGTTGCAAGTAACAACTGTCTTTTTTACGAAATCAGACTGTCCTATTAAGAAATACTAAGGGACCGCTTTTTTTTCCCAACACACAGTTAGAAAATCTAATGTTGGATAAAGATGGACACATAAAGATTACAGATTTTGGACTTTGCAAAGAAGGAATTACAGACGCAGCAACTATGAAAACATTCTGTGGTACTCCAGAATACCTGGCACCCGAGGTATGATTTAGAATATATTCTTGTAATACAGTATAAAATGTTTATTTTTCATTTAATTTTAGACTGTGATGTTTGTATGCTGAAAACTATTCATTGTATTAAAGAACTGATAGTCTGCCTGATTAATACTATGCAGTTGGTATTCAGAATTATATGTGCTACTATTCTTTGTGGTGATGGTATATGTATATTGATGCTGTGCTTCTTAGTGTTCAAAAAGGCCTCTAATGTGCATTTTCCTTCTCATGTTTGCATTCCTCTGTTAAAGTTTTTATCTTCCGATGATTTCTTCAAAAATAATCTTCCATCTGTCTGTCACTTGGAACATATGATCCTGCTTAACTGAGCTGTATAACTGATGTTTATATAGCCTCAGTGGAGGCGAGGGGGAACAGGAAGGTACTGAGTTTGCTGGGTTTTATCCGAACTCCCCAGCTGCAGGGAGAGGGAGGTGAAATTTTAGATATTTCTGCTAAAAACAGTTGAGCGTATCAACCTCAGAACTGGTGGAGGTGGGCACCAAAACTTTGCTTTCCTAGTATGTAAGCAGAAGTGGCATCCCAGAGTATGGAATCTTTACCATTAGCTAGCACTCAGAATGCCAAACGTCACACTTCTCGAGGACTGATAAAAAGATGGACATGAGGATGTTGCTTTTGTTCCCTTTGCAGCTCTGGTTTGGCCACTTAAACTGTTTTGGAAGCTCAGCTCACCCAAATGATCTGCTCCAGTATTAGTGCTGACAGCTCTGCCACTGATGCCTGCTGAAAAAAAAGCAAGGGAAGCACTCCCAAAAACTGTGGTTTTGTCCTGTCTAGCTTCAGTCAACAGTACTGATTGTGGTGCTCTGAAATGTCATTCTGCCTCTCCCGTGAGGTTGCCAAATGCAACTCCTGTATTGACACGAAAGACAGCATTTTTTTTTTTTACTTCATGCCAAGGATTCTGTGGATACTTAATTGGCCTTTATTTCCATTCTTGTCAGCATTCAAGATTGCTAATAGACATAGTACACAACTGATGCTGATAAAACTTTCTAGTCCACATAAAGGGCTTTACAAGACCCTTCAGTCCTACCATTTGTTTTAAGAAGGATTCTTTAAAGGATTCCCCACCTCTTGCTCCAGCTCAGCACCACCAGAAAGCCTCTATTACATATCATCTTTGAAGAAGAACATGCCATAGTTTGAAGGGAGGGTGTGAGGAAGCATAGCTCTTTACCCTCTTATATTCAGGAGTATTGAATCCTGAGCAGCACCGACAAACCCTGGAGCCTATTTCAACAAGCAAGTTTAGATTGCCTTTCACTTTTTATGTCAAGGAGTAAAGATAAGCAATAAACATGACAAAGGATGTCAAGGAAACTGGGACACATCACCTTCTGGATACTGCTGGCTGGAAATGAAGGTTTTAGGATGGTCAGGTTTGCAGGTTTGAGAGTCTTAATCTCTTGAAGGATATTTGAAGTCTCCTCCCATTTGGACTCAGGGAAGAAATTGAAACTGCTCTTCATTGGTTATAAGTTCATACGGTATGTAAAGTTAATGAAACCATTTTGGATCATAGCAAGGTCTTTGATACATTATTTTTGTCCAACTATAAAGGAAATATCAGTATTCTTAGGAGCCACTAACTTTATCTTCATCCATCTGGTTCCATCTTCCTTGATTCTTTCAGCTGTGAAGAGAAATCTGAGCAGTTGTGCTCTCGCACTGCAGGTTTGAAGTACCTAAATAATATTGGTTGGTGAAGTGTGTTCATTTCAGCTGTTCAGTGAGTCACCAGCTGCTCTAGCTATGAAGACAAGCTCACTGATACCTGGTCTTTGCAGAATCCCATCCCGTAGATTCCAAGACTAGGATGCAGATTGTTGCTATCCTGTTTGGCAATTTCTGACATCTTTGTGTTCAGTGCAGGGACTCTTGGCAGTTATCTACATTTAAGGATTCCAGAACTGTTCTTAGCCTGCTTTGAATCTTTTATGGTTACTTAGAGGATGTTGCAGATCTGCCTGTTTGGCTTGGTACAGTGGCCACTTTCCTTCTGTTCCACACCCAGAATCTGTTCTAGCACAAAGAACACCACAAGGGATGATACTGTCATCACTGGCATAGACTACAGGTGCCATTGCCAGCTCTCTTGCCCCTTCATTGTCTTCTTGTCATCAGTCTTGAAAACATTCTCAAACAGTGCAAATACCCCATGGCGTTGCTTTCATCTGCTTCTCAATCTCTCACTTTTGGAAACATGTTAGCTCTCTTCCATCAAACTTAGCAAGGGGTTGTTCTGGGTTTTAGACACCACAAGTTACTTGATCCAGTTTGCCTTTCTGTTCGCTAGCAGTCCCACTCCTCCACCTCCCATTATGAGTATTTTTGGAGACCCACCCTGTATAAATATGTCTTGAAGGAAATGGACTCATGATAGAACTCATTCCCTTTTACCTCAGAGATAAAGGGTTTAGAGCAAACCACCTAGACAGGTTACTGATATGGCACGAGAAGACTCAACACCTTTATCCACACATTTTTATTAAAAGGGTGAAGTTAGTAGTATATGGACAGCACTGCAAAATATAAACTTTCCCTTTGTACTCTTTGTACTTCAGTAGTGCTTATTGGTGCATTGGCTGGATAGTTGCTCACCTGAGACAACTGTATCTATTTTTATACCTGGGACAGCTGACTGATAAAGGGACCGTCAAGAGACCGGGTCCTCCAGTCTATTCATGTGCACGTGTCAGAGAATGAATGTGCAAAATTCACTTGTTGCCATTCAGGCTACAGACATCGTTACCAGATGCCAAAGACTTACTACCTTTTGACAAATTGCAGATCATGAGAACTTAATGTTACAGCTGGACTTTAATCCTGTTACCATGGTGAATTCCTGGTTGCTTGTCCCAAGACAAATGGCAGCATATACTTATGTTTTGCCTGGTTGTGGTAAGTATAAAGGCAGATGCCTTTTAGCCTTTATTTAGAAGCAAAATATTCTCCAGTTATGTGGAGAAATCCATTCAGCATCTGTCCTTTTAATAATACTCTTGCATCCTCCTCTTTCATCTAGGTCACTTGTGATGGGTGCATCCTTTCTGCAGGCCTTTTGGTTCAGTTTCCCATGTATTGGTTGGCTGGTGGTAGAGGGCACTAGGACAGTGTACTCTGTAACACGCAGGGGTAGCCTGAGGTTGCTTTCCAGAAGCCAGGAAGCAGCTGACCCAGGAACCTTGCACTGGCGGGAATCTGTACCTAGCCTGAGAACTGACCTAATATTTTCTTTTGTATTAATTCAGCATTGTGGATTCAGTTCCAAACAAGAACTTGAACTTGGTTCTCCAAATGCTTTTTGGACCATTGTTTGAGGCATAGAGTCCTGCTCGCTATTCCATCTTTTTGCAAAACCTGGATTGCAGTTGCTTCCAACAGGAAAACGGAAGTAGCTAAGCCAGGGTAAGGTGGGTTTCCTCCTTGCATGGCGTTCTCTCAGGTGAAGGTGTCCTTGAGGATCCATACGAAATTATTTCCCAAGGTGATTTCAGAATTACTCTTAATCAGAAAATAAGCATACCTGTTGCTGCATTTTTTCCCCAAAACCTTTTGTTTCTGAGATCAAAGTAGCCCTTCCCACCCCCTGTTGAAAAGGGTCTTTCATCTCACATTGATAGGGCCTGACCTTTCATATAGGACCTGAGACTGACTGTGCTGATGTCTCGCAGACCCAGAACAATGCCCCTGTCCATGCGGAGATCAAATGGATGGTGGGCCATAGGAAAAAAATGTAATGAGATTGCCAGGTTGGAGCCTGTTTTCATCTTTGGAGCTAGAATTACTTTTCTGAACCGTCGCTGGTTTATCATTCGCGGCACCCACCTGGAAGTTTATGTGTACCGTCGCCAAGCACTGTGCTGTTACAGGGGTGTGCAGGGCTTCCAGCTAGGTGGTCCACGGGTACGTTCCCTTCCTGTTGTCCTCTCCTAGTCCTTCCCTGTTCTCAAACACCAGTATTCTACGGTTTAAAGAAAAGTAAAATAGCAGTAGCTGTGCTTGTCTTACATAGTTATGTGCCAAGCATAAAAGATGGTAGGATATGTGTACATCCTCTAGAAAGAAAATAGTTGACACTGTCAAATAGCAGGCTTGTATATGTTTACAGTACATATGTACATTTTGGTCACAATTATTGAAGAATGAGTAAATAGCTTTTTATTTGTGAAATTATATAGTCTTTTGAGAATAATTTGATTACCTGATAAATAGTGAAATTCCTTTATCATCTGCAGTAGAATTAATGCAAGCATCTGGGGTTTTTTTTGTGTGTAAGTGTAGTGGTAATACTTAATATTTCCCTCTGCTCTAAGAATCTGTGGAATTCCCCATTTGAAAGGAATAAAATATTTTATAATTTCTCATTCCTTAGTAGTTTTTCAGGAAGAATAGACTGTTTCTTAGGAGTCTGTTTCCATTGCTATTCTTCAAAGTAAGCTGTCACATTAGAGATCAGTGTGGTATCAGAGAATAAACATAGATCCAATGGGAAAAAGATAAGTTGTGATCCCATTTAGGAAACACAGATGTATTCTTGAATTTTTTCAGAAAAAAACTCACAAAATGTTTCTTCTGCAGTTTTGTAGTGGCAGAGGCGGGATAGGACCATATGTCTTTTCCAGACAGTATCACTTGCTTAATAAAGAAAGAATAAAACTGAGAAAGTACTCGTACTTGTAAATATACCTGTGAGACATTTAAAAGCATTTTGGATTTTGATAGTTTTCAGTTGATCGTCAAGGATCAAAGACCTTCTAATAAAGATACAGACCTCTACAGATTTTCTTTAATAGAACATTCAGGAAATGAAGCTATTTGGGCAGAGAAATAAAACTTCTTGCAGCTCTGATCATTTATAAGGGTAATTTCTTCTATGAGATTGCAGTTTCTGGCTCTACATTTCAGTTCAAGTTCTTAGGACTAAGGGCACAGTCTTAGTTATAGTAGGGCAGTCACTGTGGTACTAAGTTTCTGCGTCATGGGAGGTACAAGTGTAAATACCAGAAATTACTTTTGAAGCTTTTAATCTTTCTAATAACAGGAGAGAAGATGTTTTGGCTATGAACAAGTCTGTAAGGGACTTCATCATGATCATTCAAATAAGTTTTGATAGATGTAGATGATCAATGATATTTAGGTATATTCTAATAACAGGGAAAATGGTAGGACCTCGTTAAGTTTTATTAGCATAAAAGTACAGACTAGGTGGATGAATGCATTCCTTTAAGAACAGTAGTCTTATAAAAATATAGCAAGACCATTTCAATATAGTTTATGCAGTTACTATCACTTAAAGGTATGTGACAATAAGTAAGACCAGAGTAGATTCATAGTCTTTGTCCATAGGCGTGAGAAGTTCTGCATGTCTTATAACTTATTTTATAATTAGGCCAGCAGAGATGAAGGAAATACTAAGATCAGTTGCACTGTGCTTGTTCAGCTGGTATTTTTTTTGCGATCTTTCTTTTAGAAAGGGGAGTGAGCGAGGTCATATGTAATAAATTATTTCCCTGAGTTTTATCTCAGAGAAATGAAAGGTAAAAACTCTTTTATCAAGAAGGAACTGCTGTCTTTCCTCGCTTTTCACTTAGTTTCTTTCTTACAGCTTTTCTTTTGGGGAAGGATATGGCTTTGTTGTAGGGGTGACCCAAAATCTAGAGCTTGGCCATCAAAGTTCAGTAGCTGAATTTCAGCAAGGGGAAACACGGTACCCTGTCCTGCAGGCATAGTTATAGCAACTAAAAACGCTTTTCCCATATTTACAGGAACTGAAGTGGAATTTTCTAAGAATGTTGTGGTATATGCAGATTATAAAATATTGTGGAAGAGGCAGAAAAAGTATTTTGTCACTGGTGCAGCTATACATTTATGTCATTCTTTTAACGCTTGCTTGTATTAGATCAGGATATTTGCCAAAGGCAGTCTGGTAAATTTTTGGGCTGAGACTATGATGATCTGCCACATACCAACCCGTCCGGTATGAGTTGAAACTAAGTGATATGTAGGCAGAGCGGGAACCACTGAAATGCGCCTAGACAGGCTAGCATGAAAATTGATGTTTTCAGTTTTTGCAGGCATCGTAGCAAAGCAGTGTTTTGAACAGGCATTTTAATGCAGATAGAAGTTGCAGTGTGAATTTTTCAGAAGAGCTCCTTCAGGTGTGGGGAAAGGCATGAAGGTGCTTATTTTCAGAGAACCTCATGAAAGTAGCCGACGTCATGGATAAACTGAGGCAGGCCAGTTGAGAGAGGTTAGCTAGGGTAAGGATGTAAAAATATCAGCATGTTATACTATGGAGAAAATGAAGTTGCATGGGTAATACAGCCACGGCCTTTTTCTTCTTTTCTATTCTTGTGTGGGTTTTTTTTTTTTTTTTTTTTTTTTGTTGTTGTTGTTGTTGTTCTTTTCAATGGGGGACAGAAAAAGATTTGAGTGAAATAAGGAGAATAGCAAGGAACCTTAGTAGGAAGTTAAAAGGAATTAATGAATCTAATGATCTCACAGATAGATTGATAGGCCAGAAAACACAGCTTAGAGATAAGAAGATTTTTCTTATGGGGAAAAATGTGGTTGTAGCAGGAAAGAGAGTTTGGACTGAAGACATTTATGAAGACAAAAATGAAGACTGAAGACAAAAAATTATTTTGTTAATTTTCTCTTGATAGAAACTAATAGAATGTTTTGCAGAGAGGCGTAAAAGGCAGGAGAAACTGATGAGCAATGTAAAATGAAGAGGAGCTCGCTGGAGAGTTGTTTAGTTAGGAGCGTAGATTAACTGAAGGACAGGGTAATTTGTCGTGGCTTATGCAGTTTCCTTTTTATCTCCTTTTCCTTTAGATTTAATTTGAATTTAAAGATAATTGAGGCACCGGAAGATGGAGGCTTTCTGAAATTCTGTGCAACTTTTATATGAATAATAGCTATGTGCCATTATTTTCCACCTCTAGAACTACTGGATAGAAAAGGTAAATAGGGGAAAAGGGAATTTGTGGAAAATGGCACAAATTAAGGGAAAACGGCTGTTAAGATGTTGCTAGATGGCATCTGCATTCACAAGGCTTTAGGACCAGTATGAACTTCTAAGAGTTGGAAAAATACTGAAAAGACGGACAGTGGAAAAGAAACTTTATGGTAGGCTCTGTCTTCCATCATGCTCTAGAGAGCAAGTTCTCACTCGTATTTGGTTATCTCTGGTCAGCATTAATGAAGATTGATTGTCAGTGGCTATTTGGGTTTATTTAGGGGAAGGGTAGTTCCTGTTGTTAATGAGCTTCCTTTTATTTTCTTCGCTTGCATTAATTCTCTCTTTTACAGAAAATATAATGAGACACTCCACCAAATTGTCTGTGTTGATATAAATATATTGGTAGTCTGGTTCATGGTGGTTTTGCTAAAGACCTGAGAGGCCTGTAGTGGTGCTCTAACAAGACAGAAAGAATTTAATATTTTAAATTCTCTTAGAGTGAGGTTAGTGTATTTTTGGAAGGACAGGGGTAAGTTTGTTTCTCTAGCTTTAGACCTGTTTTGTTCTTTTCACTTTAAAACTGTATTAAGAAGTGCATTTGCAAGCAGAAGTGCTGTGCTGAAACATGATAGAGTTCTGGAAACAGAAACCTCCACCATTCAGGTTTTGTGCCTTGATGGCAATTTCCAGTTACTTTGCACCAGAAGCAGTATCTGCTGCACTGTTAGGGAATTGCATTGCATTTCTGTGCATTTCTAGCCTTGGCTTAGTGTCTTTGCTTCTCCAGCATTTCCATGAGATTTCATACACCCTTGTAATTGTGAGAGTCCTTTATTCCTTGTCCTGTGGTAGCTGAGAGAGAAGACACAGGCTGTGACTGTCCAGAAGTAGGCTGCTTGTAGCATCTTATCCTGCGCCTCAGGCAACATTGTGCAGACAGACTCAGTCAAGATGGATGTGTGAACTCGTGTGGATGTATTTCTGGGTTTTGTTCCTCTCTTTGAATATAATCTTTTTAGTGCTGAGCTAATTATGTAGTCTCAGTTTTACTGTTGAGTTAGAGTACCTGATCAACTCTCCAACTGTAAAACAGTTTGAAAATCAAATGTAGCTTACATGCAAGACCCAACAAAATTAGAAGTGTTAAGTACGTTTTGGCAGTTCACTTTTATTATGCCCAGTCCTCAAATGTACCAGCAGACAATCATCTGAATGTTAGTTATTTTTCACATGCTTATGTGATCACACAAAAAGTACATGCTAAAAAGAAGCAGATGGTGACAGATGGGGAAGGTTGAATAAGGTGGTTTTGGAAACCTAGAAAAATGCACTTCTGTAATAGTGTAAAAATAAAAATTCTTTGATCGCCAAGTTAGAATGAACAAAATAGAGTGCCCCCCCCTCCAAAAAAAAAAAAAAAAAAAAAAGACAAAACCCAACAAAAAAAAACCCACCACCCAAAAAAACTTTACTGACAAAAAGGAATGGAACCTATGAGCGTTCAATGTATATTTAGGAAGGTGTGCTATATAGTGTTGTTTATCTAAGGATAGAACATTAGTTTTTATAAGCCGGAGACTTGGAAAGGTGGTAGTTGTATTCTTTCTTCCTTTTAAAATTATGCATTCAAATCAGTTTTGTTCTGCGCTCCAAGAATGCTGTCAAAAGGGCCGTTCTTCAATGTCACATATTGGTAATGTTGCAGGTTGTGATAATGTTTTTCTTCTGATGTCACAAGAAAGACTTTTACCATCCTACTACAACAGTAAATAAATCATGTGTGTAATGGGGATACCTGTACAACTAGAGCTAATCTGTAGCAGGCAGCATTACCTCTTTGTCATATAGGCAAGTGTAAAGCTAAATAAGTAAAGAAGGTATAATCAACAAAAAAATACTGTCTTTTGTGTGTGGACTACCACATCCAAGGACCTCCTCTACTATGAAGATCGAAGATTTGCTTATTCATTTGCATTAGTTTAATGGAGTCTTCTGTATCTGTTGAGTTATATAAACAGAAAAGGACTCCTTGTTAAAAATTTCCAGTGATGAGATGTATTTTATTTCATAAAATAGAATGTATCTAACCTGATTAATACTTAATTGCTAAGTCTTCTACCAACACTGATGCCATAATTATTTTTTCTTTTTATATTTGAGTAGGTGTTTGTCTTAACCTATAGTATGAGACATTCCTGCTTCCTGGTGAGGCAGAATGCCTTACTTTTGATTATTGACTTTTGCTTAAAGCCAAAAAGCCCCAACTTCAGATAACTTGCACTCATTTTGCTGAAAGTATAGTTAGTTTGCTCAGTACCCAAACACTGTAGTTATGTTGTTGTGCTTTGCTTAACTAATTTTCTGTTGGCTTCAAAAGGGTAGTTCAAGTTTATTTACTTTCTGTTTGCCTAGATGCTTTGTGCATAATCTGATTCTTTGCAGAGGCACAATAGAATTTATTTTACCTGTGGAAATGTGGTTTAGTGTTGGCATGTGCTCTTGAACAGCTGCCTGTTGTATATTTGGCCACATTTTATTTCTGGGTGAGGACCAGTGGAGGGTGTGAGGAGGAATAGCATTTTTGCCTGAAAATATTTTCCCTTTTGATTTATGGGAGATTCACAATATGTATTTTTCTCTTTACACTAGAATTCTAAGTACCAAATTATTTTTTTTACCTCAAAAGGAAATGAAAATGCAAAACTTGTTTTATCTTGAAATGCTAGCAACTCATGAAAATTCAAATGTGGTCTTTTTAATGTTTTGTTGTCACTTACTGTATTTTAGTGTACCACATTGTGTCATCTTATGCTCCTAAGTCATCACAAATGCTAGTGATTTGAATTTGGGCGTTTTTGTCAGCTTGGCATTGCCAGCGGGGCCCTGAGATGAACATGATGGAATGTGGACAAGGCAGGGTATCCAGAGCAGAACATCATTTACTGGCAATAACTAGTATCAAGATCAAAAGATGGGGAGTATTTACATGGGGGTATGAAAGCATTGCTCAGTTACACATACAGAAGAGTTGCTGCAACAACAGATAAATTAGCACAAGAGTTAGACTTCCTCCTGAAGCCAGATAACCAATGATGTAACAACAATTTGAATTTTCATGCAATCTGGTTAATCTCACCAGACACAAAAACTAATTGTCCACATGCAGTATCAGACTTCTCAAGGGGAAAGATGTAACAAATATGCAAAAATAATAAAACAAACAAAAGACTAGAAAACAGATGAGCTCTGCACTGCCCATAAATAAACTGTTGTATTCAAACCAGAACTTTAAAGGAGAGAGAAATTTTCTAATAAAACCCACATTTTTTGTAAAACTAAGTATGACATTTCTTACAAAGGCTGTCTTAATAACATGCTTGAAGCTTTTTTTCATTAATTTTTATTTAATCAATGCAAACATTATTTCCATCTCAGCAAAAGCCTTTAGTTTTACCAAAGGCAATGAAGCATAAACGAAAGCTGAACAAATGCTGTTTCACATCAGTAAAAATTCAAAATCATTTCAGGAAGAATTAGCAACCAGCAAGACAAATCCCAGTATTTTCATTATTTATTACTTCTTACACATCTTGCGTCTTATGGCAGTGTGTGTTATGTAGAGTGCTGCTAGTGCAGTGATAATTAATACAGATATAAACAGGTCTGCAGTTTTTCTCCCAATGGTAGAGTTGTTAGAGTTACGAGAGATAAGTGCCATCTTTCTGTAGATTGAAATAATCTTTTGCTTTTACTTGCTGCCTTCGATGAAAGGTATCTGTTAATTCTAGAACAGAGTTATTTTAGTGTTCTGGTGGTTTTGGGTTTTTTTTTTTGGTTTTTCTTTTTTTTTTCTTTCTTTTTTTTTTTTCCTTTTTTTCTTTTTTTTTTTGATTGCCAGGGTTGCCATTGACTTCTTACAGTCCTTTGTTAGAATACTTTTTTCCATGTGCAATAGCTTACCTCTTTTTTTTTTTTTTTTTTTTTTTTTAAATTACCTTTTAAATTCTGCTGAAGTCAGAGTCCCTTGTAGGAAGTTAAACGCATTAATTAGTATTGCATGCTCTTTACTTTAGAAGGCTTTGCTTAATTCACATTTATACCAGAATGTATCATTTCTGATGCAGCACAAGGTGTGCCAGCAAATAAAAACAATTTTAGTTTGCTTTTTTTTTTTAAGGCTACATAACAAAGAGCTAGATAAGATGAGGGAAAACTCTAGTATAAAAATGTATTAGGAAGATAGTCTGCATTAGGACCAGAAGTAAAACAGCAGGGCAAGCCAGGAAGAAAATGGAGAAAAATTAGCTGCAAAAATTAGAGCAGTAACAGAAAACTTCCTGCCTTGACTGAATTCTCAGGTATCCATTTCCCAGGGTATCTATAAACTTGACGTTTTGTCTTTTCACCTCTGTACAATAAAAGCAATGAGCATTCATTCGAGTTGTTTTTACTGTTGGCGCAGCAATACTTTAAGTGTTCATACCAAGATACAGTTATAGTAACTAGATTTCTATAATACTTGGCAAACGTGCCTTTCTGCAGGAAGGACTTTAATACATTTGGATAGAAGTCTGCTTCTATAAAGAAATGTGTATTACCTTTGTTCACTGGTGTTGGATTATAAACTTTCTCGTTGTAGTTGTGACAACAATAGATAGAAAGTTCTAGGAAATACACATTTTAACTTTTGTTGAATAATACGTGGGTGAATATTTGTTTAGCGGACCAACACTGTAGCAATAAAAATGTGTGAAGGGTTACCAGGAATGCTTAAGGAACATACACTCCACCTGAACTGCAAGGTTAATTGAAAACAGTTTTTTCCCCTTAAATTAACAGTACATTGGTACATCCAAGTTCTCAGTTTTCTTTCACAACATAGGTGTGCAGACAGTTTGTTTAGATGTTTAAATATTTTCCCATCTGTTCTGTCAAAATTATTGATTGAGCAACAAGCTATTTGTAATGTCCTACCACAAAGTCTATATCTAATGTATTAAGAGAAACCATAACTAGGTCAACAATGTAATTGCTTTTCCAATGAGTTGCCTTGGTTATCTAGCACAAAGTACGAAACCAATATTTTGATATTGTTCTTTTAAAGATAAAACTCAATGCTGACAACCCTTTGTGGAAGATTAACAATGAATTGTATGAAGCCTTTCATGCTCAAGGTTATTGCTAAATTTGCCTGTGTTTTCAGAGTCCAGGAGTTTACAGCAACTAACTACCATTTAGAGATCTGTGGGAAATACATTTCTTCTTTGTGTGAATTTCTGCTGTATAACCAAAATCTCTTCCAGAGGCTGCCCATCAGGGATGTTTTGTTACCAAAAAAATAAATAATAATAATAAAAAAAATTTAAAAAAGAGCCGTAAAAACAGTATTAGAGGGATTTTTCTACATTCAGCTCAGTTTTTGTCTGAGGCAGTCACACCTTGTTCAGTATTCTCTGGTTAGTGGAGTATCAGGGAATCCTAGTTTCACTGAAGGCAAGGAGAAATACATGATTGACCTAAGGTAGTCACAGACTCCACTTTTTATACGGCGCTAACCTAAATAATCTTATTTTCACAGAATCTTGTAAAAGCATTGCATGTGTTTGTATCGACTACTCTTTGGCTGACTCAATTAATTGCCTGCTTCCTAAGTCTCTGTACTAAGCCCTTGTAAATAAGAGTTTGCAGATGTGTCTCAAGCTGCTGCCTCCCAAAAAACTTTCAGCTCTACTGAAGAAATAGAGATGGTAAAAGATATCTTTTCACTGGTTTTCACCATAAAAATTAAATGGACATCAAATTCTGTGGACTGTATGTTAGACTCTTAAAAGAGTGATGTACCTAAAGCAAAGGATACCTGGAGATGCATTGACTGATAAACCTCAAGATGAAAATGTACCACCACTTGGTGAGGTAGAGGAGGAAGGCTTTTTAATGGATTTTGTTTTCTGGGAGAGAGAAAACTTTCAGTGGTACTGATGACTTTTAGTAATATTTTTGAGTCCAAGACACCGGACTTTTCAGCAGTGGGGAATAGTATTAGAACATTGCTTTTTTTTTGCCAATAAAGCAAATACAAGGATCTTTTTCTTCTCTG
Source organism: Phalacrocorax aristotelis (assembly GCF_949628215.1). Lineage (NCBI taxonomy): Eukaryota > Metazoa > Chordata > Aves > Suliformes > Phalacrocoracidae > Phalacrocorax > Phalacrocorax aristotelis. The sequence goes on from NC_134278.1 coordinate 121,148,447, forward strand.
ATCTGTAGTTACTTTTCAGCAAAATGAATTGTTATGTGTGAGGGGCAAACAATTGAATTACTGTGATCTTACTGTGATCTGCCACGTGTTTGTGTTGTCTTAGTCATCACAAAGGCAAAGTTCAGGCTGTGAAATGAATTTTTTATTTGGCAGGTAGGGCTTGGTGGTCTTTGCTCTGTGTATCAAGCACTGTCCCACTGTCATTGCCACTATTCTTTGCCACTATTGTCATTGCCACTATTCATTGCCACTATTGCCACTATTCTTGGTCATTGCCAAGAATACTCTCCAGAAACCCCAAGGTGTGCAGAGACAGCGGAGTCACTAGAGAATACTTTGTTTTCCCTTGTTATAGTAGGTATTCCTGCTATCTCAGTAAATTTAAAAAGGAGTTGAGTTGCCTTTTGACAACAATACAAATGAAAGTTTTAAGGTAAATAAATAGCTTTTTCTTAGCTGAAGTACAGTATTGTCCAGTGCCTCTAAAACATCCATAAAAGCAGTGAAGTACCTGCACGTGCCTGGAAGCAGATGCCTGGCTATTGTTTCTTGCTTATTAGAAAGTGTGTATGTTACTTAACCTCTTGCATATTTATTTAAGACTAGAAAAATAACAAACTTCAGTAGCACCTCTGCAGCTTTTTTAAAAGCATCCATATAAACCCAGGCTGTGTCCTCGTACTGCAGGTGTAGGTGTAAGTTTTAGAGGAGTGTCAATGCCTGGAAAAACTGCAGCGGTTTCAGCGCAGCAATGAGTTTATGGGCATAAACTTTGGAACCCTCTTGTACTGCTGGAGTGCTTTAGAGAAATACAGGTTGGGAAAAGAATCAGGCCCTTAATCTTCCCAGTAAGGGAGCATGGCTGCTGCGGCTGTCTGTGTGCAGGAATAACTGGCGGAGCCAGCGTAACTTCTGTGATGTAACTTTGGGGCAGAGATTGACAAGCGTTTCTTTCTGCAGCAATGTTGCATCCGATGCTGCCTGCCCTGGTGTCCTCACTTGCGCTACTACAACTGTTCATGTGGCAAATGAGTGCCTTAGGTCAGAAAAATTGATTCAGGTGAAAAATAACCCAGGGTGAAACTTTTTTCCCTTTTTTTCTTAGTACTGGTCTAGTCTCTGATGTGGTGTGTTGCATAGTTTTGGCAAGGTAAGGCAAGATGTGGAGAGGGAACAGAAACAAGAGTGTGAATTAGGCTGGCACTCCCTCTGAAAGAACCAGTTGTTGAACTAAAGCCCTAAAAACAAATGGAGTAAAATTCCCCCAAGTAATTAAAATTATGGTCTTTTTTCGAGTTTTATTTCCTATAATCTATGTCATCATCTGATTGAACTGCCGTCAGCCCGCCTCCTGCTTTACTCAACACCAGGGAGTCACCTGGGTGCAGTGATGATGTGAGGTGTAAAACAGGAATGAGTGACTATAAATGTTATCTGCACACTGAAGTCACGTCGTGCTGGAGCTCTCATTTCCTAAAAACTTACCTAGATCTTGAGACGGTGGCTTGGGATTTTGGCACCCCACGTGTGTGAAGCAGGTGCAGTAAGGGAAGTCATGTGTCTGAATGATCTGATTGTTTAAACAAATTTTGTGGAAGAAAGCACGTAACTTCATCTTTACTTCATGAAAATGCACCTGACTGGAGTCAGGTCTCTCTGTCTCAGCTCATTGTAGCTGCACTTTCAGTAGCTTATGAGTTCCATGTAATCCTTCTGTGTGATACCCCTAGAAAATATCAATATATTACTTTACAACAGATACCAGAATGGTTGAGCTTGTGCCCTTTGTGATGGTTTTGGTCGGCCTGTTGCCTTTCCTGCTGTGACCTTGAAGGGACTGGGTTGTTAGGACAGTCTGTTTGCTTGAAGACAGATCTGTGAGTCCTTACAGGCGTGGACAAGAATTGGCTGGAGTTGATGGAGGCAGCTTTTAAGGCAAGTGCACAAAGTCCAAGAGATCAAACTTCCCACTGTGTCTGTGCCTGGCTAGGTGCTTAGGCTGGTACCCCATATACACAGGGGTACCCCAGAAATACTGGAGGGACAGCAATATCAGTCCTCACATCCAAAGGAGACATTTCTAAAAGCAGGTATCCACCTCATGTCAGGCAAAAGATTGAATTATTCATAGGTACAAAGCTCGCAGCTGTGTGTCGTGTTCATTTTAGCACTGGGTTGAAGCTTTCTTGACCTATGTTCAGTGTAATTAAAAATAAATCCCTCAAATCCAAGAATTGTTTGGAAAGGATTCTGTGATGCTGGGGCAGTGTGTATAGACATGTTCTCGTGCTTGCCCTAATTGTATGGATTTGGTGGTAGGAGCTGCTGGTCTCCAGCACTTCCATTGATTTGTCACAGTCTACAAATTCTGGAGTTTCTTAACACTATGAGGAGTAGAAATGACTTAAAGAAATAATTGTGTATATTTACCATGAATGAATTGTGCACAATTTTATTACATTTATATTAAAATAAGTTGAGATGCATTTTGCTTGATTGATGCTATTTTCAGGCTGTTTTTCTTTTGCCTAAATGAAACCTTTTTGATGCTCTTGCTTGTCTGGCTGGCTGTAAACCAGGTATTTAAACAAAAATAAAGAGTTGCCAGTTTTGCCAGCTGGGGATGAGAACCCGGCTGGTGATATGCGGGTTCGGGAGGCAGTTAATCCAGCTTTTATGCTTTTTTATGATTTTATGTAAAAAGAGGTTAAAAATCACATTTGGCTCTTTCTTTGTACCACTGTTTTGTTGCTGTTGTGGGACTGCAGTAAAAGGTTGCTCATACTTTTTATTATTATTAGGTGAAGCCCTGAATAAATTAGGTAAAGCCCCAGATACAGTTCGCTTTAGCTATTGGCCATGTGATTTGCCTTGTTCAGAGAATGTTTTGTCTTCCTTTTGCCTTCTTCTATAAATCACACATGCAAACCACACCTCAGCTTACTTGTAAGAAGAATCTACCACTGCCTCACAATTTTGTATATTTCACTAGCTTCAAAAGAGTAGCTCAGTGTACAAATAGGAGAAATGATAACGGTGCAAATACATAATGCTTTGATTCTATGGCAGAAGAAATGGTGATTTAAAGACAAACATCACAGATTTCACATACAGTTTTTCAGCAAATAGCTTGCAATATGCTCAAACTCATAAAACATTCAATTAATTTTAAAATGCAGGAGTTAGTTGGTTTTTTCATATGTACTTATTCGGATAATTTGTTGTATTTTACACTTTCCAAAATTTCACCCTCTATTTGGAAATATCAATGATGTAACGAGTCTGTGTGTTTTGGCACAGATGTAAATAGTATGTGTTAATGTGCTAATATTTATGATTTTTTAATCTTATATACACGAGAGGGATTTGTAATACACTTCTCATCATGTTTCTACTACTAATCCTTAAGGACAGTGAAAACTAGGAATATGAATGCATTGATTACTGTGGGATTGTCAAAACTGCCAAACTGAATCAGATTGCATTTTGTTTCTGCTAAAAGCTTGTACCAGATATTTCAGAGCAGGGTTGGGGATTTACTGGGGGAGAAAGAGGAGAGGCAGGTAAAAGAGCTTGACGGACCTTGTTAGGGCTGGCTAGGGTAGCGTATCCTATGATGTGGTCATGTCCCCTTAGTGTCCCCAGATGGGTGAGGACTGCATTTGCCCTTGCTTCAGAGGAAATTATAGGAAGTCATCTTACACTTTTTAGACAGTCGCAAGATGATGTGCTCATAGAAGAAGTTTATTTCTGATCTGTTAGAGATTGCCTTATTCATTAAAGCCTGAAGGCTTTACTACATGTCACCAGATTTTCACTACTATATATCAAAATAACCGTTCCTGTGTGTCTACTTACAGATTGAATCTGGGTGAGCTCTTGGTGGTGGTGACTGGATGTGCCGGTGTGTTGTAAAAAGTGTTTTGTTTTCTGTGGATTAGGTTTGGTTTGGCTTTGGTTGGGTTTGTTGTTTTTTTTAAAAATTTTAAATCAGTCCTACATGCTGCCTTTCAGAATCTGCCTTTTAATGATACTGAAACAATTCTTTGTAAAGAATTATTTCTTTATATAGTCCAACTATATTAGTTGCATTTCTTTGATCTTTCTAACTGTTTATTGTTTAAGTCCAATTTCCTGTTTTAAGGTTTTTGCCTCTTTAATAGATCTTTCTGCAGCAAATATTGGCAATTTGGCACATAAAGTTGTAGTGCCTTCTGTATTACCATTTATTAACTTCTGTCTTCTTTGAGCGAAAGGGTATGATCTTCTAGAAATTCACAGAAATTGGAATCATATCTGTATATATTCAGTAGCCTTCGGTTTCCTTATTGCTTATAGTTTCATTATGGGTGTATGCTGCTGTTATGTTGTCTCCATTTCTGCAGTTTAATATGAAAGTGTATTAAGGTCAAGACGCACTGCTTAGATTCCTTATTCCAGTTCTCTGGAGCTGCTGGGAGAAGGGCTGTGGGGTAGGTTGTTTTTAGGCACACTATTGGAGGTATTATGTTAACAAATTATATCAGTGTTACCATATTTCTACAGTCATATAGTATCAAATACAGTAGTCTCTTGGTAAACTTAGTATCATATAAACATTGTCATATTTCTTTGCGTTAGCACTGTTCAGCTGCTTGGACTACTAATGAAACTGTCATGAGAAACTCATTGAGGACTTTTAGTATAAACAAAGATCATAATGAAGCTAAGCCCATCTTAGTAACATTAAGGTCTTTCTGAATTTGAGGCTTTATTCTTACAGGTGGGGCAAGGAGAGAGGAAGTGGCTGAGCAAGGAGGTGCTTCACTTCTCCCAGGAGAACGCTAACCAAGGCAGTAGTGCCCATAGATGAAGTGTCTCCTTCTAAAACTGTGTACATTATAAATGGGATGGTAGAGGACTTAGGAAAGGGGAAAATGCAGTCATGATCATTTTGATCATTGTGAATTTTATATTTTCCCTTCAGCAGTACAGTCCCTGGTATGCCTGGAATTTCATTGAGCTCAGCTGTGTGGGTCAGTACTGCATTTGCATGTATTGAGCCAGGTTCTGGGAGTCCTTGGAGCACACTGTAAAAATAAAGTCTTGGAAACACATTCATACAGAGGTGCAGAAAATAGAGTGAAATGATTGTGTCTGAAATAGTGCATGTCTTACAGCGGGTTTTGGTTTCTGTCTTAGGTGTTGGAAGATAATGACTATGGTCGTGCAGTGGACTGGTGGGGATTAGGAGTTGTCATGTATGAAATGATGTGTGGAAGATTACCGTTCTACAACCAAGATCATGAGAAACTGTTTGAACTGATACTAATGGAGGACATAAAATTTCCTCGAACTCTGTCTGCAGATGCAAAATCATTACTATCAGGCCTACTGATAAAGGATCCAAATAAGCGGTAAGTGAAATTCCTTGGGTATACGGGCATAATAAATACCCTAATTATACTGAGTAATGTAAAAATAGGCCAGTGGTGCTTGGTCTTCCTGCCTGAATGTCCTTATGGCCTGAAGGAAAGGGCCATATGCAGCCATACCGTCTCAGATTTCCACTTTTTCAGTACAGCAATGATATATAAAGTGAGTTTAACAAGCAAAAGGGGAAAAGGCATGTGGAAGAGAACACATATTTAATCATTCACAGGAAACATAGGGATCTTTTCAGGTTTAGATTGTGTACTGGAACTAAGGGAAAGTTCTAAACCTTTTTTCACAGTATGACTTAACCCTGAGTTGACTGTAGTGTTTCATGGGGACTACACCAATTTTTTCTTGGAAGTGATCATGCCAGGAGACATGTATAGACAGCCAGAGATAAATTTTATTAGGGCACTTAAACAGATCACATATTGGACCCCGTAAACTAGAAACTTGTGAAAGAATACATCTTCTGAGTGAAATTTAAATACAGTGGTTTGAAACCAAGTCTCACCTAGCTGCTGCTTGTGCCCTTTTGTGGTGGTCTTTTCCCTTTGGGGTTGTTGCCGAGGAGAGCCATTTTCCAGTGGCTCCTGCACTGGACTAACAGTGTCCATTGCCCTCTGGTTCTCAAACAAATCTCTGTAAATTAGTGAGATTTGTCTGTAGGTCCCCTCTTTTCTCCAATCTCTCTTTTGTTCTTTTGAGTCTCTTGGCGTGTGTTACAGCTGCAAGCGTCCTTCTGTCTGTCTCTCTTCTCTAGTCCTCCTTCAACCTGTTTGTTCTCAAGAACTTTTCAGCAGTGGGCATTGCTCGCTGGCACTCAGGGCAGGACTGGTTGCCGCGTCTCTCAGAGATTTGCCTGCACGCAGCTGAGTGCAGCAGCCAGGACAGCGCAAGCGGTCAGCCTTTCTGCTGCTGCCCAGCAATGCCTGTTTAACTGAATTTACTGTATGCAGTAAAAGCAAACTGTGACCACCCTACCAAATACATGGAGATTAAAATAAAAATTTGTTCCTGTAACAACTCCTACTGCAGTTTAACATCCAAACAGTCTGACCCATCAAATATATTAACCTTTCAAACGGAAAAGATACTTCCCTCAAATTAATCTTTGCAGACAGTAGTGTTTATTAGACTTACATTTACAAGCTTATTCATATTCAGGTTCCGGTGTTAGCTAATGCTAAATAGGGTGGGAGCACGGAGGTTAACTGCAACTCATCTTTTCTCTGAGCAGCTGGGTGGGAAGATATTGAGAGAAGGCTGGAGAGTGCAGGCTAACTGGGATGCTTAGTAGAGACATAGAGAATTTTACAATGAGTAGTTGAGAAACAAAGAGGAATACAGCTTGGAAATGAGAATAACTTTATACCCAGTTACTGTAAGACTGAGGTAGTAATACAAAATATTTTTGTAATTTGGCAGCAGGGTAATACCAATACAGACCTTTTTTTCTTGTTTGTGGGAATTACTGCTCCTTGCAAAAAATGCTTTAGAGAGGAATTTGTCTTACTGAAAAGGTTGCTTTTAAAATTTGTCTTTGTATCTTTAGCAGTTCCTTTTAATGAAACAGAAACTACTTGTATCACTCTTCTAATCAGTATTTAACATGTATGGGCTGCTTGTTCAGTTAAGATTAGCTTTTTGTCTGTTGCAACCTTTCTGTTAGACCAGTAGGATAGCTGGTCTCAACAAGTAGTTAGATGAGAGCTGAGCAGTTCTGAAAGTCCATGTGCTGTTGAAGGAGGCAGAGGTTCCCTTCACTGGATGTGTGGTTCCTCCTCCACCAACAGCAGCAGCTCAAGGGAGCTCACTAAACTTGTTGAGTCAAATTTGACTTGCTAACGCAACAAGAACCAGCCAGTTCTTTCTTGATTTCTCACTGCAGAGTTAGTTTTCTCCCAGGTCAGTGAGCTGACTCAGCTCACAGTTGTTGGTGGGAATGATGCTGTAGATGTAAGTGAGAGGGGAGAGGTATGGGCAGGGGTGGGACCCTCCTCTTTTGGCAGCAGTGACCACTTCCATGAGCTCCAGTCACCTTGGACAAGTTCACTCTGCCTTATGATTTGCCAGAGTCTGGCTTTGGCAAGCCATGGGCCACAGTGAATAGTGTGGTTCTTTACAATGGCCTTTAAATAACCTTCTCAGCAGGCCTACAATTTATTAATTTATACTAATTGACTCAGATTGAGACTATTTTATGGTAATTGGTTAATTGTTACAGCACCCAGATGCAACAGCAGTGAACACTGTATAAAAATGATGTGTGAGTCATTACTGATTCAGTGCCTGGCACCTCCTTGGCAAAAATTTTACATCAGCATTGTTTGGTTGGTTTGGGTTTTTAATAGTGCCAGAATGTTAGTTCATCTTTCAAGAAAACTAAACTTAAGTATGTTTTTTAAATGAATGAATTATTAAAAAAGCTCATTGTGGACAATAGTGAACAGTTGGATTAATCAAATAGAATAGACCACAGCATGGATACTTCTACTATCACATTTTCTCTCAAGATCACATGAATTCATATTAAACAGGTAAGATTTACATATTAGGTGGGTGAGAATTGCTCCCAGAGAGTCAAAAACAAATGGTCACTTTTCTAACCATTACAATAACCTAATCTCCCTTTAAGAGTAAGTCTTGTTTAATGTGAATTTTTTTCCCCACTCTCTTTAGACTTGGTGGAGGCCCAGATGATGCAAAAGAAATCATGCGTCATAGTTTCTTTGCTGGAGTAAACTGGCAAGATGTATATGATAAAAAGGTATGTCTTTATATGTCATTGAACAATCTGGCTTCTGCAAGGTGGTTTCAACTGATAGTCATAGGACTGCTGCTCTTTGAAGTTAGTCATGTTTTTCTTTGCACCTTTTTGTGTTAATACAAATGAATTATTCTAAACTTTGGTTTTTCATTTATAATTTGTCAGTGGGCCACAAATAAATTTTGCAAACCAACCTAAATTCAGCAAAGACTTCTTTTGTTATGTAAATGTGCAAATCTTTTCCTTTCCTCTTTTCTTCCTGGGCCTTCAAGAGAAAAGTAGCTATATGACTCAAGATAATGTGAGAAAATGTAATAGAAGTTTATCCTGAATTGTCTTTTTACTTCTGCCTTTTATTGAAAAATTGTTTTACGGAAATAGGAAAATGAAGCGATTGGAAGGGACTCGTAGGAAAAATCTACTTTCTGATTGTTTGTGTTTAAGTAGAAGTCTTTTTCAAACTTATTTTTTGAAGAGATAACTAAGAAAATTTAAATAGCATTAAAACACTGAGCCAAAACAGCTTGTGGAGAAAGCGAGTACTGGGAATTCAACTGGAACAGTTTTCTCTAAACCCAGTCCTGTTCCTGTAATGATCAACACTTTGGGGGATGATTTTAGAAAATGAATTTATCTTACTCAGTAGTGAAACTCAATTTGACTTAAGTTGTTTTATATACAGAAGCTGATTTTATCTCAGTACTTGTGTTAAGAATTTACTTGTTGCTATAAACCCCTTCTATTTTGATAAAGTCTTTTTTTTCCCCCAACTGTTTTACATTGTTAATCTGCCAGTTGAGCTGCGTAATTTTAAAAGCTAGAATTTTTTCTCCTTTTTTTGTTTTGTTCAAATAAAAGGAAAATGGAAGACATACGAATGAGCAGAATATGTTTATGCTACAATGTCAATGATACAAACTGTTTTTTCAGTTGTTGTTGAACTGGAATTTTAAAAATATGTGGTTGTTGATGTGGTACTTCTCTGACAAATACCGGAATTGAAATAAGAGCCTGTATATGATGATACAAAATATGGTATTCTGAAGTTACTTGATACAAGTGTGATTTTTCCCTGGCAGTATCACGCGGTTTCAAGAAACTCTAAAATAAATAATCAGAGCAAGTACATTAATCAGGTTACTTTTTGAGCTCAACCACTGGTTGGTTATGTAAGGACATTGCGGAGAAGCACTTTGAGGATAACATCAAAAAATACACGTTGAGGACCTTTCTGGAATTTAAAAAACCTCACTGAAGTCGATTGGATGTCAGTGTACTAGGAGTGGGTGAGAAAGAAAAAGCTGTTACATTACTCTTGCTCTGTTGAAAAAGATTTCTTAATTATTTTACATTAGAAGTGCAGCTCTCAATTCTACACCATGTTCAACATCATATTTAGTTAAGAAAATATAGATATTCTTAACTTTTAAGCATACGCTTTGAATCTTTCCAAATCAACATGGCAGATGTCTTTCAGTCAAGATATTATTCTGAGCTACTAAAATAAAGGAGGTATTTTGCAGGTATAAATACATTTTTTTATATATATATACACATATATATAGAGTTATATAAGTGCAGGTATTTTGCTTTTATGCTCATGGAGGTGGATATGTCTTATTGGAGTATTGTAACTAGAGAAATTGTAGTCATTCAGTGTCTACTCTGTCCACTGCTGTTTTGAGAAAGGAGTGAAAAATCAGCTGAATTTCCTCAGTTGAATGGTTAACTTCAAGGATCATAGGAATTGCTTTTGTGCAATATTGGCACAGAATGTGCTCTTTATAGAAAAATAACTCGTGAAAATGGCTTCTGCCAGTATGTTTTTCTGTTTAATTAAAAATAGTTTTGTTCCTATTACAAAGGCATTTGTCTGGTTGTTTAAAATACCCAGTTGTTCCTTTTGCACACATAGTCTTACCAGTTCTGTGGTATGCAGAGCGAGACTGTGCTCTGAAATATAAACTTCAAAGATAATAATAAGGTTAATGAACTTTCACTGAGTATGTTTATGAGAACACTTATATGAATATTTTTGAGGCTTTGATATTCTAAAATAACTCAGGAGGAATGTGCATCAAACAAATTTGATTTTCAAATAGATTTATTCTGTGCTTGCTTCTGTTGCTGTTTATTATTAGTAGTATGGTCTTCAGTGGTAGGGTCACTTGATGAAATTGATAGTTGATGTAATTATTTGCAGAGCAAAAATATTTCACAGTATCCTTGCCTGAGGTTTATGCACCATGAAACTGTAATTTGCTGGCTACGTTTGGGGAGTGCCTTTCTGTTAGCAATGAAAGAACTGAAGTTCACGTTCAGAGTAATGGAAACAAAAAACTTGTGTGTATGCCAGGTAGTTGCTGGGCGATAGTTTTGTACATGTGCACACTATGCTCCTGCGCCACTAATGTTACAATTTTTACTAGAGATTAAGTACATCTCTGTACTTACTAGGTTATCACTTTACTGGTGCGATCAGAGACAGAATTAGATATCTGTAAACTTTAGAGTATTTAATGCAATGACAGTATCTATGTCAGGTCAAATGGATCCAAATAGTCAAGTGGAATCATTAGCTCTCTGATACTGCTAACTAATTAAACTAATTTGGTACTACACAATGATATTAAAATACTGTATGGTACACTGGAGCAGAGAAGGTCGTTGCCTTTAAATGAAAAATGTATAGTAGTTAGCATTTGTGATCAGATGTATTTATTTTTGGCAGAAAAACCATGAGGGCATATGAAAGAGAGCAGCCTGTGCCAGGCTCTTCCTGTGATCATCTCAGCCCTGATGAGTTTTTATCTCTGTGCCTGAGTATGAGAAATTGAATAGTTTGGCAAACTCTGAAGACTTCAAAAGCCCATGTACTTCTAAATAAAATATTTGTTTTATTTTTAGCTAGAATCAGGAAGCTTGTTGAAATTTCTGTTACTCATTTAAGAATTGTTTTAGCATATTTTTATTTGCATTGCAGAAATATTCTGAAGTTGTTGGATGTTCTGTCTAGGGTCTTTCACTGAACAAAAACCACATGGGCATTAATTTAAAGGTAGGAATTTGGGTACGTCTTTAGGCTTGCAGCTTGAAGCACTCCGGTAGCCTCATGTCAAAGGAGAACCAGACCTTTTAGCGAAGCCTGGGTTTCCTCCTGCACGTAATACAAATGAAAGAAGAAGAAAGAAATGGTACAGGAATTTGAGCTCAGATACATATATCTTCTTCTGATTTCTGACAATACCTCCGATTGTTCCTGAAGCAAATCAGGTTGCGCTAACAAATTGATTTGTTGGTACTGGGAAGGGAGCAGGGGCAAGAGGCAGTAGTGGTTAAAGCTGGCGTGTCTGACTTTGCTGCAGGCGCAGCACTTGCGAAGGCACCTATCTCAGTGTGGAGGCAGTGGCTTTCAGCATGAAGCCTGAGAGCTGCAAGAAGCTGTGCCTTACCCTTCAGCTGTGACTCTCTTTGCTTTACTTAAGACTCAACAACAGCAGATGATGAAACCCCATGATTGAAGCCCTGGGTTCAGGCCTGGCAAAATCTGCAATGTTACTATAATCTTAAATGCACGTTTAAGTACTTTTGTGTATCAGATTTTAAGGGAAAGGGCAGGAGGGAAATAGGAAAACACCAACATCTGGTTTTAGGCCATTGCTGTTTGAGTCGTACTATTTTTGTACAGTTATCTGCAGTGCTGCAGTGCAACAAAGCCTGTAAAAATGACCCTTGTTACTTGCTTTTGTGTTGTTGCCATGTGAAGTAGTAAAAAGATCAGAAAACTGCTAAGCAGTCTGATCTTTTCATTGTGTTTCCAGTGATACTTTAAACTATATATGCAGACCTAGTGGTTGATTACCACTGCTTCCCCCAGCTGCTTGAATTTACAGGGAGGAAAACATATATAAGGGTGCCTGATTCTTAAACTTCTGCTGTAGTCCTGGGGGTTGTCGTTTCTCTCTGTCCATTGTATCACTTGGAAAACAGTTTGTCCATGGGCAAAACCCCCTGCTGAAGCCTGCCTTCCAGTGGATTTGTGCTGTGTGTCCTTCTACCATTGAAATCCCAGCCTTCCTCTGCCCCCTGCCTAGGACCACCGCATGCAGTGTCCTGCCAGGGTCCACGGGGTATTTCCAGCTCCGGGCCGTGCTGCGACTGCTGTCCAGGCAGCAGGCTGCCTGCTTCTGGGCTGGTATGGACGAGCCAGTCCCTACACGAATGCTTACTGACTGGCTTGAAGCTCAACTCAAATGACTGTCTTACCTTCAGTGGAAACTCTAGTTGCAGGGGGGGATGGACAGGGATGTCTCTCTCCTAGTCAGTAAACTAGATTCAGAAATTCTGTGGGAAGTGTATACGTACTTAGTCTTTTCTCCATCATGGTGTGTTTGCCCAGCCATTAGGAGTTTGTTAGGGAAGGATGTACAGACTGATGGAGTGCATAGTCTCATCAGCTCCTGTTCCCTTTGGTAACTGAGCTAATATCAGAAAAAGGACAAAAACTATTGCTAGGAAGGGAAAGTCAGTATTTTAAAGGACTTACATATTTTTAATTAAAATATTGTTGGTGAGGATCTAGTGTTGAAAGACTGAACTAAGGTTTTGTGTTGTTTGTATCTCTGCATGATTTTTAGGGTCACCAAGCACTGACAGGCGCTTAAAAGATGTATAAATAAGGGAACATGTATTGACAGATACACATCAGAAAACTAAAAACCTTTGAGACAAGCTTTGCTAGTGTCCTTTAAAAATGTTTTATTGTGGTATTTTGTAAGTTAATGGACTTCAGTTTATGTGAAAATAGACTTTACTTGGAATGTCGTTTAGCAAGTTCGCTAGTTTGTTAATACCTATACATTTTTTTTTTTTGAGTTGAGAAGTCTGTTTGAGAATTGTGACATGTTTTCAGCACTTCCAGCTGTGCATGCTTGTGGTGAAATAGAAAGGCATGTTTCAGTGATGCAACCCCTTCTCACAGTATAATTTATTTTTGCGACCATTCTGATTTAGCTAATCTGTCTCTTGCAGTTTGGTTCTCCAAGAAAGTTCAAGGTAGATGAAAGTTTGATTTCTGGAGATTAAATCATGAACACTTAATTATCACGTCTTAATTAACTTTCATAGTCAGAAAGAACTGTAACATTTGACACAATTTTTGACATGTCAGACAAAACTAGCTGAAAATTGTTGAAATACATCATATGATGACAATACATTATTGAAAAACCTGTTTTGTCATTATTTTTATAATATGTTTTCAAAATACATAAGCTGTGAGAAAAGCAGAATTAATCTCATAAATTGTAATTTATTAATAAAGGAAGAGGCTTACATATTGGGATGTGGCAGTGGTTTCTTTTAATTGGACAACTTGGAATGTCATACTGAAGTTGAACCATAAGCAAGGTTCAAATAGTTATTCCTTATGAACAAAACCTGAAATTGAACAACAGTGCTCACTCTTTAGTATTTATACCATACTTAAAGAATTAGTGTGTTTGGGACTTTTGAGATCATAATCTAGTTACCTAGTTCATTTAAACGAATAATTCGGTGGGGGTGGTGTGTAGCTGCTCCTCCTATTACTTTCGCACTTTATCTCAGAGTACTATTCAGCTGCAGTCTGTTGGTGGATGAGATTCTTACGGTAATGTTAGTTCTGAGTTCGTTGGAAGGAAAATTCCCTTTAAACTAAAAGAAGAAGGAAGATCAGATTGGTGTTCTTAAGCATCATATTTTTCATTTGGCAGATAGAGTGCATCACAGTTACTTTGAAGTAGCTTCAGCCACTTCCTGTACAACACCAAGACAAATGATTCCTGTCAGACCATCTCTGAGCAAATAATGTTAGATTTTTCTCTTGTACTGAAGTATTTGTGTAGTTGTTCAGTAAGTGTGAGAAAGCTCAAGGTGTAGGATAGAGCCTGTCTGTTCATCTCCATGTGACTGTAAGAGACAGGTACTGTACCTGCCCCTTTCTTTCCCCCGAGAGGTGGGTGGCAAGTTTCCCACGTCTTGAACTGTGGAAAAACAGTGGTGTTTCTCACACACAGTTCTTGACGGATGCCAAATGGAAATGCCATTCACTGGAGATAAAGAAGACACTAAGAATTTGATGCTGCTTCTGCTGTCATTTCTAACACCAAGCCTTGGAAGTGGCCGGGGCAGATGCAGCTTGACAGATGGGTGTGAAATTGGATTTTTGTCTTGAACATCAACTCTTACAGTCAGTGAACTCACACTGAGTTTAGCCTTTTTATTTCTTTGTTTGTACACACACACACACACACATACATATTTAAGTGTAATGCATGAACACGGAAAATCTGCATGGTCCTTACAGTAAATTGCTGGGTGCTGAAGGTGCAGTCTCCTGTCTGGTTTGAATGTGTTCTGCCTGAATTTGCACAGGCTGCTAGAGGAGGAAAATGATCCCGTACTAAAGCATGGCAGCTGGGACTGAGCACTGTGATTTTCGTGCAGACTGACAAGGCCTGTGCTTAACAAAAGCTCATCTTACTCCTTTTGGACACAGGTTACTGGGGGTGCCTTGCGGTGCTGCTCATATTACTCTTGGACTTCCTGACTTCTCAGATCAGAAGTGGGGAAGAGCTGTGGCAATAGCAGCTTGTGGCACCAAACCTGAAACGCTGCTGGGTGTAGAGAGGCATCTTCATATTGCGATCAGCAGAGCTGTAGTTAATGTTGGGTGTTTTGGTCTTTGTCATTGAGCCTCAGTCTCCCTTGGGATGCATGGAGAAGCTTCTGAGTTCTTATTTAGGCCCTGTGTCAGTCTAAGTGGTTATCTCTGCAGCAGTCACACCTTATTTGTCTTTCGTACAGCTGAAATTTGTGGAGATATTGCTTTCTCTTTTTAAATAAAATCTGATGATTAATAAACAAAGGTGGCATCCCTCCAGAAAGATGATTGCCAAGTTTCTGTAGTATGGCCTGGCGTGTTGGTGACATGGCTTACAAAATCTGTCTCGAATGGCTCCGTCTCCAGTCTCCTGAATGTGGTGTTGAAGTACCGTGTGCCTCTGCATACACTTGCGCTCATCATTTATACCATACTTTGTGCTTCTGCCTTGTCTGCAGTGTTGTTAGGAAAGGTTTTCTTATTGCATTTCTCTCGCTTTCTTCTGGAGCGGATGCCTGAGCTCTGTGTGCTGGTTCCTCATTTACTTGGAGCGGGGGAAGGTGTGTCTTTGGTGGCAGCTCAGGAGTCTGGAGTGGGATGTCCACAAGAGTTTAGCTGCAGTTGGTTTGCTGTAGGTGGGGTAGAGCAGGTCGAATGGAGTGATCCCTGGTTCTGGCTGCCCTCACAGCTGTGCCGGTGGAGATGTTGCTGTGAGGGAAGGAGGCAAAGTGTATGGAAAAATGAAGAAACCTTCCTGCTGCTCTCTGTGGCGTTGTATCTGTGCATCTTAATCTCAGCCGCCATTTCCTCTTCCCCATAAGCTCTAGGGGATGGTTGGCATATGCGAAGGTATAGCTTGTATAAATACCAGCGTAAGCTGTTATGGAGAGCCACATGGCTGCTCGGTTTGTTTTTGCAGCCACTGAAGCTTCCGACTACTTTTAATGTCCAGATATGAAAGGAACTGATTTAAGATGGATGGATCTCAAAACACCAGTGATGCAAACTTGCATCAGGTTCCTCCCTTCTAGTTAGAGCCTGGAGTTTCATGTGTTTTACTTGTTTCACCTCTCCAGACAGCTAGACTTCTGGCATAACTGGAAGTTTCGGCAGCTGACTTGCTGGATGTTATTGATAAACAGTTTTCTATTAAGCCTAGCTACTAAGCATCGATTTTTGTTTTAATGGTGCTTTTCATACCCAGTTGAAATCGTTATTATACTTACTTGTTCCTTAATGGTCATTTAGTGCTGTGCTATACTTCCTAAAATGAAGTTTTCAAAGTACTTTTGTAACCATTACTATTTCAGAAGATGGACAGAACAAGGGGGTGATCTAAAGTTGTAGCGAGGCCTGTTCATTTCAGTGGACAAAAAAAACAACAAAACAAAACAACAAATGGGAAAAAGCCCTGAGTAAACCAGTAATGAGCCAGTAAGTTTTTGAGGAAGAAACTTGTCAGCTAATGCATTATCTTTTTCCTCTCCCATTGCAGATCCATACATTGCTATATATTATGAGCCTACCCTGCCCTTCCTTTTGTTTTTCATTAACTAGTTTGACCTAAATCAAAGTTGTTAAAGACTGCAGAGTGAGTGTTTTCATCTTCTCTTCCCGTAGTAGTTGTAGCATGGAAGGTCTCTGGTTTACTTCATAGCAAGAGTGGTTTCTTCGACTGGAGATGTGTATTGCACCTTGGACAGACATTGTTTCTTGTCCTTGACTTCAGAAACAAAATTTTCCTTAAGCTTGTATTTTCATATGAAAAGTTTTAATTCTTGTGAAATGGCATTTTCTGTTTCTGATCTGGAATATTATCCCAATTGAGAAAGTACTAAAATTGTTATAATAAGCTGTTACCTAATGGATTTTTTTCATACTGAGTTTAGTTTACTTCAGTTGCTGAGAACGGTGAAAGTGTCTTTTAAAAGGATGTGCAATGGTGGTCACTTGGCCTTGATTAGAGCATATTATCTGGCTTCATGTAATCTTTTTTTTTTTCTTTTAATTTAAACTTTTTGAGGGTCCTTCTGTGAGGCAGAAAAATAAGGAAAAAGGCAGTCTGGAACGTTCTACTGCAGTAACTCTGTGCTTAGGAATTGTGTGGCTGCTTAGCTGGGGGGGCGTACAACTTTGGAAATCTGTTTTAGTAGTGCAGAGTTGATTGGGACGGCCAGGACACATACAAAAGTAATTTTCATAAAAGTGCGGGAATTTGTACAATAAAACAGAATACTTAGTTTTTAAACACTGGATGTGACTGGATTTATACCTGGAAGATTCTTCTAATGTTGATAGCTATAAAGTATGTGCTTAGAGTTAGCTCCTTAAGCATTTATCCTACACTGCCCAAAAGTTTTACGCCAAATACCCCTCTGCCATTGTATGTTTATCATTCAGGAAAATGTAAGGGAAAAATGAATTTAGTTCTGCAAAAGTATTAATCAGATTTATTGTACCATTTTAAGTATATGTGATAGATTTATTTTTGCTTAGTAATTGCTTGGACTGTTACTGAAGATTTGGATCAGATAAAATAGAGCTCTTAGTATATACTCAAAAGGGCAAATAAACTGTTGCAGGGAGAAAAGAGTCAATTTGTTGAGTGAAGGGTAACGCTGAAGGACTTGCAGGTGTATCTGGGGAGGGATGGCGGCAGAATCTGGTCTCACGTCCAAAGAACCACCCAGCATTCTGCTGTGGTTCTCGTATTGCAGGGTACAGTGAAGGTGTCTTTCTCCAGCTAACGTGGCTTTCACATTACCAGCTGTCACTGTAATACATCCTATGTGAGATGAGAAACATGAAGAGAACTGGGTGGCAGTTTTCAACCTGGGTTTGGAAACAGTGGGAATTTGTGTGTGCATTTGGAAGGGTGATAAAGAACAG
This sequence comes from Phalacrocorax aristotelis, assembly GCF_949628215.1. Lineage (NCBI taxonomy): Eukaryota > Metazoa > Chordata > Aves > Suliformes > Phalacrocoracidae > Phalacrocorax > Phalacrocorax aristotelis. Next base: position 121,166,164 of record NC_134278.1, read on the forward strand.
AGGCAGTTTTTTGTGTGAGTGTATGCACCTATACACGCTTTTGTTTAGAGTTTTTTTGCCGTTGTCTTGCTGTTTAAGTGCCCCGTTTATGCACTTTACCACATTTCCATCTTTTATGTCTCATCCCAAACTGTAAAGTATTAGGAATTAATAATTTTCTGGATAGAGATCTACTGTGAAGAGCATCTTGTTGAAAGACATCTTTCTTTGGCTGGTTGTGCAGCACTACAGACTTCCACAGCCCAGTCCTCATAGGGCAGGCTAGCTTTTGTTTTGTTTTGTTTTGGATGGCTCTGTTAGTGTATTGTGTAGTCTCCTTTGGTTTGCGCTGACATCCAGAGCTGCTTCTAACATTCACCAGTTCATGCAGATCTCTTCAAGCTGTAAGAAAAAAAAAATAAAATCTTGTTCATCAAACTCAGAAAAATAACGAAGATTCTTACTATTTTAAAAAATTACCATAAAAAAGAAGAGTTTCTGCAACGTACATCATGTATCATAAATTGTGTCTAGTGCGTTGAACTCGGTGAGGGGAGGGGGTGTTTAACAGCAGTTCCGCTTCCTTTGCTGTGGGTTAAATGAACAAGCTAATTGTTTGGTGTTGATGTTCTGGAGTTGAGGAGAGAGATAACATGAAACTGGTGAAAAACCACATACAAGCTCTGATAATATCAGTGAGCCATAATGTAACTTGTTATATAGAAAGTGTATGGATTTCTCTATCTCCAGGGTATGTATTTTAAATTGCATGTTAGGAGGTACCACCAAAGGGCTCCAAGGTACAACCCAAAACCTTGTCACCCCCTACATTTACAGTGTCATGCGCACTAAACTGCTGTATCGTTTTGGAGTGCCGCCGTGCAGCGTGATGTTCCGTACTGAATATGCCTTCCAGTTAAAGTCTGGCCTGTAGGTGGTTGCTCTGGAGGGGAAGGTGGACAGCAAGGCTGGTTCAAAAGCGGGGCAAGGAAGTCCTGTCTGTGCGCTGTGAGCAAATACTGATGATTTGCTGTTGCGAAATACCTCACTCTACTGTGAAAGCAGTAGGCAGGATTAGAGCCAGCGACTCATGTAAGCATGAACTGGCCTTTTTTCAAATATTAGATTTATTTTCACATTCACATAATTTCTTCTAAAGGTAAGTTCAGATGTAGGCCTTAACCCTGCAAAAAGAAAAAAAAGCATCCTGCTTCGTATGCTCTCTGTGCAGTTCTTTTTGCCTTAGCTGCTTTATACCATCCAGCTGTGGCAAAGTACCTGGAGGTGCCTTTGCCTGACATCTGTGTGGGTGATTAGAATGGCCTGAAGAGTTTCCAGGTAATTGTCTTTATGCAGCTCAATTTATTTGCAAGTCATGTGAGAGTGATACTTGGAATTTAGCCGTGTTGTGCTCATAGCTAGATTCTGAGCTAATATTTTTGAGATTGACTCCGATGGCTTCTGTCTCTTACTAGAAGTTAGAGACTCAGCTGCCTCTCCACTCATTTGATCTGGGTGAGGGATAAAGAACTAACTTGTTTTCCTGCTAGCAATGTGGCTGGTTTCAGGTCCAGTAATTTCGTTTTGTTTCTCAATCCCTTTCAGCTTGTACCTCCTTTTAAACCTCAAGTGACATCTGAGACAGACACCAGGTATTTTGATGAAGAATTTACAGCTCAGACCATTACAATAACGCCGCCTGAAAAATGTAAGTCAGAAATTATGCATAAGCATAACTTTAAAATAATCAGTTTATAATAAAGCACTACATAAGGCTTTTTTTGTTTGTTTTAATGGAAAAGCTATTCTCACTATTACTAACAAAAATCTTCATATAGAAATGTGTAAGAGTAACTCTCAATGACAGTGTTCTTTTAAAGAAGGAGTAATTACAACGCTTAGAATATTCTATAACTCTGGGTTGTGTTTTGGGGGTGGTTTTGGTGTGGGTTTTTTGTTTTGTTTTACTTCATTTGGTTGGGTTTTTTATATTGTTTTTGTTTTGTTTTTATTTCTTTTAAATAAGAGGAAGCACCGGCTTCAAATGTTTGCTGGCTGGCAGTCAGGGTCCCAGTTCAGCAAAGTAACAGGAACATGGACCCTGCTTTAAGCATGTGGACACTGGTAGTGGCTTCAGTGGGTTGTCTAAGTTTAGTGAGCTAGGCATATTTTAAAATACTTTGAAAACCAAAAGAAAAAAAAAGAAAAGAGCTGCCAGAGTCAAGTGGATGTCTCTTGTGTAGGTATTAATTACCTGAAATTTCCTATCAAGCCCTGTGCTTCAGCAGAGCTCTTAAAGACGTTATTAATGTAGATGTAACCGCTGCAATGGGCCTTGCACAGAGTTTCTTTGTTGGAGTGAATGTAATTTCACCACAGTTTGTATTTTTGTCCTCTTCTGCTACACACATAAGAATCACGATCTGGTCAGCCAAGCTAGGGCTTAACCGAGTAACTTACTAAGCCAGAGCAGTTAAAATCTTGCTGCTGAGTTCTTGTGTGAATTTCCTTCCTAAGTGGGATTTTTTTTTTTTTTTTTTTTTAAATTGGTGGATGGGAAATGAGGATCACAAAGGTAGACAATAAAGGCTCTAGTTAAGGATGATTTCATAGAGACAGCTCATTTTTTTGGTGTTTTAGGATTGCCAGGTTTAGCTGCAGTTTTGTTGGTATACAGATCTGGAGCATTTTCGGTTTTGCATTTTTAGTGTTTGAACACAGCCATTTAAGTGATTTCAAGTCTTCCTGCTGTGAAAAAAATAACCTTTTCTTCTCCCATCTATCTCAATAAGAATTTGTTCATGTTTTGAACAAGTTTTGCTAAAATTTGGATTAACTTGCGGTCTGTTGATTCGATATCATGAAGTCCTGATTTCTTGAAACTCCATATATGTAATATAATTTATCCATTGAAGGTTGAAGAAATACAGCATATGTGTATGCTTCAGCTTTAAATGTACTGAATTCAGAGCAGGTGATCGGTACCAACGCAGGGAAATGACCTACCTGCCCAAATTACCAAACCTCTGCCTCTGGTAATGGCCTGGCTGCTGCAGCGTGAAACTGAGCACAGGCTGCAACCCCACCCCAGTCGTAAGAATAACAAAATGAGGAGAATGAGCAGCAGCAATGCAGAGATCAGCTGCTGCGTTGCTGATGTGGGGAGCCCTCCCAGAGAGCTGGCAGGGCTGCCTCACCTGAAGCTGCAGCAAGTAGCATCACCAGCAGCAGAAAGGTGAATTTTCTCGTGTGTGAGGTAGATCTGGAAAACTCCTGCCATTTTTAGTGAACTGCAGTGGTTCAAGGACTCCACAGGGTTTTCCCTTCTCTGGGTATTGCAACAGGAAATGATTTTTAATTATTTTTCTTCTAAAATTTACAAGTAATTGTATTATCTACAATACGGCATCACTTCTGCCTGATGTGATTATGCAAAAGTGGGTTAAAATGTGTTTTGGGGATGGAGGGTTGGTAACTGCATATCAGAAAGTTACTGCTGAGCTAAAGATCTTTCATAGTTAGAGTAGTAATTTTTTATAACGTTTAGGCCAGTTATTTACATATCAAAGTTTTACAGTCACACAAAGTGAATATTGAAACTATAGCTTGTATCTAAGGTAAACTGTTAGCAAAACAAGCAAGCTCTGTACATTAAACTGATTTAATTTGACAGTGTAAAAGGGAGACTGTGTGAAGCTGCAGAACTGAGAGGTGCTGTTGAAGTCAAGCAGCCTAATCATAGCAATTGCTCAAACCTCTAGTTTTCATATGCAGAAAATATGAAGATACAGAAGATCTATAATTCTAAAAAGTTGCATATAAATACCCTGTTAGAATAACAGTTTCAACAGGAGTCTTTAAGGATAAGCACTCTTAAAATAATCCATGTGAGAATGTAGATCTAAATTCTCGGAGTTAGGCAACATCTGGTGCCTGGTTTCCATTGGCACTGCAGGAATTATGTAAATAAAAATATTTATGAATTTGGCTTAGTCTGTGTTTCCTCTGATCCCAGTAAATACTGTAAAAATAAATAGTTTAGTAACAAATAATATGTAAGAATTGAAACACACAGAACCTGCAGTTCATTCTGTAGTTGTTTTTCCTTTTAACTCCCTTCAAAGTGGAGGAATATTTAAATATATCTGCAGTAAGATTATAATTTCCTGAACTCATCTTAAGAAACAATGGAAACTGGCTGCTGCGGTCAGCAACTGGCTTCTGTGCTACCAGAAGCTAGATGTGCTGGCATGGTTTGGTTTGCCTAGAATGGGTAATAATGATTGAAGTTCTCAGGTGATAGCCATAATAAAACCAACCAACCAGCCAACCTACCCTGAAAGAAGTGGTGACTTATGGAAAGGATAGCCTTTCAGTGAGCATCATTCTACGGTATGAGCATAAGCTTCCGTGAATGAAGTCTTACTCCAGCTTGAGCCTTGGACTTCAGCATTGAACCCTGAAAGATGTGCTGCATATCAGGTGAATAATAAAATTTGGTTGCAAGCATAATGACATTTTGACCTTCTCCCTTAATACAGATGACGAGGACGGTATGGACTGCATGGACAATGAGAGGCGGCCGCATTTCCCCCAGTTTTCCTACTCTGCAAGTGGACGAGAATAACTATTTTGTTCTGCTGCTTCACTGTCATCTTAGGTTTATCACTGAAAATGATTCCTGAACATCACCACCAGTACTAGATACTATTTAAGATAGCAGGGGCACTTTCAGAGACCGTTCCAAATTGAACAAGTTTCTCTCCCAAACCTACCTAAAATCCATTTTGGTTTTGCATGAAATACGAGATTTTCCCTATTATGCTCTCCTGCTGTTGCCGCTGCCCACAGTCTCAGTATAATAGCAACGTCAAGAAGTTACTAACAGTTTCTTTGAAGGTAGATGACTTGACTTCAGCGTTGTACACTTTGTGCGCGAGGAGTCATCTATTTTTCCTCACAGTGGAGGCTAAACAAAAAACATGTTGGTCCAGCTTATCTTCTTCCAGAAGATGAATCAAAATTGTAATTAGTCTGAAAAGACTAGTCTATAAGATTTTCTTGCATCTGTTTGTGCTGGTTAGAACAAGGAACCGTAGGGGTGGTGATGTACATATGCAAGGTTTTTGTTAGGCATATCATTACTTGAAGCAGGTCTCTGTCATTAACATCTGGCTGGAATTTGTTTGGGAAATGCTTGAGAGAAGGACTTAAACTGTTGATATATATAAATATATATATATATATTATTTTTTAATTACTGTTGGATACTACAGAAGAAGCAGAAGGGCTGGGCTCACCCAGCCTGCCACTTAGAACTTCCAGGTTCATGTGCAATCATGGAGAATTGAACATTATACATACAAGAAATGAAGGCGTAAAAGCAGCAGTTGAAGTTGTTTAAGGGGTCTTATAATTTGCACCAGATAACATCTTTCTCATGCTTTTCCTTTTCTTTCATGGTATACATCACCTCTGATGGCTGAAGAATGTAGACAGGCATAATGGTATTGCTTTTCACCAAAATGTGTGCACCAAGGTAAACAGGTGTTTGCCTTACTTGTTTTTATTTTGAGTTTGTGAATTAGCTTTTTCTCCAGGTGTTTAACTCTAAATATTTTTTTTTTTTTTTTTTTGGTTATACTGCGGTAGTATTTATTTTTAGAGATAAGGTTTGTATGTGTCATGTTTGCAAATGCTGCTACATCTTAGATAGAACAGGCTTATAGCAGTTAATTTTGTAATATATGGAAGGACTGTACAAGCTGAAGGGAATAATGCACTTTTCTCCCATGTGGAAATTTTAACAAGGCTCTGAAATTGTACATACTGCTTAGAATCAGATTTTTGTGAATGAAAATACTGTTTTTTTTAATTGTTTGGCAGTGGAGTTGAGGGTTCCAGCTGCATGTGCCAGAGGGTTAAAAACAGACAAAAAAGCTACATCTTGTGCTCCATTGAGGATAAACGTAATGTAAGAGCCTGACAGCACAACAGAAAATTTCTGTTCTATATGAAGGAATTGCATTTGAACACGAGACCACAGTGATTACAAGAAAAGCACTTTATTTTAATAATTAAAGTAGTAAATTTCTGGGATCGGCCGTTCTCCAGGAAGGTTTGCCCTCAACCACGAGAGTCCCAAAACCCGGCATGTTACATGTAACTGTGGTACCTGATTGACTGAATTTAAAACATCACGAGAAACGCTCCACTGATAAGAAAACGTCTTTCCATTTCCGAAGATCTGTATCTAACAGAATGTGTGCATGAACTTTAGCTTTGATCTTCAGCAATGATAATCTTAATAATAAACCCTTTGGTGCTAGGAGTCGGGACAGTACGCGGTGCAGTGACAGCGTGCACGCACCCTTGCTAGCGACATCCGAAAACCCTGACTCCATGGGATTATCATTGGAAGTATCTCTGTGTTCGGATCTTGTTAGCTCCCACGAAGACTGTGATATCGCAGAGTATTACTGGTTGCGTTGTGTGAATGAGTAGGTGAGTCTGAAAGGAGAGATGTCCCTACGCAGATGCCTTAGCCTCTTGATGTGGGAAGCTGAGCGCCCTAGCACGAAGCCCACTGCTGGCAGTGCGTGTGCTGGGACGGTCAAGGGGTAGACGGGCATTTTAGCAAGGCAGCTAAAGACGCAGACTAATTTAGACAATTTTTCGTGTTTCGTGTTTTATCTTTAGTGAAGAATGGATAATCAGTCAGAAATATATCATGATGTATATTCTAACTACGTAGAATCTCATTCTGTCACCTTGTAACACTAAACACACGTAGAGGTTATCCCTCTATGGAGAGAGAGGAGCACAGCGAATGCGCCGCAGGTCTGTTCTGCACCGGTAGTGTAGAGGTGTCTACACTGCCACAGCGAGCAAGTGACGGAAATAACCGAGTACTTAATAGTCGGGCATTAATTAGTTCTCTGCAAAGGCCTCGTACTTACAGACTAGAACTATGGTGATTCGAAATCTATGTTACATGCCTGTGTTTCTTCCCCTATGTTTTCGGCTTGTAATAGCAATAAGTTTCTTGATACAGGGCACCTCTAGCTACCATCTGCTGGCGCCGTGCCTCTGGCCGGCCGTTCCTCGCCTGCAGAAGCAGCCCTGTGGTTAGCTCACCGTCGCGTAGCTAGTTCGAATGCGGTTAGCAGTAAATGTCTGTCAGTGAATTATTTGAGAACCTTTTAAGACTTCACTTTGCATGGTATTGTCTGCCTTCCAAGACATCGTTGATCAAGTTTATGCTACAGAGGGAGTCAGCGGCCGCTTGGTGCTGCCCTGGGTTGGGGGGTTCGCTCTCTTGCCAGTGTTAGAAAGAGGTGAAAGATGAACGGGCGAGCGCTGCCGAGAGAAGCTTTGGAAGCTCTTCTTTTGCCGTTGGGCGTTGTGGTCGGCTTTGGGTGGGAGGTGGTGGCTGTTACCTGGGCGAGCGTTTCGAGCACAGTACATTTCAGGCTTTGACTCCAGCTTGTACTGACTTCCATGACGTACAGTATGCCCTCTTGTACTGCAGCCATCTCGGAGGAAATAGGTCCTTTCTGTTTGGATTTTGGCAGTTTTGCACACAGCTTCGCTTTCCACACTAATCCATCTTCCAGTACATTCCTGTTGCTTAAAGAACGTTTATTCCAGTATTGTTTTAAGTTTTTTTTCCATCTTTACTTGCGGCTTCTTAAAGCTGACTGTTCTTGCAGGGGCCATGTGCTTCTCCTAGAGTACAAAAGTAAGGTCTTTCCTTACTAACTGCAGGGTCTATATATTACACCTCAATGTACACACTTTGCTGCTACTGTTTGTACTGTCTACAGTAGAATTTCCTTATCTTGCTCCTGGTAGTGCATTACAGGCAAGCATGAAATGTAAAGTATTTATTTAAATAAAAACCTCTAAATTGGTAATTGAATTACCTCCCTGTAGCTTTAGAGTTTGTGACATTTCTTGACCTTGCTAGTTCTTTCATTAGATCCATGCAAGATCTAGTCATATGGTTAAGGATATTACGCAGACACGACTATGAACCCAAGAAACCGTATTACTGTTGGTCATACTTAAACTGTTTATTTCCTTAAGTCTATGACCCACAAGGATGTGAAATAACTACAAGAAACTGTTTTTGTACACTGTACATCCTTAGTATTTTTACACGTATATGATAGGGATGCACATTATTTTCCTTCGTACAGACAGCTTAAATAAAGCACTATGTCAATCTGCTACTTCTGTGTTTTTTAATGCTAATTTGTTCTGGAGGTTTGTAAATATATATATATATATGTTCAAGCTTGCCACAAAGGACGTATTTTTTTATATCTGCACATTCCTATTAAATATCTTAGAGGATAAAATTCCTAAGTTGTTCTGTGTCAGAGAAAGAGAAACTGAAATGAGAAGGCTATATTGCAGATTACAAAAGATTTCTCGAGTTTTGGGTTAAATATTTACTTAATATTTTAAAGTAATTTTATATAGGTTAGATGTTTCAATCCTGAAATGCACAAAGAATTTACTTAATTTCTTCTTACAAGAAAATGTACATTGTTATTTTTTTATCACTGTATATATAATGATCTGTGCATGTTTAGTTACAAGTTTTATTTGCTGTGAAGTCCTAGTGGTAACTGTAACTCGCTGTGACGTATTTCGAATACTGGGTGATCAGTTTCAGCTTGTAAATTATTAAGTTACAGTATTGTCAAAAAAAAAAAAAAAGGTTTTTATGACTAAGCAAGATGTATCTGTGCTTTGGGCCCAGGCTGTTTCCGTACAGGCGCTTCACGTCAGCTCTGCGAGGTGTGTGTCACTTGTAAAAGTAAATTTGGGTTACGCTTTTCACGTAATGACAACACAGGGCTACGCTCCTGTCAGAACACCCACGATTTAAGTGATTTGTCAGCTAATGAAATTCGTAGCCTCACATCCCATAGCTAGGTAATGTGTGAGGGTAAGGAGAGGAAAACCGGGCAGGTGGGATTTGCAGGGCACCTCAGCGTGGGACACTTTGACGCCCGCAAGCTGGTCCAGGGCTGTTTGAACCAGCCGGTCAGGAGGGCTGAGTGTCCCTAAGGCAGTTGGTCATCTGGGTTTAAGCTCAATTCTCAGCCATGAACCTTTCCTGGGAATAGAGGTGCTTCATCCAGGTCTCAGGTTCGGTATGGTTTGGTTTTTTTTTTCCCCCTCTTCCCTTTTTTTCCCTCCTCTACCTTGCAGTAGGGAAGAGCAGGAGCCAGCCAGCTGTTAGGTCAGTGCCATTAGGAGGTCAGGACTCAGCTGCCGCAGGGGCAGGGCTGTCTGGCCAGGCTGCATCCCACTCTGGCTGTAGAACGCCTAGCATTTTGTGCCTAAGCAGAAGCAGGGGCAGCCGGGGAGAGCATGAAACAGGTAGACCTGGTGCTGTCTGTGCTTAATGACTAATTAATTGCTACAAAGTAGAGTAGCTGCTGGAGGGAAATTGATTCCTTCTAGACTCCCAGCAACCTAATGAATTGAGCCTACGCCTGGGATGAGTATGAAAAAACCCACCTCCTTCCAGCTGCATATACGCGCAGCCCAGGACGCTTTGTGGGAATGGCACGCGTACGTGCACACGGGTGGCCGGCGGCGGTGCGCCGCGCGCAGCCGCCAGAAGCCCCAGTAGGTGAGGCAGGTCCAGAAAGGTTGAGGGTCCAGCCGTGCCTCGGGCCGGGGCACGGCAGCTCCAGGATCTCAGTGAAGCCTAAGTGTTGGGACTGGGTGCCTGAGTTCCTTCACGTGCGTAGCCTATAGGCACTTTCTCCTACTTAAGCGCAGATTTATGCTGTGGAATAATAAAAAAATAAATTAAAAATGAAAGTTTGCAGATTCCTACATTTATAAATGTATATTCTTGCCTGTGTAACCATCTGGAAAGTAGTGACGCTTAAAGAATTGTCAGCCTGATTACTGTGGAAAACGCAGAGTTCAACTAGAGAGGACTTTTTCTTCATCAGGCTTTCTTGTCCCTGAAGACCTGAGGCCATTTTAAGCATGTTTATTGTCATACTGGTGAAGCAGTTCAGGGAGGCAGTCAGATGTGTTTGGCAGTTTAATATGGCAGGAAATTGAAATAGGGAGGAAAACCCGCTTTGATGTTAGGGCTGTACCACTAACAATCCTTAAAATACAAGGGAAGGAAAGCTTGTGTCCCACAGCAAATGGTAACTTATTGCATGTGGTGTTACTCTTATTTTCGTTACATTTTATGTGTCCGTGCTGGCTGAAGTAGCTTTATTAACGGGGAGCCTTTCTTTGTGCTTTTTTCCCCCCCTTCACTAGTGCAATTCTACAACTACACTGCAAATAATAGCAGTAGAAACTTTTTTCTGGTGTACTAAGTTTATCCTACAGTAGTTAGCAAACGATCAGATGATAAATTCTTTTTGGAACAGTCTGGTATTTGGAAAGTAACTTTTAAAAACACAAGTGTGCAGTTAACCAGAAAAAAACCCTCCAAGTGTTTTCAGTTCAATAAGCTGAAGCCAAGTTCAGCCGGTGCCCGTCCCTGAGACTGCTAAATACTTGCTGGTGGAAAAGTCTAGCAGCAGCGCACCAGTGCTGAGAGCCGGGCACCTCCCTTAAAGGCTAAGCTGTGCTAAGGGTTCCTTGAACTTAAAGGCTTTATCCAGAAATGGGTTTGAAGGTAAACCTGCCCCATGGAAATTCTTCCACATTATATGGAATATTTCTCAATCATTCTTATGCTTGTCTGGTGGATGAGTAGTTGTTGGGACTCTTACTTTTGTATTAAAGGTGACAAAAACCTTGTAAAAATAAAGTTCCCAGGTAGGTTCTGGTAATGAGTTTATCAAGAGGAGCGCAGTGTGCTTGTGCAGGACTTAGAAATGGTCCCCTTCTCCCTCCTCCCCATGAACACGCTTTCCCTTGACTTCAGAAGGCCAGAACGAGGAAAATAAGAATCCAATTAAGTTTATTGGTATTTCGCTCTGTAAATAAGACATCTATGTTCAATTATAAAAATAGATAAAAACATTTTATAAAAAATAGTACAAATTATGAATTAAGTCCATGCTACGTAATAGCTCTTAAAACTGGCTTGCAAGCCTAGTCTTTTCAGAAGAGTCTCAGCTGCCTTCCTAGGCAGCTTGGTAGGCTGGTAATGCTTCAAAATATTTATGATTCTGTAGTTCAAAACAAGTAGAAACCAGTTGCAATTAGCCAGCAAGCGAAGCGTGCCTGTTTTCTGCAGAGGTGTCTTTGGGTGAGCCTCAGACAAGCCCCGGTTCCAGCCGGGTGCAGAGCAGACCTGAAAGATAAAAGAAAGACACAGGGGTGTAAGTAGTCTGTGTCACGTTCCTTGTGTTTCTCACTTGTGTCGCTTCAGCCTGCGGGCAAGTTCTTAGAAGAGAAATACAGAAATGGTTAAGACTCTGGTAACACAATGTAAACAAGCCCCGTCTGAGCCTGCGCGTCCTGCGGGCCGGCTCTCCTCGCCCCTTTCTAAGACCAGAAGTCTTAGAGGGAGCAAGAGCAAGAGCTGTTCCATTTCTGAAAAACAGGATCTCTGTGAGCTTTAGACATCGTTCGTGTTTAGCAGTAGATAACCGAGCTCTTGTTTTGGGGCACAGCTAAGATCCTGCTCCTTCTCCTTTCTGGGAAGGAGGCAGCCGGTCTGTGCCAGAGAGCATTTCTGTGAATTGTGCGGCGCGCGTACGGGGTGGGCAGCTGCAGCAAAACAGGAAGCTGCTGCCTGGGGGCCGGGAGGAAACCACTGGTGGGGAAGGCTAAGTCACAGTTTTGAAGCTCTTGCATAGCTATTGTTTGTGCTTCCTCAGTAGCACTTCAGGGCCGAATTAAGAGCAAGACCTCAAACTGCTGGAGCTACCTAGAATTAAGGCACTGGAGTTCTAAAATTTGAATTTACGCGATGTAAATGACCTCAGAAATAAAAATAAACTGTCTGCTTTGGCTGGTTTTGCGTTAGAGGACTAAAGGGTTTTGCGCCTTTTTTCCTTAGTTGATAAGGCAATTAGGGCCAAGTTAAAAAAAGTAGAATTTATGAAGCTGCAGTTCATTAAAGAATTAATTAAAAACAATAACACAGTACCTTTTTTCCCCAAAATACATGCACAAACACCAGCTGTTACCATTGTGTCTACAACCAGTGCAAGGAAGAATGAACTACAGCCACAGAAAGCTGTAGGGCTTGAATTCCATGTCAGTGATGGGTTAGTGACAGCCAGACCTCCTCCGTGCTGCAGTAACCCTCTGTGTGCGGCCAGCATTAGAGTATAGGCCGACATTAAAAAGGCCAACCCGCCCCCTCCCAAGCACTCAGCTCCTGAAGGAGTCTCCTGGCAGTTGCTGCTCTGTGGGTGGCTTACAGCATCCCCCACCGGCCCATGCCTCTGCCTGCCCTTGGTGGCCCAGCTGATCGCCTGGCACGTTGGCCCGCTGCTGTCCCCCCGACCACTGAAGTGACTGTGCCCAGCCGTACTCCGAGGTGGCCCTCCTTTTTAGGCACCCTTTTTTCAGACAGTAGCATTTGGTACCACTGAACTCCAAACCATTTCTACCCTGGAAGTGTCATACTGCCATCAGATATGTCTCTAACTCAGAAGTTGTCATTTTCCTCTGCTTGTCACCTACAGCCACAGAAAGTGGTTCGTTAGCCCTGCCTGCACGTGCACACACCAGTTAGGTACCAATACTCCACCCCAGAGCCTCGGGGTACCTACACGTCGGTTGTCACCGCAGCTACACAGTGTTAATGCGTTGCGAGATGCTGAACCTCAGCTTGGTTGACAAAGTAGGCATTTTGCCACCTAATGACACCCAGACCTCAACTGCCTTAAAAATAAAGCGCAGTTACTGGCAGAGTCTCAGTGTACCCCACTATACAACAGCCTGGATGCTAAAGCAGTCATTTGAGCTGTGCATTTCAGCTAAAGGCACACAGATCTGTCACTCTCACGTCTGGGTCACTGGCAAATGAGTTGGTCACTGGAGAGCCAAGGGCTGGGGCCTTCCCAGTCTTAAAAAGTTTCTCTTCCTCCCACCCGTACATCGATAGTCAGTGAGCAGACCTCTGCAGCACAAATTGCTCAGGTTCCTCCCAACACTCCCTCCCCTCAGTGGCATCTGTTGTAACTGGGGGTTCTTACGTGTACAGGTTGGACGTTTCTGTAGGAGCAGAACCACAGACATCCGAATGGTTTAATTGCTGTTGACTATACTCATAATGGAGGGGAGAGGAGCCACTAGCTTCTTGTCTGGTTACAAAGCACTCGGGTGGCCTCAATCCTCATTTGCACAGCTGCAAAACCCCAGGTGGAGCTCTCAAGAAGGCCAAGCATGGCTCCTGAGCTGCTCCCCAGCTTTGCCCACTGGCAAGGCACAGCACAGGAGGTATGGGCCTCCTACAGCTGCAGAGTCACAAAAATCTGAAGAGCTAAATACTAGGTGTTGCAGCACTTGAAGTGTCATGTCAGGGCAGACATCAAGCAGAGGGCCACCTGCATCCACTCCCATTCTCTCACCTCTGACTAAACTCCATCCAAGAAGTAATGAAGACTTTCCTGTCACCTGTTTAAAAAAAACCAAAACAAACAAGAACCAAAAAACCAACAACCAACCTTACAGACACTGGGCAGAGGCACTATTTTTTGTGCATTTAGACTACATGAATAAAAAAAAGCTCTCTCCCCAGTAACCTAAGCAGTATTCAGGTCTCTGGAAGAACAGTTGAGGGCCTTGTAAGGATCAGCCTGAATCACTTCTGATGTCAGAGACGGACAAGCTACTTGTTTTCTGCACGTAAAGCTCCCCTTCTGTAACATATAATGAAAAAAAAATCCAAAAACAAAACCAAAAGCAAATGCGGCAGTTGGGATCATGTTGAGTACTGCATTTGCTGCTGGGACCTCACTGAAAATTCACCCTGGTGTAAGAAAACAGAGAAAACCACCGCTCAGGAACAGCTGTAACTCTGACAGTACCTCCCCCTGAGCGACTAGAAGGGTGAGGATGGGAATATAGGCACGGGTGAGTATATTTTAACTTCTGTTTAGAAGAAAGGCGGTCTGTTCACAGGCATGCTCCCTGTGAAAAAGACATCTGTAATGAGGGAGGAGATAGCTTTAGTGGCTCGGCCACACGGAAAGCACAGGGAGAGCATGGGTTCCTGCCAGGGAGGGGCTGGCTTGCAGGAGGAGATCTTCAGGGGGAAGGCAGAGCAGCAGCGTAGCTGGAGGTAATCCCCAAGGTCCCAGTCCTGTCGGTCTGCGCTCTCGCTTGCTCAGCTGGCCGGCAACCCCTTCCGGCAGCCGGCGTCTGTGAGGGATTATCGACTGGCACAAATACTTATTTCTGTCAAACTGGTGGACACCCGGGCAGATCCTGCAAGTGAGGAGCATCCCAGCTTTCAGAAACAGACTCGTACTGGGTGGGCAGCGCTGAGGTTTCTGGTAATCTCAGCTTGGATGTTTGTTTGCTATACTATGCATATTTGTATTTAATACCTATATAGGAGGGGAGCTAAATATCTGCCATCCTCCTGACTTGGAGCAAGTTGCAACGTGAGAGAGACTTTCAAAGGTAGAAACTCAAAACTTGAATCTTTTGACAACTTCCAAAGCGAGAGGTGTAAATCCCGTAATTAAACTTTTGACTACCTTTATGTAGGCCTGCATATGTTATGCCGTGCCACCTGTTACGTAGTAGCGTAATGGCCTGAGGCACGGCCCATGCTGTAAGGTCAGGCCACATTATCATACTGGCCCTTTTCAGCTCCATGAAAATTACAGTGTGACCATCTTCATTGTGTTGTAGGGCGGTGGCTATTCTGCAATAATACTGACCTTCTTCCAGTAATAGGCGATTTAACATTATTATTTTGAAAGCATGTAATTCACTGCTGAGAATGAGAAAGATATTTTCAAAATCTGTGGTACCAGTCTTGGTTACTGTTTCAACAAGGATGCTACCAGCCCTTCAGCTCATGTTGTCTGTAAGGGAATTTAGCATGTAGCAGGATCAGGTGCTTCGTTCATGATGACTTTTTTCATCCACTTTAAACCCCAGAATTTTCCTTACAGTGTCAAATGAGTTTTCCATGAAAAACAGACTCTCAACACACCAGAATGTAGCTGGATTTAAATATTTTTTTTTCCTGTTTCTTTCTTTTTTCCCCACACCCCAGCAAACACTAACAATAGAAATAAAAATTGCAGTGGAAGTAACCTGAGTTTTGCAAACAAATCCTGTGAAGGTTATAGGTTTGTCAGTGGTTTTTCCCCCCCCTAGGTCATCTGTATTAAAATAAATTATGCAATTTTAAAATCTAGGAATTTTAAAGTTAGGTAACTCTTACAAGGCAAAAGGAACAGCTATAACTACGTAGCTAGCAGTCCTATAACTCCAACAGCACTGCTCCAAATACAATTATTTATATAATGTTTCTTTCAACATAATAAGTTTTATGATTTATTACAAAACAAGTAGTAGCCTTTCTGAGGAAAGAGAGAGGATTCTGCTTCCTCAGAAGGAAAATACTACTCCAAAATTAACCTCTCCAAATCAGAAGACAAACACCCAGTGATTATCCAGACCAAAACGTATCTATGGTGGAATCTGAGTTCTTCTAGAAGGTCCCTCCTTTCCCTACAATTTAAATTTTTAACACTTTTTTTTTTTTTTTTTTAATTCTGTCAGGTACACCTGTCTTTGCTGTGAAGTGCTTGTCCTAAATTTTTAAGTGCTTAAAAAAACCACGAAACACCAAAAGCTCCAACAATTTCAAACCCAAAAATGTTTCAAACACTTCCTTCTCCCTTTTGTCTTGAAGTGTTTGCCAGATTCAACCCACATCTGCAAATAGTTTTAGTCCTCCTTTCCTCTCCCTCCCCTCTCTCTATATATAGGATATAGAAAAAATACCTACTTCTGCTCATTTCTCTTTATCCATCCAGGTTTTTACTTGATTCCATCTGTGTCCTGCTTGAGATCTGCATCCCATTTCTTCTCCTGAAATATGCAACTGCAGTTACTAGTGGCTTATGTTCCAAGATACAACAGCACATTTACGTTAGTGCATTTTACATCATTTTTAAAAGATTAGGTATGATTGGTTTCTCCCCTTCCTCCCCCGCCAAAAAAAAAAAAGAAAACAGTTATTATAAAGGAGAACTGTTGAACAGTACAGGAAAATGTGGAATATGATACCACTTTCACCTTTGATCAACACCAGTTCTGCGAGTGATTTTTTTTTTCATATATATTTCTACACTAACTACGTATGTCCTTCTGTAGCTAACATCTCCCATTTATGGTGAACTGTTCTTTAGTTTTCTTAAAACAATTGTCTGATATTCCAGGCAGCTCTTTTGGGCTGAATTCTGATTCCCAGAGAACCAATGTTGCTTTAAATAGCTGCAAATAGATTTTTAGGACTCATTTTGTAATAATTTTTTTATATCATTCTTCTGAGTGTTCTCAAGTTAAAAAGTATCCTCTAGAGCACAATTAACTTGTAATGAACATAAAGAAGGAAGTTTTTGCCAGTCAAGTCTTGATAGCGTATAATATTTGAATGATTTTTCCCTCTTTTGTATGATTTTTGTACTTCTGCCCAACTTCATAAAAGCATGGTCACTTCCAGATAAAATAGATTATTAATAACAAAATCCCTGTGGACCATATCAAGTCTGCTCACATTACCAAGAGTGCTTCCCTTAAAACAGAAATTTTAATTTTCTCTTCTGAACAACCACCTTCTTAAGCTATCTTAAAGAGAGAGCACTATGGCTGCCCTGAAATTTGCCAGTAGTTACTACATGCTGATAACCCTACAGTATCCTGAGCTACCAAGTTTCTCTACTACAACAGGAAATCCTGTAAAACCAAACACACTGCCATGATTAAAGGCAGAACAAAGTATGGATTTTATTCTCCTGGGTTAAAAATTTATTAAATTCTACAGCTAAAAAGCCTATGCAAAATAGTATGATTTAAATATTTTGAATTCCTAAGATGATTATGTCCTATTTAGTCCTAGGTGTGCTACCGGACTAAACTTCCTCCTCTAAATGTCTTTTGTTACCTTTTTAACAGAACTTCAGTTATCCTGGGCAAACTCACTAGTTTGCAAGTTAGAAAGCATCATGCTCTGGTTGAAATAGTTCCTTTACTTCATCACAAAACAAGGGTTTGATTACTTGACAGTTTTATTGAAAATCTCATTCTGTGCTTGTTAGTCCTTCTCTTTCTGAAACAAGTAAATGAAAGACAAAGAAAAAACCCAAACCACGCAGTCCTCTCCCTTACTTCCAAAGCACCGACTGACTAAAGAACATGGCCAAAAAAAAGAAAAGCAACAACAGCCCATGAGAAGCCACAGCTTCCTAGAGACCACTGGAAGCACGAGTCAGTCCTAGAGATGCAGTGCAGTGATTAGTGCTCAGGCAGACCGATACCATGTTCTCCATCTCATGCTTGGGTGAGTGGTCATGGAGCAGCAGGAAAGATAAATGACTTTTAAAAATTCAGGGGCAGGGGAAATCACAAGGGTGGGGGCTTAAGTCTGACAAATGTCAGCAAAAAACTCAAAAGGCACTATCAACAACAGGCTACGGTTTAAACGTTACTGCTGCTAAAGAACGGATTTCCCTCTTCTCTGAAAAAGGAACACAAAATCTTCCGATAAGAAAGCTAGGAACTGTCACCAAGGATAACTTCTGTCTTATTGTCACCTCAGAACACTTTCTTCATTTAGTTTAGGGTTAAGTGGAACCCAGGTCCAGCTACGAGTCTCCCTCCAAGCGCATGGAATTGTTTTGGGTTTTTTTGTAAGATAATGCCTAATTTAAAACAACAGCAACAAAACCCAACAGCTGAAATGAGACTGCTGGCAGCTTTCTCTGCTAAAGCTGCAGAATGATCTCCTTGGACTTTCTTTTTGTTTGGCACAGTACCTGTATTCGCAGAAACCGCACCTCTTCTGTAAGCAGCTGCTTCTCTTTGAAGAGCTGATTCTGTTTGTTGAGCAACTCCACTAACTGCTGGGCAGTGGCCTGGCAGTGCTTGTCAAGCTGCTGTAACCTGAAAAAAAAAATAGATAAAAGGGCTGCAGAGCATCTGAAGCTGGAGCTCACAGCAGAACCTTTGATGTTTGCACTGGCGGGTGCAGCTCCCAGATGACAGAGCTCAGTCGGATGGTTGGGCTGAGACTAGAGTATTATCCGAGGATGGGCATTTGATACATTTTATCTTCACGCTTTAAATAAGCATTTCTAAAGGTCTGCACTTCTCATTTAGAAGCCTTATCATGACTTGACAGTGAATTTGCTTTGCCACTAAGGAACATCAGTAAAGAACACAGGACTTATAACTGTAGCTAAGCCAGCTGTGCACTCTGTAGCTGCCTCAATAACCACCTTCCTAGCCCAGATTATAAATCCAAATACCCCAACCCCCTGACAACCTGGATCTAAAGGGACAAAAACTTTTGTTTTCTGTCCACTGCTCTTTACAGGCTGGGCAATGCCCAAAACTCGTTGCAGAACACAACATTTATTTCAAGTAAGCTTAGCATTAACTAAGCAGGTCAGCGCAGATCCTTTAACAGTGTAACAGGGGCTCCTAAGGAAGAATGTAAAGAGCCCGTCACTCCAAA
The DNA here is from genome assembly GCF_949628215.1 of Phalacrocorax aristotelis. Lineage (NCBI taxonomy): Eukaryota > Metazoa > Chordata > Aves > Suliformes > Phalacrocoracidae > Phalacrocorax > Phalacrocorax aristotelis. Next base: position 121,184,804 of record NC_134278.1, read on the forward strand.
GGTCATCCTCATTACGGGCTGCAAGACAGAGAGAACAAGCTGGTGGTATCAGAAGGAACACGCTGAGGCTTTTTGCTTACGCTTGAAAAACAAGCGCCTGAGTTGGGACAACACTGCTGTAAGACAGGGCAACCGCACCTTTACTTCTTTAATCACAAAACCTGGTATGGCTTTTTGCATCCCCAGGGACTGTTTCTTACTCCTGCCATGAAAAATTTAAAAAGTCCACCTGGGACCTGTAGCAAGGGATGTGAACACAAATAAGCTGGAAATTATGTTTTTACATTAAATGCATTTCACTCTTTAAATGGGAATGTCTTTAATTAGAAGTCCTTTTGGATATCTTAGAAGCTTCTTGTCTTTAAGTAACAGTACTCTAGAGAAAAAACCTACACATCTGAACACTATGCACTTAAGGAGCATGAACTGATTCTGTTTTTGTCAAGGTTAGTTCCAAATCTAAACTTTGCGCTTGCTTTTGTAAACTATTTCTTGCTCAATGTATTGAAATACAGCTTCAGCTGAGCAAGGTTTTTAGGGTGTCTCTCTCATACAGGCTGTGTTTTTAATGGAAGTAGTTCTCCACTTACAATAAGGCATGTGATTTTTTGAATCTTTCTACTTTCAGCTCCATGTGGTAGTTTTGACTTGTACAGCTGTCATAACTCAGCTAAGCTCATCACTCTGAATATTCACATTCTTAATCAGGATTGTTCAAATAACTGCATTAGTAAACACCCCCAAATTTCTTGATAAAAAGCTAGGGAAATCTAGCTGAGACAAAATTGCCAAATATCTATGTCAAAACCAGTATTCACTGATCTGTATCTGCCAGCCAACTTCTTTGAAATCAAACTGCAACAATCACGTAGCAAACACTGTCAATGCCCGTTTTTCATAGTGTCCTGTTAGTCTGCTAACGTTTCCTTACAAAAGGGATTTGAGGAGCAGCAGGACCATCTCCTGGGGATCAGAACAAAACTAAGTGCAGCTAGCTGCAAACAGCGACAGCTGGTTGTAAATGTCCAATGAAGCAAACAAAACCACCCCTTTGGAAGCACAGGATATTCTACGAAATACACACACACTGTGTGTCTGATTTCACACTCCCGATACCTTCCAGACTACACCATGTTGGTACAGAGCTGTTTATGCTTCTTTTCTTCACTAAAGGTGATTTCAGGGCATGGAACTTCAAAAAAACGAAGCAAAAACTCCCACAAACAAACAAAACCCCACCCTTGTACTGTTCTTTGTTTTGTTTGTAAAGACTGTAGCTTTTCCATGAGCACCTTGCTCCGAGGGAATGCAAGAACAACGGTGGTCTTTGCTGGAGGCAACGTCATGATTTCAGACTGGAACGCTGAGTTCTGCTCAGTACTTTGCCACTGATTTCCTTTAACCTGAGGAGGATATGTGATCTTACTGCGCTTCCTGATTTGTAGTAAGGACATCTTCCAGTCCTTTATTTCTAGGGTACTTATTACTTTATAGCAGTACTGATAAGGAGGTGTAACTAGAAAGGGCTGTCTTCAGACAGCCAAGGGAAGAACTCCAGCACTGCCCTACCAATTTAAAGCCTCGAGCCTATGACGTCTTCCTCATGTGTGAGAGCCCAACTCAGCAGCTACCAAATACAGTCTAGATTCAGGCCCTTAGAATTTAAGTTTCTGCTGACTTCTATGTTCACTTAATAATTTACCCATTCTGCTCGTGTTTCAGTCTGTTTTAAGAACAATCGTATGGTCTTTGAGGGACCGTCTTGCACAAAATTACCCTTACTGGCAGCTAAAGACATGGGTAAGTACCTAAACCCCTTGGCCCCCATCTCTGCAGCAACACAATAAGCATTGCCCATTGCAGCGGTAGGGCCCGTTCTGGCTGCACGAGCAAATGCCACTGATGCAGCTCGAGGAGAGGCCCTTCCGTGATGTGCCTTTCCTCTTGTGGGGAGAAGGCTCCAGCTGCAGAGCCACCACTTCAGTGTGAGGAACTTCCTCCAGTTCTGGCACCCAGAGAGAAGTCGTTTCCAGCTCATGTGAATTTTACATTAAAACAACACTTTCTACAAGATACTCACAGGCAGCCCATGCAAATTTCAAAAACATTACTGGATACAAGCCTTAGCGCACTCTACTGTAAAGCTCTATCCTTTCAGATCATGTAAAGGGTGATTCAGGTAAACTACTGTAAATAAAAGAGTCTTTAAATATGGCAATACTACTCAGTTATGCTTTTCTGTTTTATAACATCACCACCTACCATATTACATTTAGACTGTCCCTTTGAGCAGAGGGAGGAAGGTAACACAGACGCTGAGCGGGGCTTGACCAGCAGGCCACAACTTTCCTTTTTATCATCTGTATCTATCTCCAGCACTTGAGTACAGGGTTAATAAAGTTCCCTTCTACAATTCTGGGTCATGACGGACAAAGAAGGAGCAGTTCTAGTCAGTGCAAATCTCGGTCTGTGAATTCCCAAATTCTGTCTACCAGTCTGCTCTCCCAAAACTGCTGCCAAGCTGGCCCTTGGTCCACACGCTGAGACTACCAGCCTGCTCTCTGCATTTAGCTCCCGAGGACAGGCTCTGGGCCCTCTCACAGTATCTGCTATTACGTGTGACATGTGCAGCACAGCCACACATTCCCATATGCATTGTATCTGGCCTGCCTGCTGATCTCGTAAATGATTCAAGATGAGAAATGAACAGCTCCACCCACATTCACTGTACTTCCCATATGTTACAACTGCACATCGATGCCTGCCATCATTTTTACAACTGGGTGACAGAACCTTCTGCACATTTTGCTAATACGAGTGAGTGAGGTTGCACGGTCGCCACGTTCACTTTGGCAACGCCACCTACCAGGCAAACGTGTACTGTGTCCTGAGCATCTGAGTGACCACTGTATCCTTGCCCTCCATTCCAGATGAGATCATTTTTCCACCAAAGTGGCAAGAGCTGACCAGTTGCGATGTTGGGCAGCTGCTCCTCCTTGGCCTGGAAGTGCTGAAGGGCAGGAGCTGACTCCACGCTCGGTCACGTTACTTCAAGGCACAAGGTGAAGATACGTAGCTCTTGACCCACATTACATTTGGATTACTTACAGGACAACCTGGCACTAAGGAGTAAGCTCCCATTTAGTAGCAGTAATAATACCCTTCAAATAATTTTCCATTAACCACTTTAAACCAAAATTGCTATTCCTATATGGAGGCGGGAAACAGGCAGCTTCGTGAGACAAGTGGTTCCACAGAAGGAGAACAAAACTGAGGCATCACAAGCTGTAATAAATGCTTCAAGGTAAACCTTTTGCTCTGATTCTCGGTACCTGGAGCTTGTATGCAGCTTTACGTTAGAACAGCTCCAAGCTACCTTGCTACGTTGTGCAGCTACAACCTGCGGAAGACTACATCTCTCACTCCGTACAGCAGTAAAATTTGGATCTGAGGCTAGGCTATACCCTAGCCTGTCCCAAAATGAAATGGAAAGGGATAGACAGCTTTTGTTACAGTTCGACAGCTATGGGTAGACAACCACTGCAAGACCCTGCAGAAACTAGGTGAAACATCAAACATAAAGCAGACCTTTGGCACCAAGGTGAATTCCACCCAGCAGAGTAAACTTCCATTGCATCCAACACCACAAAGCTGGACTGGCACCCACCGTGTTAGATTTAGATTGTCCCCTTGTTTGTGGCCTACAGACAAAAACAAAAGCTTCCTTCTTTTCTATAAAGACACATTGCTAAAGCAGGGGCACCCACAAGGCTCTCCCTGCAAGCTCCCTGCCCTGGGGGACTCACAGAGCCATTAATCCACAGGCAATCCGCAGTGAAGGGAAAAGCTGATACAACCTGTCAGCCCTCCCCTGGGTTTTAATGTTGATTTGAAAGAAATTAATATGCAAGGATCTGTGGGCAGTGTCCATTCAGCCTGCAGTGGGGATGAGTCCTTGACATAGCAGAGGCATTAAAAGGTTTTTTATTCTTTCAGTACAGTCAGGTTACTGATGTAAAACATTTACACTCTACTCCACAGAGCTGAATTTGCTGAAATGGCGTGACTGGATTGCAGCAACCTGCAGCAGCTAAATCACCAAATCCAATAACCGTGCTGCATTTACTGGCACACATCTTAATTAGGTTTTAATACAAGTAATCTGATAACTACTTCTGGCCAGCCAGAGCAGAGCTGTCAGAGCTGAAAGGGCTGTTATTGAGCGGCTCATCCGGCGCGCTGCTGCGGCCGCCTCCCCGCTGACCCCACCGAAGCCCCCATCTGCCGGTTGCCACGGAAACGGAGGGCAGCCCATCGCGCCAAGCAGCGCCAGCGGCCACCGGGCCGGGCGCCGCTGCTGCCGGGCACCCCATGGCGAGGCCTGGGGCGCCGGCCGCCCACGAGGGCCACCAGCGCTGGGGCCGCGGCTCCATGGGCGAGGGGGTGCTGGGGCACAGCTCCCGCTGCTCCCCGAAGCTACCAAAACCCAAAGTCATGAGAATACAGTACTGTGCAGCAAATTGCCTTTAAAAACCCTCTCCCTTGTCGGGATAAGAACACAAAGCTACCAGTGCCTAACGTCACTCTCGCATCGCTCGCTTGCCTGTAGGTGGACACAGCCATGCGAGGCTGACTGTGGTTACGAGGCGGGGAACTGGGGCTATGTTGCAGAGCCCCACCATGCTGCGGAGATGCAACTGAAGGAGACTTTGGCCCAGCATGAAGGCAGCACCAAATTCGGTATTCAGCCATTTTTGAATCTTAAATGTTTTTAAAACACTATGAATTTTAAAAGCAAATGCAATTTGAAAAACAAGCTTGTTACAAAAAGAGGGAGCAACCCAATTAGAAAAGAACGCAAAACCCAGCAAACCTTCCATCAGCAAACTTCAATCCCCTATTATAATTTTCTTCGGGACATCCTAAAATTTGCTGACATGTACTAAAGTGATAGGAAGTATTTAAGTTGTGGCACTTAACAGATCGTTGTACTACAACACGTTAAAGGATGTAAATTTGTATATTCAAATAGTGAAGAGTTAGGAAATGCCAGAGGGAAGGTTGTCAGTGTAAATCCTTCCTTCCCCGGGCTCCCACCTTTGCTGCTGTTCCCCTGGCCAGCCTTGCTGATCTCTTCCCAGGGCAATTACCCACCATGATGCTGCTGAACAGTTTCAGCCTAAACCACAATGTTCGGCAAGCTTAATGAAATCACAAAGAACTTGAGCAGTGTCTTATAACAGAAGCATCACACAACCTTAAATACAAACTCCAGTGATCACAGCTAGATCCTGACATAGGTAGAGCAGTCACTGACTAAGGGAACTTCCTACTATATATAAATCAACGATCAGGCTTGATTTGCCTATGTGAGGGTCTTAGAAAGCCAGACTCGCTGCCAGACAAAGAATAAAGGTTACAGCTGGTGCTCAAGGTGAGCTTGTTTCTGCAGCCACAACTGCCCCAGCTGCTGTCACTCTGCGCCCGTCTTGCAGAGGTGGCACCACAGGTTCCCTCTGCTTTCCTCCTCAACTCTCCTACTTTTCCATCTTCCCTTTTCATAGCAGAACTGATGTTGCCTTTTTCAATAAGGCAGCAAAATTTATATTCACCACCTCTTCATATCTTGAATCAGCTCTGTGGACAACTAGGACATTTAAAACAGTAGTAAAATTAGTCCTCGTATGAGCAACCTGCATCGTCATTATGGTTTGCAGCATTGGCAAATTCACACAGTAAATTTTGAGGTAACTAAAAAAGAGTCTATAAATTTAGAAATGCAAATAGCAAATTATCTCCCAAAGTTTCACTAGTGTCCTAAATTGCTGCTTGCTTAAGATATTGAGCCATAGATTAGGACCTTGAGACAACCTTGAATGATGAGCATCTCAGAGAAGTCCCCATTTGCTCCCAAAATTTAAAAGAGAACACCTATACTACCCATCTTTTAACTGAACTCCGTTCTCCCTCCTAGCTTCAAAAGAAAAACACTATGATAAACCTTTCTCATGTTAATGAAAGAAACAAGCATAAGACAAAAAAACCCCAACTCACACAAATGGAGGAAAAAAAGAAAAAAACCCCAGATCTGTAAAAGTGAGTAGGAACTAAGGTCAGTGGATGAACCTCCTCACTTCTGTCACATTGGAAGCCATGCCTTCTAACAGAACACAGGGAGACAGTTTAAGGCACATTAAAACAAGCTTCTGTGGCATTTCCCACCCTCTGAAATCCCTGTCAAAATTCTATTGCCGCATAAAAGGCCCAGACTGCCATTTGTTCAGGCAGAGGAGAGCAATCTATATCACTTCTAGCTTAGTAAGGTAAGCACTTGCCTGCACTACAGGCAAAACAAACTCATCCAACTTATGTTAACAGATGGTAACTAGAGGTTAATATCCCTTGCACAGTTTGGAATCGGACACCTAAGAAGAAAATGTCCACATTTCACCATTAAACCCTTGACCTAGGTGGTTCTTTATCACTTAATCTTTTTTTTTTTCTTTAAATTTATATTGGGTAACCTCTAAATTCTGTTTTACTAAAGGCACTCTTAATTTTTCCATGTACTTTTAAAGATGTGCCTACTTTACGTCTTCTCCAAGAAGATAACAATCTTCACATGCCATTATAACAATTATAAATAGGGTTTAGTTACCAGTTTACTTAGAAACAGTAGCTTCCCTTTTGTTTCTGAAACAAACACAGCCACCACTGACTATTAGAATATATCTTCACTTCCACAGCTGGCCCAACAGGTTAAACAAATAGATCCTGTAGGAAACCTGAGCCCGGATCTGTTCCTGGGCTTCTAATAGCTCATGTCTAACATGCTGGAGAGAGAACATTATCAGCCTGCTCTTTAGTAGGGGGGTGTAGCAGGTGGGCTTAGCTGCTATGATGGCTACTTTTAGCCCTCCTGGGTTTGGACAGGAAGGAAACAATGAAAGAGAATGAATGGCAGGCTGGAAGAGGTATAGGTAAAAGCTTCACTAATGTCTATTTGTGTCTGAATCCCTAGGCTGAAGAGAGATGTTTCCTCCTTTAAAGGAATTCAAAAGAATATAAATCTATGCTACGAATATGAATGCTGGATCAGGTTTGCCCTAGATAAAAATAGTTCCAATTACTATTTTCTGCCTATTGCTGAAAAATGTTTAACAAAACAATTCTCCAAACCAGTTAGGCCGACTATTAATTTAGAGTGCTGTAAAATACATTAGGGAATAAAAAAAGTTGAAGGCAGAGCTTACAGCAGATATATAATCAATATAATCCTGTAACATTATAGTCAGGCTCTTATCCTTTTTTTAATACATTCACAGAACAGATTTTGCCTAATTTCTCCATCAGGAAATAGAGTCTCGATAATGTTAGAGAGACACAGATCCCATCAAGGTGTCAGAAGTGGCCCACTCATGTTTATAAGGATCATTCCACAGGGTACATACGTGCATTACTAAAATATTTTTTCCTGCACTTGTTTTACTAGCTACAACAACTTTTGTCATTGGTTTACTTTATACAAATGCATGCTCTATCCTCCCCACTGCTTACTCTGATTCCTATTACTTCTTTTGTTACCAAACTTGGACCTTTAGAGACTGCTAGTTTGTGTCCACACTAAACAATTGCTATATTTGAGTTGGAGACACTGAGAATTTTTTAATGCAATCTGCCCAATCTGAACTCTTTCCTTCAGAAACACTTTGCCTTTAAAAAGAAATTCCCAGCATGAACCTCATCAGAAGCGACATGTAACAGACAGTACATGTGGTGTTTGGGCAGGCAGCAGAGAATTGAAGAAGGTTTCACTTTTTCTATCCCATGGCATGTGCAGAACGTACATGTGGCCCAAGCTGACATCAGGCATTTGAAGCAAAAAAACTGCTAAAAGCATCAGCTTCTGTTAATTTACTTTGTCAGACATTGTCTTAATTAAAAAAAACAACCCCTACCACTAGAAAGGATAGTGCAGCTGAGCTACAACTGCTTCAGTTGTTTCTGACAGTCACAATTACAGGCTAACAGAACAGCTCTGGGTTCAGTCCCGCTGTCCTCATGGAGCCCAGACTCTAGCTGCTACCACCAGACTGCAGGCTCTATACTACAGAGACCATAAAGCTTCTGTTTATGTTTATAGCTATTAGTACCTGTATTTGAAAGGTAAAATGTTTCTCACTAGTGACCTTGCAAAAGGCAGCTCAGTAGTGGCAGCTACAGTCCTCCTGATTTAGTCATCTGTAAGGCAGTCTTCCCAATTTAATAACTACGTATCATAGACCTTCAAAAACATTCTTAAAAGCCGAAGCTGCCATACTGTGTAGTTTGACCACTATAGAAATAAGCTCTAAAAAAATCAAACACAAAGTGTTAAATATTTATGTAGGCATCACTCAGTAGTTCCTTTGCTTAATGGCCATCACCCTTATTTTCCACATGAGAGGTTCAAATATGCCCCTTATTCAAGTTCATTTCAAACAAGTGATTTTGCCTATAAGCACTAGGAGGTGATACACATTTGCTTATTTTCAGGGTTCACACAGGGTTATTGTGGTTTTCATAAAGTACAGTGAAAGTAATGATAGATGTAAGATTTGTATGGAGCATAGTTTTATGCTTGTGACATACAAGAGGAGGACTATGACTTTAGATTGGTGACAGAGATAATTTTTCTGTGCCCCATATTCAGATAGATGTTTTCCATATAAGGCCCCGTTGGGTCTCTCCACACAGACCAGATTGCTTCCATTTGTGAACTTACCAAGACTGGCCTACTCCCCTCCAAATACAGCTCGATCACACGTATCTGTTTTCCAAACTTACTCTGCTTAGGAAACAAAAATGAGAATGGGGGACATGTATTGAGTGAGAATCTAGAGAAATGGCTGGGAAACAGGTCACGGTGGGCAGAGGAGCCTAGGATGTGCATGAGACAAAGGGAAGAGCTGAACTCAGGTATGCATGGATATACCCAAGGGCCTGAGGAGGCTTCAGCCTCTGTTTCTCCACTAGCTCTGGTTGACCAAGCAAGTGTGCTCCCACCTTACAGGGAGCTGCTGCTGTCACGCAACACAGCACTTTGGACCACGGCTGTATCATCCACCTGGGAGCAGCCCCAATCTCCCCAGGTCCCTTGGTACACAATAAACTAGTTCTGTGGAGACCGAAGGGAGAGACACGGCATCAAGGAAACACCAGCTGGGGGGGAATGTGAGATGGATGACCAACTGTAGGGGAGGTGCTGAGGGTTAGAAAGAAAAAATTTTACATTGAGAAGGGCTGAGAAGAACAGTTTTATCCTGAGAAACCAGGGGTTTTCCAGAAAATTAAAAACCTGGAGGATCTGAGCAGTATCGTCAGCCCACCTTCACAGAGCTCAGCTCTTGTACACACAGAGGCCACCTGGTGTTTTGTTTTGGACTATATTAAAAACATGGTGAATTTGCATGTGAAGTTAGTGAAAACTGCAATTGCTTGAAGCGCTGAAGGAAAGCAGGGAAGCATTTCACAGAAAATACATCTTAAAAATGTATTATTACATTATAGGCAGTATTACACTCTCTGTAAGAGAGTAGCTATTTCATGATGTATATGTATTAGTCCAATTGTGCTCTGAATTTACTGCATCAAGCCTAAAGGCTGAACTCAATCATTGCTATGAAATGGAAAATTTTTATTCCTGCTTTAGAGGCAAATATCATTACAGTTATCTTCAGAATAAGCATTAACCCCTCCACAAGAAGGAACACAACTGTAACCAGGCAGTTTGGAGACGAGTATCAACACACCCAGATCACAGCCATTGGGAAGGGTCAGTTACACCTTTCTGGTGGCAGCAGCTTAGCTTGTGGATGAGAACAGCTCTCCAATGTCTCTGGAATAGCAGCACAGGACTGTTGGGAGTACCGTGCAAAATGAGCACAAAGGTGGGTCTAGCTCAGCTCTCTCATGTCATGGCTCGGCACACCAGTCAGCGGTCACCAGACACAGCACAGGCATCCCACCATGGTAAAACTATCAGTATCTTCCAGCAGAAGAATTCATTCTGTCCACAACTGTGCATGGGCTGACTCTTCTTTTTCCACCGTATTTTAATTATTGTCAAAAACTCTAGCAAAACTCAGTCTTTTCTTTGCTACAAGTTGAAATAAATGTTATTCATTTTCTTGACACATCCTCAATGTAACTCTAAGAAAAGAGGAGGACTTTCTTTCTTAGATTACATCAAAAGGCTTTCTTTGTTTTTTTAGGTAAATCAGGCTTTTCCCATATTACCTCCCCATGTTCTAGTCTTTTAGTGGTAAGCAACGGTAACAGTTTTATGAAACAAATGTTTAAACAAGCAAGCTCAGAAATCTTGATATGCTTTTGGGAGCTGAACAGTCTCACTCACATAAGTAGTTAGGCAATTAAAATTAAGTGCCTGAAATCACTAGTATCAAATTAAGAAAACAAAGCTGTGTCTCTTGTTTAAAAATACAACCATGGTTTTTGTTCTTCTAAGTAGGATACAGAAGACAAACACATATGCAAAATGAGAAGCAAGAGATCCGCCTACTATCAATCAATTACTTGTCTCTCTAGACTTGGTAACCTCTGAGAGATACTACTGCGGCAGCACAAATATACCATTACTCAAAATTCACTATTGGAAAACCTACACAAAGAAATGCACACCTTTGATAATGTGGCACCTCAGTGTTGGTGAACTCACACGCTAACACAGTGCAGAAAAAGGCCCCAGGTTTCTGAAAGACTGTGAAAGCTCAGCAAATGCTCCGAGGGAGTCCGAGGTCCCCGCTGGGACTCACTGGTCTGACTCCACTCCTCCTCAGCAGCCAACACTAGAGCCTTCCAGAGAGATGCTGGTGGTCTTGGCACCACTTCTGGTAGATCACACCTGGCTCAGCCTCGGCTGAGGCGAGGTAATGAACAGGCTGACAAAATGAACCCAAGTCTCCCTCCCGAGGGAAGATACTTTTGATCAGTGTTGAGCAACATATGCAGGCTTGAGCAGGGGGGCATGCAGGCAGCTCAGGAAAAAGCGTGCGCTGCTGTAACTAAACTGCAGATTAAGCTGAGGACTGCTGTTTCCTAAGCTCCAGATAAGGAGCCTTCTGGAGAGTAAGAAAAAAATTATAGAGAACAGCAGCAGCAATTGTACTTTTACTTTTAAATTATTGTGAACTTAGGCTATATTAGAGGAGCATTTGTCTAAGATAGTATATTTTTCAGCAAAGATGCTCAGTAGGGAAGATGCTTCTGCAGTTAATGGTTTGTTTCTAAAGTCTGAAACCGTAACGTTACCTGCTCAGCAAGTGTTTACCTATGAATGAATATTTGGGCGTTCCTCATGTTATTTCCTTAAATGAAAATTGTGATACGGGATCATAATATACTTAAAGGCTCTTCAAACAAAATAATCCTAATTTTATTGCGCTCCTTTACTGCAACATCAGATTTTTAATTTCCTTTGAAACAAATAGTAGCAGGGAGATAAAACTGCATTTACAGGTGTATTAGGAGGCCTGATTTCATTGACAAATACAGAGTAGTTTAGAGTCCTATTGTGTGACAGTAGAGGACTAAAACCTATTTCTGTTACACATCTGGACACAAAAGCTTTTGTCCTGAGACGAATGACTCCTGTGAGCTGTAATGTGAACTACAGAGGCTCCTGTAATGCACACAAAACGCCACCAAGAGCCCAATCCTGTGTTGCGAAAAACAAAAGGAATTTTGCCTTTAATAGGAGCAGGCCCCTTGTTTGCATAAAGAGCAACTTGTCAAGCAGAATACAAATGCCAAGCTGGTGCATTATAGCCACAAGCACAATAGCCCCAATCTTGTTTTTAGCTAAGCATATCCCAGAGAGGGCAGTTTTCCCCCAAAATCTGGGCATTGGCTACAAATTCAATGAATTGGTGCCTCAAAGTGTTCACGAAGGATACAGGAAATTTGCAGAAGGGCACGAGCTTCTCATTTCAAAGGGAGGGAAACTGTATGTTTTCATTATAAAAAATGAGGGTGTGAAAAAATCCTAAACACACAATAGCTCTCTTTCAAGTATAAAGTTCAGAATTAGATCTCCCAAGTTTCCCTGTACATTAAAAGAAGAACAGAATAACGATCTAAAAATCCTTCACAAAAAGCCAGCAAGCAAGGATGAAGCAGTACCCGCCTGGGGGCCAATTGCCTCTCCAGCAGCGGTAAGGCTGTTACTAGGCTTGCAGTACCATTTGTTCCATTACACAATCTCCTGAAGCCTTTTACAGAGAGCTAAAACAACTGCCTGTACCAACACGACACATGGCTTTCCATCCCGACTCTTTGCTAATCCAGACGCTCCAACCATCTTTCTTTAAGATGCCATATGGTTGGCAGAAGCCTGTAGATCTAGCAGCACATCTGCTTGTATGTTACTTCTCCCCTCCAACTCCCCCCTCCACACCACAAAAGAGAGAGCAAATAATTATTTAACATGTAACCAGTTAAACTGCATTTAAAGAGGACGGGGATTATTTAGCTCTAGATATTTTAAAAATATAGATTGTCACAGAAGATCATCTGTGTCTCAGTGATTTGCAAAATAGAGAAACAAAACAAAGAAATGAAAGGCACATGGGCAAAATGATTGCTGCATTTGAATTATTTAAATGACTGCCATTTCAGACCTTATGCCCGAAGATTTATTTCCCACATTAGCGTGCCACTGAAGAAGGGACTGAATTTTCTCTCTGCTTTTGTCAGAGGTGAATCAGATAAGCAGACTAGAAAACTATAATACACCAAACCATGCTTTGTTAAGCAAGCAGAGTGAGTCTGTATGCTAATGACTCTGCAGGAATACACTGACACACTGATTTTTTTGGTGTGATGAGCAAAGATTATTGACACTGTTGAAATCCTGGTTGCACTGGCATGCAGGCATCCAGGTTGTCTCTTCAGAATCCAGACGCTAGGAAGACAGGCTGCAAAAACAATTTTGTTTGTGATGAGTTATCATTTGACCATTTATGACATAATTGACTATAACAGAAAAGAAAATATACACTTTGGAGCCTGAAATAAAAAAAAAAAAAGACCTAGAACATAGAAATTATAAATAAATGCTCCTATAAAACTCTCATCAACCACTCTGTGATGAATAACCGTCTCAGTTAACGAAGGACAGGCAGAGATGGAAATGTGTAAGGACAGACGGCACAATTTTGCAATTCTGTCTGCCGAGGATTTGCAGCACCTTTTGTTCAGAAACACTATTTCCTCGTTTGAGTTTTCATGCATCAGTAAAATAAGACATCAAAGAGAAAAAAGATAACAGCTCTACCTCAAATGCTGCTCACATGTATTGTTCATGTGATTATCTGTGCAGACAGAAGCAGTATGTGGCATAAGGACCATGAAACACATGTGTATGTTCTAGCATTTTTCAAGAATAGAAACTAGACATGTATTTGCCCCAAATAGTCTCCCCACATCAACTCTCCATTGCAATGAGCACAGAACATTCCTCTGCCGTCATGAAAACAGCTTTCCTTCCAATAAGGGAATGCTTGTGTTCAGCTAGAAAATGTACAAATCATTTGTTCCCTCAGCTATTTAGGAGTTAGAGTTCCTAAACAAACGATGGAGAGACCGTGTCCTACCCTCACAGAAAGCAGACCGTTGTTGAGGCTCTGGTTCACACCAGCACTTTTGAGGACACAATACTCTGTTTCTAAGCTGTTTATTTACAGCTAGTACTTTCCTTTCCCCGCCTCTGTGTCTCAGGGCTATTTTAAATTTCATCAAAATTGCTTTGGATAGTTTTAAATAAAAACAAAATTGAAAAGACACTATTCCTCCCATAATTCCACTTCCCCCCCCCCCCTTTTCCTTAAGAAAAAGATGACAGAAGTTCAAAACACACTTGAATTTCAAAATGTGAAATGTGGCAATGTATTCAATGATGTAGCAATTTAGCTCAGTTTAAATTTGATAGGGCTTGATTTACCAGCTATAATAAATAGAGAACTGTATAAAGGGTGTTCACAGTAACAAGAAATATTTATAAATAGCTACAGATTAAGACTTCAGTTAGTTCTACGCTTACTCTTCAAAACTCACAAATTATGAAATTATGTGAGAAAAAATAAAATTGTCAAAAAACCTCCCCAACCTCTTGGACAAGTCTCTTTCAGACCTTGTGTGTTTTGAACAAATTTCTGATCATTAATCAATTGTCATTTCAGGTGTTAATGCCCAGGCTTGGCCCACCTGCCCTGATCTTCTTAGAGCATTCTGGGAGATGAGAGAGAAATTTTTTTCCAATCATCTGAGCGTACACATTAACTTCCTTTATTTTCCTAGACCGAGGGGGTCTTTGCATTTTCCTGAAAGGTTCTCAATAAACTCAATAGCACTTAATGGGTCTAGAAATGCCTGTTCTATCCGTTGGGTTGCTTTGGATAGCAAAGCAATAACCAACCCAGCAGGATGTCTTTTGAACTGATCAGGTCACAACCAATCGTCTGTGGCCACATTTGGTATGTCTCTGAACATCAGCTGTGACTTGAAGTTCCAGAAGGCGTACTTGGAGAGCTGTCACACAGGATCTCTCGCCCCGTCCCAGTCCCTTACCAGCAAGTCCCAGTACCGCCCTCTCTTCAGTAAAAGCCTACACAAACATCAGAAACAGTATTTCCGAAACAGAGGGGCTGGCCAACAGAGGTCCTTTGCATATGTGAAACATACATTGGCTTAACCATTTCAGAATTTAGATGTACTGTTTAGGTTAAAAGTATGGCCCTACACTTAGGTATGGGAGAGAAAATGAACTTTGTACATGTGCTATATCTTCTTGTCCCAGAACAGGTGAATGAAAAGAAACCATGTGTGAAGTCTTGGCCAAGACCCACTGCAATCTGACTACTGTAGAAATAATGTAAACACTACATGCTTTTGTATTGCTTGCAGCCTAATACACTTTATTTTCTTGACAAGCAATGGAAAATAATGAAGGTGCAGTGTATGTCAAGAGCTCCCCCCTTGACTGCAGAGTGTAATTGCACTGCTTCTTACTCATGCTCACCCTTAATGATTTCTGATCAAAAGTATCAATAAGGTCACTGGACTGCAGTTTGGACCACTTAAGAAAAAGATTGGGTCTGATGAAGAATCCACCATCGTATCTTCATCATAGTTACAAATGCAAAACAAGTGGGTTTTGGGTTTGTCTGTGGGGTTTTTTTTGGGGTGAGGGTGTAGGGTGAGCTTTTTTTAAAGTTTTTAAAGAAAAGGCAGTTATATGGAATAATCAAGATTATAAAAATAGGTTTAAGGTTGTGGTATTCATATTCTAGGTATACCTGAAATGTCCAATATCAATAGATAATAATTGTAAAACATCCACCCAGTTTTATTGGGCATTTAATTTGTAACTTATAGGAACAACAAAACTTCTATAACGATTTGTAGAAATAACAGAAGGCTTTTCCTCTTTTGAGACAAAGAGAAATGGGGAATTGAAAGCAAAACCCCTTAAATTTGAAAAGGACTACATGGGGAAGTGGGGAAAGCAGCAAGGGAATTAATGTCTTAATTCATAACCACATGAATGGCCTTAGACATCCATTATCAAAACAGAAAGCATAGAACTGCTACACTGAAAAATGACTTCGCTTCGTACTGGCATTTTTAATATTGCAACCTCTGTTTTGGTACCATTTCTAGGTCTGGATTGTGACTTCACGTACTTAAATTTTAAAGACATAATAAGAAAATATGCCTTACAGAGTAATTAAGTAATCAATAAGGTATCTGAAAGATTTCAATTAACGTTTCTACAAGTTTCATGGTATTCAATCTATTCTAATGTAATCAGTTTTTATTATTCTAACTCTTAGGTATTACCTGATCATATTTTAATAATCAGGGTGATTTTTCTAAATTGCCTTTGAGCTTACTTTGCTTATATGCATTAAACAATCCTAAGTAGTAACATTTTTGCCACCCCACCCCCCCTTTTTTTTTTTTTAAGAAGCCCAACAAGTTTGGCTTTTGCTTGTATAATCTAAAGCTTGTCATTAAATTGAAAAGATCGTTTACAGATTAAATATGAGACAACACAGAAATTTCAAAAATGTCCAAGATGTTCTGCAGTATTGAAGTTCCAAATTTCTATGTGTGTCAGCTCTGGAACCATTATTTTGGCTTTTAAACTGCCTTCCTCATCCAATACACACAGATCATGGAAGCATTCAGCCTCCATGTTGCACTTTGTAAACATACAAAGTGCACATGAACAATGCGTTCCCTGATGAATTATTACTTATTCAACAGTGACATACATTTTACATATGCATATCTTACCATATACAAGTGTTGTGACCTATTACTGCAAGTTACACTTGCATTTATTTCCACAGCTTTGTAGCATTTTTGACTTCTGAGATTTTACTTGCAATCCAACGTCTCCTCCATCACAGCACTGTTATAATCAAAATTAATAGGCCAAGAGAGTCTTCTAAAATTAAACTCTGATCTGAAAGGTACATTTGAACATTTGGGGATCTCTCTTCAGATGCTGACAGGGAGACATGTGAGCGGATGTACAGAGAATCTGGATATATGGTTCACATATGGGCCTAACAAGAGCCATCTCTTCATATAAAGACACTATTTCTCATGCTAAGTCTACCTTGTTTTCTAATGTCAGCTGAAAGGAATGTTGGAATCTGGGACAGTTTTCCGCATCAGAGTCTGTTACTTAACTGCCTGATGTCAGAATTATTGTATCTTTTCATAGGACCTCTGTAGTTTGGGGTTTTTGTTTTGTTGTTTTGGGTTTTTCTGGGGGGTGGCTTCTTTGTTTAAGACTACCAATGCTACAGCTCTTAGGAAATCTTGCTCTTCTTGCTTACTCTTCTACCCAAAGCACCCTGAAATTAAGGTACCCCAACTGATAAAGGGTTTGGTTTTTTTTTTTTGCAGTGTTGCATTAGAACCATGAGATTACCACTGATTCACCTGTTACAAAAGAAACTTGGTGTTTGGGATTGCCAAGCACTGAATGTTTTTGAGCACAAGTCCTTCATCTGAGTCTAGATCCAAATACACAGGTTGCAGGGCTTCCTTTTGTACAGCACAGAATCCAATACGTCAGCACAAGACAAAGGCAATGAGTAGGAGTAAGTGGAAAACAAATCCTGGTTGCTAATAGCCTGTCATGTAGTAAAAGTTTGTGTGAAGCCACATACCATATGACCCAAAGGCTCATTTTGCTGAGAAAGCTACAGTTTAGTTAAAAAAAAAAAGAAAAAAAAAAAAAAAAGAAGTGCAGTAGAAAGGAAATCCAGTTGCAGACATGCAGGAGGTTGGACTTGAACTATCACTCATTGTAGGAAAATCTGCTTTACCCTGGATTAGTGCATACCCATACCTGAAACACAAAAATTTTGCTCAGAGCAGTCTGGAAGAAAAGTGCCAACACTCATTAATGCCTACTGCTTATAATGCAACTATCTTTACTAAGCTTTATCTTAGAAGATGCTAGAAAAGATCTGTACAGCATTATTTCCACACAGCACACAGATGACCTTAAACCAGCAACACCAGGATCTATACCACAGTACCGGTAAAACTGAAGCGCAACACTTGGAGAAGAGCTGCCATAATTCAAATCAAAATGCTGAGAAGTCTCTGATAGCTGCCAGAACTCAAAACATTCAGAGGATCAGGAAATGATCAGAACTCAAGTTTTATGGATTTAAAAAACTGAAGAAAACCAAACACGGTAGCACCTCTGAGCTGTGCAATCCTAAGCAACAGCATCAACTGAGAAAAAATGCACTGGAATAAGGAAGGAAACACGTGAGCATGCAAGGTGCTGTGCAAACTTACCTTAACTTAGGGAAAATGCTCAGGCAAGGAGATTGAAAGCAAAAGTTGCCTCTTAGAGCTGCTAAATTATTTTGCAGCTAAGTGATTACAGCAACAACCAGGCTTAATGGTTTGCAGCTACCTATGAGTCACAGGGTTCACAAACAGGTCTTCATTTAGCTCCCCGTGCCCAAAAGAGATGAAAAATTCTTTTTTAATTCAGGGTCCTAATTAGGATGACAATTGGAAGAAATCCCAAACCATCACACTTGACAAGAACAACCTATGTGTTTACACCCAGACTCTTTTGTAGTATATTGTGGGGAGGAAACTAAGACTTAAAGTACACTAAACAAAGTATGCTACCTTACCTAGCTGGGATCTGAACTGGGTTCCAAGTTTTGAAGGCATCCAGGGCTTTTGAGGGAACTCAGTCAGCAATTCAGGAAAAGATTTCATCAAAGGATAAAGAGGCTTGATTTTTTTCTTCTTCTTCTTCTTTGTCCTCTTTTCTTTTTTAAATAAAAGCAACATCTCTGATTTGTGAGCACAGTTTTGAAAGGGAGGGGAAAAAACACCATTACAAATAGCAAGGAAAGCTTTCAGTTTATGAATCCACTATTTCATCCATGAAACATCCAGGTTGCCTTCATCATCATTTCCAAAACACCACATTATATAAGGCAACAATGGAATACTAGGCTGGTCTGTTTCCCATATTTTTAGCTGGCTCAGCTGGAAAGTGAACACAGGCTATTGCCCCAGGATGAGTGAATAATTTAACTCAAACGCAATTTTGCACAAAATTACTTTCACAACTGGAAAAAAAAAAGAAAAAAGAGCATGGCTAGTCAGAGTCCTTGTTAAAGAGAAGAATTTGATTTTTTTCCCCCCTAACTAAACTAGTATCATCCATGCTAGCGTTACTGTTAAATAAGCGAGGTATAAATCTTGACATCAAAACACCAAGCTTCTCTGTACTAAGAGTTAACTGCCCCTGCACAGTGTCAGGTACAATACTTGTGTGTTACATCTCAAACAGTACTGCCCTGGCCTGGGTGAAATCTCTGCTCAAGAGTAAAATCTATGCTGAAGTAAATACAAGACAAAATCCCCAAATTGTACAGCAATATTTAGAAGAGGTCTGTTGCGTGTGGAACTGGTTTTGATCTTTAGATCATAAACTCCTGGAGGTACAGATCTTCTTTAATTACATGACTACAAAGCACCATGTGTTTCCATTATGCTATTTAAATAATAGATTTAATTCAAATTTACATTTGTTGATGTAAACATTACTGACTGTAACATTAGCCTCCAACCTGATGCAGAAAGTCACTGAAGTATTAGGGAAACATTCCTTCCCATAAAAAACACAAAGGAAAGAGTCCCCAAATGTACTATCCACAAATATGAATATAAATTAGCTTCATAGGAGAGAATAAATTTTAGTGGGACAGAATTGTTAAGATGATATTTTCACATAAATAACACTAACATCTCAGGTAACCCTCATTTTTGGTTCTGCTCAACAGTTATCTGTTGTGTTTAAGGGACTGAACAAATTCAGCTGCTTCCAGCAACCAAAGTTCCACTGATCATTAAAAGGAAAGAAAGTAGCATGGGAAGGACACTCATTTACCTTGCAACACTGCTTTAACAGAAGTGGAATTGGGGCTCTGCTAATGAATCTCATTTAATGAAAATAACGAACTATCAGGACTCTAGTCGGTGCTGCTTTTTACAGACATTAATTTCACCTCTGCTTTTTGTGTTAATCTTCCCTGCAATTTAAAACTTCCCTTGGGGTAGCTTCTGTACCTCAGGTGAGACGCAAATGGAACAGAGAGGTGCTGGGTCCAGAGACAACTCAGAGAAGAACAGTTCAGAGGGAAACATTTTAACACAGCAATGTAAGGTAAGCTTTTCTTTCTATCAAGAGCTCATGCGCAAAACCTGCACTATTGCTGAATGAAAGGGATTTTACTTTTGTTTTATAGATGACCTGCAAGCACTTGCTATAGGTCCTGTAATTTATCTGTTTGGGATAACCTAGGCAAAAAGAAGAAAAACATTTATGTACCATATAGGTGGAATGTATTGTTCAGTTTATGTCATGTTGTTAAAAAAAATTACTTTCAAATAGTGGAGTTCGCAAATGATATCTAATCAGAATGCCTAAGCACTAACAACAACAACAAAGTCTAAAATTTGCCAAAATAGAGGCAGTCGAAAGTGGGAGCAGACAGCTATGATGGGGTGAAAAGTAGTAATATTCTGTAAAGATTACATGATCAAAACCAAAAGTCATTACAACTCACAAAGCAACTAAGCAAAAAAGATGCATGAAAAATTTTAAGCAAGCAGAGGTTTTTGTTCACTGTGTACATTCCAAAAAAAATTTTTTTCCCAGAAGATCCAAAAATCTTCAGAACATTTTTATCAGGAAACACTCCTTCCACATGTAGAGATGGCGAACCTAAAATTACCTTAAAACACGAAAAGCATGAAAAGGTAAAGGGAAAAAGAACAGAAAACAGCACCAGAACAAGACTTTTTCTTCTTTTGTCTTTAAATAAGTGTTTCTCTTCTTCCCTATTCCATAATGGATTTTTTGTCTGGTAGTAGGTGATCCCCTCTGACCCATTCCTTCTTTTCCTTTTGTCCTTACACTAACCTGCAGAAGGAAAGAGCAGAAATACAGGGCCTCCTGTCTGACCTAAAAAACACACAGGCAGAAAAGGAAATCCTGCATATAAGTAAAAAGATGATGGCCAGACAAAAACAGACGGGTATTTGAAGTGCTGGATTTGACAAAAGGAACTCTCCTTGCTAGATCCAGATCATCCTAAACAGTCCCAACAGTGGGAGCATACTCGGCACTGTAGGTGAAGGATCATCTGGAATTCACATAATCTTGGATTTTTGATCACATCATCAACAAATGCACATACTTACGGTAAAGCACTCCGGACTGCAAAATACAGTCTAATAAATATGTGAAAAGCACAAGATTGACAGCTTGCTTAATACTTTGCGCATGGGAAAGACAACCACTCTGACTTGTTTTGCTCTTGATCTTGCCCACTCTTCCATCCCCAATTTACATTTGTGCAAACCCTGTAAGAGGGTAAAACCCTTTGTAAAAATTGAGTTTTCTTTAGATATTTGCAGCTTTGGAATCATGTTCGGAAAAAATGCAGTGGATCTGTCAAACTTGTTATGCATGAAGGTACATCCTCCTACGTGAACTTACAGTCGCTACCTAAATGATTCTAACAGAGGCTAATCATTTCCAATATGTAACACAGCATGAAAGTACATCTCTCATTTTTGGAGAGGGGGAAAAAAAAAAAAAAGCTTATTAAGCTTCTTCAAACATTAAGTTGGTACATACATGAGTTCCATTAGATGCTAAACATTCTCCTTTTACTGCAAGTGATTTACACAATTGTATACAAAACTGGATGACCTAGCCATAAGCACTATTTTAAAAAGGTAAGCTCAGGCCTTAGTAGAACTTTCAAGAATACCACAATATATTTACTGTAAAAGCAATCGTTCCAAGATGGTGCTAGTACCTGGATGTTTACTGCAGTATTTCAGTGACCTTGTAAGTGTTCAGACAAGTCTATGCAACTACTCTTTCAGTGAACTCTGAAGGAAGGCAGAGGGGGAGATGCCTTTACTTATGGTGGAGTCCTTGAAGAACTGGGCTTCCTTTAAAGATGGTGGAGTCTTTCTTCCTTTAAATTGAAATATGAGGGTACAAGTTCTGGTGCGGTATCTGTGTTACCAGCTCCTGGATTAGTTACAGGAGGACTAAACACCAACATTCTGTCTCCCAGATTATAACATCCTTATTTATATTCATATTACTGAACAACTAAAAATAATTTTCACAACCTTCAAATATATTTCAATTTAGTATCTACAAAGAGAAAGAAATTCTAACATTCCTGTAAATGTGAGGGAGTGATGCAGTCTTGGGTTTGCCACAAAGTATTGATCTTACACATATTCACATGAAAATCACTGCATAAACTTTTCATGTAGCAGTACTTTTCTTAGTAATATTACAAAAGGCTTTGTTTCTTTTGATACAGCTTGAAAACAATCCTGCAAATACCAAAGAAGCTAATGACTTTTTCCCCTTCTCTACCTTGATACAGAACACAGGAATCAGTATTTCAGTAGTAGTGAACTCCACAAAGTGCTTTTTCAGAAAGGAACTTTCTGCTTGTAATGTTTAGATTGATTTTATACTGAGTGAATTTCATTGTCCACTAACGCTATCTTCTTCATCTGTTTCTTTCTTTGTCAATAAGAGCATCTTCTCGGTTAGGACAAACATGGCTTTGTTCACCTTCACTGTACATGAAACAAATTTGGAAGCACTAGCCTTCAAGAATTAACTTTAACAGAACATGGAACTACCCCAAATACACATCAGGGTTAAGCTAAAAAGAACTTCCAAGGTTCTCCTACAAAAGACTCAGCATTTATAAGCCATCACAGTCCTGATGGAATATAGTCTTCTCTGAGATGGGCCACATAGAACAGTGACACAGCAAAAGGAAAATATATCCAAGATGTATTGGTCAAAGCCCTTCTCTTACTAGAAGGGCCATAGCATTTCTAACACTTCAGCAGAATAAAGGACTTCTAAACAAGAGTTTTCTCTGAAAGACGCTCAAATATTGTATATTGCACATTGCACAGTACTCAATTTATTCAAGTCACAAAGGTGAACTATCAAGCAGACCTTACTGAGATTTGGATCTTTTGCTCCAGGAAGTCTGGAATCTCACACATAAGCCTTGGGTAACTGACCACCAATCAAGTTAGAGAAACAACCTCAATGAAGACGATGGTGTTCAGCTTTAATATATATTTTTCCATGTCAACTAAAACTCCAAGGAGTAAAGGAGGCTGTAGATGACCGTTGCCCCACAGTGATTGTTATGGTGTCCTTCCATTTTCAGAGACAAAGCATCAAATATAGAAATGTTGGTTTTAATTTCCAAGCTGTATTACCTTACGCAATCATATACTCCTTATATAAAATGAGCAAAGAATGATACCTTGGTCAGATATCAACAGGGCACTATCACAAATAATTGCCTGCTCCAATTAACCTTTTGCATGAAGTCTGGACTTCTTCGTGCTATAGTCTAATTCAGTGGCTTCTATTTTTTTTATTGACTACCCACTTCTCTGAACGCTGCAATGTCAAGAGGTCAACAATTACGTTGTTCAGAATACACCATGAATGTAAGAGTGACCCTATATTATATCTTCATTTTTCCCCTTTGATCATCCCTTTATTTGACTGTATTTCAGTAAATTATCCATGTAGTTTTTATTTTGACAGCTCTCTTTACAGCAGTAAAACAAAATGTGTGCATTGCAAATGGCAAAGATTCAAATTTCAGCTATGTTTATCCAAAATAGCACTGAACTGCTTCTGTACTTATGCTATACTGCCTACAGCCTTACGGAAGGGGAGACAGATGGGATGAATTTAGCAGGGAAACAGCTGTGGCTTGAAGAAGAGACAAGCAAAAGTTTTGCTATCAGGCTTCATTATGTATCAAGGTACCAGTAAAATGTGTATCCATAAGGCAGCCAAAAAAGTGTTTTTCATTTGACTAGTGATAATTACCTTTTCTCAACAGCTGACAATGTTCTAAGCAGCATTAAATAGGTATAATAATTAAGCAATAAGATAAGACAGGCAGTGCCTTGCTGGGGATTATTGCTCGCCTCGGGTGTGTTGTGAGGCACAAGGCTGAAGGGTGAGTGACTTCAGCCACCCGAGAAACACAATAATCCCCTAGAAATGCACTGCCTGGAGTGTCTTCTTGCTATTAAAAGTGGAAATTTAAAAAGGACAAAATGTTAGACACATTTCTTGTGGATTTTATTGACGTGGGTTAACATTACAGAAAGTCAATGAAGAAATTCTATTTCTGCCCAGCCTATGAAAGCCCTTTCCCAAGGATATATATGCCTCTGCTCCACTCATTTGTGCATTTTATTCATAAAACTGATTTGGGAAACACACGTATTTGCATAATCTAACACATGTATGACAAGGCACAGCAGATTACAATGGCCTTCCTGATGGTAAAAGTTAAAGTCAAAGTGCTTTTAAGTCACATGCTTCTAAACATTTATTCTGTGCAATTGTCCGTGCTTGGTGTCACTTTACAGATAAGGTTTTTTTTTTAGTTTGGAAACTCTGTGTGTATGTGTGTATGCACACTCACACACACATACATCCATATATATATATATATATTTAAAAAAAAGGTCAGCCACTCAAGTGATCAAAGCAGAGTGGGGAAAAAAAAAAACCAACACACAAAACCGTAAAAGTTGTTTTGGACTACACACAAGTCACATAGCTAAAGCTAAGACTAAATCCCTGGTAGTGTGGGAAGTGCTAGTGTAGCACTCAAAGGATTCCACCACTTTACATAAGCAGAGAAATAGATTACTATAATTTCAGCCATGCCACTGAGACAACCTTTTGAAACTGGAGACCTGGAAGTATTTAGCAACCTCGACTTGAATCAAATCAGGATTCTAAAGACTGTTCAGGATCAAGTCCTGAGTAATGAGATCTCACATTTGGGAAAAGGATCTATTTCTGTATGTATAACTAAAGGTGGAATCTGGCTGTCCAAGGTTAAAAGGGACTTAAAAAAGAAAAAAAAACTGATTTCCCCTTTCTTTCCCTGCATATGAGTTTACTGTTCACAAAGAACAAGCTAAACATACATTGAATAATCTATCACCCTTTTCCATTTCTTTAGTATTTTCCATCATCATAACTTCAGAACCAAACTGAGAAGCCCTGAGCACACATAACACTGTCTTGAGCACACTAGCAATGTAGATGCTAAGTAGCTCTTATCATACTGTCTGTCCTTATAGCCACTTCCATAGTCTTTATTTCACTACAACTTCAGCGATTAGCAGTTGAAGGATAACACATTTGAGATAGCATCTTAAATGTGCCAGAAACTAGCACAATGCCTGTTAGTGTTAGGCTACCACCAAATAGCACTATCACAAGGCACAATAAACACAACTACTTTTTAGTATTTAATTTTTTAGGATGTCGTCTTTTTTTTTTTTTTTTTTTTTTTTTTTTTTGAGTACATGCAGAAACCGATAATGAATATGACTGGAGCTCCAGAAAAGAATTACAGTTTAAGTTAGACAATAAAGAGGGAAAAGAAGATTCTATCTGTGTTTTAGAGAACAAAACCAGTGTAAAAATAAGCCTTCAGTCTCATAATGAAAAAACAACATCACTTCCAATTAGTTTGAAAGATGGAGAACAAAAACCACGAAGGGAAAACCCACACTTTTTAAGTGCAATATTAGTTGTCGAACTCCTGGTACAAGACACACCAAGGCTAAACACTCAAAGATTTATAAGCAGGTTAGACTTATATATGGAAAATGAGAGCATCCAGAGTTATATTAACTTCCATTGTAGCAGGACTGGACCCTGCGGAAGCAATGAAAACACTGAAGTTATCAGGAAAAAGCTGCATTCCAATGGCCTTGCAAAAATCTACTCACTTATTATATTCAAAACATAAATTGTCATTAGTTTTGGGTCTCCTTCTCTTACAGCAATAACCTTGAAAGCAGGCAGGTGCCTAGATTTCGCTATGGAGCTGGTACCTTTTCATGACACACTTGCAAAGCTGCTTAAATATTATTCATCTGTCTTCATTTTCAGTTCCCCACTATATGGGAATGGAGGATCTCAAGTGGCCTTAGTCTGAAAATCTCAGACCTATACACAGAGATCAAAAGCAGAAGGAAATCTGCTACTGCTTAAAGCAGTTTGCCAAACAGGTTAATAGTCAGATTTTACTATTATTGTGAATTCACTTGAGGATCAGTAGGAAAATCCCTATTACTGTTAAATATCCCAACTAGATATTTGCTGCTGAACTACTGCATAGTGTTAGTCTCACAGTGACTATTGGAAAACATATTTTTAAATGTTCTGACGTATCACAAGGATATCACAGAACTACAGTAGAGAAAAATGAACTTTAAAAGTGCAGATGCCACACAATATGGAAGAAAGAAAACAAGGTGAGTATAACAGTCCGGGATTTCAACAATTTAATTTTTCAGATGGTCAAAACAATCAAGACTTGCTAAAGATTCTTAAACAGTGTATACTTCTAGGGTGAACATGAGGAGGGTTTTCCTCCAGAGTTTATACTACATTGGAAAGGCTATTATCCTGGGTAGAAACCTTTATTCTGTAGCTCTGGATACCTTTTAGCAGATAACTTAAATGAACTGTGACACGCTTTTTGGAGCTATTTCTTTATTCTCTAATAGCCATTAAACAAGTATGATTTTATGAACCTGCCAGCAAAGGAGCACTTTGATCCAGCCTGCTCACTTTTTATTTCACATCTCTGGGGAAAGGGGTGAGGAAGACTGGTCCATGACTATTACTGTGGACCAGAGGTGCTACTACAAGGCACTGAAGGCAAAGTGTTTTAAAGTAGAAGGTATGGTAGTGGTTATGAGGTAATTGGTGGAATAATACAAGAAGGACCAGATATCGCCACCAGAAGCAAGTCCCAGCCAAAATTAAAACATTTGCAGGTTTGCAGCAAACTGTAGGAGAATAAAATGAAGTTTAACTGGAAAACCATAGATATGCTTCTCTTCAACGATGCACATCTTTTTCAGCATCACTGTGATGATCTGCATAGGCCCAAGCATTTCTAGATCTTGCCATATCAACGAGAGTCTGGGCTGAGCTGTCAAAGATATCACCTTTAATCCACCTCCATTTTAGAGGAGAGAATCAAGACTTCTTCGTTAATGCTAAATTAACATTTAAATTTGAAAACCAACAACTGTGCTGACAACAGAAAGTAACAAGAACAGCCTGGAACCTTATGTTGTGCTGTTTTATGTCACACATATTTCAGGGCTTTTTACATTCCTGGTAGACAAGAACACAAGCTTACTATTAGTGAGCTGAAGGCTTTGACTCCCAGGAGTTGATGGCATGAATAAGAACTATCCCTGTGTCTGTTTTGGAGAAGGCAGAGTACATCAAAGCAGAGAGTAGAAGATATTGTCAGGAGCGGACAATTACCAGACTCTTAGCAGTGTGGGTGTTAGTCAGAGTGTTGATAGCTGTTCAACACAGAAGCAAGTAAATCTGGCTATTTTTCCACCTGGCTTTTCTTTGAGGCATTTACTATCCCCCAGGTTTATGGTATCCCTTTCCCAGGTATTATTATCCAGTTTCTAAAACACTGAAATTGTGGTGGCCAGCTGTCTTGATGTGCAAAGTGAACACAGACACTGTCATTTTCCCTTCTACACCTTCTTCCCCACATTGACTACATTGTTAAGCAATCAAAACAGATGCAGCATTAACTAATTCTTAGAGAAGGTAATTCAGATAATTATCAGCCCATTAACATGACCTCAAATGCATGGAAAACCTACAACAAGTTTTGAAGGAGAAAGAATACATAAGAGGATGAAGGAAAATGTAAACCATGAGAAACTGAAACAAAAGCTACACCAAGCAGATTCTGCCATGTCAATCTTAAATTCTTTGACAGATGATTTTTTGATAAAGGAAATGCAATAAATATTACCTACATTAACTTCAGCAAAACATTAAATATCATGCCCCATCCGCAATGGTTAATTAAGCTGTCGTTGATAAGTAACTGACTAAAAAAAAGAGCACAGCTGACAGAAAGAGTTGAAGGTAAAGAAGAATTATAAGTGGATTTCTTCAAGTTTAAGCAGATTTTTGAATATTTTGTATTATGACTCAGCACAAAAAGTGGGAGTGGGCTGATAAATTTAAGAGGTGTCATCAGCTTAGAGAAGGTCTGTGATACTGCACAGAAAGAAATATGACTCAGAAGACTGGAAGAGCAGAAACGGGATTAAATTCAATACGACAAAGTTTTACACTGGGGTCTTAATGCATTCTCAGTTCATAGTAGAAGTCTCTGCTAACAACTTGAATTTACTTGGGAGGAAGAGATCCTGGATGTACTTCTTGGATAGAGGAGGAATATCAGCTGTCAATATTATGCAGCTGTCAAAAAGGCAAATGTGACCATAGCATCAATCAGTCAAGGAATTTCCAGTAAATACATTAATTCCTCCATACAATAATTCATCATAGTCAAATGCCCTCATCCAAAACCCTGTAGGCAGTTCTGATTGCCTGTTTTGAAAAAAGATCAACAACCAAAAAATTGAGGGTGAGGGAGAGCTTATTGCAAAAAGAAGAACGAAAGAGGAAGGCGTCACCTATTAATTAGGAGTAGGATTGAACAGATACAACCATTGCCTAAAATTATCTGCGTTACCAGTGCAGATAAAATAAAAGCAGAACAAAATAACTACTTATCCCAATTTTGGCTCAAGGCCAAGTAGGTACAAAGCAAACACAAATTAATTTAGAACAAAAATAAGAAGGATCCCAATCAGATGATATGGGGTGCTGGAAACAATTGTCCAAATTGGAACAACGAAGACTAATGACTTTTATAAAGGAGCTCAATAAATTCTCAATACAAGTATATATATAGTATATATGTATACATACACACATATATGAGAATATACATGTATATATACAAATATATATATCATATACATACATATATATATACACACACAAGAGCGTATACAGTTTATATACACACACACTTAGTGATAGCTGCAGTAGGGGAACACAGTACTCAGTGACCTAGAATACATGTTACAGACCATTATTAAGTTCCCTAAATATCCGTCTGAACACTGGGTGTGATATTTCCCTATGCTTGTCATTTGCTTCTTAAGAAGGCTAACAACTTATTTGCATACTATTTTGTAGTGCTTTCTGAAGACTCTGTACTTCACTCTTGGTATATATTTTCAGGTTTTCTAACAACTAAGATAATTTTTGCTTTATGTGTCTGCTGTTCAGGTAGTTGGGAATAAATCTTTAAAAAACAGTATTTGGGAGCTTATATAATCTTATCTAACTTATTAACTATTTAGAATGGGAATATAATACATATAAAGGCATAAGTAATATATGCATTTGTATACACACTATATATAGACATCTATTTAAAGTGAGGGGGGGGAAATAGACAAAAGTAGATACAGTAAGTAGACAAATAGTGAACTGGAGAGGAAGAGGGAAGGAGGGAGAGATTTTGAACATCCAGTTTCGATTCCAGACCATGTGAACTGTGTGCAAACACCCAAACATTAAACAAAAGCCAAATACACTTTCTGACTCTGACAGGATTTGCAACACATATATGTATATGTGTGTACGTGTATATACATCATCGTTGATTATTTCCTAATAGTACTTCTCTGGAGTATACAATTCTCAACCTAAAATGTGAGTCTATTAAGTAGTAACAAAAAACTAAGTAACAATGATAACCCCAAATTCTGGACAGAGTTGAGAGTTTTACATGTCGGCACTGCAATGCCGGACACAGTGACCACAAAGCTCTTTACAAACTCCTTGCATGAAAGGCCATACAAACAAGTCTGTCTCCAGTTGTTACAGCAATGGCGTTACAGCGAAACACCACCAAAAGTATGAGGGTAAGAATAACGATGCTCAGGAAGAAGTGGAGCATACTGCTCTTTAAACGTTGAGGCGAGTTTAATATCAAAGATGTTACAGACACTACATATCTTAATCTCTACTTTCAATGCAAAAATTAATGCATTTTAAACCAATAAGACACAATATAGTAAATTTTTATTCTATAATTGCATTTTAAAACAGATGATTGGTCTAGTAAAAAGGTAGTAACAATCGCCTTACTGTTACTTAGAAAAATACTAACCTATCAGTAAAATAAAAATAAGGAAGGCAATATACTCAACAAAGAACGAACAGGACTGGGGAAAAATAAGAAGGTCTTTTAGGCAATGGTCAAAACTGAGTTGTTCTACCCGTCATTATTTCTAGAAAACACACGCACAAAAAAATGTACAAGAGCTTTAGGCAGAAAATGTAAAATTTTAAATGCAACTTGATTGCTTCAGTTATCAAGAAATAATTTTAATCAATTGTTCCACTGGAGATTTGCCGAAGAAGCCCAAAATCTCTATTCAGAAGTGTAATAGTGACAGCAAGCCAGCTATTGTGATTCTGTGTATCAGTTACTTGAAACTGCTGGTATATTCTCAATATATATATGTCAAAATTCTCATATATATGTGTTCTCTCACACATACATGATCTCTCATACACTATCACTTAGTAACAACAACAAAATTTAATGGTGGGAAAAACCTTTAAAATTGTTGTCAGCCTGAATGTCACATTTTCTCTCTAACTCGAGTGGTCCATTTAAGAACCCATTTTAGCTACTCTTCCCAAAGTGCTTATCCATAATAATCATACATTTCCCCATAGGTAGAAAACAAATATGATTTGTCACATGTTGTGCTATACAGGCATTTCAGCACAGTTGCTGCACTCCACTAGAATGTCTGAAGGGGAAGACACCCCAGGTAGTTGGCTGCAGACACATCTCAGCAACATGGCACGTAGTTGAGATTTGACACATATAGTCTTTATAAATCCAATGTCTATGAAGTCAAACAAATCTCCTTCTTATTTATAGTAACAGGCAAGAGCAGATCTCTGCCGTCTTGTTACACAGATGGTTGTAACATTTTTATAGTTAACTTACAACCACTGATGCCTGAGGAATAGACACACATCTGCCCCAAACTGCCAGTCCTGTAGGCTCTTCTTTTTAACTTTAGCTACCAAAAATACTGTAGAAATACATGCAACACTGTCACCCCCAAAAAGCTACCACAACAAAAAGCCCCACACAAATTTGCATAAAATGTACTAATTACTGATGTTACACAGATTGGATGGTGCTCACGCACACACACATTACATCAAAAATAACAGTAATACCAACTCTAATCACCAAAACTAAAGTTTTAGAGAAAATTCGTAGCCCCAGATCCCATATACTGAACTTAGTTTAGAACAATGTTCAGAAAGAAACTCAGAAGCTTCTAAACTTATGGTTTATTAAAAATCTTCAAGAGAGCCTCATACTTCATAAAAGCTACTGTCCATATGCTCTTTTTTTTGCTGCTTGATAAAAACTAAAGGCATAGTTGGCTCATCCTGAAAAAAGGAAAACAATTGCTTAGGATTTTCTTCTCCTGCTTGAAAACACTACTCCATTATTTTCTGTATTTCCACACATCATCTGGGTCTTTACAGGAAACGTACACAGAAAAGAGCTAGCTATATCAAATTAAATGCTTCCTATTTTAGACTCCGGCTGAAGAAATCTTCTAAATAGGTGACTTACATCTAAATAGATGACTTACAATCAAATGCTTTACAAAAAGAAGAATAGATGCAGAAAAGAAAAGCCATAATTGAACCATGTATCTATAACAGTAACCACGACATTAACCAAGGTCGGCGAAAGCTTAAACAGCCTGATGAAATCCTGACCTTGGGCAAACATTACGCTTTCATGAATATGTTCCATCAGTAATAGATCTAGGCGGATTCTCATCTTTTTCTTCTTGGTCCCCAAAGCGGAAGAGAACAGAGGTCATGAGAATGTGGATTTGCATTTACAGAACTGGTCTAAATACAGAGGTTCATTTGAAAACAGATAAAGGAGAGGATGAACAAACATTATGTGTACAGTTACCCAATTAATTTGATTTTGGGTTTTCCTTCCTCTAGAATCTATTTATTTTTTGTAGAGTGGAGCACAAAAGGAAACCGGAAAGGTAGTTTACCTTTTTATGTTTGCTTCATATTCTTTTTATTCTTGGCCAGCTTTCTATCTTTATATCTGTCTTATAAGACATTGTGTACTTTCTGCTACCTGCTAATTTCTACTACAAACAAAGACCTACAGAATGGGAATTTGAAGAATTTAATAATAAAATTTGCTTTCAGGTTGAAATTTATGCCAACGTGCTCTTTGCCACATAACCAACAAGACTTTAGATACAGATCCATAATGTCACACATTCTGACCAGCTCACTTCCAGTGGCACATCAGTGACCGTGTTAATTAACACTTTTGAGATAATCTACTTAGCTAAACAAATCACTGTCAAAAATGAAAAGTACATAACTGCAAAAAAAGTCAAAACAAGCACAAACAAGAATCATACAAGTATCTAAACCAAGGATCCACATGGTTGCTAGATTTACAACATTCAGTGAACATCCCTTCATAAGCTCTACTGCAGTCTTAATGTGTCACCCTACTCCTGCAAACCGCACATCTTTCAAGCTAAATTTGCTGCAATAGCGTACATCAACTATATCATTTAGATGGACATCTACCTCTTTCAATGCTGTATTTCACTGAGCAAAAACACACTGAAAGGGATGGATATTTGCATTGCATTGAAAAGGCTGATTTAAAATAACCTTTAATGATAGCAATTTAAAGTAATCTGTTTTTCTTAAACCTGCTTTGTGTTATTTCAGATTATATTCATATACAGCACATATTCTGACGGAAATATAAGAAAGATAGGAATGGCAAAGAAAGAGTTATCTTCTTCACTTTCAGGAATGCAGCTATCACAATCACCAAAAAATTGTTGCTCTAAAAGAAATTTCAGTTGATCAATTAGATCTTGCTCCTTCCACAAAACAGCTTTATCAGGGCCTGTCATATTCTCCTAGAAGAACACAAGTAGTGACAGAGATTTCTTCTTAAACAAATGCCACAATTCCTTATTATTCAAATGCAAATGTTAGGTCCCAAGTTAAGTCAAACTCATTTTGATACAACAAACTTTCTAAAGAGAGCCAGAATAACAACACACAGAAAATTAGGTAAGAACCCACTTTGCAGGACTGTGTTGCAAAAAGACCCGTGCTATTTGCAGCTGCATACAAAGCGGAAATATATCGTGTTAAGAAGTAATCATCCTTAACGTTATTTTGCTGAGATTATTCATATCTGCGTGATGGATGAAAATCAGAGGTGAAACACATTATTATTATTATTTGTTCTATCTTTACTAAATAGCATAGTCGGACCTCTATTTTCAAAATCAGAAGAGAAAAATCACTATTTTTATTTGGTGGAAGTCCTTCAACATAAATATAAGGAATTGGGAGATTTGTTTGTTGTAGCTATACTTTCTGCTCTTCTTCACCTAGATCTGAATACTTCATAGCCAATTTAGAGCATTTTGGAACTGATACTGAAAAATCTATTAGAGTTTAAACATGGAAACTAAAGTAGATTATACTGAATTTATAAGCAGTTTATTATATCAGCCTTGTCACTTGTTAACTGGATTTTAAATTAATATAATGAAAGATCATAATTAAAAAATATTAAAAGAGTCCCCTCTTAAAATGCTGGTAAAGTATACTGCTCATGATTCAAATACCTGATAATCTCTGCCATATTTACATATTCTAAAATATGAAATAAGACAAATGCTATCACTGTCCTGTTTTCTCTCCTTGCTGTCAGTAAGGCACTGCCTGCAGAATGACCACTCTGCTTTCAAATCACTTTTCTGTTCTGGATTAATGCTTTCAATTTTTTCTAGTGTATAATCAGTGCTGCTGCAGCAGAGAACACGCAACGTTTTCCAGGAGATCTACTTGGTTCTTACAGAGGAAAAGTTGTCCTAAAATTTAAGACAAAGCAGTCTTAAATTTAACTAGATACTAATTATCCTACAGAAGAACAGCTGGGGGGGGAAGGGGAGGGAAGAGATTTTTTTTTCCCCCCCTGAAAGTAAACCTGAGTCCTCAGTGCATGCCCCCCATATGCTAAGAATCCACCACAAGTAGAGAAACCGAAAGGAGATAAGTGGAGAGATGTGGTCATGTAGATTAGGGACACAGTCATAGCATTTGGATTTCTGTGTTCTCTGAGGTGTAAAAGATTATGACAATCCTGGGTTACAGAAGAACAGAATGAGGTGCAGACAGAAATCTGAAAAAGAAGAGGAAAGAAGCGGGTCTGGATGACTGAAAAGTATGTAGGGAGAGCTTGCAAGAAACAAGCTGATATGGACAGAGAGAGAACAGACAGATGGCAGCAAAAAAAAATTTTAAAAATTCAATAATTGAAAGAAACAGAGCTTTGAACACTGGCTGCTTCAACACATGCAAGCTTTGCTGCTATCAGGTGGTCGGTGGTCAAAAAAAGCAACAAGAATTTTGCCTGGCTGGGACTATGTAGTCCAAATGAAGTTAAACTGCATTTTGCCTGTCATTACTGACAAGAGGTAGCCTGGCTGACTGGCTTTGCAGAGTTGCATTCAGTCATCTCCCTACTTTATCCTCTACCTCCCCAACCATGCCTAAGCTCTTTCCAGTGCTTGTTAACACTGGATGTGGAGTAGAAAACAGAACAAAAGAGCATAGATGAACTTTCTGGTACCAAAAAGAAAAATCTCCACAGTGATCTTTAAGGGCATCTAATCCAAACCACAGCACAAGGCATTATCAGTCTGGATGCTCTGGCCAGAACATTTAATTGGTAACGGTGGAAACATGAGCGTTGCTGTAGCTGCTCCCAGCTCTTCCTGAGGAAATCGCTGCTTCTCTGAAAAGGCTAGTGGTGCCTGGAAGCTGTTATTTGTTCTCTGGTTACTAAGATCTTCAGTAAGATTTGTCTGTTTATACAAGTTTATACAAGTTAAATATTGCTGAGAAAGGTAAGATGGTAAAACCCAAAAATACACCTGTTACATGGCATTACAGAATCCACATCTGTAGTCTACATTCATATTACTGAATAACCACCCCTCTCCTTCCTCCTCCCCCCCCCCTTTTTTTTTTCATAATATGGTTAGACAATTCATCCAAGTTAGAGCAGATAACAGCCAAAGCAGCCCACACACATATGTACTAGGCTTAAATTCTTTGGAAGACTATGTTGTTCAAGCTTTCCTTTTATTTATCCAAACTGGCACAAGCAAAAGATGTTATAAAAAAAACCTTGACAGGATGCCTGGGGAGGGGGAAGAGGTGGTCATTTTCATAAGGAAAGAACATTACTTTCAAACATCCCAGTGTCATTGTTATGTTTACCCAACACAACAGGTACAGTAGAGCATACCACATACTGACAGATTAACAGGACCTCCTACCTCGACTTCATCCTCTCATGCATTCTCCCATGCTGGATACACTGTTGGTCCAATTCATCATTCCGTTTCTGCATCTTCTCCAATCTGCCATGAAGATACTCTTTTTCCTGACTAAGCTGGTTGACTTCAGATCTACAGAAGTAAAGCACAGTGATGATGGATGTTGTCAGATTTCATCCTGCAGTGTGCCATCAATATGTGGCTTCAGCATTTATAAAATTTCATACATGTATATGTAATGCATAAACAGGCTATTACTAGAACTTACAGAAACAAAACACTGTTTCAAATATCTTAAGACAAAAGAACATGATGCTGAAGGGGATCTGGTAAATATGCCGATGGCAATCACTCAGACATAGGTTGGCTATGCTAATTTCAGCCTAATTTAAATGGGTATGTCATCTGGCATTATGCATTGATATTAAATAAGATTAATAAATATAAATTCATACTTGTTAAGCAAGAATTCAGCCAGGATTTTGAAAACAAATTTCAATTTCTTTATTAGTAAAAGCTATCATCTAATTAAAAAAATGGGTACTAAAAACTTGTTCAACTTTTACTCCACTGTACAGGTTGAACTCTCCATAATGGTCCTGTTTTAGACACTTTATTAACCTAATATGCCCAAAATACTATTACACAGATAGAAAAAAACAAAACACAAAACCAAACCCACATCCCATCCCACCCCCGTTAAGAGGAAAATGAATAAAAACCTAAAGAAACAAGACACAAATCATACAGGCAAACCCTAATCTACATAAAACTCAGCACAGCCTTTAAGAAAATTAGTCACTTCTAGCAATTCTTATTCTTCACAGATCCATGAATGACCTGGGACTGCTACTTGCTACATCTCTAACCATCAGCTCATGGAGAAACAGGCATGAGCTGTTTCTTAATATCAGGAAAAGATCTCAGATTAAATTGTGATAAAATATACATTATGCACTTGTACAGTTTAACTCTTTGGAAAAGGTTAATGAGAACATGTCAGAATCTGCTATACCATCGGAAAGTAAGAATCAAAAGCAAGCAAATTTGTTTTATGGCATCTGCCACTCCAGATCTTGAGGTTAAAAAGCTTCAGAGATATCTTTAAACCATAAACTTAAATATGCTGCAGTTACAGCAGAAAGATACTTTACCTTCCTGGCCGTTGCAGAATGCAACAACAAGTGACATTCTGAAAAATACAACAAAGTGCAGGGGGGAAGAAATACTCCTCCCTCAAAAACATGTTGTTACACTGACAAATCAAATCTGGAAATGACAACATAATCTTTTCATGTTTAAATAGAGAACAATGCATGATATCATCTGTGAGTCTGAAAGAACTTAGCAAGGGAAACTTTGGAAGAAGAGTGTATGCAATTGAATTTATATAGGGAGTCACAGCTCTATTAAGGAGCATCACTGACAAACACATCAGAATTGTGCAGATGTATTTGTACATCAAACTTAAATGCACAAGAGTTTCCAAAACGCGTACGTAACAGTGGGCAGGATGTTATCGGGAGGTAACTGAAGTCGCATTTTTACACTGATCATTTAATAGAAATACCAGTAACTGAAATGTCAGCATTAACAAAGTATTGTCAGTCAGACCAATTGTTATATATGAGGTATGAATGCAGTCTGTACCTGATACTGATATTTTAAGGAAGACAATCAGTGGATAAAAGCACAGGTACACTGCAGAGCAGCTCAAGAGACCTGATGTAATGAAGCCCAACCAAGTGGCAACAGGGACTAAACTCAAGATTGCATTCCTTTTTTTTGCCAGCAAAATACAACGACAGCTTTTGTCATGCGAGAATATTGTAAATTAGCACGTTTGTAAGGTTTCCCAACTGGGGGATCCTGCTTCTTTTTCTGCATTTGTACATGGCTGTCTTATTCAAGGAAACAGCAAAAGCAACTTTCAAGGTGGTAAAAATCTCAACATTTTAGAGGGACTTATTCACCTCCAGCACTTTTGAAGGTGCCCAAAGTCTTTCTGGAAAGATCAAGAGATTCAAATCAACCAAAACCAAAATTCTGCTGAAAATTACATTTAATGAAACAAAAGAAAGTCCTGAATTAATTGAAAACATGAGTACCATGATCTCTAATCTCTAAAATGGAGCCTGATACTTTGAACCATGTTACTTGTGTTCTCATCTCCTAAAACATCTCTTTTGTAATTACAGTTGCACTTGGAAAAAAAAATTCATTCCAGTTAAAATATTATTTACACAATGCCCCTTCCAAGTAAATACCTGAGAGTCTGACCACCCAGATTCAAATATTTCATCACACTGAAACTGAAAGAAAGATTTGCTCTGCATCTTTAAATATACACCACTCATCCACCTCAATTTCCAAAAATTAAGATAGAACAGTTAGTTCTATGTGATACTTAAATAACTTCAAAATTGTTGGGTTAAAAAACAAACAAAAAACCCAAACCCAACAAAATAAAAAACCCCACAACTATAATTGTAATAAGACTGAACAACTGTACTGAACATAATAGCAGATTTATACTAGCAGTAACAATTCTACCCAGCCAGGGGCAGGACCAGGTCTGCGCAAACGCTTCTGAACCACCCTGCTCCCAAGCTGTCACAGCAGGGACTTGAGAGGGAAGGGGGCAGGTGCCAAAGTACACAGCCCTGAAGTTCAGAGATAGCCCACACATGTACAGAGGTAACATAGAAAAATCTATGCACTGAGCACTATGTCTGATGGATCCAGAACAACTAAAGGACACAGCATGAACATGCTGATGGTGCTCCATGAGAGCTACTCTGGGTCCAACAGGCTGAGCAGTAAGCTGTGATGGACTCAGAAGAAACTGAAGCACGCAGATATTTGGAGTGTTGCCATCTGAGCTGAACTCTGCATGGAGCTACACTTCTGCAGATTCAGGCTGGATCCACAAGTCATACAGTCATATTAATGTTAACTATGTGTGCTTCTGAGATCTGATAGACTCAAAAGACCTGTATGAAATCAGTATTATTTGATACAGAGCAAAGCTATGTCATCACATGAACATGTAAAATGCATGCTTGTAAGTACATGGGTAACAGACTTTGCCAAATCAAATTTACCTGTCACCATATTAAAAATAATTGATGATGCCTGGGGGGAGGACAGGGACAACAACAAAAAAACCCTCTATATTTCTGGATCGATTCAACTACCAAGAAAGCCTCAACTTCTATTTAAAAACAAATTTTAACTTTTATCTACCATCCTTGCTGGGAGAGTCTTGGGAAAAAAAAAATACCGAGGTTCCTCCAAAACATTCAAATACTGGAGGCAAAGAACCAGCAAATGTTAAATAGTCACAGTTCAAAGTCAATCTTAGGATATTTTTAGGATGAGCTAATTTTTGAACACTAAGGTGGCAATGCTGCCTTTACTCCTCTAAACTACCTTTTGCATTGCAGCACTTTTTGAGCGCTGTCTTTTCCTACTCTTAAAACAAATTGTTTACTTGTACATCAATTAAATACATGCTCAAAAGTATTTTCTGCTGATACGGTATTGTTGCATGCTATTTTAATGACTGATCCTTCAGACAGACTGTTTCACATCTTCGTATGGCTACCTTCAACAAACATTTCGCTCTTGGTATTGAGCGCAATGACTGCAGTCAACCAAACATGCAGAAAAATAGTTCAGCCGGGTGTGTGTTCTTTAGTTCAATTAAACTCACACAGTTGGATGCCTACTGTTGCCAAACCAGTAATATAATTTATACATTATAGTCCAAACAGTAAAACTACACTAAAAGTCATTTAACAATATTTATAACACCATAAAATACAGTGTTAAAATATATGAACTGCAATATGTACCAAAATTATAAAATTTGTTTCTCATCATCAGTGATTAAAACCAGGATCATTGCTCTAGCTTCAATACTCACAACCCTGGTGACAGATTAGAATTCAAATCTTAATGATCAATTTACAATTAACAAGATAGAAGTGAAACAAATTAAACCAACCATTATATATAACGAGACCCAATGGACTCCCATTGTTCCCCTTAATTACAAAGCGCAAATCACAAATACACAGTGGGTAGTGTTAAGCATTAATCTACAACCTAGAAACTCAGACAGTGACAATGAGAGAAAAAAAAAAAAAGAGCAAAATAACAGAGAAGAAATCAACAAAGGGCTATATTTTTAAACATGCCTATGCATACAAAAACCTTCACAGACACTGTCTTCTTTCTGCACAGCTTGAGGGGTTTATAATTTGTCTGACATTGTCTTTCTGAAGCTTTGCTAATCCTGGGTAGGGGCTAGCTCACAAAAATGGTTCTGGCTTATATATGGACAAGAAAACTTCGGTTTAGATTTCTCAGAAAACCTGTATTAAATATGAAAATATATGTGCAATTCAGAGGTGTTCCACTTAAATTGTGCAAATATGTAGCAGTCACAGATAACTTTGCAATGCCTCTTATTACAAATGGGCCCTTTACTTCCTACCAAAACCCAAAAATTGTACATAAACTTGCTTTTGCATCTGTTATTAAAAAAGCTTGAGTGATTTACCAGTTAAATAATGGTACTGTTAATATACCACTATTTTTTAACCCCATGGAAATTAGGGCACAAAGATTCTAGAAGTATAGCAAGAAAATACACATCCAAGTCCAAAATTCAGTTTATAACAAGGCCACTACATCAAAAACATGGAAAAAAAAGCTTTTCCATGCAAATAGGGCTCACTGCTGCTTCATGATCTGCTTTTATTAATGTACATGAGAACTAGGTTATTAAATCTTCCAGAAATTATTACTTTTTTTTTTCCAGAAGACAATTCTGTCCCAGAAATGTTGTTTTACACTATATCCAGTGACAATGAGCATTAAGATTGCCTTTCGGAGAGATGGTACTGAAAGATACAGACTGATCATGCATTTAAAACTTCGCCCAAGTAATTTTCTGCATCTGATCTCCCGATCGCATCACTTTCTGAAGCCGTTTATTAGTTTTTCATTTTCCACCACCTCCAGCTCCACCTTTCTGTTCTCATTGTCACTTGCTTTCTTTGTCCTTACCTGTATCTCCACTGGAGTGGGAGCTGCTGCAGGCAGTAACAAGAATGAAGGCAAGCTCAAGCTATTTTAGGGCCAGTTCTCAGAACTGCTTTCATACATTCTTCCATACTGTTTCTTCTGCAAAATATACCACTTTCTGGAGATCCAAGAGGGCTCCTGTTCCCTTTTTCAGGTTCTTGACATAGTCAGCTAATGCTGCTAGGTGGAGAAACACTTGGCAATCTCTGGTATTTATTTTCAGAGAATAATGTGTTTTCACAGTATGTTTTCTGTCTTTCCTTCATCCTTTTACAGTTACTAGTCTGTGACTGCGAGCTCTAGCAACAAAGTCTGTGTGCATTTTTATTGCTGGAATAATAATACGATTTGAATCTATTTAGATTTTGTATTACTTCAGCAGAGGAGCTCTGCTTTTTCAGAAGAAAAATTCTGTTTGCTTCTCTCTCAAGTACCCATCACAACATTATTTGCAAGGGAAGATCGCTTACATTTCCTCAAGTTTCTCATTTCTCCCCCAAGCACTCTGGATGGGATTCATCTCCCAACTTCAGCCACTTAACAGCTAGTCAACACTTTATATTCAGTGGAAAGTAGGATGGGCAGTGGAGGCAGTACCTGTGGGAAGCATCATATATATATATATATCTATATATCTGTCATCTACTTATTCCCCTTTGACCACTCCTGGAAACAGGATACTGGGATAAATGAGCTCTCTCCCTGAATGAGTGTTGCCCCTGTTGTGTTACCTGCAGGATGATTAAATCCGCCCAGCAGAAGAATCCTATCTTGAAAACCAATTTTATCTTTGCTGTGTATTTTCCTTCACATAAGCCATGTGAGATGAATCCTACCCGTAATTACCCAATTCACTTTGCATGAAATTTACAGAAGTTGCAGAATGCCAACTCACCAC
Organism: Phalacrocorax aristotelis; assembly: GCF_949628215.1. Lineage (NCBI taxonomy): Eukaryota > Metazoa > Chordata > Aves > Suliformes > Phalacrocoracidae > Phalacrocorax > Phalacrocorax aristotelis. The sequence continues at coordinate 121,225,851 of NC_134278.1, forward strand.
TTAAGTCCTGTTCACTACTCTAAATATGAACCCTGCAGAAAGTTTCAATAGAGACTATTTTCACACTTAAACATGTAAAATCGAATTATTTACTAGAACAGAACTACAAATTTTTTTTTTTTAAAAGACAGCCCTGTTCTATAGAACTTTTAAATAACTTCCAGGTTTTGTTCTATTCCTGAATTTTTAATGGCTTTGCATTTAGACCTGCTACTGATTTTAACAAGAGCACAAGATAACAAGCGGCGGCAGAACCAGAGCTTCAGTGATGAGCAATTTTGACGACAATTATTCAGTGTGTAGTATTGTGAATGAAGCTTTAAGTAAAAAAATTAAACCAACATACTACAGTTCTACAGTTTTGAGAACTTTAAATATTTAGTATTTTTCATATCATTTCAGATAAACTCGAATTGTAGCTCTGTTAACGTTTTTTCACTTTTTCATATTAAGAATATGAAGATCAGGAAGAAAACAGCATGTGATAATAAATATTAAAATACCAAAAAAAAAAAGAAAAAAGAAAAAAAGAAAAAAAAAAAGGAAAAAAGAAAGCACGTCCTAATAATAAAAAAGGGATAGGATAAGAAAAATGTACTAACCTGTATTTTTCTGACATTTGTTCCAACTTCCTTGCCAACATACAACATTCTGCCTTTAATTTTGCTATGAATGTATTCTGGGAGGTCAGCAATGCATCCAGTTCATTTACTAGAAATTATAAAATTGCAAAACTAGAAATCTATTTGACAATTACATAAATTCATAGATAACTTAGAAACAATTTAACATATTCTTAATTTCTTTCCTCTAGAGCCTTCCGGTTTTGTAAGGTTTTTTAAACTTCAGCTACTTGGACATGGAATTATAACATCATCATTCACCAAATGAAGGCTATATGTCAGAATAAGTTAACTGAAAGTGTTAAAGCAATCTTGCCACTGAATCAGGTCTTGTATGACAAGAATCACAATAAAGACTACGTATCTAATCTGGTGGCTTTGCTTTTTAGCTGGAAGTTCATTGACATTTCAGGGAGGAATAAAATTGGCAAGTCATGCCCTAGCCATCTTTTGCTTGCTCAGCCGGTGCACAGGATACACTGGCAACCCAAACACTCACATTGCAGACTCATTTCTTTCTCTCCTTAAAAAAAGCCATTATTTTACCTACTGTGTCCTGCGCTTGCCATGACTAATGTATTTTCTTCTCTTTAATGATAAGATATAGACTTACTGTCCAGTGACAGTTGCAGTGAAACCATTTCATAAATTAATTTTCAGTTACTATCAGTTTGGGCTGCACCAAAACTTGTGACCTAGAAATCAAGCATCTTTATTCTTTCAAAAGGAGATACTGCAAAATTATGTTTCTTGATTCCTGCTTTTAAAATAATTCAGAGGGAGAGAGACCACTGCTACCCAAATTCCTTGTATGCATGTAGGGTCATAATACACAAGGGTTTCTTTATGTACACAATAAATGACTATCATTTTCAACTCCTCCTAATTCTGCTAGAGATATATAAAAACAAACTCAGCCTTAATGTTGTCCCAGTATACGAAAAGGAAGCAATTTATGCACCAGGAGGCTAAATTACACATCTCTTGTGCAAAATTACACTTGGTCACATGCAGATGTGCTGGCTAGAGTAGGGAAAAATGGATCTGGGAGCTGCTTTTTTTTTTTCCTACTGTGTAGACAGCAGTCTAACGTAGTTGTCTGCATTCCCTGAACACACAGGAAAGGTCGTCTAGTACTGTGATAAAGCCGCAAAAAGGCAGAAAAATCAGACGGCAGATGTAAATGTGCCTGCTACCTCAGGTATTATCTGACACTGCTTAAGATTAATACAGGCTACATGATTTTTCTAGAGGTATTGCAGGACTGACAGGCAAAAATGGTATTTTATTGAACAGATGAATAAACCAAGTTCCATAAAAGCTGAAGCTCCTCCTTCTTTCCACGCTCATGGCTTAGAGACTTCCTCTCTAAAAATTTCTTCTCCTGTTTATAATATGCACCTTTATTAGTGTTGTTGGCATAGTACTTCACAATAACAAAAGGCTTTTTTGTTTGTTTGGAAACTCCGTTTTACTTCCAGAGTAAAGGTTAGAAGTTATTGATTAGCTAAGTCAATGCAATGAAGTCTCCTATTATGAGAACCTGAAGTATGCAAGGGATTAAACATCTTTCTTCTAGATTGAGGCGGGGGGGTGTGTGGGGGGGCACATGGTAATGCTAAAAATGTTTGAGGCTGCAAAGATTAAATAAAGGAACATATCAATTTGGAGCCAGTGAATTACATCCAGCTGCGACAGTGAATTAAGAACCGATTAATGGCTAAAGCTTTTCTCCAGTTTGGATGCCGAAGCAAACTCATTAAGCTTTTAGAGTAGCTATAATGTGTGTACTGTGGGAACTGTTCAATGCTATTCAGGAGACTTTAACTGTAAGCTCAGAGCATTTCCCGCAGAGCTTCTGATGCTATTTTCTTTATATAACATGTGTGCCTGAAAATCCAGCCAAAAACAAGCCCTTTGTTTTTCTACTTTGTTGTGGTCTCTCTCAGCTTTACGTTTCTTGAACACAGGTAAATAAACTCATAATCCAGATGGTGCAACAGATGTGAGAGCAGCACTCTGAAATCAACAGACAGTGGGCAATACTTTCCATTTTCTCTTTTAAACGCTAACTAATATGTAATTCGGAATCTCCGGTGTAGTTAGCATCTGCTCCCTTCGGCCAGCCAAAGGTTACAGGTGTTCCTGATGTCATTTCACAGTAAGGCGTGGGCCTGGCTTGTGAGTGAGTGCCCAGGCTCTAATCTTTCCCTACCACCTACCAGTTTTCTCATGCTGGGCCTCCATTTGCTGCATCTTCTGTGTCAGCTCCTGCTCTCTTTGCTGGGCCTGAAGGGCTCGGGCCTTTGCTTCATTGCTAACGCTTTGCTGAATGCTCTCTTTCTCCAATCTATTAAAAAAAATCCGAATAGGAAATAAAGAAAAATAAAAATCATATACAGAAGATGATAAATTAAAAAGGCAAAGCAGAACATTCAATTAATAATAATAATAAAAAAATTCTGGCCAAGATTTTCACATTAAACATTCCCCTCCCACTTCAGGTTATACAAACTGACCTCTATCTCTTACAATGTCAAACATTCTCCAGTGACTAGTAGAAAATGGATAAAAAGATATGATCTATTTCCTGAGCGAAAATTAGCCTTTCAGACAAAGATACAATTTTATTTCAAAAAATTTTGAACACAACTTCTTTTTCATATGGAAGTTCCCCAACACCCGCCTTGCACTGAACAGATTATTTGCATTTTCTTTTAAATGCTATTTATTTAATTCTGCAATGAAGCTTAGGGACCTGACCCTGAGATGGACTGGTTCCCAGTGAACCAGCAGGAGATAAGTCAATGGGAGTGATTGCCACAGTGCTCATAATACAGCTACTCTGAAAGCTTAATGAGGTTTTTTTAAGCAACTAAACAAGTTTTAACTATTAATTTATGTAAATAGGAGATGAATGCATCCGTTACAATAGAGAAGACTGTTAGCACCACACAGGCCCAGCCCCTTGTGCTTCTGCTCACTGGGGGGTCATACAGGAAGGTCTAAAGCCCAGTAATATTATCTAAGTATGCAAGCAAGAGAGCAATTTACTTGACCAGATATGCAAGATGGGGCAATCTACTCCTGAGGCAAAACAAATGCTAGGCTACCACACTCCATTGAAGCATTTTATTTAATGCAAGCCAAGCAAAAACAGCATGGAAAATAAAACCCCAAAAAGATATATGCATATAAATTAGAAAAGGTCCTAAACTGCAAATTCATATCTAGTCTTTCCCAAAGGTCGTGAATATTTATCTGGTGCACACTAGGATCCAGATTCAAAATTTCAGTGAGTTCACACATCACAAGGATTGATTTCTAGATTTCAGATGACATATATGCACACACTTTTCTACTGAAACTATATTTAATAGCTTGGGATAGGTTTCAATAAAGTCTTATAAACGTGTTTTTTTATTCTAGGGGTAATACCTATTTCAGGGGACTATAAAACAGAACACGGGCATAGATCATGTAAGGATAAAGCCACATCTCATGTGGTTGGTGCACTTAACCTTTGGATTGGTGCCTAATAACCCATCCGAGATATTGCAATATCTCAGCATGACACACACAATGTTAAATCTTCTCTCTTAAATTTACCCCAGAGCAACACAAATGGTGGGTCACATTACACTAATTCCTGGTCCTGATGTTGCAAGCCCTACCTTAGGCAAAACTCCCTTTGAAGTCACAGGCAGTTCTTTCTGAGGTAAGACAGAGTGATTTGACACAGAGAATGCATTTAGAGATAGCAAGAATGTTATAGTGTCAAGGGAACAAAGCACATTTTTCAAGGAAATTTCATACATTGAGCTGTACTTCATCACATCATTCTCAGAATTACTTCGTAACCATATTGGGGCTATCCTAAGGAGTGATGCTTGCATCGTTTCCTAAGTGTAAGCTCCAAATATGGAAAGCATTACTATGAAAAATCTTTCCATGTTTGCTGGGAATCAGTTTATTTAAACCCCTTCCACCCTTCCAAACATCTTTTACCTTCAGACAGTCGTCATGAGCACTGGGCTGCTCAAAAAACCACACCAGCACGTAACACACCCCCCAGACACTTTCAGCTAAAGGAAGTGGCAGTAGCACAGTATTTTATTTAATAGTGCCTCATCTGAGATGGCTGTGTGCAGTTGGGTGCTGTGCTGTCATCTGGCACACAGCTGGCTAGCTAGCATTCTGCTGGGGGTAGCCTTCAGCATGTATCAAGCTGCACAGCCCAAGATACCAAGGCAAGCCTGTAAATGTCCATTCCTCATTGCTACAGTCCCTCCTGTCCAACACACGCTAATAGGCAAGTTGAAAATAAATGGAGAATCTGCTGCCACCAGAAACACTCTCTTGCTAAGGGGACCCATCCAAAACAGCCACTCGCCTGTGCTACTTACTGTACACAGCAAATTAGCAGGAGCTCAGAAACCATGGATGCATGATGAGTTCCCTATGGCTGAAGTGTATATGGGGTGGGTGAAAACAGATGAGTTTATACAGCGGATAAAAGCTCAGTGATAATACTAGGAAAACACAGCTAATTCTTACGCAGAAGGGTAGATGACTAGTCTCAATCTTAGCACCTAGAAAATTTTGGGATTGAGACACATCCAGTGCCACATAAAGAGCAATATCTGAGGTGCCTAGAGCTGCTGAGGAACGGAAAAATTTCCTGGAGCCAAGGCTGTCTAAACTGAGTGGCAAGTGTTTCACCCACACCTTGAGCTGACACGTTCCCTACTCTCTAAGTTCAATCTCTCTGCCATCCTACAGAAAAGTTCCCCAACACATATTACATATAAGGAGGAAAAAAAAAACAAACAAAACAGACAAACAAAAAACCCCAACCCAACAAAAAAAACATGATAAAACACGCAGAAGGTGGCCCAAGAGGTTTCAGTACTTATCAGTAACATTCCTGCTATGAACAGAAAATACTGCAGGTGTAGCACATTTGACACTGGCTGCTTATTTGCAATTACTCTGAATCGTGAAAGAATTTTGATTTAAGGAAAAGAAAAGCTATGGACTGTAGACAGAAACAGTTATACCCCTTCAGCGTTAGTGTTGAGATATTACGAGTTTCCTTCTACAAAAACTTCAGAATTTCTCATGTGGATTAAAGGAAAGCACAGAGAAAATGCAAAGCAAAGCAACAGCAGCCTAATTTTGACAACACAGGTAAGACCTGAATCAGAAATGACCGCTGAAGATTAATCGTACCAGAACTTTCTAAATTACTATCTATAAGTATCAAAAAAGGGGACAGAGTGGTTAAACTGCAGCAGCCTATTCTCTGCAAGAATGCAAATACTGAATCAAAATTGGAGACGATAGCAAAAATTGCAGCCTACCATATAATAATTCTGGATTTGGCCACACCACTGATCAGTTTTACTAAAGCAGAAGCATTGAACTCATGGTGGCTTTCATTTTTGTGCCATGAAGTCTGAAGCAACCAAAGACTCAGTCACATGGAGGCAAGCTCAAGCTCTGTTCTGAAGTGCAAGTTTTCCACAGTGATTTTAGTGCTGAACACTTATTATTTCGAGCCTGAGTTACGGCTGTCAAGGGTAGCCTGCTTAGTTAACTTGTTCACATATCTCAATGAACTGGATACTAGTCTTCAGTGACTGAAAACTATGCTTTCTAAATATTCTTGACAAAACAAAGGGCACAGTAAACCACAGCTTATAGCACAGGAAAAAGAACACGATTGCCATCACTTGCACACCTTAAAAAAAAAAAAAAATCGCTGCTGAAAATGAAGTGAAAATTCACTTTAACCTCAAAGGTAATGTAAAAGTATGCTGGCTGAATTTGAGCCACCAAATTTAATACAAAAAAACCCTTTCCCACCACTAACACACAACAACTGGATCACAGATCCATTTTCAGTAGAAGACTCCTCTCTGCCAAATGGCTTCATAGTAAAGAAAAAGGAATGATGTAAAGACTAGCAATGTGACAGTCATATTTGACATAAATAATAGCTCATCGACTTTTGACTGTAACAGAACAGAACTAAAATTGATAAAACTTTGAAATTCACAACACAGTTCAATAGTAGGTACTTCTGCAACAGTCTTTTTGCTTTGGTAACAGTAAAAATACAGAACAAAAAAATACAGGATGAGCCTCAGTGTAGAATTAGGCCTCTGACTGGAGATTGCCAGTAAGCCTTCTGACAAAGCAACTATGATGTGAAGCAACCATATTTCCTATATTGACTATTTAATTTTTCTGAGATCAACATGTGGCATTTTGTAAAAAGCTAATGGATCTATGAGTATGGACTATGAACTTAGACAAATTAAAATACTCTAGCAGTTATCTCACTTCAATGGCACACAAGAGGTTATTATAACCTTATTTTTGACATCCACATTTCTAATTAATTATAATTAAAAACATAATTATAAAATATTTTAGGCTTTCGTATATACTTACTTTAAACTGGACTTCATAAATTATTAAGGCATTTAGTGTTCCGAATATTTGAGCTATCTGAACTAACAAGTGTGTTGGTCTAAATAATGACCAGTCCTGGAAATCAACCTCAACACTCATACTTGGGCAGCAAGAGGACCAGTTGATCCGAACACTGCTGCTTTTACTACATGCCCCAGTGTTTGGACACAGACCTCTTCCCAGATAACAGGTAGCCAAGTGGGCCAGCACTGTGAACTTCTGCACAACAAATCCCATCAGAAAGAGGGAAAGCACTGAACTGAGCGCTCCCTCAGGTCTTCCAGAGGAAACGGGCTTCCTCTCCCAGTACTTGTGTACTTGTTGGGTGTTACACAATATTTATTGTTTTATTTGCACAACAATAGCTTCTTGTAGCACAAGCTTCTATACACCAAATGAAAAAACAGTTTTGAGAAGGTACCCAAGCACTTAATTCCCAGTATCTTTAACAAAATATGGCCCGCAGGCACTCATAAATCAGAACACTTTTGAAAAATGTGATTTAAAAGCCTACATGTATTAGGAACTTTAAAGATTTTAGCTAATAGCTTTGGGTACAGTGGCCCAGCAATATTTTCTAGAGTCTACTTTGCAAACCTTCCACGATGCAAGTCTAGTGGACTGTCCATTACAAACAGCTTTCTGAACCATCTTCTCACAGGTTATTTCGTATTATTATTTCAGCTACAAGTGTCAAGGGAAAATGGAAAATCAGAGCATACCCTTGCTCTTCTCTCAGGCTACGGGGGGAAAAAACCCAAAACAAAACCAAAAAACCCCAGCACACAGCAACATTCACAGTAAAAAAAAAAAATTCATAAAACCACAAACAAGAGGTCACAATACCTACCCTATGCTGTAAGGGGAAACATAAGAAGAATGTCTGCAGTCTCTTACTTTACTATCAGAAAGCATTCAAATACTGCAGTGATAAAGGTCATAAAAGAATATATATAGAATAAGATCATATGTTGGGTCAGAACACCTAACAAACTTCTTCCCTCTGTCCTCCATATGCACCTTCATAAGTATGCCACACACAGAAGGATAAGGTCTCTCTTTTTTTTTTTTTTTTTCAGGTCAGCAGACAAGCCTAAAGGTTGGTCTGCAAATATGGAAAAAAACAAAAAACAATTTACCAAGAAGTCATTCTCCCCAGGAATGGTCTTAAATCATTTTCTCTATTAATGTAAAATTCCTAGCACTGATTTCAGACCTGTCTTTCAATTTCACAGCACTGCAGTACCCTAGTCAGCTATTTGTAATGGAGAACGTGTTTACCGAGTTTTATCTTATGCTATCTGAAGTCTAAGTATTTTCAAATATTTAGGTAAAAAAGCACACATCGAATTCTGCAGGTAAATAAGTAAATGCTGTTTTTAAGTGTAGCCATGATTCAGAATTACTGATTTCCACACCTTCTAAATTAACAGAGCTCTAGAGCATGTACTTTGCTCATATGTTTGGATCAAGTCAATAATAAGACTCAGGGTCATAAGATCTCTCCCTTTCCCTTAAGTCAGGCTTTTAGAAATCTTTTGTTCAGCACTGATTGTTTTGGTTATCCTCCTTTGTAAAGGCCTCTGTATTTTCATCTAATAGCTCCTTGTAAACACCTAGGATTGCTATAACTGCAGATGTAGCTGGACAGTGTTTCCTAGTTTCCTCTTAGAAAACACTGTAGATTTTTTGCCATCCAATTTTTTGTAATAAAGGTTTTGATTTTTTCAGTGCGTGTGTAAATCCGCCACATCAAGTTTGGACTGGCTGGATTTTACGGCTCTTGGTGCTTTTACAGGGCAGGAGGAGTGGCGTGAAATGACTGTTCTTATGTCAAAAAAAAAAAAAAAAATGCACACATGCATGCTTGTGCAAGAATTATGTAGAAATAGCTTTTAAAAGCATCATGATCAGGTCATTTCTTTAAAACTCTCCAAGGAGCTGAAAAATTGCCCTTCCTGTATCCCATTGTGGGAATTACCCACTGAGTTGCTCTTTATGTCTGTTTCTGGGAGCTGACCGGATGCTGATACTGGAGCCGGCTGCCAGGGCTTCTCAGCGGAAAGCTCAGGTTTCTGGAAACAGCCCCAGCCAGCACACTGTGTTTGGTGAGCAAATGTACAATCTACATTTGCATGGTTAAATTTTGCAGAGACCTAATTATTAATTTAATTGGTAGAATTGGAGGACTGCGTCATTGTTAAGGACGCACGTGGTCCTGTTTGTGAGAACTGAGGATTAAAAAAATTTTAGAAGAAAGAAACTTAATTTTTGCTTTTACAGTGTAAGGCGCCTAGTTACATTAGTTGAGAGATACAGAGAGTTTCCTAAAATAATGAAATATCAGAGTTTTCTTCTCATAACCATGTGAAGCAGAACCTACTACAAGCAATTAGAAAAGTTATGTAAAGGCCAAGGGTTTAAAAGTGGTAAAAAATTAAGCATTCAAAATTATTCAGCTCTTTAAATATGGATCTGTAAGGCTAGAAGATGCTACAGAAATAACTTTAAAGTCGAAATATCTTTCTTTAAAGTCGAAATATCTTTCTTTAAAGTCGAAATATCTTTCTTTAAAGTCGAAATATCTTTCTTTAAAGTCGAAATATCTTTCTTTAAAGTCGAAATATCTTTCTTTAAAGTCGAAATATCTTTCTTTAAAGTCGAAATATCTTTCTTTAAAGTCGAAATATCTTTCTTTAAAGTCGAAATATCTTTCTTTAAAGTCGAAATATCTTTCTTTAAAGTCGAAATATCTTTCTTTAAAGTCGAAATATCTTTCTTTAAAGTCGAAATATCTTTCTTTAAAGTCGAAATATCTTTCTTTAAAGTCGAAATATCTTTCTTTAAAGTCGAAATATCTTTCTTTAAAGTCGAAATATCTTTCTTTAAAGTCGAAATATCTTTCTTTAAAGTCGAAATATCTTTCTTTAAAGTCGAAATATCTTTCTTTAAAGTCGAAATATCTTTAAAGTATGTTAGTGAAACAACCAACCAAAACTTTACACTACCCCACCTGAGAGAAAAGGCAGGAAGGGACAACTCTGCCAGGCTACTACTACCTCACAAAAACACAAAAAAAAACAAAATAAAAAAAACTCAAAATACAATAAACACTCTGGGGGGAGAAAACAAGGAAATACTAAAAATTTGCCTGCATGTCCAACTTTGTTAAGAGACTAACTACAATTATTTGACAAGTTAGCTTAAAACTATTCTCCGTACAATGCAAATAATTACCCAACCATATACTCATTCCCAGAATCCAAATAATGGCAACTTGTTATACTACTTTTTTTTTTTTTTCCTGAGAATTTCAATTTTGCTGAAACAGAAGTTAGTGCATATGACCTTCTTGTTTCCACTGATTTTCTCCCCCAGCTTTCTCTATTTAGAATGCAGCTACACCATTGGAATCACCTTATAACTTTATATATGTCTATATTTGCACTTTATATAATACTAGGAGGTCTACAGCAAAACGTTAAGTCTAAACCTTCCACTTTGCCATTTACACCCTACCTGAAGCATCAGCAGGTATTATACGTTAATGTCTGTGCATGAAAAGATTCCTATGCTATTTTTGAGTACTTGCTGTACTTGAAAACTACTACAGAATTACCACTAACTGGAGACACTGATAGGCATGAGAAAGATGAAAAATTGTAAGGGTGTAGGAAATGAGAGACAGAGTGTTGCTCCTATGGAAGTTTGTATGACATGAAGAAGCTTGAACACAGTTAACTTGACTATATACATTATCGGTGGTATATTCCATCTCTACCTCTACCTACCAGATTTATTAATAAAATTGAAGGATTGGATTTCTTACTTGAAATTCAGCATAAAAGAGTGAATTTGCAAACACCTAGCCTATAACATGATTTTATTCTTTTGCTGTTTTGCCTTCAAAAGATATCTACAAAAAACTTTCAGTTCTTCAATCTAGACAATAACTACTTTTCAAGCTGGACAGTTCTCTGTATACCAGGTCACAACTAAATATTTAACTGCACTCAATTTCATTGTTAGAAAAGAAAAAAAAAAAGTGTCTCTAACAGTAATTAACATCTCGTATTAGGTCAAATACAATGACTTAGAACCCAGATCTGATGTTCTGGCACATCTATAAGCCTTGCCAGCAAGATACGTACCTCGTAAGTAAACACCCATCCTGCAGTGGTTACCACCATCAGATTGTGAACTATCTGGCTGATAAGTCCCTATAGAAACAGACAATTAAGTACAGAATAGAAGTTGCATGGGAAATGCAATGTGAGAAGTGGTTTTTGTTAAGTCTCAGTATGTAGTCCTAAGCGCCTCACAGTACTGCACCCCTTTCTCTGGAATATTCTACGTTTGTTCCACAAGCCACTTTTACAAATGGATGAATGTTGAAACATAGAAGATTTTTACAGGCATTTAGTCTGTACAAAGTTATTTAAATTATTTTCATTATATTTAAAGTAAAGGAGTAATTTTCTTGACTTATGGTGATTCTTGAATTTGGCACCATCAGTCTCTTATGATGCAGCTACAGGACAGATTTAAGCCAGTCTAAGGCAACACTGCCAGTATAAGGTGTGGTCCCTCTTTTTATCCTCTTACAGTTAGCACTCATCCAACCTATTCTGCAAGAGCAAATGATTCTTTTTCACACTGATTAACTCCCTGAACCACCTGATCATACGGGTGCCTGTCTCCCAGTGTCAGCACAAGCAAGGGCCTGACAGTATGTGGTCAGACATAGCCACATATTACCACTCTAGGGATTTGCCTTTTCAGCGGCAGCATAGACTTAGACCAGCTTCAAACGATTGTAACTACTCCCAGGCTCAGCTTGCTGATACAGTAAATCCAACTGTCAGGCCCCTACTATTGAATAAAAAAATGACGCACCTAAATGATGCAGATACCTGATCTGCTATGAACTCAGTCTGCCAATTTAAATTTGTTGAAAAAAACCAATGTTTTTGGTACGTTAACTTTGTACCAGCAAGCTTTATGCTGAATCAGGTATCATCTGTCCTACTGCAGCTGGCATAAACTCAGCATAAACACTGCACTGCATGCTCTAGCTAATTCAAAAGGAAAGTGACTGTGTGCTCACACCTGATCCGGATCAGATCAGCACAGCTGAGTTATCCAGTAGATCACAGATGCACTATGAATGACTGTTGAACAGACACCTACATTTTTCACAGACATTAGGTTTGGACATGCAACCTGCAGTTAAACTACCCTAGGCCTGATACTTGGAATTTGTTAACTCTCCCCAACTATTGCTGAAGTTGAGGAGAATTGAGGAACAGTTCTCTCTGCTTCAGAAGGACCAAGGCTCACATAACAGCTTGGGAAGAAGCAGAACAATTTGACAGAAAAGAAGCGTTCTTCAGGATGACAATTTGAAAGACAGTATTTGATTTTGCGGGAATTTGATCTAGGGCAAGCTAGACTTCTCCCCCATCCTACAGCAAGGTACCACATATTCCGGCAAACTGACAAATCTGTGACCAAAAGCAAGAAGGATGACAAATAACTGTGCTAACATTACATTATACTTGACTGTTGTTGATGTGCTTAGGTATTACAGAAACATCCCAATAAAAGACATGTTAACTACCCACATATCACAGGAGCTAGATATGAACAGGTGAGTCAAAAAATAAAAATCCAGCCTTATATGCCTTTTATTGGTTTGGTCAACTCTGGTATAATTTTTATATTATCCTGATTGTAACTGTCTGCACATTAGTATTAGAAATAATGGACAGCCAGTATAACAGCTGAGGGGTTTGGTGAGGTGGTCTTTTTTGTTCAGGTTATAAATCTCTTCTTTATGCTGTCAAGAGTAAGGGAGAAACGTATTTCAATAGCAACTTTAAAATGAAACTCACAAATTACTACCATTATGTTAAGTGCTAGATATCCCACTGTGCAGTTTTGCTTTGTGAATTTTTACCTTCTTCCATGCACACTTTTAGCCACTGATCGCACAGCCTTTCAGTGTTTTCTGCCTTTTCCTTTAAATAAACTGGCTCTGGCTCCTTCCATCTGGTTCCCCTTCCGTCAGCAACCCTGCACCTGTTCACACCTCCTCTCCTGTTGGATTCCACTGAACATTTCCTCCTCTGCCAGGGCTATTCTGGCACTCGCAACCTTTCTGTCATTCAATCCATCTGTCAGAAGTGAACTTTGTTTACCGCAAGCTTCTGCTTTCTTCTTCAAGAAGCAAAGCCCCTCAAGGTCATTGTCAAATGAACTGTCGGTGTGGATTTAAATCCACTTCTGCTAACCAGCAGAAGATGAAGTTCTTTACAGTCCTGTATTTGTGAAGATCGATTTGGGGTATAGGAGAAATAATACAGAAGCAAAAGAATAGATTTTAAGGGTAACTTGTTAACTCTAACAGCTAATGTGTTTTTTCTTCATATACATATATCTATACCTACTTGCAAAGACTAGCATAATCTAAGAAAGACTTCCAGAGCTATGCAAAGAAGTGGAAAAGGCTAATAAAAATATTACAAATAAAATAATAAATGAAAGCTTTTGACTCTCATTTTAACGCTGTGTAACAAAGATATTGACTAAAAATGCAAAGAGAAAATGGAAACAGCTGAATGAGTAAGTTTGCAGTAAAACCTTAAAGTGGCCAACAGCATTCACTGTAAAGTATTTCATCTGCAGCATCTTTTTTTTTTTTTTTAACTTACCTACTGATGTTTCAAATGTAACACTGTTTACGGAAATGAAAATCTTAAATATTTTTTCCTGTAAAACACATATATGCAACTCTTAAAATACTGCCTTCCACACTGAGACAATTGTAAAGACTCTTTGTCAGGGCTGAGACTAAAGTCATATTGTCAACAGGATACATTAGTTTCAGCAATTCCTGTGCCCATATTTCTTTTCAGGAATACATTCTGGTAACAACAAGCTCCTGAATTATTAACTAACCTCCTCAACAGTCTCATTCTTCTAAAATAAGAAATACCTTTCAATTTCACTGCATGCCTTGAATACCCTTAAAAAAAAAATAAAATCTTTCAGCAAGACTAAATACAGTACCAAAACATAAAATACATATTTTAAGTTTTATAAGCAATTATAACAAACCACCCATTTTATTACCCTTTTACCAAAAATTAACTTAAAGTAAAGCCTTCTGGGAGCAAATCCAGGAGATAATCCAATCTCGTTAGCAGAAATGCAGTTATACTTATGTTAGGTCTGATTTTGACTCTAATAAAAATTGCATTGACAAATACTGCACAAGTTTAGCTGAATAATAACTTAATACTGATGTATCCCTTGAATGGGGATTAGTCCCTGTATTTCTTTTCTGATGCTATGATCTTCTTCCATAGGAAACAACATGAAGGTGAACAAAGCACTGGAAATAGAAGAACAACTCTGGAACAAAAAAAATATGCAGCAGTGTCCCACCTAACTACAGAGAAACTTTTATTCCCCAGTTTGATTCAACCCCTGTAGAAAGCAACTGAACAACAAGGAGAAACTAATTAAGAACAGTTGCTCCTATTTCTACAAAAATGTAGTTTGATACTCAAACACCAGGAATGCAGGGGTAACCAACAGTGGCACGCTATCAAGTTTGCCAGGCTGCCAGCACAGCCAGGGGAAGGAGGTCAGCCCTGTCAAGTAGCCGACAGCAGAGGCTGTGCTCATCTGCTCCCTCAGGACAAGCATCTCCCAGCTCACACTCTCCCCTGACCCATCACCAGCACAAGGGTGCTGAGCAAGGGGGTGAGGAGAGCATCTGGCCAGCCAAAGCTGGTGTGCTCAGGTGAATTTTCTTCCTCCCTCCATCCACCAGCTACCTTCTACAGAGAACACAACCTGCAGGCTGATGCTCTTCAATGTCAAGTTTGAAAAAGTCCCCAGTTGAGGGCCCTTTGGGTTCTCTGTTGAATTTTCTAGGCAAGACTTTCAGGAGCAGAATCTTGAACAGAAGAAAAAAAAAAATCACTGTGACTGCACAAAATAAATTACTTTGAATATACTTTTGAAAGCACAAGGCAGCTTTTAAAATTGTTGAACTTGAAAATACCAAGTGCTGATACAAAAGGTACATTTTAAGCTTACTACAAAAACAAGCTTTCAGATGTACTGGAGAGAAAAGCCCTAGAACAAGTCAAAAATAAAGATAAAAATCAGAAACATTTTTTCCAGTAGCAAATTCAGCAAAAAAAAAAAAAATCCAGCAGCCTTGAATACATGTGTCTGAAAGATTTTTATGGTTCAAAAAAAAAAATAAATCATTATCCTGTTGTCATTAGTCACACAAATAGAAAACCTAATTTGAATGAGATGAAAGTAAATATTTGATACACGCACGTAAACTTATTACTGTTAGTGTTGAATAATAACTGCTCAAAACAAAGACCTTATAAAGATGTTTGTTTTCTACAGCAGTTAGTCTCTTCTGTATTTCATCTGAATTCACTGCTCGCTCCAAAGCGCTTTAAGTATTGTCACTGCTCCTGAACCACACTCTACATGCAGTAGCAATTTGGCTGCCTCAACAACCTGATGCGATGTATAAAAGATGAAATCATTAGAGAAATTTGATGTGACCAGTTGCAGTTCAAATGCATGGAGAAAAAATGGGTGAATCTAAGACCGAAATCTGAAAATGTATTACTGCCTTTTCCTTGAAAAATTTGTATTGTAGGACAATAGATGAAATTGTCAACCATGTTTAAACTTAAAAAAAAAAAAAAAAAGAAAAAAGGTGATTTATAAAGACTTTCATATTCAAAGTTAACACACCATTTTGGGCGTTATTCTTTACTCTGCTTTTTTTTCCTTTCCCTTTTAAACTTCATCAATGGCCTTTATGTGTTTGTACAACCATCTCAAATATGCTTAAATTATTAAATAGAAAGATATTTAAATAATTGTGTATTATCTTGACACAAAGTGTATCAGCTTCGAAATTTCTACAAGGCACTGCCAGAAGACGACAGAGCCGATTTATTTCAAATCATTCAGTATCAGTCTTCGTAAAGCAGCATATGGTCTTATCATGGCAGGTAAAATATTTTACCTTCTACAATAACGCGGAGCAGCTAATTTATCTACATGCTGTATAATCAGATAAACAATTTCAGCTGCACTATGAAAACCTGTAGGCAAGGGAAAAATTTATCCCCCCCCACAGTTTACTGATTTTTCTGCCGATACATTCATATAATTGCTAACAATATAGGTTTTTCTTTCCTCCATCCCATTCTTCAATTACCTTAAAGCAAGACCTTCTTTTCAGTTGTGGAAATATTTGCAGTTTCTACAGCTGCAGGACAAAGAACTGAGACATTTTCAGAGAGTTGCTCAGGGGAAAGGAAGAGGAAAAAAGGCTTTGCAAGATTCTATTGCAAGTAAAACAGAGTGAATGACAACTTTCAAAGCTACCACAATCATTTACTAATGTGCTGCTATACCAAATAAGTCTAATTTTTTTTGACAGCACCAAATTAGATTTATTGCAGAAACTGCTGCATAAATAGCATATGGCTATGTTATACCACCTATTTCAAATCCCTGTAATGTTTCCTCCCCTCCCTGCTCAAAATGAATAATTGAGCCAAGCTATAAACCTTCTGCAGACGAGAGATATACAAGTTCAAAAAGCAGATGCAGGAGATGTAGATTTCTTTGTTGAAATTGTCTAAAAAAGTATCATATATCCCAATCAAATAAAATTGGGCAGTAATAGGTCATGTCTGCCTTGCTATATTTCAGGATTTTATTTCTCCCTTTCCCTGATAAAATTTATTTTCATTTCTCTTTCAAGTCATCAACACGGGGCACGACCTCGTAATCCTCTCGCACATGACTACCTCTTAGTTTCACAAGAAATCCTATTGATCTTTACTTCTTACGTGAGTCAAATTATTCATGTGACTCAAGATCAGAAGGCTCGGACCTCCATTCATTCCTCACAAGCTCTCATTTATGAAGAGGGAAGTGCCTCCTCCGAGCAGAAATAAAACATCAGAAAACTGGCTTCATTCATCGGAGGGGCCCAACCCTGTGGGAAGGTGCCGACCTACAGCTCTCCCCCCTTTCAACAGGAGCAAAGTTTTCTCATCGTTTTGCTGGATCAGTCCCTGGACCCACGTGCTTTTGTATTTCTGTCAATCGCCAAATTCTGCATTCAATACGCTGCTAAGACAAAATACGAACACACATAACCTTATTACGCGCGGGACCAAGAGCAAAGACAACGTAATTTTGAGGTAGGAGGGGGCACGATACACCTAGGCGGGACGCGCTCACAGCCCAGCAGGCCGCGCGGGGAGCCGGCGGCTGGTCCGCGCCTCCCCTCTCCCCGAACCGCGGGCGAGGTTCGCCGCACGCCTCCAAAGTTTGTGCGGTTGCTGCACGGAAAAGACGTTGCAAGGTCTTCTCTCCGGCCGACGGGCACACCACTGCACACATCGTGGAAGGCTGCAGCTACCCCGCCGCTTGCCTCTCGGTGGTCAGTCCTCCCAGCTGCCCTATCCGTTACTGTCTGATTAGCTCTGCGAAGGAGCCCCTCCCCGGCCAGCTTTCCCCGCCATCTGTTCCACACGCGATGGCTGCCGCCCAGCAGCCTCGCGCTGCCCTCCTACCTGGCACCCGGCTCCCGGCCTTACCCCAAAGTGCTAACACAGGTTCTCGCTGCTGGCAGAGTCAGGATTTCATTACTACTACTTTGACAAGTGCAGGGTTGTTTGTAATTTCTCTTTTATCCTGATTTTGATTGTACAACCACCTCCCACTGATTCAGTTTGCTTCAGTTTTGTTGCTCACAGATTTTACTCTCCACATTAATCTCCCTCTGGCATGTTACTGCATCTGTTCCCTTTTTTATTATTAATTTTCAAATTCCCACCATTTTTGACAAAAAGGAGGTAATCTACACTCTGCTTCTGCCCATTTCATTTTCTTTAATTTGGAAGATAAGTATGAAAGCGTGCCAAAGAAGTTAATTCTCCGTTAACAGTTTATTTTCTGGCATCCCGATGCCTTTGTACATGAAAAACAGATAGAAATAAATGTTGACTGAATCACAACAACGTAGTTGCAACCATCCCTAAATTTAATGAAAAGTAAACATATGAAGCAGAATCTAAAAAGTTTATTAGTTATCAGAGTTGTTTCATGTTATCCCTCCTCCCTGCATTTTAAAATAATAGTTCTGTACAAGATAAACAGAATATAAAAAAAATTAGAAATCAATCACTGCTTATACCTCATTTCTTCTTCTCCCCTGTTCCCCCTCTCTCCCCCCAAATTATGTGTTATTGGTCCTTTCATCAGTCAGTCAGTCTGGGAACATAAAACATATCTCAGTCATTTAATATTAGTAACAGCATTTCTTCAAACGTTACCTCCTTTCCAGCACAGATGACAGACTCTAAAAAAATAGTTGAAAAAGCACAACAATAAGAGTGCTGCTAACTAATAGATACTACTAGAAAAAAACCCAACAGATACTCCCAAGTACTGTGTAACTCCCTAGAAGGCTAAGTATAACCACCTTCTAGAAATCAATCAGTCAGTTTACACTGATCATTTAATAATATAGCTTAAATAGGGAAGTCAATGTATAAGGCATGCTGCAATTCTAATGAGGAACGCTAGTGACGACATACAGCTCAACACCAAAGCTTCAGTGACTAAATAATGCCACAGGAACCTGGAGGTGGAATGATAGATTTGTGTGCTTTATTCATTATACGTGTAATACTAATTAGCATTAATGAAGTCATTGAAACTAGCAAGGACCGATGCACAGTAGGAAGGCTATAGCATTGTTAAGACCCACTGTACTCCCCAAATGCCACTTTCTTTGATATGCAGCTTCCTAGAGAACATATCATTTTCAAAAATAAGGGAGAAAAGAAATATCACATAATGGGGAAAAAAATAATTAACAACTACGACGTCCACTGTCCTAATTGTAATATAAACTTTTATCCTTCAAGAGAGTGACACAGGGATTCAGGGTAGCTCGGCGGGTCACCTGAACCTGGAAGCACGGGTTCTTCTACTGTTCAGTAATTTTTCCCCACCTACAAGCTGACATTAAATATTGCTTGTAATATTTCACATAAGCAAACAAGAAAAGTGAAAAATTAAATTAAGTCTGCTTCGATTCCAGTCAGTTACGCCTCCTAGCAAATTTTAGACAGCAGTTCAGTCATATCATGGGCCATCTACCTATGTCCATGCCTGACAAAATGCATGATGGCATAGAAAGAATTCAGTTTTAAAATTCAGTGATTCCCTCACTTCTTAAGATTCATTTAACTGCTTTGGCATATGCAAACAGGAGCTACATCTGACTGCAACTGAAACAAATAATCGCTTCAGATTTGTTTTGTAACAAAAAGAGGAAATATTTTTAATGACTACTCCATTACACAAGAATAGTGAAAAATTTTATTAAATTAGATGACATGCTAAAATCTGGGCAAGCTGTTAACAACTTGCATCTTTTATGTGATCTTTTCACTAGCATACAGACATGATTTTTAACAATTATTCTCTCATGAACTAAGAACAATAGATCTGTATGTTTTCTGTTCCCTGAAGAATGGATTCAGATAAGCTTTGTTAGCAAAACACAACCTTGCCAAAGTAATGGCAATTTAACATTGACTTCAGAAGTAATTTAATAAGATTCTCCTACTAGAGTAACTCTAATACAAATAACCACAAAGCTAAAACTAAGGTAGAAAAATAAATACTTTAAATAAGCACGGTCAGTGTCAGAGCATGGTGACATCTGCAAAGTTACATGACTGACAATCAAAACTACACAGCAAAAGTTCTGTATTTTCCCAGTCATTTGAAGCCATACGAATTAGAATTACTAACTAGATTCAATAGCAGGAAATGCATGTTAATAGCAAGGATTTCTAAGCAACATATTGCTCCAGAAAGAAAGGTGACAGGAAAAGGCAAATTTAAACTCTGTGGCAATGGTTTGGAATAGCTAATTGTAACCTTTTTCTTGATTTTTAACAAGTACATTTTGTTAACTTAGAAGCTGTTTAGTTGATAATCAATCAACGGTGTCTGAAAACTAGGATGCAGCAAAAGAAGTGGGACTCCTGGAGAAGAGTGCAGTTTTGCAGAGCACTTTCTTTTCCTCATTAAGACATAGACTGCATGGTCTTTCTCATTTAATCCATTCGTATAATATTCATAATCTCATTTTCATACATCAAAATCCAAAGTTCTCATATTCGTTTTATTATTCTGTTTATTTACAATATCCAAACTTAGAATCAGTAAAGAACTTTTCTCCTTAGTAATGTACAAATTCATACAAAACTAAGAATTCTTCCTGTACCTCCCCAGCTACCTGTAATTTTTGTCAGAACGAGCCAGACAGGTCACACAAGGCAACAGGAAGACTCTCCACAACCATGTACAAGCAGTACAGGCCTCCCTCAAGTCCAGCGTTGTGAGAAGACTTGGAGTGGACCAGCTGGTCCTCTCCTTGAAAAGAGGGAAATCAGCAAGATGAGGCCAAGGCCAGAATACCCAAGAGATGCACTAAATCAGTGCAATTTCTGCAGCAACCTCCCACAGGCAGGACTCTAGAGCTTAAAATCTGTTTTCTTTGGCAAGTGCCGCTGTGAATGATTCTATAACCCCCATAGGATTGCTATTACCACTACCCTTCAAGTGAGTATTTTTCACTGGCACAGCTGCCATTTGAGGTGAAGGGAAAAAAGAATGAAAAAAGGCAGACTGTAAGCCAATAAAGTTCACGTGCAACAACGAGGGATTTACCAATCTATTAAAAACATACTGAGTTCAAAACCTCTCATCTCTTCCCCCCACCTCTCCTTCTTCACCCATGGCAGCAACATCACCTAATGTATTCCCAGAAAGCAGACAGACACTCCAAAGATAAGGAAAACACAAAAAATTACAGAGAAAGAAGTATTATAGAATTTGAGGAATATCAAGGAGAAAGATTTGAACCTATTTCCTGTGTTCAGTGTATATATTCTTCTGACAATTATATGTCAGCATAGAAAACATTTCATTACTTATAAGCATACTTATAAGCAGAAGCCACAGCATGAACACAGAGTATAATAAAATAAAGACCAGGACATTGCAGAAGAGTAGCTGCACTAGGTCAGACAAAGAAGCTGTGGCACTTCAGCATCTGTCTCAAAAAGCAGATGTCTGTGAAACTGTGGGAGAACAGGGCCAGCACAGCATTACTTGTCCAAAATACCGTTCCAAGCCCTCCAGTGATTTGCATCTCAGAAACTCCCCAAGTCAGAGACCATAGATTAAAAAGCTCCCTGAATCATCTGTATGTTAGGTATCCAGCTTTAAGTACCTCACTCTGTAAAAGCAGGCAACAGTCCTCATTTTTACAAGTTGAGTATTTTAAAAAGAAAAAAAAAAAAAAAAAAAAAGAGGATATTTGCTAGTCAGATTTCCTCCAAGATACCCAGAGCTTTATTGCATATAATCAGCCTTTTGCTAAGAGGAGCGTGGTAAGCCATTTGGTTAACTATCACAACAAATCATTATTAATAAAGTTCTGCTAAATCCAAACTTTAGATATCTTAACAACTCACCCAAAACTTTTTTCAAGTTCATTAACCTCTAGCATATTTTTTCTCTAAATACAGGCTGTTAGAGTCGTACTTTCTTCCATCTGTTAAACAACCGTGCTCTGAATTATACAGAAATGTAGCTGAATAAAAAAGCAATTCATTGAATTTAATAGTTTACGCGAGGCTCTATTTTATTTCCAGTTACTCAATGGCAGAATTCTCACAAAGCCCAAAGAGTAAGAGACTTGGATAAACATGCAGACTTCTGTTAAGTGATAAAAATCTGAGCGGGTTTTAAATGTAAAATTTAAACTAAGCGAACTTTTTTTCCTTAAGGACTGAGTAAAAGCCGCCAGATTTGTTTCTGGATGTTCACCCTTGGGAGGAGCGGGGGGACGGAACAAAACAAAACCCACACACACAACCAAAACCCTGCAAACAGTCAGACACAATAGCATTTTCTGTGGCAAAAGGAAAAATTCCTGCAGTTATCAAAACTCAGGCTGCAATAATTGGCATGCTAACCTTCTGGTGTTTTCTAGAAACGTGTAATTAATAGTACAGTAAATGGCTTTGGGAGCTATATCCAAGGATGGAATAAACCCAGGCACAGCCTCTTGTCACACAGTGTTTGCGTTGTGCAACTGACTTAACCTCCTCACACACTTGAGCTTACCTCCTATTCCTAGACAGTAATACCACCTTTTGATTGTTTAACACAATTATGTTCATTTATATGTTCCTGGTCATTCTGCTGCAGAAACTTCAGGTTATTAATCTAGGAACTCCTATGCTTAAAGGTGCTGTTGTACACTACAGTCTCAAACATTTAAAATGTCTTTGTCCTACCAAACGCAGGAGCAACAAAAAGAATGTAGCTGCACTCTCCCCTACTCTTCTTCCTGCCCAAAAGCATGCTACCTCATCACCAGAGCTGAACATTGCCTTGTCTTCACCCTAGTAATTCACCTTCATAAATTATAGTTCATAACTCACTTCATAGTTCATGACTCATTTATTTAAATCTCCACTTTTAGGGTGACTGAGGGCTGCCCATGCAGTCAATGACTGCAAGTATCTATAACAACTGTGGGGAAGCCTGTGGCAAAAAATTAACAGAATGAAATTGGTACTACAGCATGTAATAGGATAAGGGGTACCTGGTGAGGTGCAGTTGGTGCTCAGATTTACTCAGCAGTTCTGTCAGTTTTAGGCACTCCTCTCTGGCTCCTGTCACATCCTGCTGGGCTTGTTCCAAACGCTGTTTGTTTCCATTCAGTTCTAATCCTAGTTTTTCTATTTGCTTAGAAAATTGTAGAACCAAAGAAAGTATATTTAGAGAAATGCACAGACATACATTTAAAGACAATAAATCTTAATGTGATCAAAGCTCCTGAAAAATAATGCATGCTTTTCTTTTAGAACAAAAGTAGTTTGTTGATAAACAGTGCAAAGCAAGCAAATTATCTGAAAAATATACTCTTATGAAAAACCAAAATGCATATCATACTTAAATACATTAATACACACTAAATGTTATTGTCTTCACGCGGCTTTGAGAGATACATGCATTCAATAATTTTCTGATTTTCTCTTGCAAAGGCTTCCAGATTTATGTCCCAAATTCACTGTGTTAGAAAGCCAGAAGGCAGCAGAACAGTGGCCATCTTCAGAAGCTGCTGGACACAGGATAGCTCTTGTGGTCATTTATTTTGCTTATCTATTGCATAAGTAACGACACATGGGAATTTAGCTTTGTCATCTTCACATAATATTATGCAAGAGAATAAAGGTCATTTTGTGATTTTACTATTATTGAAAGTAAGTTATTTATGACTTATAGCTGAATTCTAAACATACCAGCTGCTGTTAATCCTATCATCTTAACATCATTAGTCCTTACATGCCAACTAAACCAAGTAAGTAAATCTAACTCAGTCAATGTGTCTATTAATTTATTTTACAAACAACGACAAACAAACTTGCATAACCAGCATCTTTGATTCCAGAGAAGCACACTGGACTCACCATCTCTAACTGAATCAAATTGTCAACAGTTAAAACATTTTTCACAAATATTTGCAGAAGGAATCCATTTTGCTCTAAGTCCATATACAACATACAAGTACCTGTATGAACACATCTGTAATGTAATACTATACTTTGTCCTAAGGATGTTTTTAAGGAGGCCAGTGGAGTACAGAATAAGCTAACAATGTAATTTCATCATGTAGTAACTATTCTGCACTAACTCCCTACATAAATAGTCATTCATCTTTGGGGCTGGAGGGAACTTGTATGTTTTTCAGTCAACTAAACTGTGAAAGGTCATTTGTAATACAGAATAAAATTGTTCATATAAGGAGTTAGTGCTGAATAGCTATTATACTTTAAATTCATACCATAACTTATTTTGTGATAGCTTCCTCATGCAGACAAGCCTGAATATCTTCTTCAGTTAATGAAATTATTCATTCAAACATCCTACAAGAACAAATGAATGTAATTCAGTCCCAATATTTGCACTTGAAGCACCTTCATAATAATGTTGTCTCTTTTCCTCCTATGGAAATGTTAACCTAAACCACTTACAGTAAGTCATGATGTCGCAAACAGTCTCTTCATCCAGAAAAAGGCTTCTTAATGTTATTTTATTTATTTTTAATTTTGCTAATTCCTTAACTGTACACTTTTCCCCCAAGAGCACTCAACAAACGTTCATGAAGGAAATTTTGATTAGAATTTGAATGTGACCTTGCTTTAGCACATAGGCCACCTACCAAATTAAACTGGTAATTCCAAGTTCGAACACTAAGATAGCGAAACTATCTGCAAAATCATTAGCACTCTTTGCCTCTGAAGAATGTAGCAACCTATTACACTGTCAGAATGTTTTAGAACCAGGTGTGCAAAGGGTATTCAGTTACATACGCTTTGTATTTTCACTGATTTCCAGAGACTTTCCATATTCTAAATAGAACAGAAGTCTCAGTGGGTTCTCTACACTCTATTCTTCTTAACAGCAATAGTTTATTAATGTTATTTCTCCATTTGCAGTAAACAGAGACAAGAGTTCTTCACTGTCTTTACAAGTTAAAGACAGGGAATTTCTGCAACATTCTTAAAATTTGCTTTAAGAATACATCCATTCAGCATACCTTTTAAAAAGCCAAGCCACAAATTCAGTCAAAAAGCATCAACCAAGTATATGAAAAAGCACAACCACAGCTGAGAACATAAATATACTCTAGATCACTCCTTCAGGGAAAAGTTTCAAGGAACAGATGGGCTTTACACCATTGCCTCGAGTTAAACAGGCTCAGTCAGGTTTTGACACAGACCCACAGAAGGAAGCAAATTCCAAGTGCAAGAACCTCTGGTGAAAGTGTTCTGCTTCCATCAGCCAGATGTTGAACCTCCAGGGTTCGCAAGATTCATACCCATAGATTTCAGTTGTCATGGAAGTGCAGAAGGAAATTCTCAGACAATGACTCCATGACAGGCTCTTGAAAGACTCACAGCAGTCTTATGATTTCTATAAGAAGTATCAAGGAAGCAAACACAGGTTTTGAAGAACAGTTTTACTTCTGCTACTTTCAACAGTAATTCCAGAATTCAGAATCAGCTCGTTTACACACACGTGTGTGTGTTTGTGCATGTGTGCAGGTGTGTATATATATAAATCTATCTTAAAATACCAATATTTAGGGGTACTCACAGTGTGAGTTATATGCAGAGTAGGAATTCTACACAAGAATTCTGGCAATGACCATGGCAGAAACAGCAGACAACCTCATGAGAAAGGGATGGCAGAAAAATGCCACCCAAGAGAACATGCTAACAGCAACTCAGAAACCAGAAGCCTCTAACCCAGGTACATTTAGGGATATCAACTACTTTCTTCTTTTTGAAACACCACAAAACGTTCATTGAAAATAATTTGGTAGAAGCCACGCATCATCACACTGGAAACGCACAGCCCACACTCTGAACGCTACGTATTACTTTGGTTTAAAAACTCAGATAATAGTTTGAAACATATGAAGCCTCAGACCTTAAGACTTGTCATGCAGCTTGCTTCCCTCTCCTGCAAACAATAACAGTCTCACAAATGTATACACTCTATCCTGAAATACGTCAATCCAGTCCATCACTAGGTCATCACAATATAATCAGGATTTAAAATACAGAGAAATTACAGAACCAATGAACCTGCAAGGAACCTTGTCAGGGAGCATCTTTCCAAAACCACTCAGACTCAAACTAGTTTTCCTCTTATTTTTAGTTCCCTTTTCTTCTACTAGGAAGCTGCAAGCAGTTCTGTAGCTGCTATCCGGGCCCCAGCGTAATTGTAGGGAGAGAAACAGAAACAAACCACCAGCTGAAGTATTTTGCTGATAACTGTTTCTCTCGCAGCATTAATTTGATCCCTCAGTGCCCATCGCTACTTGTGATACAGCTTTTTACAACATGACCAGAGAGTTATTTCTTCAAGGTACTTAACTTCTCAATGTATGTGAGACACAAGAGATGAAGCACAGAACTGCAAAAAGACAGATGACAATCTTGCATTTAAGAAAATCTGAAACAGATTTTCAGTGTAACAAGGAACAGAATTATCATAATGTATATGTACAACAAGACTACATTAAGGTTGGAACAGGCAACTTCTGGTGCTTAATTCTGTAACTTTAATATTCTTATTACTTCTGCACATAATTTAAAAAGTACTATTTAATCTGCCTTGCACTGCAGTTGCCTGAACTCCCAGCAATATCAACAGGCACTTTGCCATTGAAAGATGGCAGGCTAAACTTTAGTAAGGGAAACATCATTATTAGTAAGTTGAAGCACATTAACACCATTCCTCATGCATATCCAATTCAGTTACAAGAAACACTAAACAAAAATTAAAGCACTGGTGAAATATCATTGCAATAAAATTTAATTCTATATTATTTGTTCTTTTTTTTCATTATCACCACCAACCGCTTTTTATATATTAAGTTTTCCACTTCGAAGCATATAGGGCCCTTCTATTTTTTTTTCTTGAAACACTTAAAATAAGCACTTCACTTCTCATTCATTGGTTTATAATGAGTTTACAAATTATCTTCTGATTTTCGTAATGCATTTTTAGGTAAACACTCTGGAGATGCTCATTCAGTAACATAAATGCAACTTGCTGGAAAACATAAAAGATGATTTCTCAAACACTGGACCAATCTTCAAATATCCTCTTCACAAATTATCTGAAATTATCCTCACCTAACAATACTTACGTATGTTATAAAAATGTGCTGTTTAATTAACTAGACATTTCTTTATCTCTACAAATTCTGATAAAATGAAATAATAATTTCATTCAAAACAAGTCAAATGAAAGATTAAAATAATTGTTTAATTCTTTTCAAACTGATGCTGATTCTTTTGTATGCAGAAAAAAGCAACTTTAAATTCCAAACTAGCAGATGTTTTTCAGAGAATTTTAAACAGCAGCAAACTGACAGAAAAGACAAACGCTTTTTTTAAAACAAATGCGAATGATTAAGCAGTGATAAAAGAACTCGTCCTCTGAAGTAAATGCAAAAACAACCTAAAAAGACTTTTAACAAAATCAAAAATATACTAGAAACAAATGAAGTGATTTATGACATTCACTGTTGTACCAGTACGCCAATGCATCAGGTGAGAAAACACACTTGATATATACCCAGTGTAACCTGAAAAGTAAATTCTGCACTGACTATACCATTGCACAAATTCTGCATTAAAATAATTGGGGGGGGGGGAGAAGAAATATTTTTGTGAATTTAGAGTACTTTCTTTATGTTTCATACTTCAATCTCCAGCTTTATTAAAAAGATTAAAGGGGCATAAAATAGAACCAAAAATAAAAGAACAAATATAAAGTAATAAAAAGTGAAATATAATTACTATGGTGGTTGGTATTTGCAGGTACATCCCCAAAAGGCAATTAACATCTATAAAAACACATACACTTCAAATAAACACAAAGACAATTTTTTACAGGCCCTGATGCTCACATGCTTAGTTCCATTTACTAAAGTAGCCCTTCAAAGCAATGAAATCAGTGCTAGTGCACAGGACTGAGGCTACAATTAAGGTCTTTTTAAGAGGTGCCACCAGTACAGCCATTCACATACACTTAAATATTATATATAAGAGTGACGGGAAGTTTTTGCACTGTGTAACACTTATCTCAATCCATGCTGCCTTCTTTACTTATACTAATTAATCAGGGGCAGAACAACCATACCCTACTGTAACACTAATCCTTTTTTTTTTTAATTAAAAAAAAAGGCACAACAACAAAACAAGGCAGTTTTTGTAGCGAGATTTTGAGGTATTTTACTTGGAGGAGAGATGACTATCAGCCCATCTGCAGCAGGGGTCACTTGCAGCATTTCTATCCTAATCCTGATATCAATCAAACAACTCTAGGTTTTAAGTGGTGTCTAAACCTCAGACCTCCCAGGCATGGCCATCTGACATAGCATATTGCACCTGAAGAACTATCCAACTTTGTAAAGAGAGTTCAGGCCATCACAAGGTTAACGCCCACCATGTCCCAACAATGTTCTTCCCCCTTTTGCACTTTATATGAATATACATTTAAATCTGAATGAGGGTACAAAGCAGTTACGAAAACCAGATTTGATTTTAAAGGGGAAATCTCCTTTCTGGAAGTAGATTTATTATAAAAGCTATGAGAATATACAAAAAATAGTAAGAAATACAATGCATACAAGTCCACAAAGACCACCTCTTTCAAAGATGTCAATTCACAAAAATCATAAGACAACTGCAAATTCTACAAATCATTTAGCCCAAAACAGAAATGTGAAAACCTTTCAAGACATGAAAGCCAAGTAATGTGAGCAGAAACACAAGAAAAGTAACCCCAATAAACATCCACAGTTCCTTTGAAGGGTTTTCTCTATGGCTGGCTCACAAATCAGTTGACCTCTTAAGACCAGAGGGACAAGCGAAGACAGATCCTAGATAAGCAATGAAGGCTGTAATTTGTTGGGCAGCTATTATTCTAGCCTGATCTGGTGGGACCCTTGAATTCCTCAAAGAGAAGTAGTTTTGTGACCACTTTGTCACCTGTACTGCAAAGCAATGTAACGGCACCTGGCAGTACTGTGGCACCCCATGTGCTCCACTAAATGGCAGAGCCTCAAGATGAGAGCCATTACCTAAGCAAAGGTCAGCAGCCACAAACGCACTGCTTCCAAAAAGACTGAGAATAGAGACAGGATGCTGCAGCTTGCTAGGAAGAGCAGGGGTGCTGGGAGAACTTCCTGGGAATAGCATGGGAGGGGGATGCTCTTAAATGCACACATGTTTAAATCCCGTTGAAGCAAACTTTTTACCTGTAATCATTAGCTGGGGCAAGAAAAAGTTCATGTTGCTAAGTATATTTTTATGAATACACACACACAATTTTTAAATTAAGAAATATTCTAAGGGGTCTGTCCTTGTGCAAACTCTCAAAGAGCAACATGGCTCCTGGATACTGTGGGTAAATACCCTGGTACACAGACAAGAGCAAATGGCTGAAACATGTTACACAATTATTTTACCTCATTATTTCCCTGAAAATATTTGCTTTTAATTTGCCAAAATATTTGAACTGCAATACTACTCAGGAACAAAACTTTGAAACCCATGGAGATTACTACAGTCACATTTTAACAGACAACATTGCTGTACTAGAGATTAGCTCACCAGCCACCGGCAGAGATAAGAAAGTGATTTTGTTCCACGGTGGAACAAGATTTTTTTTTTTTAATGGGTTGCACTGAGGGAGGGATGGGGGGAGAATGGGGTGGTGCAAAATAGATGGTTTGCTTGCTGATAAAGGAATTTCAGAAAAGGAGGAATGCATATAGAAAAAAGGAAGAGGAAGATTACTCCTACTTCATTATTGAAAAACAGGAGAGAACAAAACTTACTCCTTTTATCCTTTCAAACACATATTTGAGATTACTGATGTGGGATTGGCTCATTTTTCCTGGACAGCATTAAGGAATAGCTAGAAAGAAAACCTATGCAGTAATAACCAACAAGTGATAGCCAGGGACTTTTACACTCTTTTTCTTCTGATTGTTGTCACAATGACTATTAATAAAGCAACCATTTTTCTAGTCTAAGAAGAAAAAACCCAACAGAAAACAAACATTTCTTTAAATATAATGCACGTAATACACTCTACCAAGAGCTATGCAATTTTCCTACCCTGAATACTGTTTAATGCACATGAATGATTTTCTCTTTCCATACACTAACAGAGTGACATCACACTGGATGACAGAACATGATCAAGCTTACATGGGCCAACTACACCTGTGAACAATAAAATCCTGATTACCAAGTGGGTCATTCCTCTTATCAGGCCAGCTGCTTAGGGGAAGCAGACCAGTATAGAAAATGCAGACCAGTCAGTACAGAAAATTCTACTCCTGGGAATCCCAGTCCCAGGGATTTTTCTTATGGAAACATGACAGAGAATTTACTGAAGGTTGCTCACACCACTGATCCTTAAGGAATGGATGGCTGACAGAGGAAAGCAATGCCATAGCAGAGCAGCAGCAGCCACATCATAATTGTAATTAAACATTTCTTTTGCAGGGTTGTAGATCAATGTTTTTCCTCAAAAATCTTGAGATGAGCTACTAAGTTCAGTTATCAAAAAGAATTATGTTCCTTATAAACAGGTCAAAGCAAGGCATAAACCACTATCATTTAGTCCATCATTTACCCATTTTCAAATTAGTGCACTGAATGCCCCAAATTGAAAATGATACAAAGAGTTCAGTTACAGCAAAGGCCATCACACTTTCTTAATGCTTTCTTGTCCAAAAGCAAAGTGGCTTTGCTACTTTTAAGGCTATTATACTCAAGATCAGAGCAGGTAAGAAAATTTGATGCTGGGAGTTTCAAGCTGTCTGCTAGGTTTGGGGTTTTGCCTCCCTGCCAAATAGTATTCAAGTATGTTTACTGATTTAACAGAATTTCTTTTCAAAAACAGAACTTCCTGAGCATCTTTTTAACTCATGAAGTCAGAAAATCTTAGGTATAGAATACCTAAAACACATATCCTAACCCATCTTCACCAGCATTATTAAAACTTACAATTTTATTAAGTTTCAAAACATCTGGTGTTAGCCTGAATATCACAGCTTGTAAAAAATCTAGTATTTTAAAGCCTGACTCATGGAAGCCTGATACCTATTCATAAAAAGACAATTCAGTGAATCAGTGTCTTCGGAAGGTTGTATGGGTCCTGCACCAGACACTCTGCAGCATTTCCAGGATATGTACCCAAATTCTTGGCGTGCATTATTTCTGATGAAGACAGAGTCAGCAATCTCTCCACTTATAATGTCTAAATTAGGTTACTATAAATCACGGATTTATGACAAATGAGATAAACATTCCCAAAATACCTTTTGGCAAAATGCTTTTGGACTGCAATTTTGCCAGATTTTTATTTGTCTGCAAAATTGTCAGACTATAGTGTACAGAGACATCATTTAGGTTCTGTCATACTACACAAAAATGCTTTGATGTGTAGCTCTTTCCATTGGTATAGGTTGCACATATCAGTGACTCTCCAACTCCTTTTTATTTGGGCTCATGAACTTCCATACAGGCAACTCTTAAAAATCTGTAGGGTTTGGTATAAGCTTTTCATTCCATCACCTACAAGGTAGGCAAAGGAATTCTGTAATCCCCCACTTCAAACTAACTTTGCCCAATTTTAAAGACAGCATTAAGAGAATGGCTTTTTACAGGTTAAGATTACCAGCTTGGGTTTATTTCTAAACAAGGTATTTCTTTGATTCCGGAAAACATGGTAAAATAAAATTTAAAAGCTTCAGTCAGTTTCTGAAGTTGGATTTGACATGGCCTATTGCTTTATTAGAAGGAGGCCACAACTCCCAGTGGTGCAATACTACCAGTAAGAACTATCTAATACGGATGATGCCCAAACTGACTGCATAAACCAAATCTACAAAACTGTTTTCACTTCTACATGGGGAAGCTTGCAAGATTTTACAAACCAAATAAACATGATTTATAGACAAACAGAAAGCAAGTGATTAACAGTGTACTTCATTTTTATTTTTATAATGCAGAGCAGAAAAGAGCAAGTGATGCTAATCTGAGGAAACGATTTCATAGTGTGTCAGAAGTATGATTTGTATTAGAAATGCACAAATTATGCCATGCAGTGCTTCCAAATTCGCAGAAAAAGTATTATAAAAGTGAAGTCCTGCTGTGTCAAATATGCCACACAATTTTTGTTCTGATAACAGCTATTTAGGTTAGGGCGTGACTTTTCTCTGATATAGCTATGCTAGTACAACCCCTAGTGTGGACACAGTTTACTGCCATGAAGGCATTATACCAGTCGAGCTTATAAAGCTTGTTTCTAAGAAGGAAAAGTATTAAGTAAGGCACTGTTATTTCAGCACAGCTACATCCACAACGGGAGGGCTGAGAGAGGAAAAGAGAGGGCAGTAGGTTATGCTACTTTACAACATACCGGGCCAAATGAACAGATGTAGTTTTTGCGTAGAGAAACTGTGCGGTATATGCCTTTCCCCCCCTCCCTCCATAATCCTAATGTTAACCAGGATCATGATGGATGATATTACAAAACACTTATTCAATTTAAATGCTAACGCTGCTGATTGCTTCTTCATTTTTATTCTAAGAAATATTCCTGTCAAATATTAATAACACGTAGTCATACCAGGGTGCCAATATTTGTTATTAGTCCTAGCTGAGTAATAAAGAGAGGAAGAGAGATATCGGAATAAAAGAGAATAAGATCAAAGATACAGACTCCCTTTAATTTTCCTAAACTATACAAACTCAGTTTTGAAGAACCTAATAAATATCAGTGGATGATAAATACATATCTGTATTTACTGACATATAAGTGTATGTGTCTGATGATCCTAAACTGTACATAAGGGGATTTCTGCCTATTCTGACACACCTGAGTAACTTTAATCCCGTTTTAAAAGTCACTACATATAAACTAAAATACATCTTCAAAACTAAAATGTATCCACAGTGCAATTAAAAATACAATCATACCTCAAGAAACAGTAAACTTCACTTTCAATATATCAAAAGGCAACCTGAAACAGGATTCTTTGCTTTTAAAACAGAAAAATGCACCATTTAATATAGACTAACATGAAAATTTTCATACATTATTGTCTCTCTACTTTTAAAAAATAAATATGTATTTATTATGAACAGATGGTGGCCAAGGAAGGTATCAACTCTCTCTCTTAGCCAGAAGGTCAGGTCATGGCTGAGAGACCAAAGAACAATTACTGTCTGCTATTCAGTGCTACAGAAGATGAAACATTTTAGGTTTTGCTTTAAATACAGAGCTAGATGTGATTAAGCTGTTTTCATTTCATTTAAATGAAATACTTTGCAATGACTTATTAATATTTATTAAAATTTGATTTAAAATAATGCAACCAACCAAACAAAAAGCCAACCCCCCCAAAAAACAAACCCCAGAACATGCACGCACTCTTTTTGGTTGCCTTTTAACATATTAAATAATATTAGGACCTATAGAGAACTCCCTTGGTTACTAGAGCCACAACTATAAAACAGCTGCTAGATGCTGAGCCTTAGAATTTCAGAAAAGTTTGTTTTCCTTTTTTTAAGAAACCAACAATATTTGAACAATATAATTACTTTATGTAATTACTAAATTACTCTAATAATCTTTGCTGATAGGCACTCCCCCTCCCATCACTTCCCTTTAATTATATCAAATTATAAATTGCCACATATTGGTGTATTCATTCCCACATCGAATAAAATACCAGTATATCCATACATGAGATTAAAATACTTTGTTAAATTTTGCAATTTGTTCAAAAGGCAATCCTGAAGCAAGTTGGAGAACAGGATTTAAAATCCAAGATACTTCTTCAAATATCTTATTAAACACATCCTGTTTTATTTTTATGCCAAGATTATGCCAACTCTTTTATCTGTGATATCTGTCAAGACACAGACGACAAGCCTGTTTTTTGTTTTTTAAAGTGTCCTTAGGCCTAAAGGATGCAGGAGTAGGGAGAAAAAAATAAGCCAACCCTGAAAACAAAATGCTTTAGGGCCCCTGTTTTTCTGCACTGTATGATTTTTCATACATATTGAAGAGTTATTTCATCTAATAAACTTATCTTCTCCATTTTTCAATATCTTTTGATTATAATTTGAATTAATATTGCTTCCAGCCTCAGCTCATACTTTAATAAGTTAACAAACTTACTGTCCTACATGAAGATACTGGGGAACTGGTAAATAAAAACATAAGTTTTGAAATACTGCATTTCTCCCTACATATATTGTTACACAGGGACAAACTTGTTCACTTAATTACAATAAAAAGAACGATGCAAAACCTGTCGGATAGGCTGCTCTAATAATAAAATGCATATAAAATATTATCCTTATGTGCACCTTATACATCTGTGTATTCAGAAGACATCCACTCTCGTGTGCAAATCACAACTTAGGAAGGAATAACTGGAAGTTTGAATACCTAGAGAAAACCGGATAGAATCTCAACAGAAAGGGCACTTCAAAAGATGCAGATTACACCTGTTCAAGCTGTTTGCCAAGTATGTCGCAGGTTACTCTAATAATCTTTCTTACTGCATGGGATGTTTTCTCACAGACTACCTGTAAGGCGTATACTGGGTTTTGTATTATTATAAAACACAGTTTTAGATAACCAACAATTAATGTCTAGTGGAATTTTTACATAGTTATTTTTTCTAGAATGTTATTTTTGGGTTGTGTTTTTTTTTTAAAAAAAACTTTTCTATGAATCCCAGCATTCATTACTCTTGAATCTTTAAAGAAACTGGAAGACAAATGATTTTCATTTTTAGTATTGTTAGGTTATACTTAAGAGTCTTTAATGTTTTGTCAGGCTGCATGTATACATAATAATGTGTGGATTTATTTGTGAGAGAAAGTGTATAAACATGTATACAGTACATACAATTTAAGTACATTGCATGAATACATATGATAGAGTAATTCTATATGAATGCATGGGATGAGTATTATGTAAAACTGAACGTACTAGGGCTGAAAACAAGAATAAGATAACCCAGAGGTATTTATTTAACAGTGTTAGCTGGCTTGTTGCCATTAATTTAGAAACCATTAACAGTAATAAATGACCACTATTAGAAAAACAAATCATTCCAGCTTCCGAAATAACCCTCCTTAGGCTTCTAAGAACTGCAAAGTTATAGCAGTATTATCTCTTACCTGGTCCTTAATTTCAAGCTCCCTTATAGTTTTTGTTCTGTACTCTCTGAGCTCCTTTTCTGCCTCATCCTTCTTCATTTTGGTTTGATTCAACTGATAGCGCATTTCTCCACACACCTGTTAGATTATACAGACAACATGATCTGTAGCCTGAAGAATCCATAGCCCAGGGTTCACAATTAGATCTTTTGGTGCCCTCTAGAGGTCGTTTAAATGCAACATATTTTAATTTAAAGATATTTTAAGACTACATATGGTAAATGTTTTTATATAAAAAGGTGGATCTGAATCCTCTATATAGTCATTAACTTTGAAATATGCAGTGCCTTCTAGATTCAATTATATTTGGATCAAGATTTTGCTCAGTATAAATATTTATGTTGTAAATATATGTGCTACTAAATACAGTTAAACTACAGTTGCTGGGTTTATATTCTTCTCCCATTCTCTCTAAAATCCCAGGAAAGTCTATGTCAACACTTTCAAAAACCTAGAAGTAAAGGATCTATCACACTCCTATATAAGGGCGTAGTTTCTCATCTTGCCAACTTTCCACTGTCAAGAAAGAAAATGTTTAGATGTTAATATGATAATTTTCAAAAGTTAGATCAGAGCATTATAGACTTACTGCAAACTGAAGACAAATTCTTTAAAAACAATGCCTAATGCAAATACATGCATGGGCCAGGAGAAAGGGATCAAAGCAACATTTAAAGAAATCTAGCATCACTTCCATAAAAGAAACAAATATTCTCGGCTGTTGAGATGTTCATTATGTTACCTCCTCATTCCTTTCCACCTGAAGGTAGCTCAACTTCAGAGGGTCAGGAGAGGGGTTAGAGGAAAGAAAAACAAAAACAAACCCAAAACAAAACAAAACCCACACCAATCCCTCTCACACAACTTTCACTACTGCTGTGCAGGGATGTTTTTCTCCCACGTCCCAATCTAAACTTTTAAAGGATTCTATTTGATCTTATCTGTTGGGAATGGAGAAGATGGTGGACAAGCTGTCCCCTTTTTGTCCTTATCCTGTACAATCACCTCCAATTTGTGCCTGTTCATTTCACCTTAATTAACCAAACATAAGTACATGCATATTCCCTAATGAGAACACAAATGTCTTTACTCACAGGTACTCTTAGAGAGCTTTCTTTCCAACTCACTCTGCTCCCCTGCCCCACTTGTATTCTTTCACCAGACTTGCTTCCCAGATGTGCACTCTTTTAATTTGCTGCTACCGTCCTCTGTGCTTCTCAACAGTCTCCTCACACACATTCTATAACCCAAATTAATTTCCGTTTTTCAATCTCATACCCCTTCCCATTTTCACTACTTTTTTTCTTCTTAAAAAAAAAGTAGGGTAAAAGTAAATACGTATACTGCAATCAAACCACCTTAGGAGAAAACAAAACCAACTGCCATAACTTTAAGAAGTAGCATCACTTATAAATGCAAAGGACAGCTTGTAAATTTATCCCTGTTGCAAATAACACAAGATACCAAATGCTCTGAAGAATGGCAAAGTTCTAAAGCATAATCTTTTCTTAATACTATCATATGCAGCTAAAAAATCCTAAGACGCAACTGCATGGATTGCCAACCCTGTCTTCTATCTCCTCCTTTCTTTATATGAAGAATGTAACAAAGCGCAATATGTCACTTCCTCCAAGCAAAATAAAAAAAAATACAGCCATCCTCGCCGTCAGCTCCCCCATACATCACATGAAGTGAATAACGCAGAAGAATCAGCAGATGGTGCTGTCCTAGTAATGGATTTTTCAGTCTCCGTGTAGTTCAGAATGAAGGAAAAAGATTCTCACTCCAAACGTTTTTCCCTGACTTCTGGTGCATGCAGAAGAAAAATACTTCAGATAAAACTCAAAAGGAAAAATGTTGCTACTTGCTGTTTTTAATAATAGCAAACCGTGTTTGGAAACAAGGAGTCAGATTCACAAGCACACATAGATGCCACTGACATAGCCAATGAAAAAGGTCAGGGAGATGCACATAGTCCCAACAGGTCGATGGTCAGGACCTTCCTCCAGGATGTTTGAGACTTCTCAGTTCAGAACTGGGACACACATGCAGGTTTCCAATCTCTCAGGACAGTGTAATAAAAATACAGTACAGACTACTGCAAGGTGGCCACCTATTCAACTTTGTATTAACATTAACTGAAGCAGGGACTGGAGCCACACTGTCACCTCTCCTGGGAGATGGCTTCAAATTGGTAGGCTACAAAATTGTTCTTTCCAGACCAATGGATATTTATACCTCCTACCTTCCTCTCGCACACCCCCCCATAAGTAGTGCTAGGCATCTGTGAACACAGTCTGAAAAACCAAGTACGTTTCAGAAATGGTAAATCAAACCTTTTTGACATTCTTAAAATGCTCCTTCATTTGTCTTTCAGCTGAAATTGAATTAAATTTTCTAATAAGTTTGGGTGATTTTTTACTGTAAATTTTGCTGCAATACTTTCACCTATTTCTACCAGCAGGGGCAGCAGAGGAAGACAGGAACTGATGAAAACCTCTCCAGAAGCCTCTAGAGGCCTCAGGCATTAACTGGTTGCCAAAACCTTGCAGTTAACAACTGTGGAGGTAGGACTGGCCCTAGGATTATTGGTAAAGTACACAGCTATTTCAAGAGGCTGTAACAAATTTGAATTATGAGATTGTCTATTCTACAGATACTTGGCATCCCCTCTTCTTCATGAAGTTATTTCTGTAACAAGCAAATGAGGAAGCGAAGCTAATGAAATTATCACTTTAACAATGTGTAATCACTCAGCACACCTTTTGGATGGCAACTGTTTTTTCTTTCTCATGTTATGACCCACATTAAGGCTCTAATAGGTTGAGAAATGTGCAAAATAAAGCACCCAGAAGTGATGCAGTACACCACATACTGATTCTACAGGAAAGTACTTGAAAAACAGTGATTTGATACAGCTCCCTTTATTTTAGCACTGCATATCCCAGAGGTAGCAATTACAGGACAGGGTTGAATACTATGGTGTCTCATTCACACCAAAATCAACTTTACATTAAACACTGGATTGCAGTTTTAAATAGTGATTTGTATAGTCTATGAGGTAGAAATCTTAGCTTTTGTATCTTGAGGTGATTTGGCAGACTGAAAAAGTTATGTGTTTACTCATAAAACTATGTCTCTGGGATTTTCAGATGAAGTTTACATTTATCACACATTCTTTACCAATAGAGTGGAAAATGTAGAAACAAAAATTTTTCACCTTTCAAGTTACAACGATAAGGAAAAATCAAGCTCAATACTCATTTACAAACGTGCCTACCTTATTCATCTCCATGTCATGAGATGCAAGCTGATGTTGTGATTCTTCTAACTGGTTAACTAGAGAGTTCTTTTCCCTTGTGATTCTCTCCACCTGAGCCTCCAACATGGCCACATTCTCCGACATGGCCGTCACCTGCAAAAAGCCCAAGAACACTTTATTGATGCCATCTGAGCAACCACAGATCTAAACCTTGTGGGACTTTCTCCTTGAAAGCAACTATAGTTATGTAGCCAAAATACAGAGCATTAAAATTATAATTAAAAATTAAATGGATACAATAAAAATCTAATAAAATAGAAAATGAAATTACTGCAGGATATGGCTAAATTATTTTAACAATAGATTCACCATTTCTAATTAATTTATCATATAGCAGTTTATCTGAAACTTTTCATCAATCAGACTAGCCTCTAGAACTTGTTAGTATGGACAAAATGCCAGAAGCAACTGGTTGCATTAGTCACACAGCTGTAAGAGTACTATTTAAGATCTTCTTATCCATCCTTATGTAGACTGATTCAAACCAAATCATGTTCCCCAGGTAAAGAAAACTGTAATTGCAACCACAGATCTTAAATTAATTTTCAAGTTCAGAAAACATTTCAGCACTACAGATCAAAGCATGATATTGTACAAAAACCCATATTGGAATAGTATGTTAAAAATTCTAATATAATTCAGGTCAAATTTTGCTGAATGGTTAAAAAAAAGTAATAATAAAACAGAGACAGTGACCCTTCAGCTATTTAGCCCTGAAGCTTACTAATATACGTGGAAATAATGGTGTCTGACAGTTCTAGGTTAACTTACAGGCATACAGAGTCAAACCTAGAGGATTATATACTCGTAACTATTTTTCTCTCATTATACATCCACCTGATTTCTGTATCATGCCAATTCTCCCCTTCAAACAAACCACTTCATAAATAATTGATAAAATATTCATATGGAGGGTGACTTGATGCACAGTATACCATTTTCTACTCTTTCATTTTCCTGAAACATAAAAGTAGGTATATATAGATATAAATCATGCATATAGATCATAGTTTTCTACAAAGTCATCCCATATCTTTACTTACCAAGTATCATCATATTGTCACTCTATGTTGTTTAATGTGTAGGTAGGATTTAAAAAAAGGACTACAACTACTCAAAGTGGGAATAAGCTCTAGTAAAAAATATCTCAGGGGGTGAAGAAATACTAAGTGATGTGGTGACACTAAGGAGTGAATGATCCTGCTAACAAAAGGTACGAAATGCTTGTCTAATAGGCTGTACTTTGGAGTCGATACTCTATTCTAAAGCAAATATACAACTAAACAACTAAATGCACAACAAGGATAACTTCCAATAGATAGCAAAGATTTAAACTAGGAGTTGCTTAATAACGTTTCACTGTCTCCAGTGTAAGGTTAATTTTTTTATTTCAGTTTGCCTGGGCAACAGATTTCTGATGATCACTTACAACAGTTCACTTTCTTAAATATCACTTAATCCCTATTACGTACTTAATTCCTGTGTTAGTATCTGGAACTGGAGTCAAAGGCTTTGACTTCCTGTAGCAGCTTCAGCACATTATTCTACCATCATAAGACCAGAAATACAACAATATCACTGTGGTTCCCCGTCTATGCTAGTAGCTTTCCAGCCACTTCACAAGCAACAACACTAGTAAAGAACCTCTTCTTTTTCAAACACTGAAATAGTTTTTCCTGTTCAGTCTGGGCTCT
Source organism: Phalacrocorax aristotelis (assembly GCF_949628215.1). Classification (NCBI taxonomy): domain Eukaryota; kingdom Metazoa; phylum Chordata; class Aves; order Suliformes; family Phalacrocoracidae; genus Phalacrocorax; species Phalacrocorax aristotelis. Next base: position 121,265,974 of record NC_134278.1, read on the forward strand.
CCAGATTTTACAAACTATATGGCTTATTTCTAAAAGAAGCCCCTCAAATGGAAAAAGCCCACGGTTAGAAGGGAAATTCTCTATATTGTTTCCAAACCTCCACCAGAAAATAGCTGAAGAGGTTGCAAATCATACAAGCAGGAAAATCACTAATTCATGGAGCATTTCTCTCTACGCTTCTTCCAGTTTCTTTCTCCAATCATCTCAGAAGTGCCTCCTCTGTCATGTCTCACAGGTTTACTGCTGTTAGCTTAAGGAATCTGTAGATTCCATTGGGCAGAAAACCCTTATGTTTTATACTCAAATTACACTAGCATCTAGAAGTGTAAAACAAGACTATCAGGGCTCTATTGTAATGGTCACAGTATAAATGAAGAGACAGATTCTGTTTCAAAGAGTTTATAAACATCAGCAAAAGTTGGAAAAGAGATTCCAACACATTTCTGCAGGTGGGCACACCAAGCAGATAAGATACTCTGAAAAATACCATACCAGAATGCAATCATGTTACTCTAATATTGATGTGATACTGTGAGCTTACATATACATATATAATAATGTTAAAGTAGCAAAGAATCCTAATTTTGATACGTGCTAACTTCTGAATGCTTGACCTGGCAACCTAAACAATAATCTTTGTAAGAAGCTAGGTACAAACCTTGCATCACATATTGCTTAACCCTTTCCTACTTTGAGAAAGCACATTAGAAAATATTATGTGAACAAAAATAAAGTGCCGAACATCAACAACTTTGTATATATCTAGTGACATGGCATAAAACCCAGTTATTCAAACTCAAAGGATCAATTTAAGTCAACTACCACTGCTTTAAAGCAACGGTGGAAGTGATTTACTGAAACAAAATGAAAGACAAGCAAACAGAGTTTTAAGAGGACTATATGCTGATTGTAATACACAAATATTAAAAACCCAACTTATACCATTGCTGCCAAGTCTTCCCTTTCCTTCTTCATTTCTTCCCGTAGTGCTTCTTTTTCATCAGTTCTTTTATTTAGCTGGGCAGCTAACTCCCTTTCAAAACGATTCTTCTGCCGTTCCATCTCACTTTTCAACTGCTCACACTGGACTAGAGCCTAGAAAAAAAAAATTTTAAGTGGAAGAAACCTCAAGTTTTAAATAAACATTTATCTAATGCCTTCAGAGAAACCAATTTGCTATTAGAAAGCTTGTCTTTTGGTTTTTTACCTAGTTATTATGATGTTTATACATACCTTACTGTGTTAACATCAACAGTAGGCCTAACTAATTGGAAACATATGTATATGTTTATATACATGCCCTCCTGTAATTTATAAATCTAATTGCTCTTAGAAGTCATGGCAAAGATGGAAGCATTTTTCATAGTATATTTTCCAAATAAGTAGCTCTTCTTCCAAAACCAAGATGATTATTTGCCTTGCATTTAGAATACCTGAATGTACATCACTAGAATCAGCCTCCAATATTTGACTCCTTGCAAATGCTGTGGTTACTGCCTAACTGCACAGCTGAAGGAAAAATAAACAAATAATATATGTCCTTCCACTTGTTCTCCCCACGAAGTCAATTACTGAGTGCAGAAGGCTAAGAAGAAACTTGGAAGAAGTAAAGATACAAAGAAACAATTATATTGTTTTTTGTTTAGTTTCAGATTTGTCAAATGAAGATTAATTCTACTGAAAACTCAAACAACCTGCTTAATTTCAACTGCTAAAATACAGATTATAGATGTGTTTTCTATCAATATAGAAGAAACATAAGTTCATATGCAAGCAGCACAGTAGACACTGTGATATGGTTGTATTTCTGGTTTTGTGACATGGTAGAATAATGTTCTTTTTTTCTGAGGTTAAAAAAACTAAGGCAGGGGGTTGGGGGGTTAAATCTATCAATTTATGCTGATGTATCCCTGCCAAAGGGATAGGAGTTGAGTGTTATGTCAGTTTAAATAAGAAATATACTACTCCATTACAAGTAAATCAAAGTATTCAAAGCACCCTAAAGGCAGCTTGCTATCCCCATGAGTAAACTAGATTTCATCACTTCACTGATATGCAGCATACCCTGTTTCAAGGAAGCTAAAGTAACCTCCTTTTGGGAATCCCACCTTATTACCCTCTATTTTCAAATTAGTTTTTTTTAAAGTGCTTATTTTAATTTTACTCAAAACCAGTCCCCTATATGCAATTTCCTTGGTGTTGGTCTGTTCATGAGAGCAGCAAATTCAAACATAATTCTTAGAGAACGCTCCAGCAGTCTCCATTAGCTTATGTCAATTCTGCGGGACCCTCCTCAGAGTCTCTTTTCTACCAGAAGTCTATCCTGGTGAGGGAATCCCCTCTGTTGTTGCCTTGAATCCTTTTCTGTAGGAATTATCATCAGCAAACAATTGTCTGCATAAGACTGGTGTAATTTAGAACTCTAGAAGAAACAAGTTTCAAGAAGAAATGTGTATTTTGTTAGCTCCACTGTTTTGACTACAAAATGAGCAGTTCAAACAATTATTCTTCTATGACATTTATGTTGAAAACATCCCTGGATTTGCTCCAACTATGGAAGTTTAACCTTACCAGGTCTCCTTGCTCTATGTAACAGGAAGAGACAACCAAAAGACAAGAAAGAATGGTGGTTTTAAGTGATGAGCACCTGAGTTAGGCTTTCTGTCAACAGGGTTGACAGAAACTGCAATTTTAACACAGTGGGTTTACAAATGCTAACTTATCTCCTTATGTGGACGGTTCTACTGGATTCCATGATAATTACAAAGAAAAACAGTACTTCACCTGAAGAGTAGACTAGGAATGGGAAAATAAAAGATGGTTTGCACTTACCAAGAGAAATACCAGTACATGTAAAAATGCTAAATGAATGCAGCAGAAGTAAAAGATTTCTTCCTGTTCCTTCATACTACTACAGTTTTTGAGCATAGAAAAAGCAGACTAGTATTCAGTCTTGTATACAAACAGCGCTTCAAATTTCCTTGCCATAGTGAAGAGGGTAGCCAGTAGAGACCTTACAGAGCTGCTTTCTTTATGTGACAGAAATAGTGTAGGTAGGAAGACCCATTTTATTAAAGGTTCTACTTAATTCATTGCACTAAGCTTTATTCTTAGGGTCCATTTCTAATATGAGATACACTGAATAAGACTTCCAATATTTAAAAAGAAAATCCCCATAAAGATTTCCCACACCACATAAAAAAAGATGAAGATCAGATAAATTTATTGTATTGAGGAGAAAAAGTATTTTGAGCAGTTTTAAATAGCAGTAAGTGAATAACATTTCTATCAGACAACTGTAGAACCCACCCCCAAAAATTGAAACAAGTAAGCAATTTAAACATCTAAACCCTCAGGGACAGGATGTGACAGGTGAACAGTGGGCTCAGAAGGATTCTTTTTCTCTTTGTTCAATTAAAAAAAAAAAAAATCCTCTGAAGTTAAGTTTAACAAGTGCATAGGACTTCAAACTCTCATCATTTTTCCCCCACTGTTTATAGTTAAAAACCCTACACACACACACATTCTCTCACAACATTGGATGAATAATACCAATTTGATCAATAGAATAATTATATTAATCTTGTCCACTATTAAAAACAATCGCATTTCATTAAAAAAAAAGCCACAAAAGAAACCCACAAAAGAAACAAAAAACCAAAACCTCTCTCAATTCCATAGTAATTCACTAATAATACAGTAGATGTCACTAAGTATCAAGGAAATAATTTAGGTCAATATTGGTTGATTGTATACAGAAACGAGGGCTAACACAAGCATTAAATCAAAACTGGTTTTATCACTGTTATTTACATAACATAGCACCAAAAACTTCCTGTAGGTAGCATCACACAGGACTGCTCATCTTCAAAGAGTTCCGTTAGCTAATCAGTTCTTACACTGCATTCATCTGAGGCAAAAGAGTTGTTTTTAAGCATTTTAAGCATTCTTTCCAGAGTAGCTCAGAAATGCTATATGAGAATTATCCTCCTACATGTCACGAATGCCTTTGAAAATCTACCATTCATTTTCTAGCACCTAGATGTGAAACTACGTCAGAACTGAAATGATGGCCTAAGAATGCAACCCAGCCTACAGCCCCAATGAGAATTTAAGAACTCAAATATAGAGTTCATTTTACTGCTCAGAAACAGCCACACAGTGCAATCTTTTTAAATCTAAAACATCATATCAACATGTGATAAAGGTTCTACCCATGTATCTTTCATTAGCATGAAAACTAATTAACATTTACCATTTACAGTAGATCTGAATACTGAAAAGCTCTAATTTCGTCATGAATGTACCTTTGTTTTCTCTAAATTGGCCTCTTCTGCTATTTGCACAGCTTGTTTAACTTGCTCACAAGCATTAGATTCTCTTTGTTGCATCTCCTTCATGTTCCATCTCAGCGAAACAAGTGCATCCATCAAGTCATCTCTCTCTCTGCATATAAAGAAAAAACAGGTATTTCTATATATTTTATCAAGAGAGAAAAACCAAAAAGGCATATCAAATATAAAATGATAACAGATAAAAGACACAAGAGTGGTAAGTAAAGCAAGACTAAAACCAGCATGGGTTAAGAGTGAAAGCGTACTGCTAGCTTGGCAGATATTAAAAATATAATTTGCTTGCTGACCAGTCCTTCACTTCAGAAGGACGGACCATTAGTGACACTGCCAGTAATACCAGCAGAGCTCAAGTCATACATACATTGAAGAGCTGTGGAACAACGTTCTGTTGGCATTACAAAATGGGGAACTGTAATTGTGAGGGGGGGGGGGGGGAAAAGACAATTTTCTGAACAAACAGATCAAAGCAATATGAAATTACATTGTCATTAAATGTAAAATAGGGGGGACAAAAGTAATTCAGATCACTAAGTACATCAAATGAAAAATAATAGCCCTTTGCTGCAAAGCGAACTAAGCTAAACAATAAGACTTCTGGGTTGTGCATCCCCTCTGAACATTTGTTAACTAAGAAACCGGGATCTATAGCTTAACCTCACCTTTTCACTAATTTGATATGTTGAAAGCTTTTAAATTAAGTGTATAATTGTCTGTGTTTTAGGTGCAACTAAAGATTCTAGCTGAAAACTGTTGTGTTTGGGTTTCTGGTTTGGTTTTTTTTGTTTGTTCTTTTTTTTTTCCCCCCCTCTTCTTTAATGTAGAATGGTAACACACTTGTATTTGCCACAGAACTAACAGTCATATTTCAAAATTTCATTTCAACAAGATTTGGCACAGTCACTTTGAAAATCCTTACTGAAATATATTTGGTTTTAATAAGTTGCATCACAGGAAGATGTAGCTTTCAGATTTTGTTAAATCTCAAACAGAAATAATGGTTTAAGGTTTAACAGTTTAATGGTTTAATAATTTATCCCTAATAAATAGGACACCTCGAATCTTTTATTTCAAACTGCTCTGTAATACAAGATGACAAGAATGTACAAATTTATAGTTTATTCATATTGTCCAGTGCCTGTCTGTGACAAATAATTACTTTTCTTATAAAAGTAGTTTTTGAAACATGACTTTTCAGCAACAGAGAGCTTTCCCAGAAAATTCTTGGACAATAGAAAAATACATAAATCTTGACACCAGCCATCTAATGAGTAAAGATAATACTGATTTGACAGACTAAATGCACTAAGTCCCTTCAGTCCTCTAGCTTCTAATTAACCCACTACCTCATCTCCAGCAGGCTCATTCTAAAACTTCAGAAATCCTACAAAGCTTCAGATATCTGACAATAAATAGATGTCTGCTTAACCAACTTTGAGAAGGCTGCAGTATCCTATCATTATTACTAGCAAGTAGAAAGGGATAGATTTTTGAAGATGGTTGACTAGCAGAATTTCTGAATTATATATATTATATTCAGCCTGTATAGTTGTTTTTAAAATCATTTAAATAAAGGCTACAATAAAAAAAAAAAAGGCTGCAGCAAATAATTCAATTTCTTATTTATCCAAAGGAACTTTTTTTTTCCCCTGACTTACTGTAGTTAGGGAGGAGCAAAGTATCCTACCCCAAACACCTGATCTACTAAGCAAAATCAAGGGGGCCGGGGGGAAAGAAGGATTACACTGCTGATGTATCCAAAAGTTTCCCAAATGTAAGAAGAATGAAGTGAAGCCAGAAAAAAAACTTCCAACCACAAAAAGATAAGGAACTTATGCAGGAAATAATCAATCAAAATACATGGACCTCCATAATATTTGTCTGACAGAGTGAAGGGTCTGTTTGTACAAAAAGCGCAGGAAAAAGACTATCAAAAGTCTGATTACCCGGACAGCCCAAGGTGTCATAATTACAAGATAATGACTAACATTCTTTCCCAGTTGAAATAAGTAGCAAAACTACCATGGATTTCGAAGTGCTTGGGACCCACACTCGTATTCTATGAGACTCCATTGCTCCGGAAGTGCACATTTCTCTACACATTGAGACTTATATCGTTTAATGCATGTAACTGTACTTTCAGTGAGAAAGTAAATACCCCTAAAACCTACTTTGTTACCCTCTCGATGGTCTGCATGTGAACATTAGAATGAGTCTGTGCAAGAACAGCTTCATGTTGTGCACATTTCAGACACAGACCACCAACCCGACTAGAATTCGTGGCTGAAACAAGTGACTTCTGGTGTTTTAGCCTTTCTTCCAAATCTTTGCATGTCTTCTGAGATTCCGAAAGGTCTTTTCTAGAAAGAAGAAATAAAAATATTATTTGAGCAATCAAACATTTCTACAAGTTATATTTATATGCAATCCATAATTACAGATGCAACCTAAAAAGAACTATAACAATTCTTGTAATAAACATTATTTTTACATATTTCAGCAGCCTAAGGAAGACCTTAACAGAGAATAACAGTTGAATTGCCCAATCAAAATTATTAATAGACAAGACAATTATATTAATTTGATCCTTTCCTCTGTAGTATCCAAAAGTAGAAGTTACACATAAAACTATTAGACAAAACTTGTAGGCTGACATATTGCCTGAACAGAGTAAAGGATTCATTAGCCAGAAACACTATCAGCTGTATAAATATTTCAATACCCTAAAAATTTTTTGTTGCTCTTGCTAATAATATCATTAACTTCACATTTCTTCTCTACCCTCAAATTAACTATGAAGTTACAAGGTAACATAGAAGTCCCCTATGCTCCCTAGACAAAATCCAGATATATTCGCACATTTGCTTCAATCTAGCAATACACACAAACTTGAGGTCAACCACATCTCCAGAAGAACAGGGTAAGTTTTTTACTTGTCTCTGAAATTTTTACCAGGTGCTCTGAAGAATTTTCTCCAGAACTTCCAAGCATCTGTCATGCCAGGGAGAGCGCAAGCAGTAGGAATGCTGACATCAGGAAGTTCCAGACAAACGCACACTGTGCACACATAGATCAATTTGACAAATTGGGCAATGAATCCAAAGCTTTTGGTTTGTTATGCAGGCCATCTGGGCAGCATACACATAGTAAGTCTGACACATTCTGGTTGCATTGGATTTACAGTGCAACATGATATATACACTGCATGCATGCTTATTTCCATCTGGGAAATCTTCTGTGCACTATTTCCAATTTTAGTAGTTGGTCTATTAAATATAATCAACTATAACCTGAACAGAATTTGCTATGCATATATCCTTAGACAGTCATGCTACGACAGACCTATTGTTAGCAAATCTTGAACAGAAATCAGCAAGTCCTACATAAATTAATGCTTAAAGTTAAAAACAAGGATAGTCCCACTGGAAGTGATATAATTTCTCACTTTAATTAAAATATAGCAAATGCTCAAGTGCTTTGCAGAACTTACAGTTTGAAAGATCATGCCCCTTAGGAGAAATCAAGAGGCTGACTAATGTGCTTGTGGAACTTTTCAGACTATTTTAGCCTCCAACATTTATTTCTGAGTACACACAACACTTCGAGTCAAGTTGTGGTGGGGAAGAATATTACGTGGCAGAAATTTAAGATCCTCCTTTACTTTCACTAGCACAGTTAGCTTTGCATGTTTAAGATTTCACCACTGCAGATGGCGTATTTAAACTTGTCTTCCTACCAGTAACTCTTTTTACACACACACAAAAGTCTAGAATTTTCAGATATATGAAACCACAGTTTATTTAGGGAAGAACATAATTAGACACATTCAGCAGCAGTATTATGAATGCAGGTGTACAGGGAGAAGTTTTCTCCAGAACACCAAATCAGAAAGTGGTTGCCTCTAACTGTTTTTCAATAGTTTTCTACCTATTCAAGCCTTTACTATTTTGAGGAGTACATGAGGACTTATTTTCGAATATTTTTGTGTTTGAAGACATGCAGGTTACGTGACTGGAAACGCTGCCTGCATACTTCAAAACCATGTTTTCCTGCTACAAAATCATTATGTGGCCTAAACTAGTTCGATGCTTAAGATTTCTAAAGCTTGCAATATAAAATACTAATAGAAGAAAATTATGGCAGAGCTCACACAAGTTAAAATTTTAACTTCTCTTTTTTTCTTTGATTGGTCTACCTTAATAGACATGATGTTTCTATGAAGAAAAACAATAAAAATGATAAAGACATTTTGTATCAAGTTGTAATTTCTATAAACATAATAATTCAACTGAATGTATAAAATTCATATACTGCTAATGTTGCTATATAATAGCACTACATTCAATTTTGCTACATTTATATTTCAGAAAACTTCATACAAAACCAGCTTTCAGGAACACTATCGGAAAACACGACATTCAGACATTCAGGCATTCTCTTTCTTAATTCAAATTAAGAGAGATTCATGGGGTTATGAAGTGATAATTTATTAACAATAATTTTAAGAAGAAGAAAACACTGTACCTTAGAGACTGTATCTGAGCATCAAGGATATTGACTCTTTCTTGATAAAGAAGCTTTAGTTTCTCCTTTAGAAAAGATGAGAGAAGTGTTTTTTGCTATCTTCATAATATTGTCTTTACAAATAAATCTAGACATTAACCACATTCACCACATTAACCACATTCATTCTTTCCTCCTGAAGATATAAACTTGTTGAAACATGAGCGTCAGAGAAATCGAAGTATTTCACACTTGTTAAAGTCTACAAAATGAACAACCCTCCCATTTTCTGATTTCTACTCATTTTGCCAGATCCTCACATGGTAAATTGCTTCAGCTCCAATTGCAGCCCTCTACAGTGATTTACAGAAATTTATGATCTTGCCTCGAGTTTGCTCTTACTCTCCACACAAGTCAGCAGAAATAAAAGAGGAATCCTGAAGAACTTCAAGTAGATAAGGTATATATTTATAATACAGTGAGTTACTCTTATTACGTGGTGAAGAACTAGGGATATAAATCAACCACACCAATGTTAAATATAATGGTGATAACAAACCAGGTAAAATCCCAGAAATTTAGCTGTGACACTTAGAAGTCACAATCACTATGGTTCTCTTGCTTTACATATGGCAGATGAAGAAAAAGTGCAATTACTGTAAAAACTACTTTCAAACAATTGCAGGCATTAGGTATCACTGAAGAGGTTTTCAGCTCTAGATGATGCACAATGCACAAAATCATCAAAAACATATTTAATGGGAAAAATAAATACATGTAATTATCTTGAAAAATTAAAGTACTGTTTAAATTTGACAGCATACATATGCAGATGGATTAAAAAGCATCAAAACTTTCAGTTAACTCTATTTTTCCTAAAAGATAGCAATGCTAGCCCATTAATTTAGAGCAAAAAAGTTAAGAATATCTTCCCAAACTAAAACTACAAGATAGAGACAGCATCATCTCTGAATCACTAGGGCTTCTCTGTATCTCTAAATGCACAAGATGTGGAATTCCGCTTAGGGAAAACAGACTGCACAAAGTGACTTTTGTACTTCACCAAGCCTGCGCTGCTCCAGAAGGAGAAAGATTCATTGCAGAAGAGCTTGCCTGGAGAGCTGCCTAAATTACACCAGCTAATTCCCACCTGCTTGTGTGCTGTGTTACTGCTAAGAATCTCCAAAGTACAGTGGAGCCATCACTGACAGAACATTTTTAAACCAGGCTTATCTCTGGGAAGTCAACATCTGCAGGTACAGCCTGCCATCCTGTCTAACTGGATAATAATATCAATTAAGGTATAATGAGAAAATGAGTTTTAAGAGAATAAAATCTGACCTCAGGTTAAGGTTCAGTCAATCAGAACTTATCCTGTATATCTGTTACAAAATCAGTCATCAGAACTGCAGCAACAACAAAGCACCAAAAGGTTTTGCAAAGGTATGACTCTGCAAAGAAAGTTAATACCAACCAGTTCTGCATGCCATTTTTCTACTTCTCCAACAGCTGCTGTAACAAAAGCCTGATCTTTGTTATGTGCTGGTGATGAGGTGACAGGCTGACGCATGCTACAGTCATTACCACCTACAGGCCAGGAGTTCTGAGTATTTGCCTAAAATAAAAATATTAATGCTTCAGTTATAATTATGCAGGCTGGGTTTTTTAAAATATTAATTATATAAAAGTATTGAATCTCATAATTTTCATTATAGTAGAATATAAGAACAAATAATAAACAAGTTATATAGCTTGGCAACCTACAATAATGATGTTATCCAGAGAAATCCACGTTTACAAACTCTCATTAAATTTTGACTCAAATTTAGTTTGCGAATAACCATTTATATAGCCTTCGTTAAAAAGAATCAGGTCCCTGAACACTGATTAGAACAACAACAGAAAAATAAAAACTTACTGAAGCATCTAGAAGAGTTTGTTCTCTTAACAACTGTTCCTCAGTTAAAAATTTCAGCTTCTGATGGAGTTCCTCATTTTCAAGTACAACTACTTGTACTCGATCTTTCATCCCAGACAGTTCCTCCTATAGGGTACAGGAACGGCACGTAAAAGGCTTCTTGAGATGGCCATCAACATTTAAATACATCTTGAGACCAAAAGTCTAGATTAACGTTCTCAACTATTTCAATCCTTTTAGAGAGAATCAGAACACTCAAAAGACAGATTTCGTTATATGGAAATTCAAGCTACAAAAATACTTATTTTTAAAAGTTTCTTATTTGTATTTGTGATATGAAGTAAAAACGTCTTTGAAGACCCTTAAACACTGCACAGGCACTAAGACGTATGGTAAGGCTCAGAATCTACTGAACAGTGTTTGGCTCAGTTTTGGTCATTACAACAATCGATCTCAAGACTAACTGTAAGCTGTTTTTAAAGTAATTCTTCATACTTAGGGGACCGGGGTTTTAGTAGGTGAAATAGGTTGTGTAATACCTTGCAAAACTTCACTTCTGCTTCTAAATGGTTAATGTACTGTGACTGATCATTGATTATTGGAATGAGATCAGAAATGGCTGGCAGGTCTCCAGCTGCTGCTTCTGGGGGTTTCTAAAGGAAGTAAAGAATAGCACGTGTTATTTTACAGTTTTCCATTTTTTGCAATAAAATGTTGCTGGCACACACAATACTACATACCCTTCCTAAAAAGTCACCAAGTACTAGATCATGAGGAAGGGAGAAACAGTAAGAACTTACATACAGAAAGTATGTTACTTCTGTCAAAACATACAGCTGCATGATTAACCACATCTATAAAGCAGGATTAAATCATATCCACAAATAGATTTGTAAATTAAATTCATACTGCTATTCCAGACAAACGTATGGGGGTATTTTCTTCTCTGTGAAATGAATCTAAAACTGCCTTGAATTTTAATGAGTTATGGATATGCAAAGGCTACTCCTCTAAATGTTCATTAACAATTGCTACAGAAACACAACTATGTCTACAATTTTAATAGCTCCATAGAAACTGAGGAAAATGTGTAATAGATAGTAAGTTTATCAAAGACCTTGATTATTGGTATTTTAAAAGACAATTCTAAATAGCCTTTCTGATGACCCTATTAATGGTTAAGATTTTTGATAGCCTCACAAATAACTAGTTAAAGAAGGTGATGAAGGGAATCCTTGCCCATTCGACAGAAACAATTACATCTCTGCCTTGCTCAGCAAGATTTAAACAGGAATTAAACTTTTTACAAAATGTGAAAAGCACAATCACTATAACTTTACAACATCTACTCCTAAGAATACAGTACAGATTAAGAATGTAAATAATTATTAAAACACCCTTAAATCATAAATGAAAGTTTCCTGAAAACTGCAGCCTGTCTTTGATCCTATTAGCAACTAACAGTCATTGTCAGTCTAATAAAAAGGACTTTAGAGTTGATGTAATAAATATTTTTCATAGTATAATAATTTAGTTCTAATGAAGTATAACATACTTTAAAATAATTTTAGTAGAACAACAGTATTAAGCATAAGTATGTTAGTCGGAATGAAACTACCTTTGAAGAATCACAAAAATATTTAATGGTGTCTCTACTTGCAAATTAAAGAAAAAAAAACCTGCTTCTATGAGATCCTCACTTGTCCTCTTTATGTATTTCATTATATTACTACTTCAGTTTGATCTTCCGCTATTGCAAATTTCATCCACTGGAAGAACTAAGTACAGTCTAATGCTAGTTGACATATATAAACCATTTTAATTCCCAAAGCTAAAAGAAAGTATATCAATGCAAGCCACAATGTTTTGATTTTTTTGTTTTGTTTGATATTTTGTTTTTTAAATAATTAAAATTAAGACAGTCAAACTGGGACACATTTCTAAGCAGAACCTACATCCTCTCACACAAGACATGCCTGCATTTTTCACCAATTTACTGAGCAATTTCACTCATATTTGTAATAGGGTAAATCTCCCTTCCTTACATTCTTTTCTAGTAAGGATACAAAGTTCATGCAGAGTTGTTAATGGGGTCCTCTCAGAGAAACAACAGGTGCGTTTCTAGCATTAGTTCACTATTCTAGGTGAAAACAAGTATCTTTATGCCAATCCTGAGCTAGTTTTGAAACAGATACAATTCCAACATCTTTGATCTTGGGTCAGCAAACACACCTTTCTGTGCAAAAACATTCCATGATGTGCTTCTCAAATACACTTCAAGTCTTAAAAATTGTAAAACTAATTTTCAGGAACTAACTGAACAGTTGGACTCCTGAACCTCCTGAAAGATTCAGAAATGTAAGTCTTTTTAAAAAATAATATTTTTAAAAACCTTCACCATTCTAAAAAAAACCCAAACCCAAACCAAGCTAATGGCTAGCTATTACATCTACTAGTTACCTTATCTACAGGTTCTGACAACAAGGTGTTAAGATTTCCTGTCCAACCTTTAAAGATAAAGATAAAATTCACCAACAGAGTGAGGGGCAGGTTTCTAACAACAAAAGCCTTCCTGTCAAATAATAGCTGATATAAGTATTGGCCGTATTAAAGGAGGGATTCTTGAGAAATCTGGAACTATGACTGCGGAGACAAATGGAGCATTTTCCAGAACCATCTAGAAAAATATTTAGAGAAGGGATTCTGAATTTCCACCTGGCTCAGTGCACGTAAGTTCCCTGTTCTGTTGAGTCAGAATTCACCTTGCTTTAATGTCTGTTAATCTCAACTACTTTACAAAGCTTTAAAAAAAGTAATTACACTTGTTAAATTATATATAATATAGCATAAAATATTTAATATAGTTAAATTATATATACTTATTATATTATATATAATATTTGTAACTCTTCCTTCTGTTCCTCTGGCTCCTACTCATCCCTCCCTCTTTTTTGAAAATGTAATAGATGCCTCACAGCTGAGACCTCCAGCTGCCTCCCTGAAGGTTTACACCACAGCAGTGTTCAACAGTGTGAAAAACTCAATTTCTATTTAAATTATTTTTCACTGAAAAACAGTACTAATGATTAACCTGAGGCATGTCAATGTGATGTACACGAGATTGCTAAAGAATGGTTTCACTAAAAGGAAAATAATACATAGCATATTTTCCCAACAGAAAAAGAACAGCGGCCTTCTTAACACAGCTTATTAACTCACAGCACTGTCACTGGAATATTTCTTTATTCAGAGACCTCTACCTGCCCTTTCATGGGGTGAGTGCCTGGAAAATAATTTGTGATTTCTTTCTTTTCACCTTTTTTTACTATACTACTGTTATCAATTAATTACGAATTAATTTGGGATTTTTAAATTAATATTCTGGTAAGATAACATGCATTATAGGGTGAAAGAACAGAGGTCAAGGGAGGCATATATTTAAAGTAGGCCAAATATTAAAATCAGAACTGAAAGTCACATCTCATCAGTACAAACTACCAAACATTTATGTTCAAGTCTCAGAAACACTGTTCATGTTTATTAATATTGAAAAGTTTACCATATAAACACAAGGGTTTATAAAATATAAATGCTTGACAGCTTTAGAGGCCAGCATTCTACATGGTGACAAACAGTTTTGCCAACATCCCAAACACCGTAGCCCATCTTGTGCATTTCCAGAATGCCTCAATTTCAAACCTCTAAACCCTCGAATTAGACACTCTCCTGCTGGCAGTCTTAAATGTGATGCCTTGTAAACTGGCAAGAAACAATGAGAATCAGTCACAGGACCACCAGTTATAACAAGAGTGTCATGAACCCAAGCCAGGTGCAGTTAGGTTAGCCAAGACCCAGCTTGTAGAACAGAAGTTGTTGTACAAAGCAATCTTGCTGGGCCTTGACCTCAGGTGATGAGGTAGAGACCAAAAGGACAACCCCCACCCAACCACCTGAGCGTAATCAAAGAAGAGACGTACTCACTTGATACCTATTACAACTTTTTTCAATGGGCAATAGAAGGGAATTTTGTTAAGACAATGTTATTTATACATACGAAATGTTGTAAAGTTTACTAAAGAGTACACTACAAAATATTATATTTAGCTATAGACACATGAAGTCACGTATTCCTCAGTAGTCATCAGGTATTTCAGCATAATTCAATGCCAAAGGTTAAGGTCACTCATAATCTAAGTTTGCTTTCCTTGACCTTTGGGGAATCTAATTCTTATACAAGAAGCATTTCTGCAGTGTCCAGCAAACCACAAGACAAGCTCGTATTTTATAAGGGTTTCGGATTTTTTTGTACTCCCACATTTTTTGAGCTTTACACTTGGTCTGCCTTCAGAACACCTTCACATCTGGCTAGCAAGCAGATGGAGGACAACTGAAAAGGAGAATAAGGCCACCACTTCACAGAATCCCTCTTATTGGAAACTTCAAGAGGAAGAAATGGGACAATTCCCTATCAGTACAGTAAATTCCCATCTTTTCTCTGTTTACTCTTCCTTGAAAGCACTATCACATGGTTCTTAGAAAAAAGTATCCCATTTTCTGATTTTTTCCACTATACTAAAATTTCCCAATATAAGTACAGAACTTTGACACAGATAGATTAAAAGATGCTTTCCCTCCCCTCCAAAGGCTAAACACAAATCGATACTGATCCATGTCATGTGAAGATCAACCAACAATGCACCATTCCCTTGAGCTACAAAACACTAATTCTCTCCTGTACCATTATGAGGCAAAAGTACCTGGCAGGGCAATCAAACTAAACTTGTGGATTTTAGAACATTCAGAAAAGTTGAACTTCAAATAAAATTTCTCCATATCAGAGCAGTAGAGCTAGGCTTATTACACAGGCTCAAAGCAACACAGTAGGAATATAGGCTATAAGCTTTAGATTATTCTATAGCTACCTCAACTTTGACAGCAGAGAGCTGCTTGTCTTGCTTAGTATAAATCAAAAGTAGTCAGTGGATGCCATCAAGATGTAAAACCGGAACAATATCTTTGAATTATTTTCCTATAGGGCCACTAGTATCTAGCTGTTGCTCTGTAACTGAACTGTCCATTGCACATACTTTGGTGCAGTTCTGCTGCAAGAAGGGTAAATCTGAGAAGCCCAGGTAAGGGTATAAACTATCTTTGACAGAGACCGACCTCTGCATTTTGTCAGAGAGCTACAAAACCTGTTGTTATGTGAAAGTGTCTAATCCTCTTAGGAAAAAAAAAAAAGCATAGTTACAGCATAAGAAGTCCTTTGGGAACCCTTAAAGTACAGTCAAAGGAAAACAGAGGCTGCTTTTACAGAAATTTGTCTGTGTAGTCAATCCCAACTGTTTCCAAAACAAAAAAGATGAACTTTTGGTGGAAAGAAAAAGATGAGAAAGCTGAAAGCAATGTGAAGTGTGACCCATGCTGCATGGTCAACAGAAGAGGAGAAAAGTTTAAATCCTGTGTTATAGATTTCTTTTTCTTCTGCTATGGTCATAAGCATACCAAGTTCTGGCCATAGCCTCAGGAATCTCCTATATTTCAGAATATAATAATGATTTGGTGCTTCTTTTTCTTCCTGGATACTAGAAAATTGATCTCATCATGCATGCTATCCATTCAAACAACACAAAAGAAACAAGAAGAAACATACATAGAATGACATCTTCCTCCTTGACGGAGAGACTTCACTTTCGATTCTTTCTTGATGTTGCAACAAAATTTTAAGTTGATTAACTAGGAAGAGATAAAAAACATTATAACAAAAATATTTACTTTTTAATTTAAATTAGTATAATTTCTAACAATTTTTAAACTACTTGCTTTCAGAGTAATCTCACCTGCGTGACTGTGCTGCAGTTCCTGCCAGGCTGCATTCCCACTGTCATCATTGCCCCTGTCCACATCATCACTGCCCTTGTCCACAGAGGACTCTTCAAATCCTACTTTACCCTTGCCCTTTGCAACCTGTCCTTCCTCCAAAGCATATTTCAGTTGATGGATGCTTTCACTAGCACGCTCTGGGGGGGGGAGGAAAATCACATCATTAGCCACAGTAGAAAACATAGAAGAAAGTATTTACTGACTGATATTTTAAATTTGCAAAAAAATGGGAGAACTAAAAGTATTCAGCATCTGTCTAGCTTGACTACTTGATGTAATCACAGCCACTGGAAGAAATTACCTAACAGAAAGAGCCAAAACAACTACTGTATGTCACAATTTACAGAAGAAATATTTACTACGTTTTCAGAGAAGAAGTTATAAATAGTATCTTAGCCTGTCAATACATTAGGACTCTGCAGCAGCATAAGTAATAATATACTTGACCCTAAAATACTTCCTGGCATACACAGCTTTGATGCTTTTCAATGAACCTAAAGCTCACGCTATATTTCATGTGCAAGATTGGGCACAGAGAACAATATTTTTGAATTCTAATGATGCCACCACATGTGACAAAGCAGTGTATAGCACACCTAAAAAAATATCTGAGTAAATGAGGTAAAAACTTGGCAAACCAAACCAACATAAACCAGTGATTAAATAAAGACTGATGACTCCTGAACAAATGTGAAAACTAAATAACACTCATCACTCTGAAAAAAAAAAAAGACCCACAAAAAACTCTTTCCAGATTAAAAAAAATATGTATGAAACCTTTCAAGAACTGACTGACTTACTAGAGGGTGATTCAGTAATGGCCTTTTCTCATTTTCAGTATATTTTTTCTTATTTTCCTTCTTTTCATTTGATTCAGCTGCCTTCTTAAAAATAAAACACTTTTCAATCATAAATGCCATATCACTCTGACATAGGTGAACATTTCCAATATGCTAGAAAAGAAACTTAAGAGATTTGCAGCTGAGAGATGACAGTTGGATTGGGAATCAGAAAATATGGGCTTGGTTTTAGATAATGATACTCCTAGTTCACAGTATAGGACCTCAGGCAACTTGCTTATTAGTTCTTTCAGTTGCCTATGTAAAAAGGGAGATGAGTATTTAATTTCTCTTCTCTTTAAGTAATGTATATACTACCTAGAAAAGACAGAGTAGTAACCTAAGTAGTATGGCTTTATGCAGTTTTCAACAAAGCAGGATCTCTAGGTTCTACTGCAATACCAAGTGAACCCAGAAAATGTCCCATACACCAGTCACAGAGCGTACGTGCTCTGTGAGACAGTCCCCATCACGATTCACAGCCACTTTATCAGGAATATAAGACGACATGTTTCTTTTACGTTTCTCCAAAGTAACGCCACAGTCACCTGACCTACCAGTCAAAACTACCTGGAATTAGAAAAGTTTCATTAATAGCTAACAGTTATTAGTAATTTAAAACAAAAGCCCACACTCTCAAAGCCTTACTTGACTTTCAGAAACATAAAATCATAGCTATTTTCTTCATTTAGCCCTAATTCTTTGGAGGATTATTCTCCACTAGGACTACTGCATATGAATCATTTAGGTATAAATGCCCACAGAACAGGAATTTCACTCTTCTGAGACAAAGCTTATAAGATAATATCTTTTATTGAAGCAACTGCTACAATTAGAAAAATGGCAAGCTTTCCAGCACACATTTTAAATTTATTTTTACATGCTTGTAATCTGTAAATTGATATGATGCATAAATAACTAACTGAAAATATTTTTTTCTTACAGGCAAAAAAAGCTTAAAAAATAATCACAGTTAAGCATTTGCTAGGTAGAATTCAGAAGACATGCCTCAGAGATAATATATGCTGCTTGTTACAAATGTTAATAGCTCCTTTCTTCCAGACAGAAAGGTGAATAACAGTTCAAGTCAGAGAACAAAAGCTAGATACATATTTATGCCTTCACTTTATCTTTTTCAAGTTTACATCATCTTGGCTGAAGTTGGGAAATCCATGTTTTTCCCCCACAGTAATGGCCTTCACAGACCTTTTCAGTCTTTTTCTCTGCTTTGTTGTAACTTATCAATAGCTTAGAAAATATAAATACCACCCCTTCCCTCCCCGCCCCCCACAAAAAAGAAAGCATTATATTTAAGAACATGGTTCTTAGTCCAGCATGCCAGCTATCACTCACTTTTTAGTAATGCTAGTTTCTAATAAAAACCCAACTCATTTCTGACCTATTAATCTTCTCTCAGCATTTATTTTTAAAGCACAGTCATCTTATGACTTGCATCACCTCTTTCGATTTTACAGGTACTCACTCCAACCTTTAACAAAGTTAAGGTAAAAGAAGATATAAAAAGCACATTTCAAATAGTCATAATTTCTTATAATAAACCCAAATACAATTCACAAGGCAATGGCTCAGAAAAGAAGGGATTAGGTCAAATATTTCTCTATTGGCATACTTAAGGTATTCATCCATGCTTGAGTGTTCCAGGACGTTGAGAGGGGTGGGAGAGCTAACTGAGAAATGGTAGAAGTATCTCACTGATGTAATGGCTTAAATATTTAGCAAACTATGTTGCAACTAGTTGTTGCCAAGAAGCGTTCAACATCAGTTATGTTATTATGTGGTGTGTCATCTGACAGCAATACAATTCCTTTATTTCCACATTTACTGTAGACCTCTGTCAGAGAACCCCAGAGTATCAATATTTGTCCATAGCCAGCAAAGAGCAACAAACCAAAACCAGTTTTTCCCAGAACTTGTCTCTCTTTGTAGTATTACAACTTCTGAACTCCAAGCTACTACTTTATCCTCAAAGATAACATGCGCTATGTCCTCTTTTTCCATAAATGTACTGGGCAGTAGTAGTGAAACACATTAAAATCATTACCATTGGCACACTGATGTCTTCTTTTCTTGACTACACTTTCCTGCCTCTGGAATAACCACCACAGTTTTGAAAGCTTCATCATATATTTGCCAAAGTTTCTTAAAAGCTTGCCAATTTTCAAATTACAAAAGCAGTTGTCATAAGCAAAACCTTCACCATGGGGAAACAGGGAGTTAGGAATTTCTGATGGTCTGCTTTTACATTCACTGGACTCTGAAGAGCTAACATTTACTTCGGTAAGAGTTGAACTGGACATGTAAAAGGGAATAAATACATTATAACTTTTTATTCCCCAAATAAGGGACATAATATTGGGCATTAGGATAAAAGAAGATACATTACCAAGTGGAAAGATTACATTTGTTGTTTCTACCAATGTAAAAATATTCTTTTAAATATGAAAGAAGTAGAAAGAACCTCTGTGGATGCAAACTCTTGGACACCAAAGAACCTTTGCTTAAAGACAACATGATAATTTCATAATTAATTTAGAAGTCATTTTTCAGTGCTCACACAGTCAACCTAACTTTTTCAGTTTGGCTATTCCTGTAATAGTACATCTTATAGAAACAGAACCTCAGTAAAAACATACTGTAGAAAACTGGTCCCATGCAGTACTGGGATTTGCATATCTAAAATTCAATCAGCATTTTTCTTTTCTACATCTTAACAAGATTCTGTGCATAAAATCTCAAGATATATTTCTGTTGTATGATAAAACTGCATTGATATGCTATTTTCTATAGGAACAGCTCAGGATATAAATGAAATTGGACTTATCTGGATTAAAACTTAAAAAAAATTGTATTTACTATAAGGCTCTTTGGCTTTCAGTGTTTAAAGGATCTGATTATGATTATGAAAAATGGTAAGCTAGCAACAAAACCTGATGGATCAAACTTGATACATGAAGAAAAAAAGATGCAAGTGCTCCCCAAAAATGCTGTTGTCAACTATTATGTATAAATCACAGGCAGTAGTTGCCACAAGGGGCAGGCAGATAACTTATCTAATGCCTTAGCAATGACATAGCTGACCAAACACCTAACAAAAAGTCAGACATCACTACTTGACATTTCAGAGACAGAAGCAACCAGCAATCCTAACCTGGGATCAAGACCATACCGTTCTAGGTACAAAGATATTCCTACCCCTCAATTCATCTGAATGTAAATGCAACTTTGGACTAGATTAAGTTCAGTTAAGCATAATGCTTTAGACAAAGCCAATATGGCCCTGACTGAAACATTAACTAATGTTCAAAACGAACGTGCCGTATATTCTACATGCTGAATAAAGATACTCCTCTGTCCTGAAAGAAGCATTGATAACTCTGGTTATTTTTGGTAGTCACTATAACTACAAAATCTAAGTATTACTCCCTGAAAATACAGTATAGGTATCCTTTGTCCAGAGAAGTATCTTTGTATAAATATAATTGGTAGAAGTTTTTTATATGGGAATGTCAGTACTACTGCTGAACAACGACATATTTCTTTACATTGGAGACACATTATGAATCCATTCAACTTGCTAGGGTCAGGAGACTTTGAAGTAAAGCACAACACAGAGGTGGAGGGGAGTTGGGCAGGGAAACCCCACAAAAAATATAACAAAAAAAATTGAGACAACGATTGCCACTGAAGTGGAAATAGAAAAAACAGAGAAGTCATTGAACAGTGTTTGCATTGCCTGAACAAAAGATGTTTTTTCAGACATCACCCAAGACTGTCTATAAAGAGCACTCCTTTAAATGAAAGCACCAAAGCTACCTCATTCATGGACTCAGAAATGCCAAAGAAAATACCCTGGGAGCTAATAGAGAGCTTAGCAAAGGAACCAACCATCCAAAACTACAGAATTGCCTGAAAGACATGGAAAATTAGCTGGTAGAAGTGTTAAGCAACATAAATTAAACAAACTACAACTGTATGAAAAAGTTGCCATAGTGTAAAGCTAACATCCAGTTCTAATAATGTTTACAGGCAGATGACTAGATATCACTGGCTATGAATTCAACAGACAGGTCACTTTCTGATATCGCATGGTTCCCAATCAGAAAACAGTCCTAGAAAGTTAGAGAAGGAATTACACTGATTCTTTAGGTCTTAAAAGAAACCCTAATACCATAGAATTTACATGAAACAATAACTGACAAAGGAGAAAATTAGACCAGTTAGCAAAAACAGAAAGACGGTGTCTATTTAACGAAAACTTTACTGTCTAGAAGTATATCAACTTTGACTTTGTTTCTATTGACACTTAGACATCTAAAATAGCACATCATGTACCTCTTCTGGGGTAGCCTTTCAGGCAAATAATTGCTTAAAAATACTGAAACTGAGAATTGCTTATAAGTTTTTATTGTGTTTTGCACAGTCTTGGAATTTAATTTAGATACCATTCTGATACGCAGCTGTTCTTCTTTATTGGCTGCCAAACACAAGTATGCGACCATGCTACTAACATACTACATGGCAGCTTTGAGACTGAAAGCTCTTATTCTCTTTTACAAAATATCTCTATTCCCTTGAGAATAACTTTTTATTAGAAATGTTGTTACCTCCTAAAGACTTCAAGGTTCATTTGAAATGGTGACAATTGTGTGAAAGTTTACACAGTAATGTAATAACTTCAACTGTACAAATACCACCCTCCTAAATCTGTATTACACACATTAAAGACCTTCATTATACAAGGTCTAGACTACTCAGGAAAAGCCCTGTATTAGGACCTTTGTTATTTCATCAGAACCTCTCTGTTGGGCTCTAACAGAGACTAAGACAGTTATGTCTTAGTTGGGTTTTTTGGTCTGGTTTTCTGTCCTCTGGCTACTAGACTCAGTTTACTGAACACCTGGGCTCCCTGTGTGCCAGTCTTCTGAGGGATTTCCCTTTACAACAAAGGCCGCTGCACTGAAGGAATTGATTACTCTTTGAGAACTTATTCATCCTCCTACCAAACTGAATAAGGCTGTGAAATTATTCTTCTGACCTCCAGCATGGGTAGTGATAACCTGTTGCCATGTATCAGCCTGAGTCCAGATAATGTCAGGCATTACACACGCTGTGTTTCAAAAACATCAAATAATCCCCAAGGCACACCACCTGAAATTCCAGAATCCAGATCACAGGAAGGATCTGAATTTGGAAAAAAATCCCAAGCTGTGTAACTACCCCAGAAAAACCGGTAAAGAATTAGGTTTGACAACTTGGGGAGAAACAATGATCTATTTGCCCTTCAGTAAATTCCTCATGGTAGTGCTAATGATGTGAGAAATGCTGTACAGGTCAAAGCAGTTAAAAATTGTGCATCACTGCGAAATAAAGACGTTCATTGAGAATCATAATGGAACTAATGTTGTATCACTCTGCAGTGGGATTATGTTTGTGATAATACGCTACTGATGTCTACTCACTGAGAGGCATGTATGTATGAAATTCAACATAGCTTGGCATTGTATGAAAAAATTCCAGTTTCCCAGAATGAAAAGGGAAACAGCCACCCAAAGGTCATGTTCTGAAATGATTTAAAAAACATAATCGACCCATTGTAAGGGGATCCAGTCAGAAATAGATAAAATGAAAATAAGTTGCATGAACAGATTACATGCATCCAATCATATGACGTGGTGAGACCTACTATTAGTCTTATACACAGTTAAGCAGCCCAAGATGCAAAATTCTTAAGAAAAACCCTTTGAAGATATGAGAGAGTTAAAGAGGTCATTTACAATGTCCAGATAACTTGGTCAAAGGCATGCTTCAAAACTCCACATATCAAAATCCTAAAAGCTCATCATAACTATGATGATACCATATATATGATAGTCTCCAAGCGCTCCAACAGATTTCCTAGTTGAAAGACAAATTCCATTGGAACATTTAAAATGCACAATGAGCCTAATACAAAATATCAGGAAGGTTGGAGCTCTGTTGCAAAATGCTACAAGAGCACATTTTCATGACAAGCCTGGTCTGAATCAAGGAACAAACTATAAAGTCCTTCCGAAGCTTATCAAACTCCACACCCACAAGAACATTTACACAAAGTGCTAAGCATCCTGAAATTATGGGAAATCATAGCAGGCTTGGAGACCAAAGGTCTTTGGCTTCCCCTGTTGTTACCGCATAAGGAAGCTGAGAACATCGTGTTCTGCAGGGAGTCTAGGCAGATCAGTGTAACCACTGCATCCAACAGCGGTCAGACACCCCAGCAGGATGGATGTTGAGCAGAGCATGCTGCCTGCACACTTGAGTTTAAAGACACCAACACACCTCCACATCTCCTTAGATGAGGATGAACAGAAGAAATCTGCCATCTCCACTGTCCACATGCCATGTTTTGGACTTGCCAGTAATCTGAAATGGCATTGGCTGGCCTTCACTGCCTGAAATGAAAAGGCAGGTCAACCACTGTGCTATCACAGCAGGAGAACATGAATTTACAAAATGTTTCAGTGACAGGGTAGTCCCCTCCCAGATCTGCATAAAAGCAAGCAGACAAGCCTGAAAAGGTATTCTAGGTAAAAGATAACCACAAGCACTCCAAAAATAAATGTCTTATGAAATACACCAAACTTTCAATGTATTGGCTGTGCTTGTACTTATGCCGAATCTAGGGCAGCAGAAATTAACAAAAACCCTTAAAGTGGTACCTTTCTAAAGGAAGCTATGTCTCTGCGAGTGACAATGCAGCCTTGAAGCAGAAACATATTGCCATTAGAAGATTTATTAAGCAGCAAAATCATATGTGTCCAACTACGGTTTTAAAATCCTAATTTATCACTCCTCCTGTGTCAATGAAAGTCATAGCAGAAAGCCCTTGCCTCCCTGAAAGCCCAAATCCAGTACAGGAAAACTAGCTAGTGGTTTTCCATACCCATCCATAGAAAAAGGAAACAAGATATAGTACTAACACTACCCATGTCTATATATGGCGATTCGCAGGCTTTTATTCATTGTTTTTACATATCACAAAAGGAACTCTATGCCTATCAAGGGGTGCTCTGATATTTGTCACTTTAACTGTTCTACCTGCCAAGTGCCAAGCAGCATCTACATGCCCACTTAATCTACAGGAAAAGTAAATACAGATGATTCTTCAAAGTTCTATCTTTTGAAACAAATAAAATGCATCCTCAGCAAAGAACTAATGCTATTTTGAGAAGGAAATATAAAACAGAATAGAATCATAGAATCATTAAGGTTGGAAAAGACCTCTAGGATCATCAAGTCCAACCATCCAACACCACCATGCTTCCTAAGCCATGTCCTGAAATACCACATCTACATGTTTTTTGAATGCCTCCAGGGATAGTGACTCCACTGCCTCTCTGGGCAGCCTGTTCCAGTGCCTGACAACTCTTTCAATAAAGACATTCTTCCTAATATCCCACCTAAACCTCCCCTGGCACGACTTGAGGCCATTTCTTCTTGTCCTATTGTTACCTGGGAGAAGAGACCAACATCCACCTCACTACAACCTCCCTTCAGGTCGCTGTAGAGTCTTGCTAAGAATGAGGCATCAAGTAGCTATTTAAAAATATTTTCACTATCTTATCTTTTTACAACAACATTTCCTATATTGCAACTATACATTTAACTCACTAGTGTCACAACACGTGATGTGTGGGCACCGTGTCTGGAACGCAACTTTTTGCACCAACTGGGGTGACGCACCCACAACTTATCGACTGGCTTTCTTGAGAATTTGGACATTTATTCTGACGACTCAGAGATAGTCTGGAAGCTGGTAAAGCCCAGATGTCATAGCTGAGAGATTTAGGTGCTCTCTGTGCAGCTACATACAATGCTTCTTAGCAGGTGTGAAAACAGTTTATGAGAGGGTAAATAATCACTCTTATAAGAATCAGTTTGCACCCTCTCCTTTACCACCCGTCTAGTTTGATGTTTCAATGACAACTCTTACACACAAAAAAAAAAAACCAAAACCCAGACCCCAAACCACAAAACCCCATGGAAAGAGGCAGCGGCTCTGTCACAGCCAAGTTACGACCACACAGCTACTTGTGACACTATTAACTGCACCAGCGATCAGGGTTTAGGGAGGACCAGAAGCAACTCCGCTCTTGCCGCCAACCGCACGGGCAGCGGGGCGGGCCGCGCTAGCTCAGCCCGGTCACCCCGGGGGCGGCGGGACGGCCCAGCCCCACGGCCTCACAACGCACCCCGCCGGCGCTGAGGGCGGCGGGGAACCACCGGGTACGGCGAAACCTTCCAGCGGAACGGGCGGCAGCGCAGCGGGGCTCCCGCTGGGGCGAGAGCGGCCGGCGGGAGGAGAAGGAAGAAGGGAGAAGGGAGAAGGAAGCACACCGCCCTCGGCCCGCGCTCGCTCACCGCGGAGGCGCCTCTGGTACCGCTCCAGGGACTCCTCCAGGGCGTGCTCCCCGCGGGGCGTCCGCATGAGGACGCCGCCTGCTCCCGGAGACGCGGCCGGCGCTGCCCCGCACCGCCGGTGGGTAACAGCGGTTCAACAAGCTCCGCAACCCGCCGCGGGCTCCCGGAAGAACCACAGCTCCCACAATGCGTGCCGGGACCCGCTCAGGCTCCTCGGCGTCGGCCGTTGCTACCCGCCACCGGCCTTCCCCGCCCCCCACTCCCCTCCCCACAGCGGCGGGGACCCGCCACGCCCACCGGCTGCGGGGCAAGGCGGCCAAAAAAACTACAGGTCCCGGCATGCAGCGCGCCGCGGGAGGCGGAGCCCTGGGAGGCGGAGCTCCGGCCGCCCGCCCACCGCCGGCGCCGGGAGGAGGATGAAGGTAGCCCTCTCCTTCCCCTTTTGTTATGGATTGCGGCTGCCTTCGCGCCTGCGCGCAGCGCAGCTCTTCCGCCTACGTCCTCGAGCCTGCAGCAGCGGGGTATGGCGCAGGCCCGGTGATGGCTGAGAGGGACCGGAGCGGGAAGCAGTACCCGCCCCCCGCCGCCGCGTACTCCGGCGCATGCGCGGTGGGCGCCCGGCAGAGGCAGCGGGGAAAGCTATTGTCCGGAGCCAGCGCAGGCGCAGCTCGGCGCCCCCGCTGCTCGGCCCTGCGCGCCTGCGTACTGCCCTCCCTCGCCACCCGCATTGTGCGAGCTCGGGCGGCGCCTGCGCAGAGCCGTGCCCCGCTCTGCCCGTTAGCCGCTATGTGCGGGGATTAACGTTGGCGCCGTTGTCAGAGGGACGCTGACCTGAGCGCTCCGCGGGGATGCCGGCTCAGTGAGCTACCGGCAGCGGCACCGGCACCTCTAGGGGCGGTCTCTCTCCGGTGCGGCGAGTCTCCTCGAAGGGGTGAGTGAGGATGCTGTCGCGCTGGCCGCGGGTTGGGCGGGAACCGTGACGAGGAGAGCGGTCGGGGTCGCGACGGTTATCCGCTCCGACATCCCCCGGCCCCGGTGCCTATTGTGTTGCGTGGCCCTCGACCGTTGGGCCCCGGCGGAGGGGGCGGCAGCGCGGTCCGGGTACAGCCCGCTCCCCTTTCCGCGTCCCCGTCGGGTCCGGAGGCTGCTCCACGGCCCCGCCTTCCTTCCTCCCCCGTTAGTCTGGTGGCGGGGGCTGTTGCTGCCAGAGGGGCACCGGCACAGGCCAGCCCCCGCCGCCCGCCTCTCCCTGCCCCTTTCCGCCTGGTGCGCCCGGCGGGGCCGCCGGCACACCCACCACGCCGGGGCTCGCAGCCTGCTTTCCCCTCCCGCAGGCGGATTTCCGTGATTCCGTCGGACGTTTCCAGAGATTTATTTTTTGTTTCTTTATTTTATTTTTTTCCGGTGGCCCCTAGTTCACAGGCTGCCCCGGGGCTGGAGGTGCCCTGTTTCTCCAGATTCAAAAATCACCGATGCCGTGCGTTTGAGATGCGGCGTTTCCCCCCCCCTCCCCCCCGCCCCCTTAGAATAATGTCTTCTGAGGGAGACGATGGAGGAAATCAGTTGGTTCTGCCTCTCGCTGCGTATTTTCACCCAACAAATATGCGGGTCTTTCGCATTCAAACAATATTCTCGTGAAGGCGTGATCTTCTCTTGCTTGAGGCTCTTCCTGGGGAAAACATAAAATAACGGTTTTTGTTCCCGGTGGCGAGAGGAAGCGCCGGGCCCACTTTGTCTTTCTGGCGTGGAAACGAACGGGTTACCGAGCTAACAAAAACCCGATGGCAATGTTCGAGCGGAACGCGTGGTGCAGCGGGGGAAGCGGGCGGCGGCGGAGCCCTCCTCCGCCCTCAGCCGCTGCGCGCGCCGCCGGCGGGAGGGAGGTGCGCGGGGGGCGGTGCGGGCGCGCGCCGGTGCATCCCGCCGCCGGCAGAGCCATCCCGCGGCGGCGGTTGCGCGGAGCGCGTGCGGTGGCGGTTGGGCGTCGTAGGTGCGGGTACCGGCTCCGGGGAACCCCGCCGGTGACCGGAGCGGGGCCGGTGGGCGCTGGCGTCCAGTCTGCGGGGTGTTGCAGGAGGCGGTTTTAAGACCAGCTGACAATTAGTCCGTCTACTCTTACGGAAAAAAATGAGGTGTAGGTGCTATGCTGATGAGTTGAGGATACATAAGAATTGCGCTCGTAAGACTGGGAATTGCAGATAGCGTCCACTGATCTGCTCTTTGAAGAAATTGTTTTCTTCCCCGTGAAAGCAAAGCTGTTCATAAAATATAAAATATCTATTTGAAAGAATAAAGCCTGTCATAGCACTGTGATGATCATCCCTTCTCCTTTGGAATGCCATTCAAGACGCTGACAGTGTTCTTGGCCCTGAGTTTGCCTGTGTAAAACGATATGTGGAATGGGATAGTTTTTGTAAACTGAACTAAGACATGATTAAATATGCTGTGATTTCCTCTGATTAATTTCCTCTGGGAATTACTTTATGTCCAGATGCTGAAAAGTCTGTCTTACTGGAACTTAACTCTTGTTAGTGTGGAAACTCCTCAACTTTAAATTTCATTTAATGGGGAAAAAAGTTAAATGCCACAAAGGATTGCCCCTCATTCTTTGGTTGTTATTTTTTTAAACACTTTGTCACTTTCATGTAAATGTTTTGTGTTTGCTCTTTTTTGGATTTTTTGGTTTGGTTTTGTTTTTGTCTGAAGGCGGTCAGAAAGGCTGGCTGCACAGAGACAATAATGTAGCTGAGGGTGCACAGAATTTTGTCAAAATCTCAGTGTAAAAGTTACTTGCAATGGATCAGATAAAAATGGTTTTTTTAATTCTTCTAAAGAGAAACATTCTGATGTAAAAGTTGTAACCCAGCTTACCTTATCACGGTAGTGCTTTTTTTTTTTTGTACAGGTGACTACTTCCCCTGTGTATCCTAACTGACTTGCAAAGAAGAATGGGTTCTTGCTGTCTTGTGCTTCATCAGCAGTAACAGACCTGGCAGGCAGAATTTTTTTAACAATTCTGTTGATAACCAGGTTCGTTTCTGGCTTATATGTTAAGAAAGTGAACTGGAAAAGTCTGTCTTGGCTTGTAGGAGGGAACTAGGGAGCTTCCTTGAGTGACTGGAAAGAAACCTGAGGCATGAGTAGCTGCAGAAATGGATTTTTTGAAGTACCATTTCCAGTTCTTGCAAATACAGGGAAAAAGTGTTTAATATATATCGATACCATAGTATCTCCTTGAGTCTCCTAAAAAGACAATTTCCATGTCAGTGCTGCATTTCTTAGCCTTGCAGGCACAATGGAACTGAGGTAAAACAGGTTGTTCAGCTAGAAAGCCAAGAAAACCTGTGAAATTCCAGTTTCCCTTTAGAAAATTTTGAACTGGGGAGTTGGGCATTGAATCCGTGCAGACAGCAGAACTTACTTGCAGAAATTCTCCTATCTGCTTCTAGCACCTGTGAGGTCGTTGCAGGACACAGTGGCGTGCACTTCCCCCTCTTTGAAGAACATGCTACATAATGTAGTAAAAAATGATGTGTTTGTGACCAGGAGACTGTTTGAAATTTGAGAAAAGAAAGTTTGTTACTGGGGGAAGGAGCTTCAAACTTGATAGCTGGGAGCTAGCGTTAGGCATGTCTCTTTTCTAAGACACACACCTTGACTGTGCTAAGTGAGCCTGGGGGTTGTCTGTTAGCTCTTGCCGAATGTCTGCGTTTCTTCCGTTCTGGTATTGATCATTGTGTATCTACACGTTTTCAATGGTCTGGTCTGCAGAGAGCAGCTTCCTTCAGTGCACAATGCTAATGCCTTCCTGGATCAGAGTCCAGCCAGGGTGTTGAATGGGGCAGATGTCTTGGGGAAAAATAGAATGTGATCATGTGACCTGAACTGTAACATAACACATGCAAATTAGGGTGGGGAGAGGGGACAAACTGCTTGTTTATACAACTTTGTGTAGCTGTTGTACAGTTACACATAAAAATAGCAAAATAAATTGCAAATAATTGGTTCACGCTTTAGTTTAGTTTCTCCCACTCTATCCACAAAAAGCTGGGAGATGACTGTTTTTATTTTAGAGGTGCATTTGTAGTTAGAATGACTTTTTCAACTAAAATTTTGTTTGACTTTCAAAAAAAACCCATGTATTTTAAAATTAATATATGTATTTTTTTATCATGTATTATGTTGTCAAAAGTAGCTTGTCCTAGAAGTTTCAAATAAAATCCACAAAGGTGTTTGAGTAGATTGCTGACATATTTAGATTTCAGAGGGGGAGACCTGTGTTTGAGAAAGCGCTCAGTGCAACATCACTGACATTGAAGCTTATCATGCAGGCTCTTAGATGGTGGAATAAAAGTAAGTCTGGGAGTAGATGAATGTTAAAGAGACTGACTGGCAGTTCTCGTAGCTTGGTGCTTCTGCAGGGAGCATTCACAGTTTCTCACTCTCCTCTGTTCATACAGCATGGCTGTACTGCTCAGTCACAGTGGCACTGCTACTTTTTTAAGCACATGAGAAGTTGATTTACTGGACTACCCCAGCAGAAAACTATTTCTTTTTGTTTTGCTTGAATTTTTTTTTTTTCCTCCTCCTCCCTTGGGTTAGCATATTGAATTATCTTATTGTGTGGTCAGATGAGTGCCAGAGCAAGTACACAGAATGGGGACAGCAGCATCTAGCCTGGAAGAAGGGAAAACTCCCTTTTCCGGTAGCAGAGATACATTTGGTCTGCTTAGCTGTCCTATCTGGCAGTCTTCTGTGCCACTGTAGACTGCTGCGGTCAGAAAGGGGGTGGGCTATGTATAAATCCAAGAAAACAAAATAATTAAGACACTGGGTTTGTTCTTATTGTTAGCCTTTACTTACTGTCCTTGATAAGTAAAATGTCCACAGACTAAACATTCAGAACAGATCATTGGATAAAAAAAAGCTTCTCTGCAAAGTAGATAAAAAAAAGAGGGAGGAGGAATGGCCTTTGCACAAGGAAAAGCAGGATTTTTGTGCCAGGCTAATAGTGGTATCTTTCGCAGAAATCAAGGCTGTTTAACTTTTCAAATATTTTCAGTTTTTCTTGCCTACTTACTAGTTTTGCAGTGTGTAATTTGTATGAATTGTAGAAAAGTGCTATTTGGTATAGAGAAATTGTTTTTATTAATTCAAAATAGAAATATGAAGCATCTTCTCTCTCTTCATCACCTGAATAGAATGCTCAATAAAACATGATAGTTTTCCCATGTGAGCCAGACATTCTTGTCAACTTTGTTTCTCCTCTTAGAAATTGTTGTTGAAAACTAGACTTTTCCTTAGCTGCGTGCTTTTTAGAGCTTAGTGAGCTGATTGAGGTCCAACAACTACAGCCCTGCTGAGTCTAGCTTCTTCAGTTTGTTCTGGTCTCTTTGTTGCAAGGGTTGGTGTTTTTGTTTTAGGGTCCTCTGTTTACTTTTTTCCATTCTTGTGAACTAAAATGTTTTATATTCTCATCTTTTCCACGAAGCTAAGAGGGTATCTTTCTTCGCAAATAGCTGAATTTTCTAAAGTCTATGTGACAGGCTTTCCAAATGAGGTTCTGGTTCTGCTCATTTTGTTTCTTTCCAGGAAGAACTGCAATTACTGAGCTTTTCAGAGCAATAATAACAGAAGCGGTGCCATTCCCTGGCATTTCCAAGATGTTTCTTTGTGCCCAGGGCATTTTGTTAGTCTTCAGCTGTGGTATTGCATGAGGAACTTGTAATCAATCCATTAGCTAACCATTATGGTCTGAAAGTAGCAATACACTGAATGCATTAAATCAGATGTACTTACGATTTTTCCCTCAAAATGACATGCTTGAATAATTTTGTTGATGATCTTTCTATTGAATTGCAAATATTTGGCCATCTAAATATGCATTCTGTTGTGTGTTCAAAACCAAAGCCTTTTCAATTATTTCTTGTTTGTCGTCTTGTGGATTACATTTCAAGATCAGGAAGAGAAATGCAGGAAGTTGGAATGTCGTGATGTGTTTTCTATTTTCTCATGAACATACGTTTTTCTTGCTGTCATTAATCTCACCTTCTTGCCCCTGCCGCCCATGACTTAACTGGTAATTTAGTCCTGTGGAACTCTATCATTGCAGGAACCTTGATGTCACGAATTAGTCTACTTAATTTTATAATTTAATGTACTTAATAGGAGACAGGTAATGGGTAATATTGTAGTTTTACTTCATTTTTTTTTTCCTTTGAAATTTTCCTAAGAATGTAAGAATGGCCACATAGATGAACCTTTGGTCTGACTCAAACTTGGTATCTCTTCTCCAAGTATAGCTGTAACCTGGTGCCAAGGGAGAGGTAGGAAGGGTGCAAACATATATGGTATTTTCTGCTAAGGCATTGCTCATCTCCACCAATTTTCTGCTTGGAACTTCTGAGTCAGGTGTAGTTTCTGTTACGGATTATTCCTTCCACTTAGTCTGCATTTCTTCAGCTACGTCTTGAAAAGGCAATTTAATGAAAATGGCCTTTTATATTTTTCAGACCTTCATGTCTTATACATTTTGTTATTACAAAAAAGCTACCCTAGTTTTGTGAGGTTAATGAAGATTACACTTCTGCTCATCCATCTCCCTGTTCTTTAAATTACCATGTTTTATTTTTATTTTTGTTGTACTTGGTTTCCAAAGGGGAAGGTCATGTGGTATGAGGGTCAAACTCTTCCTGTAAGAACTGCATTTTGAGGTGATTCACAAGTGAAAAACGGCTTGAATCTTAGCTTTAAGTTGACTGTGGAACTGGCTGATGCAAATCTTTTATGAGTTGTAAGCAGAAATTATTCAGGAAGCCATTGAGGAACCTCTGAGAACCCAGAGGTTCTTGTTGTTTAGCTTTTGGATTAACAGAGAGTTTTGAAGAGTGATTGCAACTGGCTGATACAAGACTTAGGGAACCAATACAATATTTTCATTTTACAGATGGTATTGCCCTCTGTGGTCATTTTGTGTTTGTTGCACTATTACAGTTCTCACTGATGAACATAATAAAATGTCTTGTTCAAAAACTATTTTTCTTCTAAATGCTGTTCAGTCATCATGCTCTAATAGTCGTTTAAACACCACGCTAATTCTTTTATTGGGCCATAATGAAGATAATTAGGTAGTGCCTTTAGTTTGGTGAAGTCTACACTAACTTGAATCTTTAACAACCTTAGTGAAAGTAGTTAGTTTTAAGTCTGTCACAGTTCATGCCTGATTGTTAAAATAAATGTTTTTAGTTTTAACTGTTACCATTTGGATGACAGATTCTGTAGCATAATTTTAATTAATCAAATCTTAATTCATCAGCTTCTAAATACACCTTGTGATTTCTTTTTAGACCAGTTACAGTCCTAATGTATTGCAAGGAATCCTATATGTAACTTTTTCTTGCTGAGTGCTCTTCTGAGAGGTACAATTGCATGACAGATATCAGTCCTACAGGTAGATCTTATGTAGCATATCAAAAGAGGCACAAATTCTGCAATGCCTTTTGAAGATTGGAAATGTATGGCTGGTCTTCATCTGTTGAAAACAGATCCATAATTTAGAGAATTGTGTCCACAATGCAGCTCTATGGGGAGCTGCAGAGAGGCTTCTGATGAACATGCAAAATATTTTTTTTTCTTTTTACTTCTTCCTCTTCTGTAGATGGTACCATGTGGCTTTGTTCTTTTCAGTTTTCTTCCTAGTTGGAGAACAGTAAGAAAGGTAATATTGCTGGCACAGAACTAGACTTAATGAAACAGAGTAGCTGGAGAGAGTCAGTGGGTGTATTGCAAAAAAGAATAAATTAACACAACAATAATAAAAAAAAAAAAACAAAAGGAAACCAAACCAAGGATGAGCAATGGAAGAATAAAGTTCAGCCTGGCATTTTTTTCTGTGAGTAAAGTTTGGGCATGACTTGAGTCAATTGCTTTAAGGTTCAGAGATGTCACACACATTTTTTTTAGGTTTGGTAAAAATATTTGAAACAAGGTAGCCATCGCAGAAAAAATATGGTTGTTTCCATTAACTATAGTTTCCCACATGGAATTGATTTTGTGCTGAATCTCCATACGCTGTTTGTTTCATTGGCTCTTTTTCTCATTCAAAATTTTATTTTTTCACTTCCTTGAGCATGGGTAACTTGTCTGCCCCAGGTCTTGGCAAAGTCAGTGAATCTTCAGGTACTGAAGATGACTTCTATGTATGACAGGAACTGTTATTAGACAGTGCAAGGCCCAATATACTGCTATTGCATTGTATTTTTTATCTTGCTATAGGAACTTCGTTGCTTGGCACTACCCAATAGTGTCTTTTTTCCCTAGAATAAATATTTTTTTCTTCAGTTTTTGCAACTTCTAATTCACATATAATTGTTTTGCATCCTTCATGTGTATTTTTTTTTCTAGCTTTCCTTAAATAAATGCAGCCCTTTTTTCCACTTTTGTGGCCTGATTGGATTTTCTTTAGCCATACTGTATTGACAACTCCAACTGTCAAAGTTAAATGTGTTCAGGTGTTGCATTGCTGAAACTGCAAATGGCAAGTCAGCTTCCCCCTTTAGGGCAGACTGATACTCCAGAATCTGGTTTGCATTGCTCTCTTGCAGGTTTATCATTACAAGTGTATCATTTCAAAATGCTGCCTGGTTATGTGCTTTGAGGAGGTTGGTGTTTGTAACAGAAGAACTAAATTATCCAACAACTTCAGTTCCTGATGTCTGAATCACATTTCAGTACCCGCACATAGTAGAAAAGTTTTAATTTGTTATGCCTTAAGCTCTACTTTGTCAAGCAGGAAGTTTTTTCCTGCTAGAGCTTCTGATGTTGCTTTCATGGTTTCTAATTCTATTTGCCTGGTTTATGTAACCTACACAATAACCATTTTCAGTTCATCCAGTTAATATTACTGGGTATTTACTTAAATGTCTGAGAAGGTGTATCATTTTTATTTTTATATTGTCTGGGCAGCCTATAGCATATAGTGAAGTCCTTTGTAAGGTGGTAGTGAAAAATAAAAAAATGAAATATCAATATCAAGACATGACAGTGAGCTAGGACATCCTGAGTCAGTCCTTGCCCAGATGACACAAACTGAAACCTTTGATTTAGTAAAAAAACAAAACCAAAAACCCACAAAAAAACAAACCCAGCAAACATACTGTTATTTTTAGTGCAAGTCATAAAATGACTTCAAACAGCACTTTGGGAGAAGACTAGATTTAATAGATTAAGATCCTTGAGTTCCTGTATTTTGTGGGTCTTTCCCTTGGTGCAGTTTCATTCCAAAATCAAGAAAAGCATTATGCCTTACTATTTTTATCTGTTGTGCTTTTTGGTAGACAATACCATGGCCTTCAAAAACAAAAATTATTCAAAGATGTCCGTGTATTGTTTTACTTGCATAGCTAGTTCCACAGGCATTCTTCCTTTCTTTCTTTTCAAGATATTTATTCACATTTGGAGTCACTGATCTAAGGCAGATTTAGAAGAAAGGCTGCAATAGTGTATCATGAGGTAAAAGACTTCAGTGTTGGATTGCTGTGTTCTACCTGGGAACCCCTTGTCTGTGGGAGCGGAGAAGAGCACATGAGTTAGTCTGTCACTAGTTGAACATGCTGAAATAGCTCAGCTCAGCTGCCCAGCCATGCGAGTCCTGCAGCCACTGCAAAAGGAGTCGTTGGGACTTGGTGGCTGGGACACGGCAGGAGGGTTGGGATCCTGATGGCAGTGGGACTGGCTTTGGCTGATGTGGAACTGCAGCTGCTTCAGTTCCGCATTTATCTGGTAAGGGTTGAAACTGTGTATTTGCCTGTCCGTTGAGTCTTCAATGCTAAGGATTGAAAATAAGTCAAGACAGTGAAGTCCTGGACATGCAAGCAATTTGTGACAGGGTAATCTATGTATTAGCTTTGTACGTATTAACTGTCCATAGCTAATCCTACTGTGTGGCACATGCAAGGAGCATGAGGCAGTTCACACAAAGTAGGTTACTTGATATTTGCTGCAGTGGATGGGTGGATGAAGGAACTGCAAATAAGGAAGAGGTGCCACACTATAAATTCATGTGCCATACTGCTGGCCAGTAAACTCCTCCTGTATTTAGATCTTTAAATTTAATGAAGCTGCTAACTTCTTCATTTCAGTAAGTAAAACTTTGTGCACAGGCTGCTCCAATCCCATTAAATTTTGAGTAAAATGTATACACTGGAATTTTATCACCTTTTCAGATATTAAAAGTTGTGGAAGAATTTGAAAATAACATGTTTTCTTTCACTTTGAACCAAACTTGCAAAAACGTGTGAAAAGCACTTCAAACTCGAGGAGGAAGTGGGAATGAAAGTCTTTGGTAAGAAAAACATTATGAACGGACCTCCAATTAAAGTTGAAATACAAATGAAGGATAATTGTTTAGTCATGATAATTCAGTATTCTTTTAAATTTCAACTGCCTTTCTGCCTGCAGAAGATTGTGATTGGTAGTTAGTGGTATATTCTAGAGCAGCTGTTCCTACTGTAGAGCTTGACTTCTATGGATGTATTGGCTAACATGGCTGGACCTTTGTTATTGAAACATCTTCTGTTCAGTCCATTATGGCTCTGATGTGTTTATAGTTGCAATACCGTGAGGATGCACTCATTCTGTTAAAACTGCTGATGTGCCTGAATGGGATGGCCGTCAACCTGTTCATCTTGTGGACCAAGTACAGGGAGCATGTTTCTATTTTCTCTCTCCCTCCTTCTAACTTGTAATAGTACCTGGCGCGTACATCCAAGGCTAAAGGGGAAAAAGCACTTCTAAATTTCTGGCAACACTGGGAACACACTGTGCTTTTGATTCAAAGTGAATCAATCCTATTGAGATAAAATGGAGAGTAAAACATATGCAGGAGTCAAGTAATGTTTGGTTTCTCAGGGGTGTGTCCTGTATCCTAAACTGTGCTGACCCTCAACATGCACGTGTGCTCTTTCTTGCCCCCTTGGTTGGGAACCGGCAATATTCTGTGTGGAAATAACCTGAATAGCAAATATCCTGCAAAGGCAGAGCACACAGGAGCCATGTGAATGCAGGAAGGCTAGCAGGCTGTAAGGAGCTGGGAAGTGACAAACTTGTAGTGCAGTGTTTCTGCCAGTGGGGTGATGGACTTGTTCTTTTGAACTTCTCTGCCCTTTATTCTTCCGAAACTTTTAGGAGCTTTGTATCTCTGAAATCTTCAGCTCTCTAAAGCTTGCTGTTAGGAAGAGCCATCAGCAGAAAAGAGTGACTACTTAAGCCCCACTTCCTCAGGTAACTAAAAACGGTTTGAGTAAGAGTTTTGATTACTAACTCTGTGGCAGAAGGAGAATACAGTTTAAAAAAACTTAAATCATTTGTTTAAAAAATACACACTGTTGCTTGAATTAAGAAGTGAAATGAAGGCCACAACTGGGCTTTTTAAGTTAAGCAAGAGATAATATTAGTCTTGTATGTGACAGATATACTAAATAAATAATTACCATATTTTCAATAGGAAATATACAAGAAATAAAGTCCAGGAAGAGCTAAGCTGAAATAAACATAGAAATGCAGCACAAATTACTCTAAGGTGTTAGGTATTATTTATTAAACTATCAGAAGTGTTGCTCAGTGGGAAGCAATAGTGATAATAACTTTTATACCATGGAAACATAGAGTAATTTAAAGAACAGAGGACGGTAATTGTTCCAGCCTTTAAAAAGGGAGCTGATGATGATCTGTCTTAATCAACTTCTTATGCTTTTGTCCATATTTAGTTCCATGTTAAAATGATTTAAAATGTTTTTGGTAAACCAGAATACTAGTCTGCTATTGCAGTAGCATGCTCAGTGTTGTTTAATATACCTTTTACTTTTTATGCAGCTAAGCATAACTAAGTTCCCAGTCAAACCTTTTTGTTGGAGACACAAAGTGAGTAACTTCTGTCGTTAGCTGTGGGTAGTTCCTAAAAAAACAAAAGCCAAAGCCCCATACTTGTTCACTAAAGTACCAATGAAAGGGATGACTTGATCCCTTTTTGTGGATGGTTTATTTGGTTTGGTTCATGGGACAGTGTGTGTGGAGTTCAGAGCTCTTCCCATTTAGCATTCCCTTTCACAACTCTTCCTTTTCATTTATTTATTTTTTTAAGGCAACAACATTATTGAAATTACAAAGGAAAATCTATAGGTTTTCTCCCATAGAACTGCTTGAATTCCAGATTTCTGTCTATTGAAAGAAACACTTGCATTCATTTAATAGCCTTTAAAATTTTTTTAGTATGATACTAATAAAAGCATTTTCCAGTGGTCTTCAAGTGTCCTGAGGTCAACCAGACTTTCATTGTAGTATTCTGCAAAACATATGCTAATGTTGTATCAAATCAAGTTTAAATCACCAGTCATTCTTAAATCAGTGTATAAAGGTCCACCTGAAAATATTCTGCTTACATAGCAATGAAGGCTTCTGATTGTGATTTAGTTGACATTTCGTAATATACCTGCTGGAACAAGTCCTTGCATAAAATCATCAATCTGCAAGCTCACTGTATGTGGTAATTCTAAAAGCTTATAGTGACAATTTGACATGTAAGTGTTTGATCACATTCAGTAAGAAGTAGTGTAAGAAATAGAATTAAGACTTACTGTGCTAGTAGCTGTATTCCTGTCGGCTGCATGCAAGAAAGGAGTGAGTGGGCATGACAAGCAAATGTGGAATAGCTTCTCTCAGGGAAGGCATTTGCTAGGTTCTAATTACAGACCGGCTTGAAATCTTTGTAATAAGTAATATTAATCATTAAAACCATGGGTATTCTTGTTGTTTCTGCACATGTTTTACCCTGCTTTGTGTCTTGCTAAATCCTTAATACTGTCTTTTTGTCTTTCTGGCTGCTGTTTTCATGTGGTCATACATTGAGAAAGTGTGTATTTGTTACCTTTTGGGTTCATTTCATGGGAAGGAGAGAGATGGGAAGGACACAGACATTCAAGAAATGCTATACTCCAAACTGTAAGGCTAGATGTCTGTTGAATGAATTGGGCTGTGAGTAAAGAACTGAACAAATATTTAAAATATAATGCATTTTAAGCCTTGTTCTACTTGTTCATTTTTATATGAATCTCTAGAAAGAGGACTTCCTATTAGGAGAAGATCTTAAAATCAAGTCCCATGTTTTTGTCTGATTGGGAAATGCTGAATGTGAAGAAAATTGCTTTCTTTACATCAGAGCTACCATGCTAATTTTTAAAGAAGTTTGGTTTTAAGCTTGTCATGATGTTAAATATTTTGTAGAATACCCATGTAGCACCACAGAATTATGACAGGGGTTCAATGAGCTTTTATTATGCTCGTGCATGGACACACACTCTCCCTGCCTTCAGACAGTGAAGATTGCCTAGAGCAAACATCACTTGTAATTTTTAAAGCAAAATTTTGAGCCTCTGGTTGTTTTGTAAAATAAGTACATCCAACTTTTTTTTTTTTTCTATGTAGGGCCTGTGTTACTGATCTTGGAACAAACAAGTTAGTGTATTTCCAAGAAAAATACATCTGTGGACTTGGCTGTTGAGAAAAATTGTAAAAAGCTCCAAAGCATTCCATAAGGGAGAGGGGAGTATGTATCAAATATTTTGTATGGAGCCTACCTTGGAATGATAAATATGTTTTTCATGTTCCAGTGGAGATGTAGCAAAGAATAATCATAGAATATCTTTTTCAAGTTATATATCTGTAATACTATGGATGGATGTAGCAATCAGTAATGTTGATTTCAATAATGGTCCCTTATTGGTTCAGCTTTCATGTTCTGTGTCAAGAAGCAAATGGAATTGAAAACGGAAAGATGTTAAAATTACTTAAATACATGTTTTTCTCTGGAGAGTATACTTACCTTCATACCCACAAAGTAAATAATTCCCTGTATTAAAGAAGAAAAAATTTGCATTGCCTTGAATGTAATTTAATCTTACTTAGTATTTTGGGACATGGAATAAACCCCATATATTTCACAATTTTGGGGAAAGTGAAATCACCACCCTTGGGAGGTTAAGAGGTCCAGTTTTACTTGCAAAGTAGTGTTTGTCTTTTCAATAGTGCTCAGGACTGTGGTCAGGACTTGGCCAATACAAATAAAACCTCCTTTTCATGCACAGCCTGCAAAATAACTTGGAATAGGCCATGATGGAGGCAGTGAGAATGGGAAGTAGAGGAGGAGGAGGAGTACTTGACTGCATCTTTAAGCTTACATTCTGCTGAATGCAATGCCTGATTTTTATTTATTTCCTTATCTTACTCTTTTCTTGTCTTGGCAATAGCGTAGTCTGATAATACAGTCTGATATGGGAGGGAGGGCAGTATTTCTGTAGCTTTCATTAAAGGAAGCTTTTTCCCAAAGACAATTTGGTTATGGTTTCTTTGGCCTGCTTGCCACAATAATTTCTAAAGGCTGCTTACCAGATGTACTATCTTTATTAGCGTACTGGGTATGCTAATCTCTGTATAGAAGACCTTGTTTGATCATGGTGAAGTAGGAAATCTTCAAAATATTTTTCTTTATGCAGTTCCTTAATCTGAATGAGTGTGATGGACAAAATATCAACACTTCATTGTTTGATAGTAAGTCAAGGTACTCTTACAAGCAGTCATTGCCCTTTAACTGTTTATTGAAAGTAGCTTTTGAAGAGTGTTGCCTTTCAGTGTAAGAAGTCTGCAAAGAATAATAGTCATGACAAATTATTTTTTGCTTAGGAATGTAAAGATTAGGAATGCAAAATAAGCTGTTCCTGTTCTTTAATAAATGCAAAATATCCTTATTGTCTGTTATCAAAAGATAAAATAGGGTCACTTTTTTGAAGTCTTAATGGGTTTATCTGATTGGCTAATAACTGAGTATGCTTTTAACAGTGTGAAATCTAATGTTTAGACTGAGAATACCTTAAAACAAAGAAAAACGATTTAACCCTCTGGTACCCCTGATTATTATAACAACAATATATGCATAAAACTGCTTATGACTCTAAGACTGCTTCCATGTACAGGACCAGTCTAGTGCGAAGTTTTCTAGTAAGTCTTCTAAGAATTTTTGTTTACCAATATTCTCTGTAAATATAACCCACTATTTTATTTTTTGTCAAGTTGCTGAAGCCTTAGTTTCAATCTGCTGTTCTTAATACAGTTTGATCTCCTAGGTTCTACGAGGAATTGTGGGGTGTGGTGGTTTTTCTTGTGTGGTTTCCCCCCCTGGTAGTGTCTTAATCCGTGTTTGTCTTTTGGTTTTTTTTTGGGGGGTGGGGGTGGGGGTGGTTGTGTTGTTTTTTGTTTTATTTAAAGGGACTTTTGTGGTAGGGGAACGCCTGACTATCATCATAGTTTCTGTAGTTTTAATTTTCCTTTCTTAGGTGCTTTAAATGGAAGTTTATTTAGTTTCAGTTGAGTTTGCTTAAACTTGGTATAAAGTCTCAGTGTTGGACTTCATATTTGTTGTAGACAACCTGATTGTTTATTCATGCAAATAATACCTTTTTTGCATACTGTTACACTCAAATGATTGATAGCCATCAGGTAAGCCTTATTTTTGTACATTTGTTTGCAGTATTTATATGTTGATATTGATAAAATAGCAAAGGAAAAGATCTCAGGCTTTTTTTTAGTTATTATTGCATCAATAATGGAGTAGGATATGGTCTTTTAAGTAATTGTCCTTCAAAATCAAAACCCCAAGCAACTTTCAGTGCAGCTGCACTGTTGGCAGAGAAAGGGGGTTATTTCAGTTGCTGTCCTGACAGATATTTCTGTGTGTCACAGCAATAAAATAGATGTAGGTCTAATTCTGACCTGGACCGGAGGGAGAGGGTGTTTGTGCACCCCCACAGCTGTAGCCACATTACAGGACAGATTGGCTGCCAGAGGGCAACAGCCTTCTGAGCGGCTTTCTTGTCCTTACTCTGTCAGATGCATGGGGCAACCTGTAGGGCAAGAAGAGTAACAGGGTTCCTTCTGTAGAGATCTCAAACTCTTTGAATGCAGGAGGAAAATCTCTCTCTGTCCTTAAAAGCCTTCTAGCT
This sequence comes from Phalacrocorax aristotelis, assembly GCF_949628215.1. Lineage (NCBI taxonomy): Eukaryota > Metazoa > Chordata > Aves > Suliformes > Phalacrocoracidae > Phalacrocorax > Phalacrocorax aristotelis. The sequence goes on from NC_134278.1 coordinate 121,307,939, forward strand.
GTGAGTGCTGTTATGCCTTTCTGTAATTAAAATATAAGGAAGACATGCTGCTTCCCACAAATGCTACCGAGGAGTCGGCTGTGATAATCTGACCCTAGGCCCAGACTGACAGGGTGCCAGGCTGTACCCTCCAGTTTTGTCACTGTAAAGCAAAAGGTGTGGTTGTTGTCTCTTCCCTCCCCACCCTCTTTTTTTTCGTAGATTGGAAGGGACCTTTAGAGGTCATCTAGTCCAACCCCCCTGCAGTGAGAAGGGACACCTTCAACTAGATCAGGTTGCTCAGAGCCCCGTCCAACCTGACCTTGAGTCTTTCTAGAGATGGGGCACCTGCCACCTCTCCGGCCAACATGTGTTTCACCACCCTCATAGTAAAAAACTTTTTTCTTTATATCCAGTCTAAATCTACCTTCCTTTAGTTTAAAACAATTAAACCAAACCATTTTAAACAAAAAAAAGACCAACAGTTTTTTGTTTGGTTTTCCTTCTTCCTTTCTCTCCTAGCCAGACACCCCCTGAGAAATATATTGCTATTGCTTTATTGATTTGGTAGAACTCTTTAACTCTTGTTGGTTTAGTTAGTCTTTCATATAGATGTGTATATATATACACACACATACATATAGGTAATATAGGTAATGTGCATATCTACCTGTTGAATGTGTGCTAAATAAAAGAAGAAAACAGGGATATGACTCAGCTTGATGTCCTGATGCTCTATAAAAGCATTTTCTTGCTCTGGTTTTGGTTTCTGTTCTACGTTTTATCACATTTAATTTTATTTATTTTTAAGCTTAAAGTAACTTTTAAAAAATCTTTAAAAATATTGTGTCTAGCAGATGTTGCAAGTGAACAATTTTTTCTGCCTGTAAACAAAAGGCTCAGGTGATTTTGTAGGCTTAAGATTCAAGGAGGTTTTCATACTCTTATTTTGCCTTCTTTCCTCCTCCATCTCTGTGTACAATAAAAAAGGTGACTAAAAAAGGGGAGGGGCAAAAGGAGAGCAGTTTTGCAGAGTAGTGGTTAAAAGGGTTTCTTTGCTCTCAGTGGTTCCCTTGTTCTGTAGAATTTAGTGAAGACTACATCTTTCAATGGACAGTGAAAATTACGTATTTTAGACATAGTATAAGGTTTCAATATGAATTTCTACTCTGTTTTTCAAGAAACTGTGGCCGAATTTGGATATTTGAGCTAAGGTGGAACAAGCCAAGTACTTCAGAAGCAGAATGAATACCAAGGCTATGATTCTGTTGCCTTGTCAGCTAAACCTTAGTAAGTTTAAGAGATACGCCAACAGACCAAGGAGGACTGCAATTTTTATGAGATGTTTTGGTTTAGTGATAGGGAGAGTCATCCTGAATGTACCCATGCTCCGCATTTGAACAAGGAATTTAAATTGAATAGATGCTTCACTTTTCCCTTGTGTTTCCTGTTTTCTTCCATTTCACCTATTGGCAGGCTTGCCATCCAGTTCTACTCTATGTCAGTGTAACTCTCAAGTAATTGCACAGAATTTTCATGAACTTTATAAAACTAATATCAATATTTCTTTATGTTGGTGTGCATGGGAATAGTTTCTTGTTCAAGGCTTTATATAGCCTTTGAATGTTTCTAGAGGGTTGTGTTCAGGTGAATTTTCCAGTCAGGGGAATATTAGATAATAGCACTTTAAGCTTGTTGGACGACTGCTGAAAATCTAGATTTTTTGTTCAGTTTTCCTAGGCATGCAACTTCCTCTTCTCTGGGGAATGTTGATAAAAAGTTTCAATGTTTTTAAGCATAATTTACATAATTTATGCTTCGATTGAAATTTTTTTTAAATTAAATTTTCTAATAGCCTTTTTTAAGGGTATATTTTTATTAACCTTTATGGATATTGTTACAACACTAACCAAAGCCTCAAAGTGAAAAGTGTTGTCACTTGACAACTTGATCCAACTTGGCCTGACCAAAGTAGTGTCTTTTCACTGTGCTAAACTTCTACAGCTGTATCCCAGGTTGCTTGGCAAGCAGTGGCCAACACTGAAGTTTTCTTGCTTCCTCTTGTGAAATACACTGTGAATTCTGAAGGTCCATAAATTCTTCAAGAAATAAATTTATTTATGGTTACCCATCTAAATTAAAGCAGTTTAGGCTATGTATATGCTTGAGGGTTTTGAGCAGCAATGTCGCATGCTACAGTGGCATGAAGAATGGCTTATGTAGATTGAATTTGTTCCCAATGAGAGGTTCTTCAACCATGCATCTGTTATGTTTTGGGGTTTTTTTTTGTTTGGGTTTTTTCCCCGCCCCAAGATATGCGCTTTAGTCCATGAAGTGAATTTGTTAATAGCCCTAGGAATTGGTCAGAATAGCTTCAGCCAGGAAACTGTTGTCTGCGGAGCCCTCTGTTTCCCTTTCTGGGATCACAGCAATATGAGTAGCAAAAGAAGCAGGGGATTATAAAAGCACCAAGGGTAGCTTCATGACTAAAACATTTAGAAGCTACCCTAGACTATGAATTATTTTCTTGTATTTATAGTCCCTGTGATGGCAGATGAGCCATCTACCTGTACCTTTGGAAAGGTGGTCTTAATTTTCTAGCCACCCTACATGTGGCTTTAACCTTACTTGCAAAAGAATTAGGCATTCAGTGTTGTTACAGAAATAAATGAGACCATTTGAACACCTGTAGTGTTGTGTAAAACTGCATAATTTAAGAAGAAATGTTGTTGGTTTTGGATTTTAAATGCTCAATATTAAGGTACTTCAGTGCTAAAGTGCTCTCTACAGTTCCCTGTTTATAATAAACCCTTTTTAGACATTTTGTGGAGATTTTACCATAAGTATTGGTTAATTTCTCATGTTGTGGTGATGAGCATGGCGGATAAAGTCAGTAGGAAGTTAATAATCCACAAAAGGTATTTAGTGACTTTGTCAAGTCACTAAGTTTAGTCACAAGGTTTTAGTTGCCTAAGCAAAACTAAAAAACTAAAACAAAAAAACAAGGTTCAGTCAAGTCACAAGGTTTAGTGCCTGTGCAGTAACTAATGCATAGGCTAATCAACTGATAAGGAAATGAGGAAAAAACCTACTGATTTAATTGGCTTTTAAGCTTTTTGTTTTAACCTGAATAAGGTAGATGTCCTAGTTAAAATATTACGTGGTGATATAGTTAAAGGTTATTTTCTAATGCATGTATGTGAGTAGGTTGGCTATGGTTGCACGTGGAACACTGCTTGCAGTACTGCCCGACTTCAGTGTGTTTTACAGAGGAGAATATTGTTGTGGTGTTTTCCACTTAACTTCCTAGATTTAAATGTCATCTTCATAGATTACTTCTTAATACCAATTTTATATTGATACAGTAATCTTCTCAGGGTTGGAATTACCTTCATTTTGCTCTTTTCTTTCTATAGCATGCATTTCTCTGTTTCAGTCGAAAATAGAACTGCTGGCACTAGTGTCCTTAATTACCTTGTTAGTCAATAAAGCAGTTATCGTAGGCGCTTTTCCAGCGGGCATTGTTTGCTGACAGCATTTCTTTGCGATTTGGAAATCAGCTTCAACTTCAGGTCTTTTCCAGGCATTACTGGCTCCATTAGTGCTCTTTTAATTCTGAACTCTCCCGTGTCATGGCTTATACCTGGTGTTTGTCTGTCTTGATTCCTCACTCCAGAGTCTGCCTTGCTCCAGCTCAAGTGTCTTGTCCAGGTGTGGTGGTGTTCTCTCCTTCTGGGTCTTCTACCCTCATGTATGTTCTTTACTAGCAACAGGGGATGAATTGAGAGTACTGGGGAAAGATGCCCTATTTTTGGTTCTAACTGGCACTATAACATTAAAAACATGGAGTAAAAACAAATTGTGGAGCATACTCTGTGTAGGCAGGTGCGTTGAGAGAATTTATCTCTGTGCTCGTGAACTAATATACACATGGGAAGTTTTCAAAAGCCTATTGCTTGTCTGCATTTGGATAGATTTGCACAAGTGACAGAAGGCCTTAGTACCAGTTTGTAACTTTTGCTCATGTCAGTTATCAATTTGCATATATGAAGTACTATTTATGATTTTTTAAAGAGGTAGTAGCATAGAATATTTTCCTGTAACCTGTTTTGGAAATGTTTGAGTCCTTTCTTCTGAAGCTTCCCCAAATATACTAGGTAATTTTATGAGAAGGTAAACTTAATTTTAGCAAATTTTTTAGCAGCTGGAAATACGAACTTATAAGGGCAAATAATGGGCAACATAGGGCTTCCAGCTTTGTCAGTACTGTGTCTCAGCCAGATGCAGGTTTTCTTGAATGTTATTTTAAAACATTCTTAAATAGACTTTTTGGTACAGTAATAGGATAATTGTGTACCATTAAAATGATGCTATTTTCAGCCTTAATATTGAAGACTGTGGTGCTTAAGTCTGAATTTCAGGCTTGTCTTAGGTTTAGTTTAAGTTTTAAATGTAGCTTTTTGTTTCTCTGTAGTATCGGTGTCTCAGTACTTGCTAATAGTTTAGTTGGAGAAAACAGTTGGCTGTTTTCTGTTACAGGCAAGTAAAAAAAATGTAGACTGTAGATTGCTCAAATGTAAGATTATTAAGGATTTTTGCTTCAATAACATTACTCTACCAAAACTCAAATCTTGGCAGTGCTTCCCTAGACATACTTGAAATTGGTTACACCCATCTTTTGGCTACATAAAGCAGGGCATTAGTTCATAGGACAGAATTATATTTACAGGGATGATGCAGCCAATTTTCCTGTTGCTGCATCATCTGTTTCAAATGACTTACTACCCATGTGTTCATTCTTACACACTGGTTACTGCCTTTTGAAATTCATAGTCTTTCACAATTCAGAAATGCTGTTTCTTCTGCAGACAAGGAAGTGTTCTGCAGTTGCAATAGGTGTCTCAGCAGCTAACTTCCAGGTAACTAGAATAAAGTATTGCTTTGAACGATCAAGTCTTAATGATGAAACGTTTACTAGTTTTTTTAAAGATTACAACACAATACTGCCATATTAGGAAAGACTCATAAAACAAAATGTTTCAAACAAGCATTTAAGATTAATTATTCTACAGAAGTAATCAATACTTTTCGTAAATATTTCATCTAAAAAGTGTCATCTGTACTGGAGTAGGACAGGGCCATCTGGGCCAGTATCCTGTTCCCCATAAAAAAAGGCTAGCTAAGGAAGAGAGACTATTAACTAGGACGATACCAAGTGAGACCTCACTAGAGCACGCTCCCAGTCTCTCAAAATGCACATTGCATGCAGTTCCTGAGCTATAAGTGGGGTCACTGCATTTAATAGGCGTGCAGATTTTTTCTCCATGAATGCTTATTTCTTTTTGAACCCAGTTTAACCTTTTAGTATCCATAACATTTCATTGCAACAATTAACATGGCCTAAATTTACACTGTGCAAAGAGCCACTTCTGATGATGATTTTGCACCTGTCTTATAGTAATTTGATTTGGTATCCCCTAGACAGTGAACAATCTTTCATCCTTGTATTCTTCAGAATACTACAGCTGGAGTTTTTAATACAGTAGTGTATTAAAAATATCATTAACTTGCACCTCAAAAACTTCATGAAAGTTAATCATCCATATACTGTCTAAATAATAAGTGTGCAGTTTCATATAAAATTTTTAATGCACTTTTTTGTTCTGATATTAAGTAACTGTTGCTACTGTATCCTGTTTTCAGCCAGTTTTGCTATGCAGACTTTCAGCATAGCTTTGATCAAAGGCTTTGGTTTATTCTAAGGAATATTTAAAATATGTATCTAGGTTGATGATTCGTTGCAGTTGAGACAGCACTGTTTGAAAAGAAAAACATTATTAACTTCAATCGAAATAGTGATGGGCTTTTGACTACAAATGTGCTGCCAAACTGTGGCAATGATTGCTCTGTATAATACATTTTATAAAATTATTTCAGGTAGCTTAATCTGTTGTCAGACTTTATAATTGTAGGGGGTTTGGGGCTTTTTTCAGCTGAGTAAATGTTGACCTACTTGTCTGTTTAATAAATAGTTTTTCTCCTTTATTCACAGTCTACCTATGTAAACTAAAACATAGTATTAGATTAAGAACTTTTTCAAATAGTTTATATCCTCTTGGAGGTTTTCATATGAATTTCCAGTTAGAACAGGAAGGCCAAATGGTGTGCATGTTACAAGCAGATGGCAGAGTTAAAAGGCAGTAAAATATAAATGGAATTAAAAGTTTTGATATTGAACAGCATGCTTGCTGTCAAACATCTTTTTAATTTATTTGTTAAAAGCTGGAACCTAGGCTAGCCATTTTTGATACTTCCTTTGCCTTTCCTAAAAGGAATGGAAAAATGTCATTTGATTGACCTAGTTTATCTTCTAGTTTTAAACTAGGTTAAATTAAAAATACAAATGTTAATTTCCTTCAAAGGTGCTGAATAAACTAAATTATGAAAATACTTATTTGGTAACTAGATGTCTTTTAAATTTGATTTCAACAAGTTGTTATTGTACATTTAATTTGTAATCTTCATATTTTCTCTGAATAAAGTGTATTAGAGATGCTGTATCACTTCTTCCATTGAGTTGGAGAACATTAAGTGGACATAAGTGTAATTTGAAGAATGTGTTGTGATACAGCTGTGGAAAGATAATCCTGTTGTAGGCATCACTGTATAAGGTGTTGCAATACATATTTACTTTTGTATTAAGTAGATCTTTAGCACATTACATCTTTCTAATTTCTTCCCTTTGAATTGCATTATTTTTTTTAACTGAGTCAACAGCTCTGCTGGTTCATTTTTAGTACCTGCCATGGTATACTTTCAACTTACTGTTTTTTGGCTGCCTGGTTTGTCTTCTTCAGATGCAGTCTTGACCTAACTCAGTCCCCTTTATAAGTTTTCATAATTTGTGATGTCTCTCCTTGATTTGTAGTTTGCCTAATGGGGCAGTGCTGGCATTGTTGTCTTAGTGGTTACATGTTGGGTTCTGAGAACCTCGCTGAATTCTTGTTATTATGCAGATTATGCTCAAGTCTGCTGCAGGCTTATGTCTGCTTACAGTACATTTGCTACCCTTGCATAATTTCACTAAATGACATATAAATAAAAGAGAAGAGAAATGCCAGCGATTTGGTACTGACAGGAATGCAGACTAGTCGCTTTTTGTTTTCTTTAGTTTCTCTTTTAGTGAATACAGAGTGGTAACGAATGAAATTAGTACTTTGGCTTGCCTTTTCTTAAGGAGAGATTTGGAATATTTCTTAAAGGCTTTTCCAAGTATCAACCATTGAATTACTCTGGAGAGTGCTTTTAAACATATTTTCGTCCAGTGTCAAGTAGGCCATATTATGTGAAGAAATTTTCCGTAGACGATTTTATCTGGTTTTCAAGTTTTGTTTTCTTTTGGGTTTTATGACATTTTAAGTAGCCGTGGGTTTTCTTCTGTGTAAGTATGTAGCATGTCATGTTGATTACTGGAAAATTAAAGTTTGTAGGAGCACTGTTTTCAGTTTTATTGGTTATAAATAACTTCCGAGTTGTTCATTTTGCTCTGCTTTGTTTACAGTTCTAAATGTACACTGTTAAATTTCCAAGATACAAGTTTTATTGAGAAAAATCTAATGTTAAATAAGAAGCAAAGGTTCCTTTAATTTAAGTTTTCACTTGGTACTGTACAGAGGAAATGAGTTTAAAACCAAATGAGGTAGTTCTTTTTCGCAGGAAAATGGGATGACACACATGCAAGTTACTTGCTGTATTTTGTGAACGTTTGCCACGTTGTTTATTGGTTGTGATAGTGAAGCATTAGTGTAGCGATTACCTTGATAATAAGCAGTCAAATGTTAAAAGGTTTCTGACAACTTGACATATGACTTTGGCATTAACTAGCTGCGTGTTCATTTTGAAGAAGCTTACCTCTGATTAAATCTGCCTAGTTGTATGAAGCCTCAGACTATGTAAATCTGGAGCATGTAACTTCCTGTGATTGCTGGATTCAGTACATGCTATTGAGAATTCCGTATTTTCAGAGGCTTTTTGTATTCTGCTCACGGTGTTTGCTAAGCAGGAACTGTAGCTAAAAATAACTGAAATTAATTTTTCTCTCTCTCTCTCACTGTAGGATGACGTAGCTTTGCCAAGGATTTATCAGCTAAGCAGAAAATGAGCTTAACATCCTGGTTTTTGGTGAGCAGTGGAGGCACCCGTCATAGGCTGCCACGAGAAATGATTTTTGTTGGAAGAGATGACTGTGAGCTGATGTTACAGGTAATTGCATCAGCCTTCCATGTACAACTGCTCAGATCGTGAACTTAATGCACCAGTTTTATATTCCTTTTGAAAAAGACAATTCCCCACATGTTGGGGAGCGATTCTTTTGCTCAATATTTTGTGTTCATAGAAACAGTTAGTTTAAATATATTGCCTTCAATCATGCAGTTACTGTCAAAGTGCAGAGGATCCCATTTTCTTCATGTAAATCACAGAATGTAAGAATAGAAGATGAAATAAATTTTGCAATATGATCAGTAAAGTGGATTGTGTACTCTATAAAATGTGATAATGCTAAGTGCACTGGATGCTCTTGAAAAGAGCTTTCTTTTTTTTCTGTAACTTGTAATCTAATTTAGTCACATGATCTGATGTAACTCTGTCCCCATGTCCCCATCTTGTTGAACAAAGGCAAATGAAATCATTAGAGAAGAGTATTTCTGTATCTCTAAGGAAGTTGAATGACTCAATCTCAATAATGGTTTCAGTGGAACTGTAAAAATGCAAGTCTTGGTGAAAATAGTTTGATACTTCAGTAACTTCCACAACTTTCAGGATCATTATGTAGTAGAACTCTTAGAGCTGTGTAACTGTATTGTTACATAGCTGTATTGCATGCACTTTGCCCTGTCAAAGCTGTAGTCCTCTGAGCTGCTTCTTTCTAGTAGATATGTTTTTGAATGGTTAATGGTAATATTTTGGGATTTCTTCTTGTCTTTGGTTACTGCAGAACTCTTAAGAGGATTGAACTAGTATTCTCAGCCATTCAATCAAATATTTTCTTTTGGATTTTTTTGTTCCCAAGATTGGTGTATATAGCCATTAATGGCCAAATTAGAATCTTATTTGCAAATGAAGTGCCTAGAAACCTACTTTTATGTGTCTACTCAGAAAGCAACATCTATAGTAAACTCCATTTGGCTCCCAACCTCAGAAGGCATCTGAAGGTTTTATTGGTGTTGGAAGTACTTTGCCCCATCAAAGTAGTTGAAAATACTCTTAATTTCTCTTTAAAGACAGGCAGTATGATGTCTTGGTGATTTATGAGGTAAGTATTTAAAAAAAAACACAAGAGCAAACCAACACAAAAAACCTCCAACACTCAAAACCAGAAGAAAAGCAACTAAAAAAACCTTACCCTGTTGGGTTCCTACCCAGAAGATTATAATTAAAAAATTTTACCACTAGCTTATTGTAATGGGTTGTTGTCTCTGAATAAGGGAGACTCTTCCGTCTCTCCCCTATGCCATCTCCTCTCTGTGGTTGATCAGTCCCCAGAGTAAAGCTGAGTACTCGAGCATTTATTATTTTGTGTTACAAAATTTCAGTCGTCATCATCTTCTTCACAAATATCTGCCTCTGATTAATATTGTGACTAGATTCTAGTCATTTAGAAATGTTACTTCTTGTGTATTGACTTGAGAGACAGTAAAAGGAATGATGGGGCTTGGTGATTTTCAAGAAAATTCTCTTTAGCCTGCTGTTATGTTAGGTCTACATGCCAGCACGACTGTAACATCACATACTGCTGAACGGGGAGTAACCCACCAAAAGAGAAGCTAATAATGTGTTCTTGTTCTGTATGTATAGGTCTTTGTGTACGACCTTCCTTTCTACTCTTGATAACTTGGTTGTTCTGTTACTGCAAAGCATGTGGACAATGCGTGTTAAAGAAAGTAGAATTTAATGCTTTTATTCATGATTTCTTGACAGAAAACGTTAAAAAAGCCTTATTAAAAAGCATTTCAGCACTGTTGCATGCTTGATAGAACTAGACCTCAGATCTGTACCTAACCATGTTTCTTCTAACAGGTTTTGTTCATGTCTGGGACTACAGATTTGCTTTAACTGCGTTATTTTGTAAATATGCTCAAACACAGTGTGCAGTCTTTGTATTTAGCTAACTGCTCCAAAGCATCATCCTGCTTGTGGATAAATACAACTTTATCCCCTTGTTTTACCATTATGTTTAGAAAACTTATTGAATCTTGATGAGGGAATCATCTCCAAGGTGAAAAATTCTACATTATTCATAATATAAAAATTATTTCAGAAAAGATTACTCTTATTTTCTGTATTCTAAATGTTTTCTTAGTAGTTAGGATTGAAGAGTCTTTGTCTAAAATTTATTTTAACTGAGGATGGATTTTTGTATTCATACAGCTCTTGGCACAGTTATTCTGGGTTTTGTTTTTTGTTTGTTTGTTTTTTGTTTATTATTTCTGCAGTTGTATGTAGATCTTTATACTGGGTCTGGCTGGGATGGAGTTAATTTTTTTATAGAAGCCCTTAAGGTACTATATTTTGGACTTGTGATCAAAATACTGTTGATAACACACCAGTATTTTAGCTGTTGCTGAACAGTGCGTGCACAGTTGCAAGACGTTCTTGTTCTCACTCTGTTCCTCCTACACACACATGACTATGTTGGGGATGCACAAGAAGTTGAGAGGGAACACAGCCATGACAGCTGACCCAAACTGACCAAAGGGATATTCCCTACCATATAATGTCATGCTCAGCAATAAAAAATGAGGGAGGGGGACTTTGGGGAAGGTAACCACTGCTCAAAGGCTGGATGAGCATTGGTCTGCTTGTGGGAGGTGGTGAGCGATTGACTTTGCATCACTTGATTTGTTTTATTTCTTCTTTCTTCTTCCTCTTTCCTTTGCTGCTTGAACTATCTTTAACTTGACCCATGAGTTTTTGTACTTCTGCTCTTCCTGTTCTCCTCCCCATCCCACTGGGGCAGGGGGGAGTGAGTGAGCAGCTGTGTGGTGCTTAGCTGCAGTCTTATAAAATGTAATTCTGATAGTACTTAAATTTGGATGGAAGGCTGCAATAACAAATCAGAAGTAAAAATGGCACTTGAAAGATATGCACAATCTTTGCACCTGTAAAGATTGCAATGGATAAAGATGTGTCTGATTATCTGCAAGTAATCTAAGCCTGAGGAGAACCTTAATGTTCTGCAGAATTTCAGGTGTTTCTCTAAAGGTCACAGTCTTGAGTAATCTTTCTTACCATTTTGGAAGCTGAGGCAAAATATCAAGAAGCTTTAAGGATCTTTTGGGTCATTTTCATCTTAACTTATTCTTGATAAGAAGTAGCACAGAAAGATTATAAAATAATTGATTGCTAATACAACTTGTATTTGAATAACATAATTGAAAGAAGTTCAGAAATGTTTCCCATAACCTAGGTAAAGCTAGGGTAATTTGTGTGCTTGCATTGCTGTGTCACTAGAGTGTGGAAAAGTGTAATCTGTGCTTGACAGTGCAGGCTCAGCAGAACACACACATCAGTGAATTTGATTTTTCTGAGGTAGTTTATTTTCACTTGAAAGGTTACTAAGTTAGTAGAAAATGAACGATGCTGGTATATCTTCATCTACCACTAAAAATACTTAACTGATACGGTATACTAGTGCAGCTGTTATCGACATGGACCACATTGTTCATTTGTCTGCCTCTTCCTTAAATCTCCCCTCCCCTTTTATATCCCGATCCCCCTTTTATATACCTCAAAACCACAGAGCAAATTGGCTCAAATGAAAAGTCTAAAAATAATGTAGTAAGTATAAGCAGAAGAGGACTATTTCATTTCTTTAAGGAGAAAGCAAAACAGAAGATGGCATGAAAAGGAAGAATAAGGAATTAAACTGTAAAGAAAGGAAAATAATATTAGCAAATCTCAAGAAATCAAGAAGGAATGAGATAAGTGTGGGATTCTGAGAAGAGAAAGCATTTTGTTAGGAAAATTGTTGCATGGTCATAGCCTTGAACTGGCTAATGGCCTGATAAAACTGGGACTCCTAGAACTGACAGGCTGCAGGTGCTGATTCAGAAATAAGCACAGACATCTTGAGCAGAAATTTACCATTCTCAGTGCTATGTAGTCCTGAACAACGAGTTGAGTAGAAGATGTGAGCTTGAAACTGGAAGGATGCTGTTGGAAGGGATGTGCTGCAATGCAGTCATGTCAGGACACTGTACTAGCAGAATTGCCAGAAACAGGCTGAGATGAAGTGTACACAGCTGGGGAAGGTGAACTGTGATCTCCATCCAGTTGGGAACTCTTCTAGATGTCAAGGTGCTGACCACATGCATGTGTGAAGGAAGCATACATCCAGCTCCACCTCTTCCGTGCTTGAAGTTAGCACTGCAGGCTGAGAACGCTTGGCCATGGGCAAGTGCTAAAAGAGGGACTTAGCTGTTAGGGAGGTAGTGTTCTTGGAGGAAAGAGTAACAAAGATTGTTCCTGATCTATGAGTTGACATTTGGATGCGAAATAAATAAATGCTGAAGTGGGAAGAATAATTCAGGAACTGGTCAGACGTTTAGTGAAGAGGCTATAGCTAATTTGTTTAGGAAACTGAGATGAAGGAGAAACAATTTCAACGCTTGTATACTATGGTAAGTATCCTAGGCAACAAAATTGAAGATTTACTGATGCATGACAGGCAACAGTGTGTTTCAGAGAGAACAGCAATACCACAGAATCATGTTCATGTTTTGAAAGATGCATATAGTTAAGGAGAGAGAGGAAAATAAAGGTAAAGTTGATGACGTTAGATTAAACATCAGTGATACTATGGTGAACTGAAAAAAAAAAATCTTTAGATATGTCTGCATCTGACTTAAAATCACTGGGCAAACAGGAAGAAAATAATTATTCTGAATTTGTTTCAGGATTCTGCTGTGGGCACCCGGGACCAGAGTTCAGATTGAGATTTTTCATATGTGGGACTAATTTTTTTATATAATTTGAATAAATGTGCTATGTAAAAAGAAATAACCATGCTACTTGAAGAAATAGCCATTAATGCTATCTTGATCTGTTTTGAAATACGTTATCTTATTTTCAAATTTTCAAAATATATTCTAGTCACGAAGTGTGGACAAGCAACATGCTGTACTTAACTATGATGCCTCTACGGATGAACACTTAGTGAAGGATTTGGGCAGCTTGAATGGGGTAAGTTAACATCAGGAATGGATAGCTCCCCATAGTCTTTTGTATGCTTGTTTGGGGTTTTTTTGGAGGAAAGAGAGTATGCCTTATCAAGTGTATGTTATTATCTTTTAAATGCAAGATTGGAAATGGGAGAACATTCAAAAGGAAAATGTCGGTTTTGTGGGGGTTTTCCACTGTACGTTACTTAAAGGGCTGCAATAAATTCCCTTAATAAGAGGGCCTTGGCAGGAGGAAAAAACTCAAAAGAATAAAAAGGAATAAGTTAGTCTTCTATATTTCAGAAATGTAGAAAAAAAACCTCTTATGTTGTTAAAAAAAAAGGTATTTTAATCTCTAAAATGTGTGGTTAAGATATTGATTTCTATTTCATATGCTATTCCATTTTTCTCCTTTCTTCAGACAGAAAAGAATGTTAAACTGTACTTCCTATGTGGAAAAAAAATTTTAGTATGCAATAGCCATGTTGTATGTAAACCTATTTGACTAATTCTATATTTGCATGTAGCTTTTCAGTATCCTTTTTGTCAAAATGTCTATGAATAATGCATGAGTCAAGTTATTACAAACTACTACAGGAGAAGTGCAAAGTTATGAGCAAAATAGTGTTTCATATGACATCTTACATTTTAAGGCTTTTCTAGGAATTGCATGTATAATATTCTAGGTGAGCTTCACATTTTATAGATGTTTGGAATATTATAATCAATTATTAAAAACTTTTCTCATGGTTTTTTTAGCCCTTCAAATACTACTTTATCAGCTGTTTATAAACACTAGTTATGGTTGTTATTTTATATAACTTTAAACGTTTGTCTGTGTCATGAATGTGTACAGAATAAAATCATGAGTTCATCTATGATTGCTTACTTGAATTAATATTTAGAAAGCTACTGGTAGTGGATAGATTTGAGATTTCTCTTCATCATCTTATTTTTTTTTTTTAAACATTTGACAAGTTAGTGCCTGTTAGCATTGATGTAGGTTTTGGTGTTTGATCTTGAAGTGCATTTGAAAATAAAAACTCTGTTAGTCTGTCTCTGTTAGCTTTGTTGTTTTGTATTATAATTAACTAATTCAGCCTTCCAAAGAGTCAGGGTCTCAACTCCATATGAAACCAGTGTAACCTGAAGGATTGTATCTTTTGAACAGTTGCAGATGTGTAAGTACTTTGGTCCTTAAATACTTAGTATACCTCTTTATTTTGAAAGTCAGTGCACTGTTTCAAAAATTAATTCAGTGCATACTGATTTTTGCTGAGCCATTTGATTTTATTCCCTAATTCTATGTAATTCCTGTAGTCAATAGGTATACCTTCAGATTTTCATTGCCTTGTCACAAAACTTGAATTTAATAAAAATATATGTTAAAAGGCCTTCATTTGACTACTTTCTTTACCTCTGATAAAAATGTTTTCAGTTATTTGCATCACTTGATCTGATTCATCCTCAGGTTTGAGTTGTAAGTTGCACTATAGCTGTTTACCCAGAAACATTAAAGGAACTCTTTCTTCCCACAGTTTTGGGACAGGGAACATTAAGTCTTAGGAGTTCAGTCCTTGCTCTTTGTCTTCTCATTGCTTCCTTTACTGTCTCTTTCCAACTGTGCTTTTCTTATATACCTCTACCTACCTGCTTTCAGGTCAAAAGAAACACATAATTTTGTAACACCATACTTAATTGTGTGGCAGAACAGTATGTGCAATGCCTCTGTACCATGCAGTAAACTACTACCTAGGCAATAATTCTTTTAGTCTAGCTAAGTACTGGATAAGTACTGCTTCCACTTTGAACACCACCTCTGTAACAGCCAAGTCCCCCTTTTAGTGCTTCATTAGCTTCTACCCATTCTTACTTTGCTTGCTTCATCAAGAGCAAACATTTCTTCTGGGTCACCCAGTTAGTCCCATTTCTTTGGAGAACAGATGTATACTTGTCTTAGTATACAGAACCTCTTCATTCCTGGTGTAATACACTTCAACCACTCAAGATCGTTCAGAGTTTAAGGGGAGAGGTCTACTACCAATACATAGAGCTTTTCTTTTGAGTTTTATGAGTCCCAAATACTTTCAGTAGATGAACTGTAATTGCACCTGATGCCCTAATGCCTGAATATTCTTATCTGTATGGTTGGATCACACCCAATTCAGTGGAAAGTTTACGTCAGTCTTCATCCTGGACTTTGTACATCTAGATTTGAAAATAAAACAAAAGTAAATTTTAGTCAGATTTATATGATGTAAAGTTTTATTTAAAATAATCCATCATGATGATTCCTGGTCATTCCTGTTTATCTCATATTTTATACAAAAAAAGACTAAGGAATTAACTCTTCTGAAGAAAACATGTACAGTTGCCAAGATATAATTATTTTTTCACCAATATCAACAGAATTGAACTGTATTTTCTCCTTTGACTTTTGTGACTTCAGAAACATACTAGAAGAAAATTATCAAACATCCATGGCCTGGTTGCATAGCATTCTTCTCAGGGATATTTACAGGACAAGGAAGTCTCTTCATGCTGATGTCTTAGGACTCGATTGCAAAATGCTCAGCAAACTTTGGAAGGCTTAGAGAGTTGACTCTCACTATTTGAAGAATAAAGCTCTGGAAATCATGTGAATATATAAAAATGTGTGTAGAGTGATTTAAAGGGGGGGTGTGTAAGATTCCTTGTTTACATAGTAACTAGCTTTTTCAAGCTAGCTTTGTCTTGCATCCCAAAGCCTGTGGTCAGATTCTAAAACTCCAGTGATAAAGCAACTGAGGCTTGGTTGTTGTAGGACATCAGTTCAGTCAGGAGGATGGCTGTAGGCTGCACACACTGCCTTCAGAGCTCTCTGGGTTGAGTATACAGCATACACATGAATTTTAGAACTCTGACCTGAGAGGAAAAATGTATATGTATGTATATACATGTGTACATACATGTCCGCAAGGCAGCCTAAATTTTGGTGATTCACTAAAATTCAAGGTGCCTTGAGGATATGCCTCACATGGGTTTTTGCTCTGGGCTATTACAATATTGAAGGGGAATAAATATGCATCCAACACCACTCAGTTTCATGCTTACAAACCAGTAAATAGTTGTACCTTTGATTCTTATTTCTCATCGAAGATATTCTTTATGAAGTAGGTAAGCAATTTTTTAAATAATGAAATAAATGTTATTTTGATTTAGAAAAAGAAAATATAACAAAAGATCCCTTTACTCATTTGGGGAAGGATATTGTTTCTGTCTTTCCAGACTTCATCTAATAGTAGGTTTAGATGAGCAACACAAGCATTCAAAGATTCAGATTCTTGGCTTAATTATTCCAGTTTATTTTTGTGTGTGTGTGCCCCTAACGTCAAAGCACTTAAAAATAACAGTTTTCAGCTGCTGCATTCCTTAGAAACAAGCCCATGTTGTTGCAGAATTCTTAAGTTTGAAGTAGGATGATGCTGTGGGGTTGCAATATTCTTAGTCTCTAAAACTGGTACAAATCCACAGTGAATGTGTTTCAGAAAGGCACCCTGGATGTTTAATCTATCTGTAGTATTAACATGTAGTTGTTATGAAAAGTAAAAATGAGCAAGAAGCTGTAAATTTTTTAAGGTATGGGAAAACATACAACTGATAAATAATTCATTAAATAATGCAGCAGTCTCATACCAGCTAATCCATAAATATTTTATTTGCCTTGAATTTGCCCTAAATTAAGACTCATTTTGGGTTTTAAAAGAAGGTGAAGTAACGTGAAGGAACAAGAGACTTTTCACATATAGCTGATTTTTCATATGTCTTACAAGGAAGATGCTACATTCTTATAAGTCCAGATGTTACATCCTTTTGAGGTAAAAGGAGAGGGAAGATTTCAAGAAAGCCGGGGAGGGGTTGAGGGATGTAGAATGTAAATTGTGGCTTCTTAATGCAGATTTAGATTAAACCTTGAGGAATAGTTTCAGGCAAGATGCTATGCAGAAGTGTTTTGTCAGCTCACACCATAGGAAGATTCTTCAAGGGTGTGTAACTCTGAAAGGGTCTTAAATATTATGCAGGGTTATATTTTCCTCTTGTCTTTTTTTTTTTTCTTCCTAGCCTGATCTCTAGTTTTTGTAATCAAGAGCTTAATATTCTATTCTAGATAAAACGTCTTCACCCTTTTATATTTCTCTATCATTAAGCAAATTCAGAAGATACTAACACAATATAGAGTTTTCTCTGAAAGTAACAAATTCAGTTTAAGAAACAATTCAGTTTCACAGCTAGGGTTTCAGCCTAATCTTAGAACTCTAGAGTTCTAAGAGCAGTGGTGTGACTCCTTGGCTGTCACTGGGAGGTAGCAGGTTCTGGGAGAAGTCTCTATCTGAAGGTTGAAGTATCCCCTCCAATGGCAAAATGGCAGGTTATGAGAAGAACACTCTCAGTTCCTGATGCATACTCCTACCATAGCCTGTTAGCATCCTTGGTTTCTGGTATCTGAGTCACCACATGCAACTTCAAGTCTTGCTGATGTTGGTAGCCTGGGCAGTTAGCTTGATGCTGGCAGCCTACCTTCCTAAGACTGTCAATTAGTCTTCAAAGATGTAGATCCGTTCCAATGGAAAGAATAAACTTCTTTTTCCTGGTTCTTACAAAGGCTTATGTCTGTTTTAGAATTTTGTGTGACTTCCTAGAATTTTTTTTAGGGCTTGAATCATCTAACTTCAAGCCCTATTTACATTCATTCACTTTTTTTCTCACAGAGATGAAATTGTTTTCCAACTCTTCCAAATTACATCTCTTAGGTCCATTTTGACTTGAACATGTGCTATTCTTCGTCCTTGCTGCCTCTGTAGTTAGTCATTGTATGTATCTTAGGCTGTCTTGAAATTCATCCCAGTGTGTTTTTGCAAATTCCTTGTTATTTTTCACTGTTAGGCTTAATCTGGACCTTGATATCAGTGTGGCTGGTAATCTGTGCTGCCTCTAACAGCCAACTGATATGGTTGGTGAAACTGGGCAAACTTTCAGGTACATAAATCCTTCTCCAAACCACTGAAAGCTTGTCTGATTTCTCCAACTATGTTTCCAACTGTGATTTCAAGGAGATGATTACTTATTGTACAGTAACTGACTTTTTAAAAGGTATTGTCAAGCCTATGGAATTTGCTCTGCTCTGTTGCTAGCTGGTATAATAATGTATTTCTGCTTACAAATGTTACACCTACTCTTTCAAGAGTCACAGTATACTGAATTCTTTATCACTGCTATTTGGAGTTACTTGGATGCACTAATTTGGTCCATTTTTCCTTTAAATCCTTTGACAATGTTTAGAAATTATAAGCTACAACAGAACTCTCATATCCAGTCTTAAATGCTATACAAATGAAAAGGCAAACTACAAGAAAAATAATTAGCGGAGGTGCTAATTTGAGAGAATGTTAATCAACAATTTAGTAAATACTGCTAACAAGATTAAACTTGTGTGAAACTTTTCAAGGACAGTGTGATGTCAGCAGCCTGATTAGCAACTGGTGTTTAAGGTTTCTTTTGGAATATTTTGTGAAGCAGGTGGCAAATTGAGCTTATAGTTTAATTCCCCGGTGAATAACCAGTAGAAAATTTGCAGCCCTGGAAACTTTCTTATAAAATTAGTTAAGTGATTTCTCATTTTATTATTTTGGAATTTAACAGTATCTCTTTCTGTCCTCATTTATTTCTGTAGACATTTGTGAATGATGTAAGGATTCCAGAACAGACATACATCACTCTGAAGTTAGAAGATAAATTGAGATTTGGATATGATATCCTTGTCGTAAAAATGCAAAATGCCCTGACACAGTTTTCTTGCTGAAAGCATGGTTGTGTTAAATGAAGGGTTCTCATACTATTTGAGAAGCAACTTTTGAAATACTTATTTCTCTCGTTACTACAAAAATGCCTGTATTAGAGAAAGTGGTGGGTTTTCGGATACTGTACTTTGGTCAGAACTACTAATAAAGTACACTTTGCTGTTTCTCACCGCAAGAAGTGTCAACTTCCAATTACTATTTATAACCTGCTGTGTACCTTCTGTTGGTAAGAAATGTTACTTTTCTTGGAGGCAAATACAAAAATATTTGTGTCACATGAGATACTGTAGAAGTAGAGAAGATAACAATTAATTACTTGGCAAACTACCACGTGGGGGGGGGGGAAGAACTTGTATTATTGCAACATTAAGGTATATCGGTGTAAATAATTGTGCTGTGCATTTGCTTTGATGAGTATGATTGTACATGCTAGTCCTAACAGTGAAATATTTGTAGACCAAGTGTCACCATTCCAGTGGCAGAATAGGCTGCAGAACAGTTGCTTTTCTGTAAAATCCTCTTGTGAATTGAGAAATCTTTCCAGTATTTTCCTTAGCATTTCCTACATACTAATCTCTTCACTGTTGTCAGGGGAGAGATGAGAGTCCCTGAAGAAGCACTTAAGGTAACAACGTGCAGTTCCTAGATGTTCCATTCTGTAGTTATTGGTAACACAGGATTTTTTCTCACTCTTTGAGGGTGTTGTTTTTGTTTTTTTTTCTCTATTTAATGCCATGTAGCATGAAAAATTCACAAGTCAACTCCAGTTATCCCAAAAATCTTCAGAGGCAGAAGGGTCGAAGCAAACAAACTCCAAAATCTCAGAGTCCAAGGTAACAGACTCCACAGCTGAATTGCACCACAAAACTACAGAAGCACTGAAACCTGAAGAGAAATCAATGGGTAAGGTTCATCTTTGCTGCAGAAGCACACAAACTTGGCAAGGACATTTATCTGCTTTGCTAGGATGGTTGTGAATTTATATAGGTAGTAAAAACTCCACATATGTGAAATTTTAAACATACTTTAAGGATAATTAATAACTTTTGGAACTGAATTGCTGCCTTTTTTACTGTAGTATCTACATGTTAAGAAAACTCAAGGGGAGTTTTCATCAGAGCATTTATCAGATTTTTGCATTTCTGTTTCCCAAAATCACAAACTTCCAACATTTGTGGCAGGAAAATGTGCTGGTTTATGTGGTTTAACTGAAAATATTTTTTCAGGAACAGTTTGTGCTTTTCATTTTTCACTACCACCATTGTCAAGTATGCCTTTTTTTTCCCTCCATATTAAATGGGAGGGGCGTGGGTTTGTTTGTTTTATAGATATTAGCATTTGCTAGATGCGTCAGGATAGAACCAAAGTGTCCTATTGTGGTTTTAAAATTTGTAGAAACTGTAGCTTCCGTCTTGTTTCTACATCATCTTTCATATTTATGTAATGTGTCATGGTGGCTATGCTGCAGGTGTCTTAACTTCAGTGTGAGGCTTGCTGAAGTTTATTGTTAATCTTGTAGTAACTTGCTGTGTTACATGTTACTACAGGAGATAACCACAAGAATGAGAAAGAAATCAGGTATGTGCTTCCTTAATAAGGAGCTGACTACATCTGACTCCTTAGGTCAAGGCTGTACTGTTTTGTTTAGGTTTAATCTGTTCTTCTAGAGGACATTCTTCAGAGGGTCCTCTTCCCCACATATAGGATTCTGTGATATAACTAATTCATCTGTTTATTTTGTTGGCTGATCTAGCATCCTATTCAGGGTCAATAAGGCCTATCTAGTGCTTCAGTGTTCCTATTGAATATGGCTTTTTCAGCATTTGGGTCCTTTTAAATTTTCACAAAGTGGCACAGTGGAGTTTTCTATCCTCACTTTCCATTTTTCTCTTTACTCTTCCAAAAAATAACAGTCACAGTTAATGAGTGGGGTTTGTATTAGAGTGCAACTCTCAGAAGCCAGAAGCTTTTTGGGGACTAATTCTCTTACTGCTGCTGTAGGTATGCATAGCTGTTTGCTATTGCTAGTCCAGTGCACAAGCATCAGCCATCAAGTTTTTAAAAACAATTCGGTATTGAGTAAAGTTTAATGCTGTTTAAAAAAAAAGACGTGCTTAGTATCTTCAAATCATATTGAAACTTCTGGCATGGCTATGTAATTATATATCATTTTTGGAATGGCAGTGAATAAAACGCCAAATAAAAATGTTGAAATTCGTAATAGGCAAAGTAACAGACAAGCTACTAAGTTGGATTTGAACAGATCATGTTATTTTATACAAAGACTGTTTAAAGTATCTTCAGAACCTCTGTGTTATACTAGTACAGAGAAATCTCAGTAGGGTGAAGTATCCTCCCAAGAGAGCAGGTCAAAACTTACCCAGTCAATTTATCATCAAGGTAGAAATCTTAATTATATCACTGTGTTTTTTTCTTATTTAATCTTTGCATTTAAATGAGATTAATCATGTGTATACATCCTATATAAGAAACAGCATTTTTTATTGTACTGTAATGTAACTACTGCCTTTAAAAAAAAATGGTTGAGCTCAGTTGTTTTACACAAGGTAACTTTCAGCACTCTGTAGTAGCTGTCAGCAATTTGGAACCTTGGCAACATTGCAAAATTTGATCAGTTTTTCATGCAGTGAGTTCAGATTTCACTGAAAGGTCAATGTGGGTAAAAGTGAGAATCTTCTCACAGAAATAGCAGTGGACGGCTTTTAGGAATGTATTGCTGTACTAATGACTGCAAACTGAAAGCAGAAAGTAATGTTTACAGATATATCAGGGTAGCAATAAGAGATGTCAGTTGCCTTTGCAGAAACGTTTGTGCCAGAAGTTTTGATCAGGTCATTAGTAAGCTTTTATATTTAGAACCCAGATCAGTTATCCAGCCTCCAAGTTTGTTTTGTATTTCGGCAAATGCGTGCAACCAACTCACTTCAGCTTCCAGGAGAAACAACCCAAGCAAATGACTCTCTCTTCATTTTATTTTAACCTAAATATCACAACTAAACAGAAACATAATTTCCTCTGCTTTGGGCTGAATTTATAGATCTTTCTGCCATGCCTCGTGGAACACCTTTGTATGGACAGCCAGCCTGGTGGGGTGATGATGAAGCTGATGAAAAAAGTGGTCGTAAGCCAGATAGCAAGCATGAAGAAAAAATGCATGAGACGGGGGCTTCAGGTAAGTCTGTTGTCTTATTTTTATGGCATTTGTGGTCTTTAGTAAAGTATGTATATTCTTAACTAGGGAACTAAACAGAAATGAATGTTTGGAAGTTTCATGGACAGTTTGCATAGATGAGAGCCTATTAAAATTAAGTTAGTTTAAAAATTTATTCTGTGAGAAACTATGCATTTCCAGAGACCAATTTCACATCTAATATATCAGTTTTCTAGTATATAATACAATTTATCAGTAAATACACAAAATAATGTTACCTGAACCAGTGTGTCTTATTTATCAAGGTAATCAGTATCAGACATTTTATATGCTCAAAATTAGAGAAGGCATAGGGATATTTTATCAAAATAATTTCTGAAAATAAATGGTGCTGTATTATTTTTGTGTTAAACTTTTAGCTATATAAGGTGATCTATGCTAACATTCTCTCTTGTAATTCAGTAATCCTGCATTAGTGGAAATTACACTTTATAGTTCTTGCAGTAAAGATTTGCGTAGTCTAAAGTTAAACTGGTAATGTTTATTTCCCCATAATACAGATTTTTTTTCTTCTCTAGTTAGCTTGTCTATACACAGTATGTATTGCCAAAACTTAAATCTCATTGTCTATAATTAGGTTTCTAAATCTATCATCAGGCATATAACTAAAGTGACTGCTATTCTAATAAAGAGAATAACCTTAAAACTTACTCACATTAGGACAAAAGTCATGTATGTTTAGCTGTTTAGATACTCATTTAAGGCCCAACACTTTTAAGTTTGGAGTTTTTTAAAATACTTCAACTGAGGTGGGGATTTCTCTCTTCCTCTAATAGTACTTGCCTTGCTTATCATGAATTGTATTTTGCAGGAATTGGTGTAAGCTCTAAAAACGTATAAAATCAAACCGTATTAAGCCTTCGATGTAATGAAGTCAGTGTCTTTGGAGTTAGCTTTTTGTCATAGGTTTTAATGACCTTTTTCATATTAGTCTAAAGTTGTCATGACTAGACAGTAAAGTCAGTCCCTTAAGATTTGGACGAGTAGGAAGAAACCAGGTGAAAACATTTAAATTAGTGACAGTTTTTGTGCAACTTAAACAACTTTGTTGCATATAAAAGAACTGCATCATAATGCAGTACAGTTATAGAATGCCTTCTTATTTGGTTGGGGTTTTTGGTGAAAAATTTCACTGCCATACACAGCATGAGTAGAGTATGCTATTATGTGCTCATATGGAGGCTTTCTAAGTACGGGTTTTAATATCCTGCGTTAGTAATCTGTAACTCTACAGTTCAAGTCTTGTCTAGAAATGTGTTCTTCAAACACTTCCAAGCATTCCTAAGAAATGACAAATTTTGTTCCTAATGGCAATAATAATGACTGTTAGATGTCCCACTTCCGTTTTTCTCAACAAAAAGCAAAAATGAGTAAGTCGTCAGTTACAAAGAAAAAGAATTAAGTCCTTGCCTTCCAGTCTTGCCACTGACAGACTTGGTAGCCATGTGATTCACCTTACTTTCGAGATCACAGGAAGCATTAACTGTTGGCTGTGAAACCCGTGACTCTATCTTGCTGTATAGGCCAAAACAGGGATGGTAAAGTCTCTAGTATCTGGTTTTTTATTGCTTAGATTCCATGTCTGTAGCAAACTAATGTAACAAAAATATTAATTCATTAAACCTTTTATACTTTTGTATATCTATTCATTGTTTTAATTTAAAAAAACAAGCACGTTATTTGCCCTCATTAAATATTGGATTATTAAAAAGTAATATCCTGAAGTCTGTGGGTTTGGTGCCATGCCATTAACAAGGTATGACACAAGATTCCAGCTTCTATTTAGTAGCATGCCTATTCTTTCTTTTTTTTCATAGTTGTAAATTGCTTTTTCAAAAGCAATATTGCATCAAATGGTTTGCATGCTCCTGTATTTATTTTACCAAGAGATTTTTTCAGAAAGTGATCAGTGCTTCTGTCTTAGTTCCTGAGTTTGAAGAAAAATAAGATACCAACTTCCTCTCAAATGAATCAAGAAGGTGTAGTCTGTTTCAGTAATAAAATTAAGTTTGTTCTATACAGAACTTCAGTTACGGGGATATTTTTGCAATGCTTTGCCTTAGTGAAGTCATAATAAGGTAAATGATGAATAGATAAGGTGGACTAGTGTTTTCTACAGTGTTTAACTGGTTTTGTTTGCTTGTTTTCTGGATACATACACTATATATAAAAATAGAATTTGGGGCTGGAGTCTTCCTGGCAAATAAAACATTCCTTTTTTTGAAAATGTACAACATATGTTAGAAATCCCTTTTGTTTATGTTGTTGCTTTTTAATCATGAATTGGTCTCCTAGGAGTAGAACTAATGTACGGATAGTGTAGGAAGAGCTTGTGTTTCCTCAAACTGAGAGACTAGTAAGTCTGCAAGAATGGAATTCAGTTAGAATAAGCACATACTAAACAAAAGCTTATGTGAAATGTTACAGGAAGACACTGCTGGGAAAAAACCAAAACCTGACATTTTTGCAAAACAATTTAACTTGGGAGGATGTGGAATGAAAATCCCATGTATAGACAACTGAGTTAGTTATCTCGGATCACTTAACCTCTGCTTAGACATTAATTGTATGTTTTACTAGTCTGATTTTGACTGTTGTAGATGTTTTTGGTAGTGTTGGCAGAAAGCCCGAGAAGACAGACCAGCTAAGAGTGGACATTTGCCTCTACGGACACATTTCCTCAATCTCAGAAGACTAACTATGTCTGTAGAAGTGTGCAAAAAATATCCTGAATATTTTCATACAATTGTAAAATAAAAGACATAAGGTTTTTGGGTCCCTTTGGCCTACAGTTACAGTTCATGAAAATATTTCGATATTTTCTTCACGCATTAGGTGTTATAACATAGATCAATATAATTATTGGAAATCAATACAAAGAAGTACATTAATGAAAGGAAATTAGAAACTTCATAAGACTGTCATGTTTGGATATTTTAAAAATAAAAATTAACTTTAAAGTATTTAAAGTATTTAAAACACCAGTTTGGAACATGCTTCTTTATATAAACTGCCTAAAGTAGGTACATTACAGGTGAATTCATGTACATAAATTCTTAAACCTTTTGTTCAGTAACTCAAATCGATAAAGCCTGATATAATTTTCACAAATTAATCCTATGAAGAATCCGCTTCATGCTTTAATGAATTGCTACATGATTATTCACCGAATAGAAAAGAAGGCATGAATTATAACAGATGGGGCAAGGTTTAATGAGGAGACTGAAACAGGAGATTTGTTTCTGCTAAGCCAACTATAGACAATTAGTCTTTATAGTCTCAAGTTAATAAGATTATTTCAATGTTACTGTCTTTCTATCACAACAGAAACTCGCTAGTGGAAATTGTTTACAAACAGAGCAGAATATCCCAGAAAACTTGAAAAAGAAAAAAAAATTCTGCTTTTTTTCAGACATGCATGTTGTTTTAATTTTATGATACATAGATAGATCTACTAGTCTGTATTAGAATGAAAGGTTGCATATACACCTATGGTGTGACTTTATCTACGCTGCAGCTGTTAAACTTGTATGTTATTGGCAAGTTTAGGGGGTGTGTAATTATTATTTCCATGTGTTATACTCTTGCTTCCAGGAAAAGCAAAAACTGCATTCTCTGTTGATCTCACTAGTAGTTGTAGAATTTTACATCATTAATGCCTTTACCAGAAATCTGAGAAAACATAGAAAGAAATTTTTAAACAGGCTTTAAGAATCTGAAGTGATTTTTCCATTTGGCTTGAGGTATTTTTTTAATTCCAGCATTGTGTAACAATATATCAAATGTTCCTTACATTTAAGAAACAGTGTAATTTTAATGTAAAGCAGGCCAACTGTTATTTTAGAAAATCCAGTGTAATCACTATGTGTAGGAGATGACACACACATGTTTAATCACTTGTATTAACCTTAAAGTTCCTAGCAGTTTGTCCTGGAATTTTGAAGAGCTTTGGCCTGGAATACATGCAAGTTCTGCATACGTAAGGCTTGCTTTGCAAAGCTATAGCAGCAAATGTGCACTGTTTGTCACAGGGAGCTTACAGAACTTTTTAGAGCCATCACAGCAATATACCTAAGTAAGATTAGTTTTGCACTTTTTTAACTTTAACTCCTTTAAAGCATGCAGTTAAATTTCTATACACTACTATATTATGTTTCTATACACTACTATTTTATGTTTTTATTTAGAGAGAGCAATTTTGATGTTACTTCATCCAGAGACAGGTTGTGACAACATTAAAAGACAAAGATTTTCTTATTTAATACAAGGTGAACCATTACATGTATTTTTCACAATCTTGTCTTTAAATAACAAATGAAAAATATGCTTCAGCCATAAAGGAAAAAAGAACCTAAAAGGTAAGTGGGAAATAAAAAGTAGTAATATGGAGAGGAGAAAGGAAAACCAGAAATTCTGTTACATGTTTGAAAGCACTAACTTCAGCTTCTTTTCATTAAACATACCATTGCACAGTACCAAATATAAAGCTAACATATAAAAAATATTTTGGGGTATTGTGTAATTATGATATTTTGGCTGCTTCTTATACCTTCTGCACATAAATATTTTGCTCCAGGTTTACAGACATTTTTTCAAGAAGTGCTTTTTAAATTTCAGATAATTTTCTTTCACGCGATTTATTTTAAAAATTGTATTTTTAAGGTAGAAAAAAAGAACATTTCTAAAAAATCTCAAGACTGCAAAATATTTTCTGGGGCTTCATCCTATATTTGCAGATAATAATACATTCAAATACACAGGCATTTTATTGCGTATCTGATAGATTGTGTTGAATAGCACAGAACATCTATGGCATTTCTTGTCCAGGCTGGCAAGTAAAATTTTAAGATTCTGACTGTGTATGTAACTGATTTTTTAAGTTTTATTTCTTAATCTAAAATTCCTAGGAGGTGTAATGAATTTTGCTAACAATATAAAGTGAATGTTTCTTTTCTGATGATCATGTCTGAGACTATTCTAGCAAAGAATCTCCCTGCATCTCCATTGGGTTAAGCCTATGATTTCCCAAATATAACATAGTTTCCCTCTTAGCCTCTCTTAGACTCGTTATTTCATTAATAGTGTTGCTACACCTGAGTAGCAGCTACAGCTAGTGCTTCCTTTCTTGCCTTGGAGAAACTGTTGCACAGTTGGCTTTTGTAGCTCTAGACCTATGTAGAATGAGAGCGACTCCTTTACAGATACCCTGGTTCTTTCCTGCCCCTTTCCTTTCCCTCTTGCCAGTTCAGAACCCATCCGGCCTCATTTTCCCAAAACACACTTTCAATTCCACACAACTGCCTTTTTTGCTGTACAGATACTATGCTTGTTCTGTTTAAAAATTATAGAACTGTGGCGACCACTTTCTTCAGTATTTGCTTGAGGATTTTCTCTTAAAGTATTTAGTCTGATATGTAATTTCCTTCATCTTGGCAGATGACTTTTTATAATAGGATTTCAAAGGTAAGGCTATTTTATAGATCACTCCTGGTAATATTTAGAAAGCTGTAAGGACTTGCATTTAGAATTTGGGTGAAAAATTCCAAAGGATGGTTCAGATCAGGCTCTATATTAATTTTTTTGTTTCTTCATTGTTTTAAATTCCTTATTCTAATCAATTCTGATGTATTTAACTCTTCTAAAAATGCAAGTACTTCAGACTGAAAGTAGGATTTTTAAGTAATTAAAATTAACTTGTACTTCACACTTTTCATTGTATCATTTCTAAGAATTTTTCTAGTTTAGAAAAATTTACAATTTATAGTTGTTCTCACTTTTGATTAAGCGTACTGTCATAATTTAGATTCAAATGATATAGCATCTTTTAAATAAAAACTATTAGAATCAAATACTGTACATATCATTATATATAAACAGTTGATTTAAAATGTTAAATTTGCTGCAAGCAAGTTTCACAAGGAAAATTTTTTTGTGAAGTTGTCCCTCAATGCTGTCAAGCCAATGTTATAGATCCCCCCCATCCAAGCCTACCATACATCTGATGCAGTTTGGCTACAATCTTACAATTTTCAAAAGATGGTGATGAATCTGTTATTTCATATTTACTGAAAAATATTTATTTTGTGGCCAGTAGATTGCTTTTACCTGGCTCAAAAGTAGAAATATTTCTCAAAATGTACGTATTTGCCAGTTATCTTTTGAAGGAGCATTGAACGCTATATCTTGCTTAAATATTGGTTACAGGAATTATGTCAAATTGTAGTCTTGAAGCCCTGAATAGAACCATAGGAAAAAAAATAAGGTACAATGAACTGACTCCCTGGTGGATTACTCTCCTGTTCAATGTCCTGTGTTGCATACTGTAAGGATCCTGGCTCTAGGTTTGATCCTACTAGAGCTTGATCCATTCCATCCAGCTCATTACCTGGAAACAAACAAACAGTGATGGTAGTTTACCTAAATTCTAGTAGCTGCAAAGTGTGACTTTTGTGTATTTCTGTACATTTTCTGTCTAAGCATAGAAGCTTTTTTTAGTGACCTTTGCATCAGTAAAATATATTCATTCTATATTGTTTGTCTGCTGGCAGAAATGTTTTCCAGAAGGGGACTAAAAAGGCATTCCATTTCCCAGGGAGGGGAGTAGTGAGTTGCTGTTGCATTGACTGAAAACCACAGAGGTGAGATAGCTGACAGTGCAGTGAAAAGCATTAGCTAGGGTATTCTTGGAATGCAACAGCACAATATAAAAACTGTCTGAATTCTGAACATATTTTATGTTTGCAACAGCTACTTTTAGATTAAATAAATGAAAAAAAGCTGTGTTACTTCATTAGGGTTGTTCTAACATGTTGGTATCCAAGCATGGCAATAATAAAGGATGAGTATTATTTTTGTTATCATTCCATAACATCATTCTTTTTTTAACTTTTCCAGCTATTGTGCTGTCCCTTAATTAGTTCTATTTCCCTGTATCAAATTGCCATCCTTTTTTATTTTTTAACTTTTTAACCTTGTCCTAAATCTTCACAAGGAGCATGTGCTTGTGAAGAACAGCATTGTGCATTTTGCCATCCTGCATCCTTTACCCCCTTAAACTCCTGACTCTAGTATAAATGTTTCTATTGCTACCTTACTGCATATACTGTGTACTGTTCCATACACAAATGTTAACTGTCTCAGCTGATATAGTGTGGCTATTTTTAGTGCCAGAAATCTATTAATTGCATTCTTATTCCTTTACTTGCAACCTAAAACATCTTAATGTGGTTTATGATATCTCACGTAGGGACTATTCAGAATTCTTTTGCTGGAATGTAACTTGCCATCTAACATCTCAAGCTTCTGTAGCTTATAGCACAACTCTACACCAGGTATTTTGGCTAGCTTACTAGTTCATGAAATGCAACCAGAAGGTTTGTTTTCTTAAAGGTGCATTGGTAGCTTTGCTACAACCACAAGAAGCTTTGTACAGGCTATACAGTCGGACTTTAAATTGCTACCCCGTGCTTTTTCCACATTCTGCTTTCTTTACCCAGTTAGAGCATGGTTTGGTAACATTCCGCATGCTTCCAGCTATTGTTACTTTTTCTGTTCATCTACAACTTACAGAAACAAGTAAAATAAGAGCAGATGACAGTAGGATTTAGCTCAATTCTTTGGTTTTATCTTTTGTAGAAACAAAGTGTTTGAATTCCAAAACACATTCTGAATGCTTATCAGTGTTAAACTTTTCAAGCCAGAATTAATGTTGATATTGCATTAATGTGTGAATCATTTTTCCAAAGAATTTTACCAAACAAAATTATACCAGCTGTCCATACTGCAGGGGATGAAAGCTGGTTCTGGGGACACCTTGATTTGATATTTTTCCAATAGATTGGAATTGCCATAATTATCATCTATTTCCCTAGTGTTATTTACCTGTTTTCCATGTGCTGTTAACTCATCTGAGGTTTACATCATCTAAACATTTTTGGAATGGAAATTTCCTTTGGCAAATTCTAAGTGAGCTTTTTGCCACTTTGCACTCCTTACAGCCAAAGCTTGTGCTGTCTTTTCAGTAATACTTTGATATGTAACTCTGGAATAATTTTCCAGAACTATGTTGCTCGATCTTCTCTACAATCTTACCATTTATTCCAGAAATTACTCAAACAGCCTTTACAGGAGTCTGGAAACTTCTTGAAGAACCTGAAGTTCCCAAGTATTGTGAAATTTTTTTTTTTTTTTCCTTAATAGGATGCAGCACAGATGCCAAGCAAGCTGAGGAGCAATCTGCAGCTGCAAGTGAAGAACTTTATCCTTTCTGTAGGGAGCCAAGTTATTTTGAAATCCCTACAAAAGAATTCCAGCAACCTTCGCAGGTAGCAGAGAGCACTGTTCATGAAATTTCAACAAAAGACACCCAAAGCTCCCATGCAGCCGGTGCAGGGCATGCTTCATTTACCATTGAATTTGATGACAACACTCCAGGAAAAGTAACAATCAAAGATCACGTGACAAAATTCACATCAGAACAGCGCCACAAGTCAAAAAAGCCTTCTTCGTCCAGTGGTCAGGACCTGCCTGGGCTTCAAACAGTGATGATGGCTGCAGAGAGCAAAGTAGCAGATTGGCTAGCACAGAACAATCCTCCTAGAATGATATGGGAACCAACAGAGGAGGATTCCAAAAGTATTAAGAGTGATGTTCCAGTGTACTTGAAGAGACTGAAAGGTAAAGTGAATAATTCCAGCTATGTTTATTTCTGAAAGCAAAGATTCCTCACCAGCATCCAGTGAGTAGATCCCTGAGCCCTTGTGGAGTTCAGTTGAAATCACAGATACTCCACATGTGTGCAAGGATCTGTGCTGGGAAACTTTACTGCAATATTAAGTCTTAAAAAGAGGATACAAAACCAAATCTTGAATAATCTTACAATAAGTATATTAATTGGAGATATTCTAGGACAGCAGAAAACATCAGGTATTTGAAACATTGATCTTGAAAGGGAAAAGGAAAAAACCCAAACCTTAGTTAAATTTTATATAGTTCACTTTTTCTATTGCATTCCTTTAAAAAGCTGAATTGCTTTTTAGAACCGAAGCTCTGAAGTTCAATTTGTGCTTTTAGCAACTCTTCCAATAGTGTATGTTCTGTGAATATTCACGTGCTCTAAGAAAATAATTTACAGCAAAGAATACATCATATAATAATTTTGCTTAAATTGATCATGTATGATGGAGTCAAGTTTGAGTCAGGAATCTGAAATAGACCAAGAGCTTCAATTTTTATACTAAGCTTGCAGAATATTGTATTTATAAGAATGCTGCTGTTGAATGGAGTTGCAGGTGATTACTGTAGCAGTGACACTTCAAATAAAATAAAATCAAATGTTAAGTGTGAAAAGTGTACTTTCTTTTGGATGCCACTTAGCAGAGTAGAGGAGAAAGTAGCTTTGATGTTCAGATGAAGATTCCAGTGACAATTCAAACTTTCAGAATGAGAACTTCTGAAGAACTTTTTCAAGTGTCTCTTATTTTTGGATTTTAATTCCAGCAGGTTAACTCTGCAATTCCCGGTTTTCTTCATTCTGCAACTTTATCACGTCTAGCTCTTAAACCAGTTGGGACTGGGTACAATGTGCTTTGTCTTACTCATGAAACATCTCCTTTTTAAGGCTGACTCTTCCAAATTAAGCTAAAAAATACAATTTTAAAAACAGAATTATAGCAATGTGCTAGCATTAAGATAATATTTCTTCTAGAGTATATCACAGAGCATTCTTTGGTCTTCATGATACTATATCATATTAATGAACATTCTTTAAAATATTAGCCATGTCACTGTGATAAATAGGAGGGGCTTTGTTAACAAGGCCTTTTCCTGGGAGAAACTCCTTGGAGCCTGATAAATTTTCATCTGAAAGATGTATAACTTATGGGGTGCATATGGCCATAATAAATAGCTGAATTTTGTAATCTTCTGTGATCTTTTTGTATTCTCACTTGTACTTCTTCAAATCATAAAGGTAGAGGATATACCTAGCAGCTTTGAAAGTTAGATGAAAAAAACTCTCTTTGGTTTTTTCTCCTCAGCTTTTTCTTACAATATTCTGTTCTGAAGTCACACTGCTAAGATTATGTTATATGGCAAGCAGGAACATAAGTTAGGATTTCAGCTATGTATTCAGTGCTATTAGTCTGATAAGTAATGTTTCCCAATAGGTGATTACTCTTTAACTGAGTAGTGGCTGCATATCCTAACTATGCAAGTAAGAAAACCTTTTAAGAAGCTATCCTCTTGAGAATAAAAAAAAAAAATAAATTGTACGTTTTGTGTATCTATGAATAAGGCTTGATCCAAAAGAGTTTAAAGAAAGTAAAACTGTTCCTTCCCAAGAACTGACCTAAAACTTAGAAGTGTAGGCACGTTCATTGTACATGAGGTTGCTCTGAGTTAAATGTGACTTACTGTGTATGAGTATCCAGCCTTCCATGCATTTTCGGGTGTCGTTACAAAATATATGTGTATTTATGATTTATTAAATATGTATACCTTATTCATAGATCTCAAAGTAGTTTGTGGAATGAATAAGTAATAACCATTTTGCATGTGTACATCAGAAGCTGAGGGGAGTGAATGATGGAGAAAATCACTGTACTTCATGGAAAGAGTAATAAAGAATTCATTCCAATTTTCAGTAGACATTCCTGATGATAAACTGTTGTAACTGTGTGAGGAATCCAACAATATGAACTGTGGCTCTCAATTGGTATTTTCAGCTACCAGAAGGACTATTGTAGGGTTTTCTTTTTCCTCTTAACCCTGCCTAGAATTTTCAGTAGTCATTTGTAATCAACTGGCTGTGTAACAAAATAATATAATTGAGAAACATACTATAGTACAGCTGGTGAAATACTGGCTTTTGTAAGTCACTGATAAGTATTCAGAGATGAGAATTTTTGTGAAATGATTAATTCAGATGCACTGCTGTTACTGATCAGCTGATAAAGTGTTTCATTGTTTGACTCATAGCAAGTTGAATGCATTACCAAGAGCTGAACAAAACTTCCGGAGCCAGGTACTGAAAGCTGTTTGAGTCCAAACAGAAAACCAATTTGAAATCCTTTCTTTCTTAGTTTCTTTTGTTGGGTTGTTTTGTTGGGTTTTTTGGTTTGTTTGTTTGTTTCATTGTGCTATATATTCTTTTGCTTTGTTTGTAGGAAATAAGCACGATGATGGTACACAGAGCGATTCAGAAAATGCTGGTGCACACCGGCATTACAGTAAGCGGGCAGCACTTGAAGAGCACTTAAGGCATCATCATACAGAGCTGAAAAAGTCACACCAGAAAGTCCATTCCACAGAAAAGCAGCAAGAGCAAGCCAGTTTGAGTCAGACTGCCTTTATGATTGAGTTTTTTGATGAAGACCATCCTCGAAAGAGACGTTCTTACTCTTTTTCTCAGAATGTAGGAGCTCTGTGCCCGGAATCTCCCTCTCCGATACCTCATGCACGATCTGAAAGAGTGAAACCTGTGTCAGGAGAGAAAGCAGTCCCTTCATCTGTTCAAGCTAGCTCATCGCATCACAGAGCAGTACATGGTCTTCATGCAAAACTTTTAAAACAAAAATCAGAAGAGCCCTCTGCTGCATTGCCTGTCTTACAAGCTGCATTGTTAAGGAGTTCGGGAAGCCTTGGCCATAGGCCTGGTCAGAACCAGGAGATGGACAAAAAGTTGAAAAGCCAACATATTCCTGCTGCTACTGAAAAGGACAATGAGGATGACCAGAGTGACAAAGGTACTTACACTATTGAGTTGGAAAATCCCAATTCTGAAGAAATGGAAGCCCGTAAAATGATTGACAAGGTGAGAAACCTAAAATGTATTCTGATGTTAAAGTGATATGTGATGTGTGAGCAACAGTCTACCTCTTCAACTCTACTTATTAAAGCTGCTGCAATAATACAAGTTTTTAAGCCAGTCCATAATGATGAAATATGGAATGTTATAAACGCAGCAGCTGGCATTTGGCTAAAAAATATTCCTGTTTGATATTGCTGCTGTTTCTAGTTCGGTAGTTTTCATGTGTTTTCAGAAGATTTAAGTAAGAATGCTAGGCAACAGAATTCAATTAACTGGTATTTTTATGAGAGTTGCTAAATTTGGATTTATTATGTTCCTGTGGAAATGCCTATTTTTAAAATCCTACGGCCTCTGTAGTTTCCAGTATATAAATTGGTTCTGTCCAAATTAGCATAGAGAAATTAACTGTAAACATTTTCTGTACTTTTTAAAAAAAGTATATTCAATAATATAAATTTCAGCATCCATTATAAAGAGTAAGTATAAGAATACTTTCATTTTTACAGAAATGTTTACATGAAAATAATGTCACTTTTCTGGTTTGAATGTAGCTGCAAGCTTCATTAGGCTTAGGAGTATTATGATGACCAAGTAACTTTTGCTTCTTGGTAACAATATAAATAACAATAAAAGTTGTCTTTGGAGCTAAACGTAGTAGGAGAAGGCTACATTTAATCAGTTGGCTTACCTAGCTCGAAGAGGGCTTTTTTTTCCTGCTGTTGTTGTATTTTCCTAAACAATTAATTGTGGTAGAATGCTGACATCCAAGTCTAGGCAATTTTTTGGCCAATTTAGCAGGAAGTTCATTGCTTACTTGGTACAGAATCTTCTAAGGATTGATTTTGTGCGTCTAAAACTTTTATAGAGATAAATGTCTTCATGTATAAATGTATTAATACATTTAGAATGAATTTTGGCTAAACATCAAGAAATATTTCTTGAAAGACAAGCTAGCTTCACTGTTTTGATTTTGTAGAAAAATGCTGATGTAGTGGGGAAGTGGGACATTTTACTATAGATGAGGTTCTTTAATAAAAGGTGTTTATGTAGCTTTTTCTGGGGGAGAGATTGAAATAAAGAGAATTGCCTTCAATAAAATCATGAAGATAATAGTTTTGCCTCATGGATTCTGAAAAGGAGAATTTTGACTTCCTTTAGTCAGTATTCAAAGAACTTCTGAGAACTAAAAGCATTCCAAAGAAGTAAGTTAATATTAAAGAACGTCATTGCTTTGACTTAGTGGCTACAAATATCTACATTTAATTCTTAAGTTATAAATCTTCAATTAAATTGCATCGGAAAAATGTGTAAGTCCTGTTTTTGCTAAGAATTGTTGTGCAAAAGGGTTTATTTGGAAACCAGAAAAAATAATAATATTTGGAAATGGACAATTAATGTACATAAGACTGTTAATACTGTCTAATGCTTGATAAGATTTGAAATCACAGAATCACAGAATGGTAGGAGTTGGAAGGGACCTCTGGAGATCATCTTGTCCAACCCACGTGCTTAAGCGGGCACACCCAGAGCAGGGGCACAGGAACGCGTCCAGGCGGGGTTTTGAATGTGTCCAGGGAAGGAGACTCCACAGCCTCCCTGGGCAGCCTGTGCCACTGCTCTGGCACCCGCACAGGAAAGGAGTTTCTTCTCATGTTTAGCTGGAACATCCTGTGTTTCAATTTGTGCCCATTGCCCCTTGTCCTGTCATTGAGCACTACTGAAAAGAGCCTAGTCCCATCGTCCTGACACCCACCCTTTAGATGTTTATAAGCACTGATGAGATTACCCCCGCCCCAGTCTGAACAAATCCAAGTCTCTCAGCCTTTCCCCGTAAGGGAGATGCTCCAGTCCCCTGATCATCTTGGTAGCTCTCCGATGGACTTGCTCAAGCAGTATTGTGTCCTTCATAAACTGGGGAGCACAAAACTTGACACACCACTCCAAATGTGGTCTCACTAGGGCAGAGGACAGGGGCAGGATAACATCTCTCGATCTGCTGGCCACACTGCTTTTAATGCAGCCCAGGATATTGTTGGCCGACTTGGCCACAAGGGCACATTGCTGGCTCATGGTCACCTTGCTGTCCACCAGCACTCCCAGGTCCTTCTCAACAGAGCTGCTTCCCAGTAGTTCAGCCCCCAGCCTGTACTGGTGCATGGGGTTGTTCCTCCCCAGGGGCAGGACCTTGCACTTGCTTTTGTTGAATTTCATGAGGTTCCCCTGGGCCCAGCTCTCCAGCCTGTCCAGGTCTCGCTGGATGGCAGCACAGCCTTCCGGTGTATCAGCCGCTCCTCCCAGCTTGGTATCACCAGCGAACTTGCTGAGCTTACACTCTGTCCCATCATCCAGGTCACTAATGAATATGTTGAACAGGACTGGACCCAGCACAGACCCCTGGGGAACACCACTAGTGACAGGCCTCCAACCAGACTCTGCCCCGTTGATCATGACCCTCTGAGTTCTGTTGTTGAGCCAGTTCTCTGTCCACCTCACTGTCCACTCATCCAACCCACACTTCCTTGGCTTGCCTGTGAGGAGGCTATGGGAGACAGTGTTGAATGCCTTACTGAAGTAAAGATGGACAACATCCACTGCTGTCCCTTCATCGACCCAGCCAGTCACACCATCATAGAAGGCTATCAGGTTGGTGAAGCATGATTTTCCCTTGGTGAATCCATGTTGACTATTTCTGATAGCTTTTTCCTCTACATGGCTGGAGATGTAGAAAAGTAACGGATGTTACTGAGATGCAGTGGCAGTATTTTGAGATCTTCCAGCTTTTGTATGAGTTAAACAATGTGATAGGGAGTTATCTTTGATGTGCCTTGGCAGATTTAGTTCCAAGTGGGCCTTGGCTTTCCTTGTCGCATCTCTGTATACCCTGACAACATTCCTATATTCCTCCCAAGTGGCCAGTCCTTTTTTCTACATACTGTGAACCTCCTTCTTACATTTGAGTTTCTCTAGAAGCTCTTTACTCATCCATGTGGGTCTCCTGGCTCCTCTGCCTGACTACTTCCTCCTGGGGATGCACTGATCTTGAGCTTAGAGGAAGTGGTCCTTGAATACTGTCCAGCTCTCTTGGACCCCCTGCCTTCTAGAGCACTAGCCCATGGGATTCCTCCAAGCAGGTCTTTGAAGAGGCCAAAGTTGGCCCTCTTGTAGTCCAAGGTTTTAATCTGACTTGTTGCCCTGCTTCTACCACGCAGGTATCCTGAACTCAACCATCTCATGGTCACTGCAGCCAAGGCTACCTCCAACTCACATCTTTAACCAACCCTTCCTTGTTTGGCAGCACATCTTGCCTCATTGGCTCCACCACCACTTGCATCAAGAAGTTGTCCTCAATGCTCTGCAGGAACCTTCTGGATCATGCATGGCTCGCCATGTTGCTTTTCCAGCAAATATCAGGGTGGTTGAAGTCCCCAGTGAGGACCAGGGCCTGTGATTGTGAGGCTACTTCCAGCTGTCTGTAGAAGGCTTCATCAACTTCCTCTTCTTGATCAGGTGGCCTGTAGCAAACACCCACAACAGTGTCACCCATATTGGGCTGTCCCTTAATTTTTACCCACAAGCTGTCAACTTGTTCTTCTACTCCAAAGCAGAGCTCAATGCATTCCAGTTGGTCCCTCACATAAACAGCAACCCCACCTCGCCTTGCTGGTCTTTCCTGAAAAGCCTGTAGCCATCCATGACCCCATTCCAGTCATGCGACCTATCCCACCATCTCTCTGTGATTGCAGTCAGATCATGGCCCTGTGACCACACACAGACCTCTGGTTCCTCCTGTTTGTTCCCCATGCTGCGTGCGTTGGTGTACAGGCGTTTCAGGAAGGTGCTTGAGCACCCAGGTTTCCCTGGAGGGGTGCACAAGGACCCACTATAGCCATGCAAACTCTTGAGGTGGTTGGTCTCCTGATTGCCATCGCATAAGGCCACTACAGCACCTTTGTCACGGATCTGGCTGACCTGTCATATCCCCTCATTGTATGTGATGGCATTAGCATTGCTAGTTTGTCCCTTTCCCCTTGAGTCCCTCAGTTTAAAGCCCTCTTCACCAAGTCTGCCAGCCTGCTGCCAAAGATTCCTTTGCCCTTTCCAGACAGGTGGAGTCCATCCCTCCCTAGCAGCCTGTGGTTGTTGAAGAACATGCCATTGTCATAAAAGCCAAAACCCTCACGTCGACACCAGCCACGTAACCAGGAGTTGATTTGCATTGTTCACTTATTTCTAGTCGCCCGTTTTTCTCCAGGTAGTATGGAGGAGAAGATAACTTGGGCACCAGTATTTTTCACTTGCTTTCCCAGGGCTTTATAGTCTTCCTTAGTTCTGCCCAGGCTCTGGCTTGCAGCATCATTTGTGCCCACATGGAAGAGTAGCAGAGGATAGTAATCAGTGCTCTTGACAAGTTGTGGCACCCTCTCAGTGATGTCTCAGATCTTAGCTCATGGGAGGGAGCAAACCTGTCGTGACTCCCTGTCAGGTCAGCAGATGGGTGCCTCAGTTCCTTTTAACAGAGTCACCGACTATGAGCACTCGTCTCTTCTTCTTACGGTATTCACTCTGTGCTGCTGGTACAGTTGCACCTTGTGGATCTTGCTCGTGGGCGTCTGCAGCTTCAGATCAGTTGTTGTTGGTGATACTAGAAGGTGGGGGCTGAAGCGGAGCCCTGCTTCTGCGCGTTACCAGGGTCCAAGGTGCCTCCTCAGTGGTGTCTGCTACAGGATCGTGGTTCTGCAACCACCTATCTCTGCCTCAGTTCTACTAATACTATGCAGCCTTCTAATTGTTTCTTGCCACTCAGCCACCTGGAACAACAGGTCATCACCTGTCCACACCTTGTGCAGGTACTTACCTTCACACCAAAAGAAGGGTCGGGGCACTCATTGCAACCTACTGCCTGTACTGAAGCCTCCTTCCTTACCAGTTCCGTTATTTGTGGCCTTTAATATCCATTCAGGATACCCGCAGTCAATTTTTTTTGTTTGAAACAAATTTCTCGTGTTGCAGGAGATATTCAGGAACAGGAGGTGAATGTAAGCATTAGGGATGGTAGAAAAGCATTGGTTAATATTCTTAGTGTTGTATAAAAAGCTTTTGGATATCATAAATAGCCTTTACTGCTAACCTAAAAAGTGTCACCAGTAGAAATTAAAGATTTACTAGGAAGTAATGCAGAGATGTTTTTTTCTCTGAGGTCTTCCATATCTTTTCACTTAGTATCTGTACTGGAGCATTACGAACAGTATATTTAACACACAGTCAAGAGAGTCCTGCTGCACAATTTTTATTTGATTTGGTAATATGAAGGTATATTATTTATGAAGCACAGAAAAACACCCAGTGAAGAATATCAAAATGAAATGGAAGCCAAAATTTCTTTCTCCAGCTGAGGTCAGCTTTGCTTCCCTCCTATTTTAAATTGCTACTGTTGTGAACAGTAATTCTGTTACTTTGCACAAGGTGGATAAGTGAGGAATAGGACAAGGACTTTTGTTAGCCTGTTGACTGTCATGCTGCTCTAGTGAGGATTTAAGAGACTTACTGGTATACATTTTATCAATAATTCCAGTATAACCTCCTCCTTCATTCGCCAGTCAGTCCTTTCTCTCAGCAGTAACAATGCCTGCTCAACTGAGTCTCTTCTAAGAGTGTCTGCTGGGTGAAAAAATTAACTGAAATCAAGAGTTGCATTTGCTAGGATTGGTATGAAAATGCACTACAAATAACAAGGATAACTTTCTAAAACATTTGCACAAATAATGCAGTCTTGTCAGTACCAATTTACATTAGAAAGGTGCTAGGATCCGTGTCTGGTTTACCTGAAGAAATTCATGTGAAATAAAATACTTCTGAGTTTGGGTATTTTTTACCTTTTACTGGAAGAAAGGGTGAGAATGACCAAAATACCCAAAGATTACTTTCTTTGTGACTCATTTACTTGGGGTATCTTAGCCTTAGCCTGCTCCTGTAGGCAGTGTGCTCGTTTCTCTGGAAAGGAGCATAAGAGCAAAGCACAAATGCACAGGTAGCATTAACTTGTCAAAGATCAAGGCGTGATAAATAATGCTTCTTGAAGTTAAGAATCCAGGAGAGGGATGCAGAAAATCTGAGTTAAAGTTCTCAGAAAAATGGAGGGGGGAAAAAAATCTATATAAATAAAAAAAAAGGGGGGGGGAAGACCTTAATGCTAAGCTATATTTTTTCCTTCAAAAGTACCATTTTTGCTTAATGTAGTCTTTTACTAAAGATTCTAGGAAATAAACCCAGGGACAGTAAACACTTACATGAAATGACTTGAAAAATCCAAAAAGGATGCTGTCCTGCTTATTCAACATCTTGATTTCATTTAGATTGCTAAGGATCCGTTTCTTCGTCTGTTACTCTTTCAGTCTCTGAGAAAAAAGTATTGTCTCTGCAGCAGAAAAGGAGTAGAA
This sequence comes from Phalacrocorax aristotelis, assembly GCF_949628215.1. Taxonomy (NCBI): domain Eukaryota; kingdom Metazoa; phylum Chordata; class Aves; order Suliformes; family Phalacrocoracidae; genus Phalacrocorax; species Phalacrocorax aristotelis. Next base: position 121,348,453 of record NC_134278.1, read on the forward strand.
TAACAAAGAACATATTCATTTTTTTGTGACCATTTTAAAGCCTGGCTTTTGAAAAAAAGAATGTGAGAAAGATACAAAAATAACCAGAAGGAGGAAAGACATTTTCTAAGTAACAGAAAAAATGCTTTTTAGTGAGATACTTTTCCCTAAGAGAGAGTTGTAATCAGTTATCTGTAGTGATGACTGTCTTTGAGTGTCTGTCGCTTACCTAAAAGGAAAGATTCCAAAAGCATTGAGTCTTGTGTCTTACACAACTTTCAACACCTCGATAATTTGCTGAGCCAATGAAATTAAAATCAGACAAGATACCAAGATCTGACAGGAAAGGTTGCTGGAATAAAATCAGTTTATGTAAATGCCCACAGAGACTGAACTGAGTAGGAAAAGAGAAATTTGTTCAATTGTTTGCAAATTTGCAAGTTTAAAAAAATAGATTTGATTTCAGGGCAAGAAAGATAAAGTACATAATAAAAATAGTAAGCAGGTAGTTTTCAGTCACAAATGAAAAAAAAAAAGAGATGCAAGATCTGTACACACCTGGAGTCTTCAAAAGATTGTTCAGGTTTCACTTGCATGTCAGTTAATCATTTGGATTTATTGTATTTTAAAATCTTCTATGCTTAGATCAGCTGTGACAGGAACTGATGTAATTACTTAGAATTCCTGAAATGCTAATAATTATTTCTTCTGTGCTATTATTTAAATTTTATTCCTAAATCTTAAAGATATTGTCAGAGGAAGTAAATATCATTGCCTTGCGGCCAACTTTGAACAGGTTATTTATGTTTAGAGTTGGTGTGTCAGGTCTCTTAGAACAAAACAAACATCTTGGAGAATAACTAAAAAAATAAATTTTAACAGTTAAATACTATGTAAAAAAAATAAAAACCATCAAATTTTGTATAGTTTAGGAGAAATCTCTGGCTATGTTGTTAGGCAGAGACAGAGCAGAAGTCATAAGAAGATTTCCTAGTTGTTTCTATTTTAAAATATAATACTCATACATGTCTAGGACAGAAAACAAAACATGAAACTATCACAGAAGGAAAATGAGTATGGCTTAGGGTTTTTTAATTTGTTTTTGCTTAAGCAAATTTCATTTCATGATATTTCTGAATGGAAGGATTTGTCAGAATTCCCATTGTAGAGATGGTGATTACAATTTACAAACAGTTGCAGTCTTCAGCTGTTACCCACTGTAACTGCCTTCTCTCCTTAGTCAAATCATTAGCCAATGATATTTCTGCGTCCAGGTGTCCCAATGTCACTTAAATTCATAGAGAAGTATGAATTGATTAGTAGCCAAACAGGTTGAGAAAATAACTACATTAATAGGTGAAAGAAAGTTATGATTGAATCTATCTGTTGATGCTGGCTCTCTGTTTTTTATATATAGAGAGCTCTTTTTAAAATTACCATTGAGAGCAATTTCATCAATGTGTAAAAAGGAAAGGCAGCTCTTATGTACTACAAAGACCACCTTCAGTATCCCAGGCATAGTGTTCTCTACTCAAATAGCTTCAGAAAGCCACAACTCTTTCTAGCAGAGTAATACTCCTGTTGTTGCAGCCAACAGCTAAGTACAAAATAAAACAAATTCAGGATCTTGACTTCATTCAGAACATGTTTTCAGTGCTACTTCTATCACACAAAATACACGAGTAAATGGAGCACAGTCGTAGGATTTGGTTTTCCTTAACATCCAGCTGTTCTGCCCTTTAGGTGGGTTCAATGCTGTCTTCTGTTTACACTTCGCAATTGCTCTATATTTTGCACTGAGTTATAAATTTTCTTTCTTCTACATTTTTTAAATTATTAAATTTGTTCTGTTACAAGGAAGTTGTTCTCAGGAGTCATATCAGGTTAAAAAAATCTTCCTAGACCATAGAAAAGGTAAGTCTGTCAGGGGATGAAATAACTCAAATTTATGTTTCTGCAGTTCATCTTCCTTTTTGTTGATGTAAAAAGAGTGTGACTTATCAGGCTAATGAGTCTCCTTTTTTGAATAAAGCAAAGTACTACCAGTAACAAATTTTAATAAACAAATGTGCAAATAATTCTGGATATGTTTGGAATATTAAATACTTTGAGCCTATTGCAAGTCAATGAGTTTTTGGCAAGCTCTTCAGGGGTTTTCTTGGGGGGGTCTGGGTTTTTTTTCATTTGTTGGTTTTTTTCAGCCAATTTCATTTCAGGGTAGTTCTGAAGGGAAATACTTTGGAGAACTTCCTGTAGCAGAACTAAACTCTTCTATGTATGTGTGGGAAGGGAAGGAACAGAATAGAGGCTATATGTGTGTTTTGGTTCTCAGCAGCTTAGCTAACCAGGGAATCTAGAACGTTATAGCAGCTCATATACATATGGAAACATTGGGCTTAGATAATGTTTTCTTTGGTCCCAAAATTGGTTTCTACAGTTAGGTTATATTAATTTAAATTTCCTGATAAATGGTTTATTTTTTTCATTAGTGAAGTAATATCAGATCTCGTATTCAACATACCGATACCCAACCAGAAGTAAAACTTTGGAGAGGGGGAAAAAAAAAAAAAAAGAGAGAGTACCAAAATCAAACCTCAGTCCATCCTCCTGCCATCTTGTACCTGCTCAAGCAGAGGGGTTGGACAAGATGATCTCCAGAGGTCCCTTCCAACACCTATTGTTCTGTGATTCTGTGATCTTCAAAAATAATTATTCTGACCATTTATTGATTTTGTTTCCAGTGACAAGCTCATATTTTACATCATGTTTCAATTTATTTTAAATTGAAAAAGGATGCTATTTTAAAGTCTTTGTTTATATAGATAGGCCATGACAGTAATGATCTTGTTTTTAATATACATGCTATAATCTTTAATTTTACTGGATTATATACTGTGCAAAGAGTAGACGTAAAATATTATTATGTTGACTCAATCTTGAGAGAGATTCTTTCTTCCTCTTTAAAAATTTGGAATAACTAATAATTTTGGAGGGAAAGCTGTATTGGTGTTCATAGAGATACCAGGTTTTCTATTTTCATTTTCTACATCTTTCTGCTCATGATGATATTCATATTTCAGTTTGGTTTGACTTTTTGTTTTTGAGTCTGTGTATTTATTGGAAACTGTTCTGAGAGGTGACTGTAATAAGATGGAATCTCCTTACTCTTTTTTTCTCCCAGAGTGGGTCTGTTCGTACCATATTATGTGACTGGCTAATGCGTTTTTCAAGGATTGCGTACTTTTGAATGATTTTTTGTTGTTGTTTCTTTAAGTGTTCATAAAATTTGTTTACCAGATCTTGTCTTTTTTGCAAACCTTAAAGTTTTATCAATAATATTGCAGATAAGATGAAACATTGTATTAAGTATAAAATAACTGCTAAATGAAGAATTGTAGACTGACAAGTTTAAGATCAATGTTATGCTAAATATTTTGAAAGTAAGAGTGATGAAATCATCAGTAGGTATTCTATTACACTGTTACATTTTTACATATCAGTCTGGTTCTGTGAGAAGTATAGACTATTTTGGATGTTTTCCATCACTTGTAAATCATGTGCAATGCACACCAGGGATTGATTTTAAAACATGGAGCCATATATCAAATCAAAAACTTTTTTTTTTGAGAGACACATGCAAGGTTTATTAGAAAATGTATATCCTGAACTCATTTACTAAAACTGTCTTCACCCAAAAACTTATCTTTACAGTGCAAGTGGAGCGGGGGGGGAAATGTTTTTCTTTGCAATACTTAACATACATGTTGTTATAACTCCTGTTGTTATGCAGTTAACATACACATTATGGAACTCCTCTTAGCAAATTTTTGCAGTAGTACAAGTGACAAACTACCTGAAAAGAATTAACAGGCAGAGAGTAAGTTAGGAGAAAAAAAAAATCTTAGCATGTTTCAATTACTGTTTAAGGAACCAGGCAGATATATCTATTGTCTGAAAATCGCTTTCAGATCTTCTGTCTTTTCACACTCTCTGGTTTAATTACTTTTACCATTGCTTAGCAATTTCTTCTAGAAAGAATGCCTTTTAGCCCGACAGAGTGTCTTGTCTTGGTCGCAGAATGACCATATTTTATGAATACCGTGGTGAAAAAGTAACAGAACAGTTGAAGCCTATTAAATCATCTGAGCATATAAATTTTGTCAAGAGTTCAGAGTATGTTTGTAATCTTTTTTTCTTCTGAGGGGTGGGGAGGAGTCTTACAGTCTCTAAATTATTGTTGCCTTTTGAATTTGGAATTCTAAAGAAAACTAATTATTCACTGTAGCAAACAGCTACAAAATATGTATGCATGTAAATGAGTAATTGGTGTCTGGTAAAAGGAAGTTTTTAGACTTGGCAAGTTGATCCTTTTCATTTGCTTATATAGCTTTTTTTAATACCAATGTCTTGCATCTGATTCTATATCTTCAATATATAGTTAAAATGACATAAACAGCTTCTGTGAAAACCCATGGCTATTTGGGAGACACGCCCTGCACAGAACACAGTCCGTTTGCTTGGGGTGGCTAGGACAACTGCCAAGAACAAGCGAAAGCTATTAAAATCAGACTTCTCAGAAGCAACTGGGTTAAACACAGTTCATGCAGTAGCTAAACACAAAGTGAACTTAGGCATTGTACTCTGGTTCATCACATTTTCTCAAAGGTGGGAAGAAAATGTTTGCCTTTTGTCTTTTCCATTTGATTGGTAACTGACTTTTAACAACCAGTTTACTGGATGTTATGAATGTCTGGACTACCTTTTTTGGAAGAATTATGAGGAGCTCAGTCCGAACGCTAAGCACAGCATTGCCAAGATGATCTGCAGAATGGATCTGAAGCCTCTTCTGTTTCCCTGCTCCCTGGAATCCTCTCTTCTTATCAATCAAGCATCCTCTGAGTGTGGCTTATCTTGCTTAGCACATCTAAATGGTGTCCAAATCCTGCCAAATTCATGTCTCTTCCCTCTGGTTTTTGGGTTGTGGTTTTTTTTTTTTTTCTTGCTGGTCTGACTGTATCAGTTCACAGCTCAGTTTCTGAAATCTACTTTTATTCAACTTCCCTGTCAGTGAATGAATATATCAATACATTGATACAGTCAGTAATTAATAATCAATATATTACCTTGTCAGGCAATAAAATATACTCATCATCTTTCTTTCCCCTAGAAGTTTATGAAACATAATTGCTCTTATAGTTTACATTCCTATGACTACAATGGCAAATACCTTATTTCAAATTTAATCACTTGCTCCATGTTTCATTTTGTCATAGTCCTTTTATGCACTTAAATGCACTGTGTAGTACAGCCCCTTGTCCTCTACCTGTGCTCCACTTTAATTTAGTTTGCTTTTTTATCCTTTGGTCTTTGAATTCCCTTTTACATACTTTTTGTCTTTGGGTTTTGTTCTGTTCCTTGTATACAGATTGTCTGGACTGAAATTAGAATGATAGAATCATTAAGGTTGGAAAAGACTTCTAGGATCATCAAGTCCAGCCATCAACCCAACACTACCATGTCTCCTAAACCATGCCCTGAAGTGCCACATCTATACGTCTTTTAAATACCTCTAGGGATGGTGACTCCACCACCAATCTGGGCAGACAGCATTTAAATCTCCATCCTTTTCAAATATGTCTCCAGATTGTGTCTTTAACTGGTGTTAGGATCCAAAAGAATAAAAGGAGAATTATTAAAATAGTTCTAGTTTACAAATGCCATCATTATTGGATAGGTTCCTAGTTCTAGCTCTCTGAATTGCAACTGGAATCATTATTTGTTGGTTTTCTGTTAACAATATTACTAGTAATTGCTGCATATCCTTTATGTTAAGACTACAGTAGTAAGACTCTTGGGGAAACTTTAGAAACTCAAAATTTTAAAACTAGGTAGAATTCATTAGATTTGTATTTTGAATTAAATTTATGCTCCTGGTTTGTGTTACTGGTCTTAGAAATGCTTTCTAATGGTTTGTGTAGTAAGTATGCATGCAGAGCAATAGAATCCCTGTTCTAATATACATAATTTGCTATAAAACTGAGTGAACAGTTTGATGGTTGGACTTCATGATCTTAGAGGTCTTTTCCAACCTTAATGATTCTATGATTCTATAGGAGTCTCAAAGATGACCTTTTTCCATTGATACCAGTAACTCCAGTGATGATTTGGATGAGGAACCAGATCTGTGGCCATTAAGTATTGAGTAATTACCATATTGCAGAACTGCAGTGTGATCTTCATAAACTATGAAATAGTTTAATCTTCTGAAATTAAATAAAATTAAATATAAAGTTCCAACATCAGGAACTGTGAAAGTGTGTAAATGAGATACAACTGGAAAAAGTTTTTTCTTACTCAAGAACATTGAAGTTTATAAAAAGCACATAAGGAAAACATCAAGTGGGGGGGGGTTTTTGTTTTGGGTTTTTTTTAGCTAACCGATTTTCTTCCTTTTGATTCAGAAAAATGGTTCCTGTTGCCATCAATTTTTCTGACCAATTTTTATTTTAATTTCTAGAAGGTCACACATATATATCTCTCAATAAAGAAAAATGGCTTCTCTGGTTTTAAAGAGTCATTGTTTTTGATAATGAATCCTAAAGTCATTATACTGATCTCTAGTATAGTTTATCTGTGTTATAGAAGATATTAATTCATCTGTTTGGGCACAGGGGAGGGAGGAAAGGAGAGTGAACAAGACCCATTTCCAGTCACTAAAGCTGTCTTGTGTTAAAGCTGTGTTTCAGCTATGGTGACAAGCAGGCGTGCTCCGAGTCATGAGCTGTTTCACAAGGAAGTGCGTATGGCCTGCCAAAACAGATTACTCTGCTTTCTGCAAAATTAGCCCTTGTGGAAGAGGACAAGGCACGTGCTCAGACTTGGTCCTGTAACTCATGTTATCTCCAAAAACAAGCCACTACTTCTTGCAATGATTGTGTCTTGCGTGTGTTGCGTTACATATATTTTGTTAATTCTTGTTTGTTGTTGGATAAATAATTTTTTAAAAAATATTGATTTATGTAGAAAAAGTCATAGTCTCAGTTACAATATTGAAAAAACTGTTGCTGAGATACAGTGATGGAATTTATTAATATCTACATCAAGGTGGAATTGTTTTGCCATCAGTTACTTTGTACTTTGCCCCTGTATTTTTCACGCTGAGTTTGCATTCCAGCAAGTAACAGCATGATGCTTTGGGACTTGCTATATTTTTAGCCTACTGTTTTGTCCCTTTGTTTTACTGGTGGAACCACAGAATGTAAATGGTGTGTCACAGGGGGATCTTTGGAGACCATACCATTCGTTGCTTTGAAATTGAAAAGTATGTTTCAGGAACTCCCTTTTTCCCTGATGACTTGGGAGGCTTCATTATATGTCAGCCATAGTGCTGGCAGTTCTGCAATTGAGAAATTACTGGATTTCCCTTTGGGCTTTCTCAAGACTGACTCCTTGAGCTAGAAGGCTGACCTGAGATGCTAAGTTAGTATCTAGTATCGCTGTTATTAAGGATCATAGGATTATATAAGATGAAGAGGACCTTAGGAGGTCTCTAGTCCAACCCCCTGCTCAAAGCAGGTCAGACAGGGTGCCAAGGACTTTATCTATCTGGGTCTTCACACCCTACAAGGACAGAGAGTAAGCAACCTTGCTTGGCTGTCCTCAGAGTGAAACAGCTTTTCTCTATATCCTGTCTGAACCTCTCTTGTTTCAACTTCTGCAAGTTATCCCTTGTCTTCCTGCCATGCACCGTTGTGAAGAGCCTGGCTGTAATCTTGGTACATACCCCATAGGTATTGGGGGCTGCTGTTAGGCACCCCTAAAGCCTTCCCTTCTCCAAACTGGTCAAGCCCAGCTTCCCCAGACTCTCCCCTCAGGGAAAGTGCTCCAGGCTTGACTATCTTGGTGGCCCCTGCTGAGCTCCCTCTAGTTAGACAATGCCTCTCATCTATTGGGGGGACCAAAACTAGATGCAGTCTCTATCACGTGTTAATCCATTTGCTTAAAAGGTCAATTGGATTGCAGTTTAAACAAATTTGTGTTGACTACATTTCATAAACGGGCTTGGCTTTACAGCAGTGCTGTTGTCATTCCCTTGCCATTCAAAATGTCCTGATTTGCAGTGGAAATTGTTTCATGCTTCATAACAATGGAGTAGTTATTTTTAAACACCACCACCAGAGTTTATACAATGTTTCTCACATTACAGCTATGTGGCGGAGACCCTGCAGGAACCCCGTATAATGGCGCAGATTGGTGTAGGGTCTAGATTTTTCTCTGTCAGTCAGATTTCAGGGATTCTGTAAAACCTCTTATCCTGGTGTCTGTTTTGTAACTTTATGAAACTTGAAGTATTCAGGATGAAGTAATTTAGCCTTTCTGCTAAAATAGAGTTTCATAAAAATAAGCAATAATAGGACAGAGCAGGGCAGAAAACTTTAACTATCCAGAATGATTGCTTAGAGGAAGCTATTAGCTTGGAAGTATCTTTTTTTCTGGTAGTTTCATTTTTAAATGATATCTACTTTAAAAAACAGCATTAATGTCTTTTGGGTGTTTCGTTGGTGTTTTGGTTTTTTTTTTTAATATTTCTAGGAATAAGTTAAAAAATAGACCTACTCTCCCCATCCCTCAGACTCTTTCCAAAAATGCAAGATCATGTTTTATGGAAGTCCTTATTGCTTACAGTGATGTCAAAAAGTGTAAAAGACTTAGGAAGCTTCTTTTTTTCATTGACAGCTGCGTGCTGGATAGCTGTGATTTGAGACGGTTAGGAAAGTTCTTGAAGTCATAAATGAATTCCCTTTGCCTCCTTCACAAAAAAAAATAAAGCCATTCTTATTTTTTCAAACAACTCGCCATGTCCAAACCTGTATCTTGGAGTCTGGCTTCATCTTTTTCTTCCCCAAAACACAGTTAATCAAAATACAGATGTTAGTTGCTTCTGTTTAAAGCTGCATCTAATACTTCTGACAAATACAAGCGTTACAGAAACTTCAGTCTTTTTGTATGAATAGATAAGAGATGCAGCAATGGGTGTCATCAGCATTTCCTCAGGATTTGTTTGGTTTGGTTAAGTTACCTCCAAGACTTCCCTTAAATTATTTTGAAGTCAAGAAGATATTTAAAGAACAGAAATGTCTGAAGAATTGGAAGCCTTGAAGAATGTAATTCAGTCTTTGTAAGAAGATACAGGTGTCTGTCCTCACTCAGGATCAATCACAACAGCCCACTGTTTGCACAGATGCCTTATCATAGCAACCCATAAAGTACGAGTTGCATTTTACTAAATGGTAGAGAGACAGTTTCCAGCAGAAACCTTGAGGTTATTCTATGGCTGTTTCTGTGGAGGGTATATTCTAATTATTTGGTGAACAGTGCAAGTGGATCAGTTAATCATGAAATTCCTGAGAGTATTCATTTTCTGCAGATGTCTGACAGGTATGGAAGTGATGTTCTAAATTTTGTCAAATATAAAACATGAGTTGTTTTAGCTTTTGCATAGTTTTTGTGTTTAAAGTCTTAATTATGTATTCATGCCATTGTTTTCAAAGGGGGTTTATATATCACTGTTCTGAAATTTAGTCTTTGGGCTAGATGCCACTTTTGTGAATCTCTTCTTTCTTGCTGAGGAGCTTTACAGTTGTGTAGCAGTGGAACTTTGGCAGGGCAGGCGCAGGCACATACCAGTGCTTCTAGATGTAGAATGACTGTGTAGTACAAAAATACACATTTAATGGAGATGCTTTCCCTTTCTTTCTAATAACAATGTCCCCACATATCTTGCTGATCTTTTCTGTCCTATGATATCCCCACTATATATACAGAGGGTGCATTAGGAGTAGTATTAGGAGGTAAATCTATTACTTGGGTCTTACTGCTACCCATATTACCTTTCACAGAAAAAATAAGCAATATTCAAGTTTGGTTTTGTAGTTATTTCAGTAATAGAAGAAGAGTAACAAAATTTACTTAGATGGGACTTCAATACTAGAAAAGGTAAGCCTGAAAGAAAGAAGCTTTAAGTGCTGTTGATTGTGATACAAGTAAAGAAATCTGGCATGGCAAATGAATGTGCCACCGGATAATACTAAGCAATTTACAGGCAGCAATATACTCCTGTAGACCTGATTAGATATGGAACTGTTGAATTCATATTTTTCTTCAGGTGCTTATGTGATAAAATCAGAATTTCCTTTCATTTAAAAGAGTATGTAAAGCTCTGTAATCAAAGGAACTACATTAAACAAGGAAAAAAGTGGCTGCAGAATAGTGATATAGTCAAAGGAAGGAGGCAGTGGCTGATAACTGGTTTGTATCTTCAAAAACTGCTACAACTGTACAAATCAGAAGTATATCATTAAAGAGAAAACATACTTTTTTTAAGAAAAGAAATATTTATGAAATACTCTTAAGCAACTGATGCATAGGTTTATCTGGACATGATTTATCTTTGAATTGAAAACTGGGGAGAATTGCCTGGATCTTAGAATTACTGAAAGCAGGCTTTTTGCAGGAGAGCAAGACACAAATCCAATGCATTTGAAAAAGCTTCCTCAGTTTTAAATGTATGAATGCTATTGCAGTATCTTTCTGGACACATAGAAGAGCATAAGCAGGAGTTGAATGACAGGGTGCTTCATTTTTTTTCCTTCATCCGCTTGAGACACTAAGAACCATTATGGTCTGTGGCCATCTAGTGGTGAATCCATTTTAAATACACTAAGCTCGTTTAGAATTTTAATAAAAAAGTCTTTAGCTTTACTGTACAAAACTGAATTACAAAACCGTTTTGGCGAAAAAAAATCTGTCTATCTCTTCTTCACTAGTAATGTTTTTTACAGGTTGATAACATCTGTGAAGGTCATTTCCTTCTTTCCTTTTCTTTGTCTTTCTCTGAGACAAAGCCATTTTTTATGTTACAGTTTCTTTTTAGCAGCCAATTTTAATGCGTGTGTGTTTTCCATTTTTACTCTGTAATTTTTTTTTATTTCGAAAAACTTAGTAGAAGTTAATTTATAGGTTTTCTAGGCAAAAAGTAGTATATTTTATAAATATGTTTCCAAGAAACAAATATTCCTAAAATACATCAATTCTGAAAGCAATTCATAATCCTTAATTTGACAGACAATATGCTGGCTCTCCTGCTTATATCCTTATTACTAAATTGCCTTGATAATAACATTTTTCTTGTAATTTTCTGTCTGAGCAATGGTTTCAAATATCATAGGAAAATTATTCTATCCCAAGCAGAAGGCATTAATATAAGTATCAGTAGGAAACAATGTAGCAGAACAACTATGGCAAATCACATCTTGAATGAGATGAGGCTATATGGTTTGTGAGACCTGGTGGACTTCTAGCATCTGCTAAGTCCTTGACAAATGAAAAACTGAAATTTTGTTGGTATTAGAGGAATAATTCAATAAGCATATTAGTAGCAGAAGTAGTAATTTGTATTTCTTGTTTTTACTCGATAATGGCAAAAATCTGAAAATATGATGGTTCCAGTAATTGTGTTTTTCCTAATTGGGAAATGGGCTGTAAAATGGTTTTCATAATGCTTTTTGCTTAACCTTTTGTTTCTTCCATCGTGTCATTTTTTTCATATCTGACCATTCCAACTAGCAGTTCTTTGAATTTTCAGTGTTGACATAGACTTATGCTCTTTAATTGCTGTAGATATTTCTTCAATTTAATTTGTAGATTTCACCAAGATGACAGCTAAGCATAACACAACAAAAATTATTTAAACTCACTATCCAGCATGCCACCATCCATCCATTAACATTGAACATTGTATCAGGATGGTATTGGGTTAATGTATGTAATGGTTTGTTTCATTTTCAGGTATTTGGAGTGGATGACAGCCAGGATTATAATAGGCCTGTTATCAACGAGAACCAGAAAGATTTAGTAAAAGATTGGGCTATAAATTCTGCTACAGTAGTGCTGGAAGAAAAAAGACCACTGAGTACAACTGGATTTCTTGACACAGAGGTAGAATTTAATTTTTGATGGTCTTATTTTTTCTTCCAATAAGAGAGAGCACTAATAACTGACCAGTAAGTGTTAAACAGCAAACAAAACCTTGCCTAGAAAATATTAGCGCAGATCTATAAGTATTTTAATTTTCTTAGGCCTTTATTGCATTATCAAAACTTCTCTGTCAGAGACAGATGTATTACGTTGTGAAGGTGTTTTAAACTTTGCTGCCTTTCTGTGTGCACTAACACCAGTGTATTGGAAATGTAGCAGGAGCTTCCTTACAACATTATATTTGCAACACACATTTGCACAGTATATGCTTTTTGTAAGTTACGCAGCAGAACTGAGGAAAAGCTGATTATGTTTTATAGCCCAAAGCAAGTAACTGTATTAAAATTCAGAAATAAGGTATATGTATTTAATGTGGGATACAAAGTCAGCTAGGAAAAAAATGATGGATAATATATTTCAGATTTTTTTCCAAAGCCAGAGGACTTCAGTTTTTTACGTTCATGGTTTGAGTTCTTAAGGGAGATGCCACTCATGAGAAGTCACTTAGTTGCCTCATAAATAGAATAATCAGTGGTGAAAGATTAGGCAAAGGAAAACACCTATTCTTTACATAGGACTCAGAATATGCACACAAGCTAGATGTTAACTGTATTTCATATTGAAAGCTTGGAAGACATTCTGATATTGTTGAAATGTGTTGGGAACAGAACAGGCTCACACTGGAGCAGAATTTATCTGGTAACAGTAACAAAGCACACCACACTTACTTCTGCTTGCCATGGAAAACTGTTTATGGAGTATTATCCTGTAAATTAGAAAACTTTATAAATAAGCAAATTTTCTGGAATATATCAAGAGCTTAAAGTATGACTTTGTGTGCCTGCCATGCAGAGACATGTATTTTGGTATTTAGGAATCTGTTTTGTCCTAGAGGTGTGCTTTATCGTTGTTGTATTTTAGGTGCTGTGCAGTCTTGATACAGTAAGTATATTGCTGTATCTAGGTTAGTATCTTTGAATAGTTTCTTTGAGGTTACTGCTTCCAGTAGGTTATTGCCCTACAGCATGAGTATATCATGTGGAAGATTTTGACAAACTTCACCTTTTACCTTGCTGCTCTGCATGAATCTATAACCCCAGTCTGTCTCCTTTTTCATGCCTTTTGCAGCATTCAGCTCTTGTGCCGTATCAGTTTTCATGATTATTAAAAGTATTGATATTTTTTCCATTTCTGTAATTTCATAAGCAGCAGAAGAATATATGATTTGTTTTATAAACATAATTGAGCTTTCCAAGTGTCATATTTTGCAAATAACAGGTTTTGATTTTAGAATACTGAGAGTTCTGCAATCATAGGGCAGGTTTAAGAATCCTTCTGGCAATGGCACAGCAACACTTGCGTTGATTTAGGTTGAAATAACAAGAATGATGCCTTTTTATTACTGTGGATGCTGTGCTGTTAAAAAGGTCTTCATATGTTGGGAAGGGAATGGATTGTTCGGTGTAGTCTTAATTTACAAGATCACTATGAGGCATGATAGGTGAAAAAATGTTGTTGTTTGATAGGTAAAGGAGCAAAACTGGCATAACCAATGTGGATATAGCAAGAATTAGTGTAAGAAGAGATGAGGACAGATGGAGATTGAAAAAAAGCTTCCCAGAGAAAGTTAAAACGAGAAGCTGGTTGATAATGTATGTAGAAGTAATTCAGAAAAATTGAGGCGTGTTTTATGGTATCATAATGGAAAACAATCATGAGGATGACTATTGAGAGAAGGCTGTGGGATTTAAAGTCTTATCAAAACTTACACTCAGTTTGTTTCATCATTAGGAAAGGGAGAGACAGAAGTGTTTGTTTTGTAAAGTATGTGGGTATCACGTTCTCATTATATACAAACTTTTCAGCTTGTGGTTTTTGGAAGACTTACTGCATTCCTGAGCTGCAGATCCTAAGTTAGTAAACCTTATTGAAGATCTTGGCTAAATAGTCAGGTAACCTCAGGGTAGTCCAGTGTTCCAGGCTTGCATCCACTCAGACTGTGGGTGGACCTTGTTCCAGCTGCCCACAGTTGTACCTCTAGATGATTTAGTAGAATGAGGTGAATTCTGAACATGATTGACATAGAAAAAGCAAAGAATAAAAATTTAAGGTATTTCAATTAAGGAAGATAGAAAAGATGGCTTGGGAAATTACGAAGATTTTATAAAAATTATTTTGGGGTTGAAAGATTATTCTGAACTTAAATATCTTAACTTCACAGGGTTTGTGAAGCATTGTGAATAACGTGCTTGGAAAGGACCTAAAAATTGCTTTTCTTATAAAGAATTTCTTGGCTTTTCCTTTGATATGACAAGTTTTCGTATGTTGGAGTAGTGTATGTCATGATACTAAATAAAATGCAGAGTGGAAGTCTGACACAGTTGGATTGAGCCTGCATGCGCTGGTTCTTGCCTTTTCAATGATTACAGATAGGCAGTAAAAGTACTAAACCCATCTGTTTTAAATATTTTAAATGGTTTTATTTTCTATATTATAAGCTGCCACTTGCCAGCCAAGGTAAGTGTGATTTAAGAACAAAAATTGAATAACATAGAGAACAAAGAGAATGTAATTGTTGTTGTTATTATTTATTCTTACTATGTGAGCTTGATTAATAAAAATACTACAGGCTTTTGGGCTATGACTTAGCCATCCAGCTTCCATTTAATTTTCAGTGGCCAGTTATCTATGCTAACCACAGTTCTTAAATAATGTACATGTTTTACCAACATTGTCCTTGGTGTGCCTCTTATGGACATACCTGTCTCTTGTTTGGTTTGTGGGGGTTTTTTTAAAATGTTTTGTTTAGACTGCACACAGTCAGAAACCTGGTTCTGCATCTGCAGGGTCATCAGTGACGTTGACTACAATGTTCCTTTCCCTGTTTTGAATGCCCATTTCATGTCTTTCCCACTGGAGGTAAAATGAATAACACCACTGACATTCTGAACAGTGAATAACTTTCTTCGTGTAAATATTTACTATATTGCTTCTTAGAAGTGGAGAACTGTTGTGTATTTAGAGGCTGTGTTTCCTTTTGTTTGTTCTAATTATACTAATTTCCTGCCCTTCTGTAGAGCAAACTATTCAGTCTGAAGTTTGATGTTTGCTTTTTGTTTGACTTTAGATGCTATACTGCATGATTGTGTCACCAAAGTCATATGGCTGTGAAAAGGCAAACATGACCCTTGGATGCCCTGGAAAATGTATTGTCAGTAGAAAAGCAAAGCGTTGGCACCATGATAGAAAGTGTTGGTGAAACTTCCTCTGAAATACTGGCACTAGAACTGTTACCATTCTTGGTTAAGCAGGGTGACTAGAAGACTGGGGAAGGTACAAAGAGGTCTGCTCCGGTTATTAAGGGAATGGGGATTTACCTTACAAGAACAGATTGATACAATTCATTTAGTCTAGTAAAACAGTAGCTGAGATGGGTACAGCTGCTGGGTTTTGCTGTGTAAGTGGAGTAAATACAACAGAAGGAAAAAGAACTATTTCAGATAGATGTCAGGTCTGAAGACATTGGTTGTAAATAAAGTGAGCATGTAAATTTGAAAAAAGATCATCACCCTAGGAGGAATATGGTTCTGAAGTAGGTAGAAGGGGGAGGGACTAAAAGAACTGCTTTCAAAATGTCACTTCAACTTATGAAAGGATGGCATAATATGATTCTTACAACATGAGATGACTAGAGTATGTGTCTGAAAAGCGTTGTTGTTGTTGTTTTGCCTTTTTTTTTAATTCAGCTTGTTGAAATGTATTTAAAAAAACATTATTGTGCTCTGAAATGTCAAGTTTAGGAGATACTTCCAGGTGTCATGTGTGTGCTGTGGATTTTTTTCAGACACAGAGCCTGAAACCCTAAATCTTCAGGCTGAATAATAAGTCCACAGAAATCCATTGGTACATTTTCTGAAGATCTATTACTCCATGACCTTGCTGAGGTCAATTGTATGACAAGGTCAAGTGCCAGGTCTTGCGCTTGGGTCACAACAACCCCATGCAATGCCACAGGCTTGGGGATAGTGGCTGGAAAGCTGTCTAGTGGAGAAAGCCCTGGGGGTGCTGGTCAACAGCCGCCTGAACATGAGCCAGCAGTGTGGCCAAGAAGGCCAACAGCATCCTGGCTTGTATCAGGACTAGTGTGGCCAGCAGGAGTGGGGCAGTGATTTTGCCCCTGTGCTTGGCACTGGTGAGGCCGCACCTCGAGTACTGTGTGCAGTTTTGGGCCCCTCACTACAAAGGGCAATGAAGCTGGTGAAGGGTCTAGAGAACAAGTCTTACGAGGAGCAGCTGAGGGAGCTGGGGTTGTTTAGTCTGGAGAAGGCAAGGCTGAGGGGAGACCTTATCACTCTCTACAGCTACCTGAAAGGAGGTTGTAGCGAGGTGGGTGTTGGTCTCTTCTCCCAAGTTACTAGCAATAGAATGAGAGGAAACGGTTTCAAGCTGCATCAGGGGAGGTTTAGATTGGATGTTAGAAAAAACTTTCTTAACTGAAAGAGTGGACAGGCATTGGAACAGGCTGCCCAGAGAGGTGGTGGGGTCACCATGCCTGGACGTGTTCAAAAAACATATAGGCGTGGCACTTCAGGAGATGGTTTAGGAAGCATGGTGGTGTTGGGTTGATGGTTGGACTTGATGATCCTAGAGGTCTTTTCCAACCTTAATGAGTCTATGATTCTATGAATTTAGTTTGTATATGTAATAAGCATAAAGGAAAGCAGATTTAACATGACGTTAAAAGGCTGGTACCTCTTGTGTAAACCCGGCTTTTCTGAAAGACTAGGAAATTCCTTTTGGTGTTCAAGGAATTTGGAGGATTGCTTACCTGAGAGCCCGTAAGATGCAAATTGATATGGATTATAGGAAGAACATTAGGATAACTGAATATGACTTCTTTTTAATGTGTGTTTTATAAACCTCTCACCTTTTGGATGTGCTTAAACCACTATCAAAAGAAACTGCTTTTCATGGCTTTGTTTTTGCTTGTGTATACAGAGTTGGCAAAACGCACATTTACATCCACTGCTATGTAAAAAAATATTTTTTGGCAGTGTAATTACTTGCAGAGAAAAGGAATTTATCATGTTGCTTTACTATAGTTTATCTGCAGAGTCTTAATATATTTCTCTGTTGTGAAGTGGAATCCAGATTTCTGATACATATCATACCTGTATTTCTGGAGTTAGGGGATACACAAGGAAATAGTTGGAGATTTCTGTAGCAAAGATGATTGGGACGTCTGTCATATTTGGGTTTGGCTGTAACTAATTCTTTTGTTAAAGATGGAAGTTCACTAGTACAGACAGGAAATACAGAAAAGAAAGTTTAGAGATATGAAAGAAAAATGAGGCTTCAGCAGTAGTTGTCAATGCATAAATGCTGCATATTTTTGCATGGAGTTCTTGTAATATTCTTTCTGGCACCCTTGGCCTTGCATTGTGTTCAGAAATGCCCATAAATAATGGAAACGCTGAAATGCCTTCTTTTCCTGTTATTAGACTTGAATTTTATAACATTTTCATTCTAAGAAATTAATTCATAGTGTGGAAATTTGTATAATAGTTCAAGCATTGGTGCATCTCTGACTTATTACATTAATAATATTCTGACAGATTTGTGATGTTGCAGTTGCTTGCATTAATTAGGGCCATTCATTTAATCAGGAGAAATTCAAGATCATAAATTCAAGTCTTCTCTAATGTCTAAGTAACTTTTCATTTGAAAGAAGTCATCATACACTAGATGACATTGTTCACCGTTCCATTTCTGCTAAATAAATTTTATAAAATTTATGGAGTTGGCTCCTGGTCAGAGACTGGAATCCCAGGGTGGCCAGGGCATTAGGCAAAAACCAGTGTTTTGAATAGAAGTGCCAAGATTTGAACAGTAGCAGAGCTTCAGCTAACCTTTGAAATAGCTCCTGCAAGTTTCCTTACTAAGGAGATCACTGGTGTCTCCATGTCCTTCCCACCTCTTTTGTTGATCTTGAATTGTGGTTTCTCGTTTGACTTGCCTGTGGTTATGTAACTCCTTGGGAACTTTAGTCAGTGACTTCTGTGATTTGCAGTCCTTTGTCTTTTGAATCCAGTAAATTAGACTATGTAAACTTCTGCAAAGTCTTTGATATGTACAGCCTGTGCATGTATGTGCACAGGTATATGCATCGACGGTTGCCTGCTGTCTTTTTTTGGACATGGAAGCAAGAGAGACTATAATATCTTGGATAAAACAGTAACACTGCATTATATTTGGAAATCAGTCCTGGAAAAAAATACTAAAGTTACTATAACAACGCAAGAAGATGGTTTCATTTTATATTTACCTGTTTTACATTTTTAAAATGTTCAAGGTTTCAAAAGGCTTACCATCAAGAAAATTAATTTCCTTTCTAGGTCGGCTGCAAAAAATGATCAGATACTAAATATGTCAACTTCACTGTTACCCAGCAGGATGGTTTAAAACTAACCTTTGCTTCTCTTTTTTTTTTTTTTAGTTTAGGCCAAACAAAAATAATCTCATCTTCCTTTCCTTTCCATCACAAGTTATCTTGCTCTTTCAGTCTTTAAGATAGTCTTTCTGTAATGAAGCAAACAGAGTATTTCGACTGGACAAGAGGGTCTTCTAAACTGGTGAAATCACCTTCTTGTCTTCCTGAAGTGTGTTTTCAATTTTTGAACATACACACACCCTCACACCCCATGTTTTTCTCCTGCTGTTCTGAACTGAGGACTGAAATAACTTGGTTTTAAAATTAGCGTATGTTCTAATATATTTTATATAGGTTCTGATGTTTAAAAGTTCACTGCACTAGGAAATGCTGATTGTTCTTTACTGATTCTGCAACTGTATAGATTTTGTTTGTTTGTTTGCCATTCTAGAGCTGGTAACTGTAAAATGTATTGAGGTAAACTCCTTTTTGAACTTCCTCCAGGAAAATAGTGTCCGATGTCTCTATTCGGGAAAAACCTGGGAAGAGGACATGCTTTATATCAAACAGTTGTCATTTTTTTTCTGCTTTTTTTCTTACTTAGGAAGGTTCTACTGCCCCTGGAAGTAAACGTTGGGTATCACAGTGGGCCAGTTTGGCTGCTAACCACACACATCATGACCAAGATGACATCAGATTGGAGTCATCTGTGCCTACTCCATTAGAAAACGGTATTAAAAGCTTTTCTTGTTGTAATAGTTTCTGCTGAAGAAATCTGTGAAATAGAGAAAAGAGTGATTATGTACCTACCTGAGTAGCTTTCTTACTCTTAGTTCCTCATCTTCACCTGAAATTCTTTCGTGTTGTTGAGAAGAAACAGCATAAAAACAAGCTCAAGAGTAGTGTTGTTTGGAGAGTGCCAATATTAAACTGAATGTTGCTAAAACAAAAAAATATAAAAACTGTCCAATATTAAAGAAACTTTCACTTGAATGCAGTTTGGGTTGATCTGCATAGTGTATGCCCTCACATCTTTCTCAGTACTGGCCCCAAATCGGAGTTTAATGGATTGATTGTTAAACAGTCTGACCTGAGACGTCATTAATCAGTCATTATCCAGCTGAAGCATAGCATACTTCTTTATCTTGGAAATATACAAAACCTTCTATGTTTCTCAAACATCACAGAAACCTTCTCCTCAGCAATCAACAACTTCTTCCCCGTTCTTGTGAGTGCCATATGTTCAGCCTGCATCTCTCCTTTAACTATTCATGTTTCTTATTTTAAATGGTTTGTTCTTTAAGACCTACACTCTTGACCATAAAGAAGTTGCTTATCTTACTTTACTTCTCTGCTGTTTTCCTTCTCTCAATTTCAACTTAGAGATGATGATTTAACACAGAATTCTAGTGTAATTTTTATGCTGATACTTCTGTATTGAGGTGCAGTGAATGTAACTCTTCCTTATAAAATTGACTGGTAGCTACAAAGGGATGTTGTGTTAATGAATGCTTCATATTCTGATGGTGATATGCTGTTTAGTGGTCAAGAATTAATTAATTATCTGTCTACTACTTGAGATATGTTTTTGTCCTGCAATTCCAGCATTTCCTCTTATTCCATCTGAGTTTGAAATTTTCAGCATTAAAGAAAGTTTAAAAGATCAGGGAAAAAATATGTTTTAGGAGTAGAAATGCTTTTCTGTGTACACCACTTCTGAACATACACTACCATCTACAGAGCATGTCTGATAACCTCTTGTTAGACATTGGTGAGTAGAATAATTATTTTTTCTATAGTTTTGAGCATTTTTAGGTGGCTGTTTTTCCCCAAAAGTTACATTCACAAGTGTAATGTGTGTTCTCTACTTTTTTGTTATAGCTGCTGGCTTTCTTCAGATTTTCAAAGATCAAAGTCTGTTACAATTTCAGAGCAAGCTACGTCTTTGACCTATAAGTCAGTCTCTCAGAAGACTGCATTTTCAACTGATAAAACCAAGTCTTTAATGCTTTCAGAGTGGAGCCCTGTGATTCTCTCCCTGCTTGGACTGCAAACCTGGTCCCAGCACTCTACCCAGCAGTCAGGCCCTCTACAGAAAAAAAAAATTACCTATTACTAAGTTCTTTAGTTTTTTTACTGGTTTTCACCACCACCACCACCACCACCACCTTGGGTCCTCAGACCAGTGGGAAAATGCAGTGACAGAGATTTCTCTGAAGTGTATTATCTATTCCATGTGACGTATATTAAAAAAAAAAAAAAATAGCGGGGCAAAAATCTGATAAATATATTGTCCAGATTCTTCTGCCCAAATTTTAGGTTTCTTAGTAAGTTTAGATAACTCCCTTTGTTCTTGTCCCAGGTTAGATGAACAGAACCATTGTCTGAACTGCTCAGCCTTGAATCCTGTAGGCGATAATTGTATTTTTTTTTTTCTTACAAATTCCCTCTCTCTCTCTTACAACACCTTGACTTAGTTGCAACTAATATATGCATTTCCTAAGTGGATTTGTGTTGGGTTTATTTTACTGCCCTCAGATTTTAGATAACGATAATAAATTAATTCTGATACTTTCTGTGTTCTTTATAGAGACTTTACCTGCACAATTTATTCTTTACTGGGTAAAAAGCCAGTTAGCTTCTTCACAAAAGAGTTAGCTTTTGTATTTAGCTCTGTATTATTCTGGTACAATGAAAGGAAGAGAAAGAACATGACTTTTAATTCTAAAGTTGAATAAATAACTTAACTGTTTTAAAAAGAAAGGTGAAACTGAAATATTATTGGCAGTTTCTTCCAAATGAAGCCACTGTTTTGTATTGATTAGTAATTGAATTTCTATTCAGGTTTGTATTCAGCAGATGAAAGTATGTGTGAGCATGTTTAATTAACTGGTTCGTCAAATACAGTTATTTTTCTGGTAATTTACTTTTTGAAGTAAATTGAAATTTTAAGTTTTAAAATCATAGAAAATGAGGCTGTTTATTAAAGTAAACAATAAAATACATTCCAACATCATACTCTCATTTTACTTTTTGGGGAATTGTACAAATAAATTTTGCTTTTGATGTTGTGTAATGCAAAGATTTGTATCAATGCATGGAAGAATTCTTACCAGTAACTGCTGCTTCTATAGTAGCTTTTCTACCCTTCATAGCGGCTGAACTTTGCATAGGATACTGAGATGGAAAGGGGAAGAATTAAATTATCTGATATACCTTGGACATACAATAGTGGAAATAGAGAAAAAATTTTGCACTACTTGGAAGGATCAGGTATACATACAGGGCACTTAAAGTCTTAGCTCCTGAGACTGATCCTTTGGGTGGTTAATCAGGGGGTTTGGTGGGGTTGGTTTGGTTTGGTTGTTTTTTGTATTGTTTTAAATTACCAGTTTCAGATGGGACACTAACTAGGATCTCCTTTGGAGAGATGGATGCTTCTTTTACCGTTATAAGAACTTGGTGACGTAATTGAAGCAACTACTGCACACTGCATACTCATACTGCAAGAATTCTAAAATTCTTAAGGAGAAATCCAGAAAGGATTCAAGCACCAAAAATGTACTGAAAACACAATTTGCTCTATATGTCCAAAGACCCATTACAAAATCTGTCTTGTTGGCTTAGATGCCTGTATTTTCTGTAGAAATCTTAGTAGTTCAACTTCACATAACAGGTATATAGCCAAAGACAGTGCTGAACAACTCCACACCTTTCTTCTACTAAAGACTGTTTGAAATTCACCAAGAAGCAAGCTACATGCCTAAATATGTATGAGATTTGATCTGGTAGGTATGTCTGAGAGAAGTCAATCCTCACAGATGGCAATCATATTGATTTTCATTGAACCTCCAGTTTTTTTATAATTTCCAAGAAAAATAGTCCAGGAATTAGAAAAATCTTGCTTAGATTTCAGGGATACTTTCTGCTTCTCAAATGAATGTCCTAACACAGATTATACAAAAAAAAGGTGTGAGTCATTTTGCATTCTTCATCAAAGGTGTGACACTGTGCAAAGAGAAAAGAAAGATTGAAGAGCTCAGATAGGAAGTAGCAGATATGTACATTTGTATACATACAGTATGATTGTTGATATTCAGTTAAGTGCTTAGAGAATTCTTGCAGAGAGGGAGGCCCTATACTCCAGTTTATATTCGTGCAGCAGCCAATGTTGGTGGCGAGCCTTGATGGAAAGATCCCAACAGGGTATGCAGAGCAGTTGTTTATAGATCTCTCCTAGTAAAAAGTTAATTGACAGATGTATGTTGGTAAGTATGTCACATTGTATTGCAACAACTGGCAAATGAACTTGCAAAAAGAATAATTTTCTATCCAAACATTCAAAGTCAGAGCAATTCATAGAGCAATTTGTATTATCTCTGAGTAATAAAGGTTTGTTTCTGACAGCACCACTGCTATGTTTGTTAAGTGGGCAAGGAGGGCACAGTCATCACTGGAAAAATAACATTTGGTTTCTAAAATGGGGGTATTCAGCATCGATGATTCCTTGCAACAGTTCATGGGATGGCCGTATTTTTTTACCTAAAGAACATTCTATATCCACTAAGTATTGAACGGAAGTGCTTTAGCAGTATTACAGCATTTTTTTGATGCTTTTAATACATTTTCTAGATACTTCTACACTGCTTTGGGTTAAAAGCGTTCTTTTTGCTCTCTCAGCCATAGTAAGTTCTTCATGAGTAGGGCTTTTCAATACTGCTGGAAGAATGTCTCCCAGCACTGCAGCCTATTCCTTGCGGGGATGTTTCATGGGTAGGCTGTAACCCCTTGGTGAGACAAGACCCTGAGCTGGGGAACAGGCAGATAGGTAGGAAGGAGGCAGATCTTACTCTCTTCAGTAGCTTTGAAATCTGGTGCTGAATATGTTTAGTAATGCAAGACTTGCTTTCCTCTCCCTGTTTCAATGGTTTGCTGATAAAACAGTGATTTGTTGTGTGCTATCTTAACCTACTGTGAGAGCATAAAAACTTTATGCTCATATATACGGTCCCTGTGTACACAACTGACTAAGAGAGTTTGATTTCAGTGAGACCATATCTCATGTAGCTCAAATTCTTGTAACTACGAAAACTTCCCTTTTTGTATGATAGCGATCTTAGCCCATATTATGGAACATATATACTGAAATTACAATGAAGCAGGAAAAAAAATGCCATAGTCTCTCTGCAAGAATGACACAAATGTTCATGAAGTATTCCCTTTTCCATTATACAGCGACAGAGTGTCCGCAAGGTAGTCATTAGCCCAAGATGACACACAAACAGGCAATTGTTCAATAACAACCAAAATTGTCCATGTTTGGGAAGAAATTCTGCCTGTTTGTAGCAGAGCAGTAGGAAAGGATGTTGTTCTGTCTTTGCACTCTTACCCTGCTTCTGAAATGACTTCGTCTTTTCCTGCAAGATGCTATTTTTAAGAAGCATGTTTTGGAAGATGGCTCTTTCTGTCCTGGTTACGTCTCTGCAGTAAACCAGAAATGGTTCATTGCAGTAATTCCGTTGCAACCTTTGAGACACTGCTTACATTAGACACACACTCTCTATCAGGACTTTGGATTGTGTAGAACGAACTGTTCTTTTGTGTGATACTCTTAACGTTAAACTTCTAGTAATACAGAAATTGTTTTATAAATATAATTTCTTCAATCAGGAGATAACTGTTCTAAATTATGTTAGTACATGATTTTGTTCAGGTTTTATTACAAAATGTAACGCAACATTGAAATGAAATAATGTAGCTAGTTATGTACAACTTATTGTACTTTGGAGGTAGTTAATGTAATTCACAGAGTTTCCACTCTGTAATAAGAGGAATGTTTCCACTCTTTCCTGTAAAGAGGAAATGATGCCTAATGAGAATAAGACAAGGAGTAATGGGCTAAACTCCAGCTCATGTTAAAGAATAAGAAAATTATTTTGAGAGTTACCCACCCAAATATCTTATAGGGATAGTCAAATCTCCATCAACTGAGATTTTTAAGAACTTGTTAAATGGTTTTAAGCATATATTTGTCCAAGTATAATTGATCCTGCCATAGAACAGAGAGATACAGTTCTATGTTGTTTTATTAGTCTTAATGCAGCCTTAAGAGTTTAATGTTTCTGTTTACCTTGCTATTGAATGGCTTCTCAGATTTTTAATGTTTTTTGGGTCATTTTTAGATGCAGACATCAGTGAGTCTGGTATTTCCGTTAGAAGCACTGGTTCAGCTGCTTCTATGACCAGCCAAGGCGAGCGAAAGAGGAGGACACTTCCACAGCTTCCCAATGAGGAGAAAGTGAATGAAAGCTCAAAAGCAAAAACTACATCTCATCAGAGATCAGAAATAGGTGAAAAGCAAGACACTGAACTTCAAGAGAAAGAAACTCCAGCTCGTGCCTCAGATACTGACAGCAGAAGTATAGCTAAATCAAGCAGAGCAATGAATGGTCTTTCACCCAAAGCTACTGGAGACAAAGTTTTTTCTTTCCCCAGTTCTTCCAGTAAAGAGAGAGTTGAAACTGTCAGAGAAACTTCTGTGGTGAAACAAGCTTTAGCAAAAATTCAACAACAAGAAAGAAAGGAGCAAGGACACTGGACACCGCCAAAATTATCCTCTACAAAACCTGCTGCAAACCAGGTTGAGAAAGGTAGGGAGGAGATTGCTACATCACCCAAAACTCTGGATAATCAAGACAAAGCTCATGGACATGTTACAGATAAAGCAGAAATGAAGTTGGCACAAAGTGAGGGGAAAAGAAGAAAAAATGAGGAAACTATTAAAGGACAAAGTCCTAAAGTGTCTGGAGGAGACAAAAAGGAACCTTCAAAACCATTAGTGAGGCAAGGTAGCTTTACTATTGATAAGCCTAGCACAAACATACCTATAGAACTTATTCCTCACATTAATAAGCAAAGTGGATCTGCTGCCCCTTTATCATCTGCAAACAGGATACGTGACAGAAGTGATTCAATGGACACTGATTCCAGTCTGGATACAACACTCATTTTAAAAGACACAGAAGCTGTAATGGCTTTCCTTGAAGCTAAATTACGTGAAGAAAATAAAACTGATGAAGGTCCTGAGACTCCTAGCTATAACAGAGATAATTCCATATCACCAGAATCAGATGTAGATACAGCCAGTACAATCAGTCTTGTTACTGGTGACACTGAAAGAAAATCCACGCAGAAGCGGAAGAGCTTTACAACCTTATATAAAGATAGATGTTCCTCTGGTTCCCCATCAAAGGATGTTTTAAAATCTTCTACAACAAGTGCCAGAGAAAAGATGGAAAAGAAAACCAAAACTCGATCTTCAGATGGTGGGTCTAGAGCTGATGCTCGCAAAACTGTGCAAT
The DNA here is from genome assembly GCF_949628215.1 of Phalacrocorax aristotelis. Taxonomy (NCBI): domain Eukaryota; kingdom Metazoa; phylum Chordata; class Aves; order Suliformes; family Phalacrocoracidae; genus Phalacrocorax; species Phalacrocorax aristotelis. The sequence continues at coordinate 121,374,259 of NC_134278.1, forward strand.
CCAGTGGAAGAATGAGACAACCTTCAGTAGATTTGACAGATGATGATCAAACATCTAGCGTACCTCATTCTGCCATTTCTGATATCTTATCATCTGACCAGGAAACCTACTCTGGCAAATCACATGGAAGAGTTCCTTTTGCCTCAGCAGATGAACTTTTACATTCCAAAATGGAAGGAAAGTCAGCTAAATCAAAAACCTCTCCTGTTGCACTTGGGCAATCTAGTAAATCTACTACCCTTCCAAGACCTCGTCCTACAAGGACTTCTCTCTTGCGCAGAGCGCGGCTTGGTGAAGCCTCCGATAGTGAGCTAGCTGATGCTGATAAGGCTTCAGTGGCTTCCGAAGTGTCCACTACAAGTTCTACATCAAAACCTCCATCAGGGAGGAGAAGTATTTCCAGAATAGACTTACTTGCTCAGCCTCGCAGAACTCGACTTGGCTCTTTATCAGCTCGTAGTGATTCTGAAGCAACTATAACTAGAAGCACTGCCTCATCTCGTACCCCAGAAGCTATTATCAGAAGTGGTGCAAGGTTAACATCAGCAGCAGATAGTAGTAAAGTTTCTGCTAGAACTCGAGCCAATAGCATTTCTCGACTTTCAGATTCAAAATCCAAATCTTTGGCTTCAGCTCATAATTCTCCCTCAGGTATGTGAGATTATTTGAACTAGTCTTATACAATACTAGCTAGGTTTTCAAATGTTGACTTTTTGGTTTTTTTTTTTCAAGGAACAATTCTTATGAAACATTTGTTAAGTTTTAGTTGATTGCAGTCTTTCTCTTTGGAGTAAGAGGCTTCCTTGGCACTCTTTGGATTTCTTGTTTTTTAAATTGAAACCAGTAACAAAGAACTGCACTGAGGCATTCAGATGTGGCAGCACTGATAGGACAAAAACAGAGCAGAGATCTCTCTGCTCAAGTCATAGTAATAGAAGTTCAGAAGGTTAGCAGCACTTCTTACTACATAGAAGATAAAATATTTATTTGTAAGGTAAGCTTGTAAATATGCTGAACAGCAAGCGTTCCTTGAGGTATACCATGAGCATCTGTAGGATAATTATATTTATAATTTAATATTAGATTCCAGAACTACAAAAGTGAGATTTGTTTGATAAAAATAACAACTATGAAGTAACAAGTGGAAAAATGAAACACAAACACTACATAACTAAATATCATAAAGTTAAGTCATTTGTATTAAAAAGTTTGCCTTGCCTTCGAGTAGTTTCTGTTCTCTGTTCCAAATAATGACAATTTATGATTTCATCATGATTTCTAAATCATGTCAATCTTTTTTCGTGTGGTAGTTTCTTTACTATAGTATTATCTTATGTATGGAAGGAAAAATCCATACAGTTGATTAATTTTAACTTAGTATTCTGTCAGAATTTAACATAACACTTTAAGTGCAAGCAGCATGAAAGGCTGTTAGTTTTCTTCCAACAGCAATATTAAATAAACCAAAATTAAAATGTGGGAATTCTAACTAAGCCAACTTTCATGTGGAATGAATATCTAAAATTGATGTCCTCTTGCTAAGCTTTTTTTGTCACACTACCAGCTTGATCTTATTTGAAGCCAATCTACAACCTAACAAAAAATAGAGAATAGCTTCCAGTTTTTTGCGCTGCTACTGATATTATATATTCTCCTTTACTGCTTCCCATTCAGAGTTGATACAAACATCTGTGATACTTAAAATTTCCCACAGTCCTACTGCCCTTTTGTTGCTTGTGTATCATGAATGTACCTTCTTAGGATTCTAAGCAGTGTTTATTCCCCAGACAGGTACCTCTTGGCTGTGTCAGAAATTTCTGTAGAGATGGAAATGAGGTGTTCACTGAACTATAAAGTTAAATCTGTTTAGTGTTATGACAGGTGCCCGCAAAGATAAAAAAAAAAAAAAGGTGAAACTTCACTGAAAAACTCAGTCTTTCCTTGAAAGATAGCATTGGCAAAGTAGCATGTTTTCAATTTTAATCAAAGTTTTAAATTGATTTGTGCAGCCTGAAAGGTGGCAACATTAGGTCAAGGAAGAGTGTCAGCTAAGACTGCTTCGATATGTTTACTTTAATAATTAGCACTAGTTCACATGGTGATATGGCTGATTTTTGAAAAGGTAAACCCCAGATGTTACTTGTCACTTTGCTGCTTCTTGTGTTTTTCACAAAACTATATATGGATTTTGCATTTTGTGTCTGTGTGAACTATTGCATGCTTCTTAAACTTTTCCCAGGTTGCTGCATTGAAGTGGTTTGCTGCTTCTGTTCAGGGGAGTGGGTGTATCTTTCTCTTCCCAGTTTACTAGTCTATCATGGCCATCTTTGTTTAATGTTCATTTCATTTACCTGCATTACACAGTCAGAGTTCACTGTAGCTTTTATAAAATGTTCTGTTTGCAAGAGGGAAAAGATGCCATCTTCTCATGAGCTACCCCAACATAACAAGCTAGGTATTTTTAAAAGACCGTTGTTAGAAAAATCTGCAGTAGAAATAGCTTCTGTCATAAAAAGCTTTATCAGTTTATATATCAAAATCAGGGAGAAGCCTGAATCAACATTAAGGTGAAAATCTTAAAGCAATTAATAAAGCAGTCAGACACTTTCAAGACAAAATCATGGCTTAATAAATCAATCAAGTCTTGTTACTATGTAAGTAAAGAATATTATTACTACTTAGGATTTGGAGTTCTGAATTTTGTATCAGTAAGCTTATGGTATAATTTTTTTACTGGACTATTTGGAGTATACTTTAGGAAAATCTGAATTGCTTTGAAAGTCATGTAATCTTCTAGTATGTATAGGAGTGTGTATCTCTCTCTCTCTTGTATTATATATAGGCCTCTACTCAGTACATCCCCATTTTCCCGTTAGCATCTTATAAAACGATCCTAATAACTGCCCAACACATCAAGTTATTAATATTTATTATTTTATCCTTAGTTAAACATATATAAAACATCTTGAATAGAATGTGTTACATGTATGCAGTATATAAAAGCGGAACATAGGAGAAGCTTTTCGATCCAAAGTATATAATTCCTGAATTTAATTTTGTTTCTAGAAAAGTCAACAATTCACTTAATTTTAGCACTTTTGGAAACTACTAATGAAGTCCCTGACAAAAGTGCCTCAACTGCTTGATTGTGTTTTACTTCAGGCACGTTTAATCAAGGCATAACAGTGATGTATTTTCTTCTCTCCCTGTACCTAGAAAGACTGCAAAATGAATGATCGTTACCAATATAGAGTTTGGGGTTTGGGGTTTGTTGTTTTGGTTTGGGTTTTTTTTTCCTTTTACTAGAAGACTGGTTGGTATCAAAGTGTTAACAATATTCCATGGGTCTTCTCATCAGAGTTCAGTTAACGTTACCACACTGTAGACCGCTAAACACTGGCAGCAGAATTTTGCTTCTTAAATTCAGTCTACCAAAGAAAAAATTATTTCTGCACTTCCCAAATCTTTTTGAATGTTCAGACATACATGCCTGTAGAAAGGGGGCAAAAGAAGATGAACACACTGGATTTTTTTATTGTCTTGTACTTCATGTGGATGAATTGCAACATATAATAGTGTTAAAATTGTCAGAGCTGTCAGCAAGTCCATAATTTCAAGAATCTTTTTTTAATCCTTGATATAGTTAAGTATTGCTTATTTCTAAACAAAGGGACAAGCAGATAAATGGAATGTCTTCAATAAGAATTATCAGCATTAAAGTAATTACCAGGGTGTTTCTGTGGTAGGAAGCTTGGTAACTGATAACACTGTGAAGACATGTGAAGCTGAATTAGTAATTTTATAGCACAAGTGATGAAAGATTTAATCAAGGCACCGAATCATCAAACAGTAGAGTGTGATCAATAAAAACAGAGAAGACCAAAGACCTTTTTTTCACAATTGTGGAGGAAAATTGAAGGTGATGTTACAGAAAGAGCTATGTACTAGAAAAATGACCAACAGGATCAGACCTAATGCAAAAGTGCTAAGCTGCAACTGTAAAATTAAGCATGGAGTCAGAACAGAGAGACCTTGAGCAACTCGTTGTGTTTGGCAGCTCTGCTGGCTTGCTGACCTAGCTGTCATTGCAAATAACTCGCAGGTAGGTTGATCAAAGCTGTTGAGGTATCTCTTGGGAAGGAAAAAAAGGAGAGAAAACAACCCATATTAACTGCACTTCAGTAGTATTGCACTACTGAGCACCATATTTCAGGATCTTTGAAATGGATGAATCTTGAGAAGTCAATGAATCAATGAGTAGAGATTTTATAAGGGATATGCTTAATAAAGTCTGTCCTTAGATCTTAAAAGTGAGATTACGGTGTCCCAATCATTAAACTTGCCAGTTTAAGATTTTGTGAAGACATTATACTTCTCACAGAGTAGTCATCAAATTAGGTTTGATTATTTTAGCCAGTGTTTTGGAGGATTTTCCGGTTACTGCTACTGATATCCACAGTCTTTGGAGTCTGAGATAATTAATTAATTGCACAATAGCTTTCAGGAATCTACATAAACTACAATGACATTTTGGGGCTGCATAATTTATAAATTCTGTTAAAAGCATCTATGTGCAAAGGTATAACTAGCTTAATGGGAAATGTGCTTGGATATTGCTTGTCATGAATCATGAAACTTTGAGATTTTTACTGTTAAGCCTACATTGACTTTTCCCCCATATTAATGAGAAACCCACTGATAATATATAAATAAACAACACATTAAGGCCTTAAAATTTATTGGTCTTAAAAAATATAGAGGGGTTTTGTGGTACTGTGTAGACAGTTGTTATTGATATCATTTCAGTTCATATCTCTGAAATGTTTAAGCTTTTACAAAATTCAGTATTTCTAATTGAATGTATAATTTAAGAATCTTTTCCTAAAAAGTGTGGGTGGAAAAGAGGACCTAAGACTAATCTCATCGGTATCTTTTATTTAAGCAAATGCTTCTAATCTGAATGTTTTGATACGAATTAACATGATAAAACACTATTTTGTACACAGAGAAATCCAAGCTTCTCCCAGACCCAGATCCTGATGTTGAAACTTACAGTGGTAGAGTACTAGAAATCAAATCTGTTTCTGATATTTCACTTCTCATTCAATTTTTAGTTTTTAAATATATAATAAGATATGCTCATTGTACAGTGCTGAGTTGCTGGACTAGCTCACTTGAGAGATTTTAAGATAAATTGTATATTTATTTTGATGCATATAATTTGAACCGGGACGAAGAATTTAAACAAAATTTGATGATAAAATGTGGGCCCAACTCATAAAGCTCTTTGGACGTCAGTCACGCATTGCTTGCATGCTATTGGTGGGGAAATGTGCTTTTTCTGCTTATGTTCTACTTCCCTAAGATAAAAACAAGTTTGAAACCTCTAAAAAGAGAACAGTAAGTGACTGGAGAGACGTTTTTATTTTCTTCAATAAAGTTAGAATGTTAAAAAAAAATTAGTAGAACTGGACGTGATTTGAAGCCCACGTTTAAACCTGAAAAAAATTACACATTATTTTTGTTTTCAGCGATAAAGAATGCATTGTTGATAAGAGGGAAGGGATGTAAGCTTATACACCAATGTCATATTCTACACACTGCTATTTTTGAGAACATTATACAAATCTTTTCTCAACTAAAAATTGCTTTCATCATTTGTTACTTAAATTCATATATACTTCATTGGTAATGTTTTTTTATCAGTTCCAGGAGAAATCATTATTACTTCTTGCATTTTTCGTATACTAAAACCAATATACATTACTTGAATCTATTGTTTTTACATTACTAAGAGGTGATCACACACTTCTTAAAATTTCTAGGGTAATTATGGAGCCTCATGAATATCCCTGAGTCTGGAGGACTGAATCCCCTGCAAGAATTTAGCAGGTTGTTGTCATGAGCATTCCTTTACACTTAGTGATATCTCTTCCTGCTGGGAATGTTTGAGGACAGCATATCTGAAATGCATTTTCTAAACTTTGGTAATTCATAGGGGGATGAGAGCCTCCTACCTAGTTTCAGTACTCTTACACTTCAGGCTGTCTTCAGCAACATGGCTGTATACGCTCGCTCTATGTGCTACATGTGAGAATATATGCTTTTTGCTCTGAGGCTGCTGTTTTTGTAGATGTGCCGCCAATTTTTAGAACACAGTATTAATATTAACATTTTTTCTGTGCTAAATACATAATGCATCGTCTAGGATTTTTATGCTTTCGTTAGTAGGCATGTATTCCAGGCTTGGTGCCAGCTCCGCCCTTCCTTCATGTCTCTATATTTTTTGTGTATCACATAAACCTTGAATGAAACTTGGGAAAAAATCTGCAGAAAAAGTGCAATCTGACTATATACTTAAATGTTAATGAATTGGGCCCTTGTTTTGTAATACAGTTTTCTTGAGCTCATGTACAATTACTGGCTTTTTCATTTTATTTCACTCATCATTATACAAAGAGCATCCATTTTTGTTTTTATTAATATTTATTATTTAACAAGTTTTGTAGCTTTCTTTTTGAGATGTAGTAAAAAAACCTTTTGTGAGGTATCTGGGGATTGATAATGAATAGTTGTGTATTTTTGTGATGTTACTGAAATAATATTGTTTCTTCTTATTAAAGATGCAATAATAATTCTTTTTTAATAATTAAACTAATTTAGTAAGTGCAAGATGGAGGCGCTTTCCTACAGATTATGCTTCCACCTCAGAAGATGAATTCGGATCAAACCGTAATTCCCCTAAACATACCCGTCTACGTACCTCTCCAGCCCTGAAAACCACACGACTGCAGAGCAGTGGGACAGCAGCTCAAAGTAGCAATACATTCAAGCACAGAATAAAGGAACAGGAAGACTACATTCGTGACTGGACTGCTCACCGAGAAGAAATAGCAAGGTTGGTTTTAAAGGAGTGCCTCTAAAATAACAAAGATTTGTACCCAACCAGTTACACAGGCACATATATAGGAGAAAGGGAGCTATTGGATGTTCTGTGTCACTCTGCTCACCGTTTTCATTCACTAACTGAATGGGTACTTTAAAATTCTTCTAATGAGAGACTGGCACGCAGAACACTCGTGTTACCAGAACATCTCTTTCTAATGGACAATGATAGTCATTCCTGACTTTTGATAGCCAGATCCCAGAATGTGAGCTTCTGGTTGCATTAGTGGGACTTGCAGAGGTACTTTGTGTAGAACTCTTCATTGCTAATGGTGTACTTCCTGAGGCTGAAGTATATCTCATTTTGCACTTCCATTACATTTGTGTTGAGGTAATATTTCAGATCAACGCGTAGGTGACAGGGGGAAAAGTTATTTTGGCAATGTGAGAGGCCATATTCTCAATTTTTTGTTTATCTAGAAATTATTTCCTGTTAGATGTTTTATGATTTAAATCATATGTATTCACCAAAAAGTAATTTCTTTTGTTGCGAGTCCCTGACATTAGTATAGCAATTTCTCCATTATTGCTAAAAGCATTCTGCTTCAAGTGAACCAAGGTAATCAGTTCCGCATTCTGGTAACCAGTTATTTCCATATCATGCAATACCCAGGCAGTGAAAACTTCAAATAGCTTGCGCTAAATAAATAAAACTATGTAAATATATAACTGTTATTTAAAACTTAGATGCTGGTGTTCAGGTTCTGAACCTTTTCACAGAACTTAGTTTGGAAGCCTAAACAAGAAAAGTGGTTTCCTTTTAAAATTAATCTTAACGCTGTGGTCTCACAGATGTGAAGCACGGTCTTTTCGCTTAGTGTGATTAATTATTTTTTGTTTCATCTTCTCAGTAATATTTTTCAACATTTGTTCTTCTAGTGGCGTCTGTGCAAAGGGAGAATACTTAAAGGAGTCTGATAGCATCTTGATAAATGATGAAATAAACATCTTCAAAGGCATCTTCCTAAACCATCTTTTTTTTCAAGAATCTGAAGTTAGAGATGGATATAGGGAAGAATGTGTGTATATGGGGAAAAAACTTGAGGATAGCTGTAGCGTACTACTTCCTCCTTATAAAAAGTGAAACTTCGTGGTACATTTTGCTCATCTAGGAGAGGTTGACACTGGAAGTAACTGACAATTCAGTCTAAACTTATTTAATGGTTAGCTTTGCAGGTTTTTTCCTTCCCTTGGGCTTCTTACTGTTTATTTAGATACTGGTTTTAAAATTGTTTCGAAGGCTATGTACTTACCCGGCCTTTTTCAGCTTCTTTGTTTCCAGTGGAAGTGGTGAGAGGCTCAAATCTGTATTGCCAGATTTGTGATTGTGTGTAGAAATTTCACACAAGCTGCATTAAATGAGCATATTTAGGGTTAAGAAGGCTAACACTCAGGGCTGAGAAATGCCAGACTACTGTCACTTGTTGTCACTGCTTCCAACACCAGTTTCCTTCATTAGCCTCTGCTGAGCCCCCCTGCTCTAGGTCACTAGTTGATCCTTTTTGTGCCTCCGTATCTCTTTGTACTGATACACAGTATTGCTCTCCTGGTTTTAAATTTAACCTCTGTCCTTTCTAAGATAATTTTTGTTTCTGCTCCCTTTGCGTCGTGAACCATAGACTCCCCTCCATCATTGTCTACCCTGGCTTTTTTTCTTCCCAGCTCTCGGTCCAGCCTCTATGATGAGAGTCCCTTCAACTCTGTTTTGAGTTTTTAAGAAAGGAAAAGATAGTTACAGGTTCTCATTAAAATTGGTTTAGTTCTTTTTGTTGTTGTTGAATAACTGATTAGATTAGGCAGGTGTAAAGATAAGTATTAAATAAAATAAATGTGCAGCTGAAAGTAGTGTAGAGACTGTGTGGCAAACATTTCATTGTATCCCCATTACCATCGTATTGTATTTTAACTGGTGTCGTGGTTTAACCCCAGCTGGCAGCTAAGCACCACGCAGCCGCTCGCTCACTCCTCTCACAGTGGGATGGGGGAGAGAATCAGGAGAGTAAAAGTGAGAAAACTCATGGTTTGAGATAAAGACAGCTTAATAGGTAAAGCCAAAGCCATGTGCCATGAGCAAAGCAAAACAAGGAATTCATTCACTCCTTCCCACGGGCAGGCAGGTGTTCAGCCATCTCCAGGGAAACAGGGCTCCATGACATGTAACAGTTACTTGGGAAGACAAACGCCATCACTCCCAATGTCTCCCTCTTCCTTCTTCTTCCCCCAACTTTATATACTGAGCATGATGTCGTACGGCATGGAGTATCCCGTGGGTCAGCTGGGGTCAGCTGTCCCGGCTGTGCCCCATCCCGGCTTCTTGTGCACCCGGCAGAGCACGGGGAGCTGAAAAAGTCCTTGACCAGTGTAAGCACTACTTAGCAACAACCAAAACATCAATGTGTTACCAAGATTATTCTCCTATTAAATCCAGAACATGACACTTTCCCAGCTAATAGGAAGAAAATTAACTCTATCCCAGCCGAAACCAGGACAGCTGGTCTTCCAAGACTGACCCAGCTTGCACTTTTCACAGACTCTACAATTAGAAGATGTTAATAAAACTGAAAATTGGAAAAAGAAGTGTTTAAAAAAGCTTAATGGAATAACTAAATTTTATTTTAAATCCCTTTGGCCTGGAGGGGAATATACACCTTCAGAATAACAGGAGCTTCATATATATTTTATTTAAGGATTTTAAAGTATTACAAAATAAACTGACCCAATGTAGGAAGTGTGACATAATAGACTAAGCATAAAAATGTTTTTGGTAATCCATCAGTTCAGCACCAAAATTTGTCCCAGAAATTCAAATGTGATTATTAGCAACTACTTTAAGAAAAAAAGTGATGTGGTTGTGTGAAACAAAGGAAGTGGGTGCTCTAGTATTCCTACCACCTACAATATTGGTTCAAACCTTGGCGTTTTAGTGCTATATATGTATAAGAACACCAAATATTAATTAAAATTGACCAAAAAAATGTAGTAATTAGGTTAAATTAATCAATGTAATAGGCACTTAGCGTATTTTCATTTATTAAAATGAGCAATTGACTTGGTTTCTGCTTTAGTGTTCCACTCTTTGATAGTTTGAACTCAAGTATTGTCTTGAGTGGTCCCGGGAAATTGCTGCATATTCTTCTACAGCTTTATCCCAATTACATGTGTATCTATGCTGCAAAAGGTTGTAATTTGTTGCAGAGAGCTGATGGTTAGCCACAAAATCATGTTGAAATTTGGCTGGAAATTTACTTATGTTTGCTGTTCTAGTTTAAATTCTCTTGACTCAGTCCAGGTGAGTGAACTTAGGTCACTGTCTCTAGGTCAATGGTGTCCATTCTTTTTGACTTGAAGACAAAGTGAAAATATAGAGCAGAAAGAAGCTCACCTTTAACAAGCACTGGCCGGCACAGTGTGCATCACTGTCACGTGGCTGTGCAACTTCCTCCACTTAAGTGGCCGGTGCTGCTGTTCACAGAGTCCTTGGTGGTGCAGAATTAGTCCTGTTGACTTCTGTGCCTTCAGTTCTCTCAGAAGTATGAAAGGGGATCACTTGGTGGGCTGCTCTGAATTCTAGGTCTTCTGAAATACTTGATCAAAGCTGGAGATTCAAGGTGCCATAGTTAGTAGGGGGCTTTTAGCTTTTGCTTTGGTTTTAGGGTTTTTTCCCCCTCCTTCTTTTGGGTTGTCCCGGGGACAAGTAGCACAAGCAAAGCTAGGCAAGCTTCTTCCCTGTGCTGAGCAGAACACAGAGGAGAGCTACTTTTTGATGTCGCGGATCAGAAGAAAGGGAAAGGAATCTTCAGCTGAGAACTCAGGTGTGTTTGCGTAGTGCTATCATATCCAGGTTTTTTAAAGGCATTTTCTGTTTTTCTACCTAGATAGCTTGTCTTGATTAAATTTGAGGATTTAGGGTCCTGGTCAGGAATTTCAGACACGTAAGCAGCTTGATCTGAGCAAGCTGCAGGGCTGCTAAATAATCAGAGGTGCTAAAGAAGTCCTTTCCAAGTAGGTAAACCGAGGTATAAATTAAATGTGTTCTGAACATTTCATATTTACTGCATGTATACAGGTCATCTGTGCAGTATTTTCAGCCTGTTTCCAGTACCCTGTGTTGGATTTACTGCATGTTGTATACCTCTCTGCCTGGGAATCCTAGAAAGAAAACAAGGATGCTCTGTCTTTTGAGACTGCCTTCTCCTTTCTTCCTCTAGAAGGGCACACTATTAAAAGCTTCAGTTAAAAATTTGCTTTTGTGGTTCTACAAATAAACTTTCTGTTTAGAGGGGCATATACATTTTCATAGCACTGTTATCAGGAACTAGAATTTAGAAGCTCCAAGGCTGCAAGTTGGGCTCTACTGGTCCAGAAGTATTTGTAGGGGAGAATGTAACTCTCTCTTTATTACTAGGATCAGTCAAGATCTGGCTCTCATCGCACGGGAAATCAACGATGTAGCAGGAGAGATAGATTCAGTGACTTCATCAGGCACTGCCCCCAGTACCACAGTAAGCACTGCTGCCACCACCCCTGGCTCTGCCATAGACACTAGAGAAGAGGTAGGAGATCTTCATGGAGAAATGCATAAGGTTCTTCCTTTTCTTTATTTCTTTTGCTTTTAGCTTTTTGCATAGCCTTTTTTAGTTACTTCCACTCAACCCGCATGCATGATCGCTGCATTGTTTTTTGATTTAAAGTTCCTTTACGTTTCAACAAACAACCCAGAAATTATTCTATGAACACAGCCTGTCAGAAGGATGCATACTATCTGTCTGTCTCTTTTTTTCCACGAAACACAGGACAAGATAGTTATTTGTTTCTTACTTGCCTGTAGCCTTAGATACCATTGGATAGTATCTAAGTGCATTTAAAGATACTAGCATGTATGCACAAATATATATAAAAATGTGTATGTTTAATACTTTGCATAGCTATTAAAGACAAAAAGTCCCTCTTTTCACAGGTGGCATTAAAGCTTCATCTTCTGAACACTGAAATACTTGGGTACCATCAGTTAACAATAATATTAGATTTTCTGTCTTAATAACATTGTCAAAAGGTGCCTTGAAATAAGTTTGCCTTGTGCTTCTAATAATTCTTATTTTCTTTTACTATCTCTGGTGTGCTGTTCTATGAATATATTAACTAACTTGTTCTAGTAGCCATCACAGGTCTAATGCTGGTAAACATGTTAATCAGAATTTAGATCATCATTTTCTACCATATTACAATTCACCCTAACATGTTGTAAAAGTTTGCTGCATTTTTTTCTTCATATTATTCCTTTCAAAATGTGTTTATTCATTTTTGTGTGCATAAAGTTTGGTTAATACATTAGTTTACTGTGTTTAGTATAATACTGTCTTTTTCTGTGGAAAAAAAGATATAAACAGTGATAAAAAAAATCTGAGTTGTATACTTACAAAAATTGTAACTGCACTCACAAAGATTTTGTTTTTAATTTCTGTGCACTTATGGCTAAACTTTAAGGAAGTAAAGTGCTAATTTTCTCAGATCTAGTTAGATCACTCTGATTTTTATATTACTAATGTTTTTTTTCTTACAATATTGTACAGTGCGTACATACTACTGCAGGTGGCAGCATCTCCTTTAAGTAGGTATAGGTGTTTCTGTAACACTATGACTGATCTGGAAGAAAACCTAAACTTCATAGTAGTGTACTTAATTCCACAGTTAGCTTCAATTAATTGAAGGAATAAATCACTCAATACCAATTTATCGGTAACTATTACGTTACCTGCCCAGAGCGAATTTTCTGTGGGATAGTCTAATTTTGCCATGTATGTCTGGTATTTGAAAAAAAGACCTTGATTTTTACAAGGTATTGTTATATGAGAGATGCTTTTTTTTTTTTTTTTTACTATGCAAGACAACAAAATGATTTTTATTTGATAGGCTTCTTGTAAACTGTTTCAGAAGGAAAACAAGTATTAATCTGATCTTGCATATATCCAGTTGGTTTCATAAGCTGCATTTTTCTTTTAACCCTCAGTTGGTTGACCGAGTATTTGATGAAAGTCTCAATTTTAGAAAAATCCCTCCACTAGTGCATGCCAAACCACCAGAGGGGAATGGTCGGCCTAATGATGCTCGACCTCAGATAACAGATGCCCTTGATCCCCCAACAATTACCCGGAGAAGGACTTGGAGCAGAGATGAAGTGAGTACACAACAGGGTTCTCTATAGTAATGTGTCTGTTTTAAGCTTTTACAGTTGTTTCCCCACTAGTCCAGACACTACCCTTTCTTTCCTACCTGTAGCAGGTAGCATTAATACTGGAAAAAAATATTTGTGTATTATTGAATTTGCAAAATGTTCAAATGCGATTGTTTGTATATGATACTAATTAGAACACAAGTATGATTTTTTTAAAGTTAAAAAAAGATTTTAAAATATATCGAATTGTTTTTATTTAATTCCCATTCAACTAATAATACCCTTTTTTATTGAAAACTTATTGCAGGTTATGGGGGACAGTTTGCTGTTGTCCTCAGTCTTCCAATTTTCTCGCAAGATAAGACAATCCATAGACAAAACAGCTGGCAAAATCAGGTGAGTTTTTAAAAATTATTGTTATTACTGAAAAAGCTCTGCTCTTATCAACATTCCTCTAGTAGAAGAGATGTGTATGGAGGAAATATATTTAGTAGCAACTTGTGTTTTAGAAAAGTAATGTTACCCATGGCCTTTTTAGCATTCAGAAAGATTTGGGATGAATATTTTTTTCCATTATTGCTTGTGAATATTTCATATTATATGAAGATAAATCACAGAATGGTAGGGGTTGGAAGGGACCTCTGGGCATCGTCTGTCCAACCCCCTGCTTGAGCAGGCACACCCAGAGCAGGGGGCACAGGAATGCATCCAGGCGGGTTTTGAATGTCCCCAGGGAAGGGACTCCACAGCCTCCCTGGGCAGCCTGTGCCGCTGCTCTGGCACCCTCAAAGAAGTTTTTCCTCATATTCGGGTGGAACTTCCTGTGTTCCAACTTGTGCCCATTGCCCCTTGTCCTGTTACTGGGCAGCACTGAAAAGAGTCTGTCCCCATCCTCTTGACACCTGCCCTTTAGATAATTAGAAGCGTGTTGATGAAATCCCGCCTCAGTTTTCTCTTCTCCAGGCTGAACAAACCCAGGTCTCTCAGCCTTTCCTCATAAGGGAGATGCTCCAGTCCCCTGATCATCTTTGGAGCTCTCCACTGGACTCTTCAGTAGTTCCCTGTCTTTCTTGAACTGTGGAGCCCAGAACTGGATGCAGTACTCCAGATCAGCAAAGCCTGCATGGACAGAACAATATCCATCATAATTCCAGCAGAGGAGCTAGTCCAACACATGCAAATGCTATGCAAAATCTACATGACTTCTATGCAAGTCTTGTAAAATTCCCTTCCTTAAAAGATAATGTTAAAATGTTGCTGAACTGTGAAACTGGGCCCTTTACGTTTGCCAAGTTGTTGTAGGGATTACCTGTTTTATGAAGAAAAACAAATGGTACAGAGGAGAGCAGTTTCAGTAAATCCTTCTGGAAAAGAACTTGCTCTGGAGACAATGTGACGACTGTTGAGTTCTAAATTTAAAGTAACAGATGTAACCAGCTGTTATTTTTAATTTAAAATCCCTGCTTAGATAGTTACATTCCTGCATAAAATGTCACAGTAGCTAGCAGGAAGTATAGACGTGACGAAAATGGTAACATATTGCTCTACCAACAGCTCCATTTAACTTCAATGAGTGAGTGTACAACCATTTGGTGACCACTTTGGTTGACAAGAATAAAGGAAAATTCTAAATACAAAGTTCAGGGTTTTATAATTCGCATGTCCTTCTTCATGTCTTTGCACAGTTAACAATTTAAAAATAGAGTACATTAAAAATAATGAAGACGGGCTGAACTTCATGTATAATTTTCTGAATGTGAGAAAATATTGTAACTGATCAGTTTGTCTAGGAAGTGTCAGGTATTGAAACCTTAGATGGGTGACAGATTAATCACCAAATCACAAATTTATTTCAGCATAGGGTGATGTAACTAGTAAAAGCAGCAAAATACTAACATATCTGAAGGTTCTATTCTTATGGGAGTACCAAAAGAGATATGACCATAGAAATGAAGAGGGGGGAAAAAAAAAATCTGTATAAATTGGTAAAAACTGTAGGTTATCTGCCATTTTTAGTCTTGCTGTTGCTAGTAGGAAGAGTTATCACTGAAAGGAGAATCAAGTCTTTGAAAGCCTGCAGCCTGTTCTTATTATTTCTGTTATAAGGTTTTGTGTGTGTTGTTTTTACTGGTGGTTACAGGTAACATTTGTGAGTACCTTATTTCTATTATCTTGGAACATGTTGCTGGACTGATACCTCATTTCTCTTTTTCCAACTCACCGTTCTGGGGCTGCAGGATTATAATATGGGAAATAGGCCATTTGCTGTCTTTCTCTTTTTGGTTTCCCAGATACATTCTTTTATGTATCATACTATTTATTTGAACACCCTTAAACAAAAGATGTAAATGTCTTTTGCTATGTGTATGTCAGAGACAAATGAGTTTGTGAAGTGCAGGGGTACGACATGCTTACTCTCAAAAGCTGTGCTACATTAACAGTTCAACTTCATTATGCAGAATTTATTAACAAATTATGCAAAAGTTCACAACTTGTTCAAGTTTAATCAACCTCTGAATGCATGCTATCATTTACTTTAATAGCTGATCTCGAATAACTGAGCAAGTAAATACATGCAAGGAGGTACTTAAGCGTGACCATTCTTTGAAAGTCATTTTAAAAAGCGTTTAAAATTTGGAAATAGAAACAAGATATTATGTTAAATTTTGCTCTGCACATAATTCTCTGGGAAAATACGGTGACATCCATAAGGAACTCTGCTTACCAATATATTTTTTCTTCCTTTTAAAGCTGCGTCATTGGAACAAGAATCTTGCTTATTGACTGACTTATTTGTGGTAGGCGTCTAGGATGATATGTATCTTAAATTCCTCAGAAGCAGTAGATAGTAGATTACTACTTTCGTCTTACTGACTTTTCTTAATGGTTGGCAGTTTCTGATCTGTAAATATGGTGCTAGCATGGTTGTAGTTTACTTAATGTGAAAATCTGAGTTCAGTACAGTGAGTTAAACGAATTTATGTATGCAAATTCATTCTGAGAAAAGCAGGTAACTACAAAATCAAGTCTTCTGAGCTTAAAAATTAAGTCAGCTACCTTGTAATGAATGTAATAGTGATGTCATCATGTATGATATTATAAATATAAGCATACCTATAAACATTTTATATACATTTAAAGAGTAGCATTGCATATTTCTATAAATATACAGTGGAGAAACATTCATTAATAAGTAATTATTTAGCATATTCCCCGGAGCTGTGATCAAAACTTCCTTTTCCTGCTACTCAGAATGCATTTGAATAATATGATGTTATTCATAATGTCATTAGTATTTTGAATGAGAAAAGCAATAGTTTTAGAATTGGTTTTAGAGAGCATATAAGGCAGCTAGGACGTATCACAGATTTTGCCTTAGCTTTGTTTTGATGTACATGAGTTCAGCCACTTGGTGTGCTTCTATTCCTTTTACTGGAGTTAGGCCAGTTAAAATTTCTGCCCAGAACAGATACAATGAGACTCAATCAGGATTTGTCAAGCTAGCAGTTTTGTGTATTTTTCCAAAGTACCTGAACCTGAAAGGAGAGGAAAAATTTATAGAGGCACCAAGAAGAGTAAGCCCGACTGTGTTTTGAAAGTCCTCTCTCAAATTTTCTTGTTCACCAATGTAAACCTCTCTCCTGAGAGCACAGGCAGTATAGGGCAATTACGGTCCTTACAAATTGCATCATACATATTAAACAATCGCATCCTTCCTATCTGGGTCCAAATAGAGATGTTATGATGAGTTTGCAGGAATTTTCGTAGATTATGGAGGAAAGAGGTAAGTAGGTTTTGCAGTGAGAAGACCTATGTGGTTTTATCAGTGCTCTACAATGTGAATGAAGTGTTACTGGTTTACTTTGTAGCAGTCAGGCATGATCTAGGCAAAGCATTCAGGTCAGTTCAGGTACTACTTACCAGTCTCTGCAGTTTGCTATGCATCCTGCAAAGTGCAGTGGAAGAAAAATGGGGACTGAGCACAACCAAATGAGAAAGTTTAGGCGGATTTGCTTCAGAAAGTAGGACTAGGAAAGGCAAGAGCAGAAGGCGGTGAACATTTATAAATACAGTCTTTTAATATAGAGAGTATGGTTAGAAAGAGGAAGAGCAAAGGAGACAGATGACCCCCGTGAGGTTAAAATGTACTAAATGAAGAACTGAAAAAAAAAAGGTTTTAAAAATGAAATAGGGTTCCTAAAATTACAGCAAAACCAAATTAGCCTGTCCTCTTTATAGTGGAAATAATAACATCTTTTAAATTGCTGGATTTTTTAATAAAATGACCTGTCAAATGGAAAGCTTTCAAATTGTAAAAGACATTATCTCTAAAAGAATAAGACTGAAAACTCTACATACACAAGCAAAGGCATTAATTGCATACATAAAGAAGTATTATAATGTGAGCAAGAAGATAAATGAAAAAAGCAAACAGGATCACAATAAATTCTATATTTTTCCTGCTAGTGCTGTTTACTGCTAAGTAAAGCCTTATTTCCTATGTTCCTGCTGATTTCCAGAGTGATATAAATGCTATTAAAGCTGTGTAAGATTCTCTGTATACCGAGTCAAAATATTTCCAGGAGTTGCCTGTTTTTAGTGTAAGATCCTGTAAAGGATTGAATTGGCTCTGCTTTTTACTTATTTAAACTCACCAGTTTCAGGCAAGTCCTAAATTTTCCATTATAATTGGACTTTCTGGCATCCAGGTTGGCAGTTGCATGGCTTTGCAAGCTTTTGCACGCCCTTCCAGAACATAAAAGTAATCTTGTCAGGTCTCTGATGATCAGTTTTACTACAAGATGATGATGCTACTTGAGACCATGAAGTGTTTCATGTTTTCTTCACAGTAGTTTTGATTACTTTTAGTTTATTTTTTCCTTCCCCAAGAAGTAATATGTATTAATGTTAACTCTTTATATGCTTTGTACATTAATACACTAAAGTCACTTGCAGAAGTGATCGTTTGCCTCGGTCCCCTGACATTGTGTTATGAGGGTAGAATTTCCTCTCAGTGAAACATCCAAAAAACATGTTCTGAAGCAGCAGCGAGTGAGGATCTCAAAGACAGAAGAAGAGTTAAAGCACCTTCTGGATGGGCTGTCTACGGACATCTGTGTCCTGATAAGATAATACAGGGTACATGTTTTGAAAAACTAGATTTTCTTGACGGGATAATGATGGAGTGGGATTTTCCATAGGGTATAAATAACTGAAGAAAGATTAACAGAAATACAGTACTAAGTCTCCCAGCTTTCTTTAATTCTTAGTCTTTATGAGATGCAAGGTATCATGAATTTCCACCTTAAAAATTATTTCCTCAGAGACCTACCTACACTAATAACTTCTTTAAAATGTACTACTTTTCAGCCATGATTTTAAATTGGTTTGTTTGCTTAGCAGTTTTACTGTAGCTATTTTTGTACTTCTAACTCTGAAATACCAATTAGAGAAGAAGTGGATCTGGACAACTCTATGTCATCATGGTGTCACTTAAAAATGAATACCCAGACCATATATATCTGCACATTCCTATTTTTTTTTTTTCCCAATTCTGCAATGAAGGCAGTTTAAATTATGTTTACGGTACGACAATAAAAACAAAAATTATTTATCACAGCAGAGAAGCACAACATAAAAAATGGGGACTCTTAACAATATGCTTTGGGGTTTCACAAATAATAGAAGTGACTTCTTCAAACATGTAATGCAAGTGATACTTAAATTACTAAATCAGGTATGTCCAATTTGTGTGTTGATGAGACTTTTCAGTGAAAACATCTATGAAATGCATTTTTCTTTTAATTTTCTGAAGTGTTTTGTTTTTCATTAAATTACTGTAAAATACAAATACAAGAGTTGCATTTGTTTGCCATTGTTCGCATTTCTCTTCTGTTTTACAATTGTTGTAAAATGCGATGTTAATAGGGAACTTCCTGACTGCTGTAAAATAATTTTTTTAAAAAAAAGTCTCGGTGCTGGATGAAAGATTCAGCTCTGTCTTTTCAAGACCATAAGCAAGTATTTAGCTACAGAACTGCCATTTTAATGTCGATATTAATGACATTGCTGAAACCCTGTATGCTTCACTGAAAATTTAAACTGTGTGGTTGGATTCTGTCAGTTTTCAATATTTCAGATTTTAGTTTTATTCAGTGCTCTCTATGCTGCTTTCTTGTATCATGTATCTAATCCTTTAGTTCTAGTTTGTTTATTTTTGCCTATTTTAAACATCCTGTTCTTGATTTTCTTTTTTCTAGAATATTATTTAAGGACAAAGACAGAAATTGGGAAGAAATTGAAAACAAGTTGCGAGCTGAAAGTGAAGTTCCTATTGTGAAAACATCAAGCATGGTATGAATAATTATCTTTTCTGGGACTGAATGAGCCTTTTATCTAATTTCTAAATAATCAGTAGACGTACATGTTATTTTCAATGATATAAAGGCAAAAATCTTTAAAAGATTTTATTTAGGCACTCAGTATATTTCAATATAAACCTGATCTTCTGTAATAATTACTAAGACTTACTATCTTATAACGAAACAGTCTTAAGTAATTGCTCAGGGGAAATTCTCAGGTAAAGAATGCAATAAAAGGGGTTCAGACTACGTATAGCCAATCAGTACTTTTGTTTAACAAAAGGTAACAACCATTCGTTTGAATGTTGGATTGCTTTCAAACAAACTTATATTACAATCTAAAGGCTACCATACCTACTGGTTATTAATACTTCATATATAATACTTAGTACTATTGATACTTATTATTACTATTTAGAGAAATAGTCGTATTTCTCTATATGTGGATTAGGATAATCTGTAGATACATTGCAATAAAAGCATTCTTCAATTAAAAATAATCGTGTTGCTATTGTGTGGAAGTGATTACTGTAGGGTGCCAACTACAACTCCAGTCGATTCATGTAGTCTCCTACCCCTGCCTGATTAGGGCTATTTCATGACCAGACTGTGTGACAGTGTGAGGGAATGGAGCACACATGTTGCTTCCTAGTATGCTTCTCTGCTTCTAAACACAGAGTGTAGGGTTTGACAAACATCTCTGCACGTGAGAGCAGGCAGAGAGTCTAGCTAATGTTATCCTCTCGGGGGTATTGTGCTGTTAAGAATGTCAACTACAGAGGCAGATTTCTTTTCTGATGGGAAGGTGAGAGAGGAAACTCCTCACATACTTTGTACTGGACTGCTTAGAAGCAAAACATGAACACATTTCCTCTGGCATTGAACTGGCTAGCATTCCTCTGTTAGCTCATCATGAGTTATTAAATTTATCCAGATTGATTTTTCCTGTAAGCATTAAAAACTTGGACCATAATTCCTGCAGAACAGTATACTTTTTAAGAGCAATCATTAGAAACTCAGTGTTATAATTTATTAGATACACTGACAGTTTGGGGTTGTTTGGTTTTTTTTTTAAGTTTAATTAGCAAGTTACATATGGAAGTTTCTAATTTTAGAAGTATGCTAGTATAAGGAGTTTCCCTTATCCTATCCATTTCCAGAATAAGATCATCACAATGATTTACAAGATCACAAGATGTAGTGTTTTATGTTCTAAATGCCATGAATATGGGGTTTTAAGGCATTCATTTAAAATGAAAAGATAAGTTGTATATTTATTGCTAAGTTCAGGATTTTATAAAATTTCAGTGCATTAAAGCATCTCACAGTGTTTGAAAGTGTGTGGGGTGTTTTTTTTTCTATGCACTGATTTTCAAGTTTCTGCTCAGTTTTCAGAGCAATATACTGTTCAAATGCAGTACTTACTTTTACCACAGAATGTTATTAAAAGTTAACAGAGGACAATTGTAACTGATGTTTGTTTTGTTCTTGGGACATTTATGTCCAGCTCAGATGTGGAATCTGCTTAAAGATAATGATTTTGTGAAATCCAAGGTAATCAATCTCTTTGCCACCCAGAAAAATCACATTACTTAGTGTAGAATGGGTTTCTGAAATGGGTTAAATGGGTTTCTGAAATCGGCGCCTTTGAAAATTCTCAGCTTTTGAAGACCACTGACAGCTCTCCTCAGCAGCTGGATTAACAGTATTCTTTAGTGTAGGATCCTTCAATTGTAGGATTTACATATTTATAATTTAAGATGTGGTGCATTTAATGATTGTTGTGTTTCTGAGTGTGTTGCTGTGGCTATGTCTGTGTTAGCAAGTAGTGCAGCCAGAGGAGGAAAATCTGTAAGGCAAACAAGTGCTGAGGACCCAACATTGGTGTGCTGAACATGCTCTCATGGGCACAGGGCCCAATGGTTGCAGGCAAAATCCCAATGCAGTCATCTTACTATTCTGACTCACATCTGAACAAGGTTATAAATCACCCTATTCCATTAATCCTGGGTTTATACTGTAACTTTCCTTGAAAAGTTTGCTGTTACTTTGCCCCGTTTCAACAGAATCATGGCGTCGAGAAGTCTCTGCTTGAGAAGTAGCAGCGCAGGCAGGTGGGCAAGGGACACAGTGAGATTTTGTTGACCCTAGCAATCGACCAGTGCAGAGGAGCTCTTGATTTCTGAGTGGGCCGTGGCTGTCCAGCCTCAAGCACTGCCACCCAGGACCCATGGTGGGCATGGCTGGGCCACCACCAGCAAGGGTGTTCTTGATACCAGGAGAGACAACCCACACAGCACACTGCAAAGGCTGGGGAGGGGGATTGTTTATTACTACTAAATAGTTTGAGTCTCTTCTTCCTTTTTGAAACACATTTGTTTCTTTCCTAGGAAATTTCATCAATCTTACAGGAGCTGAAACGAGTTGAGAAGCAGCTGCAAGGTACAAATCTTTTTTCACTTTTCTCTTTTGTTGTTGCCCGCTTTAAATTTTTTTAATATATAGCCATATATAGATGTATATCATGAAACAAAGTATCACATTTTATTAAAATACATTCACATTATCAGTTTAACTCATGGCACATTTGTTAACGAAACATCACTGAATTATTTTAAAATAGGAGGATGATGATATCTTTTTATGTGGGTGAGAAAAGGCTCAACTAAAAATGAAATAGTCCAGAGAATCCCAAAAGAATTAGTTGTGAAACATTCTTAATAGAAATATTTTTGTGGGTAAATGATGAAGCATAGAATCCTGAGATTAAGCTTTATAAAGTAATTATTGCACATCAGTAATACCCTCACATGTAGCACAGTTCGGTATAAGAAATGCACTGGGACCATAATGTGTAGGAAATCTCAAAAAAGAAAAACCCAAACTGAGAACTTTATCTGATACAATAAAATGAAAATTTAAGATTAGCTCGACACCTTCACACTACTGAATCCACTCTTCATAACTGTGAAGCCCACAGACTATAAAATAGAAGTTACTTTGCTTTTCATGTGCAAAGACTTACCTTATGTATAAAATGGAAAGAAGTATGTTGTGCTTACGAAGTCTGCTATTACACATATATTCCATTTATCAAAATCAACTTAAAACCAGTATATTTTAAAAAGGAGTTGCAATCGTATTTGTGTATTGTTTATACTTAGTTTATTTTTTAATTTGGAGTTGTCAAATGGGTTAGCAGTCTATGCTTATATATAATCATTAATGTATTTGTTGTATTCAGATTTAATCCTATGTTGAACATGTTTTCAAAAAGAATGTTTCAGGAGGAATCGTTAGCCACCTTTAAGACAAATTAGTATTTGTTTCATGGTCGGCTATAATTAAAAAACGTTAATATATTACAAATTATATTATGTTTAGAAAACATGACAAGGAAACAAGGCCCAGAAAAAGAGGCCAGATCATTTCCTTGTGTACGCAGTCATGCTCCAATAGATGTTAGAAATAAAATAAAATAAAATAAAATAAAATAAAATAAAATAAAATAAAATAAAATAAAATAAAATAGAGAGAGATTCTGTTAGATGTGACAATGTGTTAATAGTACAGTAAAATTGTACTAGGTGCTTCAGTTTGCCTTCACTGTGTAGAGGGAGAGGGACAATAAGTCCATCATTATGCATTAAAAAGGATAGATTATTGCTTTTTTATACAAATGTAATTCAATCATGGAATTAGCAGCTATGGATATTTGGGGGAGGGTGGGGTTGAATGAAGCATAACATAATGGTAATATTAGAGAGAAAGCCCCTTAAACATGACTTAAAAATCCCATCTTTCAGTCCCTATAAGCTAATCATAGAAGTTTGTCATCGTTCTTTCCTGTCCACACATCAGGCAGTGTTAGTTTGTGCAGTTTCAGTTCATCTGAAGTTTTAATATATGTTAAATGCTTTTAAATATATGTATCGGCTACATATATGTCGGCTACACCACTCGTTTGTAGTGGGCAACACACATAAAAGCTCATGTCTATCATCATAAAAATAGAACAAGATATTAATATTTTTTATGGTTTCTTCCCTATCCCTTTCATCTTTTCTTGATTGCTTAGCAATTAATGCTATGATCGACCCTGATGGTACCCTGGATGCTCTGAGCAACTTGGGATTCGCCAGCCCTATCTTACCAGCGCAGCCGAAGCCGAAGTCCGGTCCCGTTTCCCAAAGTAGCCGCCCTCAAGTGCAGCCAAACTGCCAGCCTGAAGCTCGGGCTCTTCGACCCGCCGCCGTCCCTGTTGCAGCTGAATTTGAGAATGCTGAATCTGAGTCGGATTTCAGCATACATTTCAATAGGTTTAACCCAGATGGGGAAGAGGAAGATGCCACCCTGCGTGAGTGACATCTCAATGTTGATACAAAAACCTTTCATGTGGAATGTTTAGGAAAAATTATAATATTGGTTTTATAATTTTTAAAAAAAAAAAGGCTTGGTCAGACAGCAGTTGTTTTATTAAATCAGTTTTCTTTAACTGTGATGCTTTGATTGTCACACAAATCCTTTTCAAATCATAAAGATATACATAGATACCAGTGTAGGAAAGCAGATTGTGGCAGGTTTGCCCTTTGTGGTTGTGTGCTTTGCAAAAGAATTATTATATCAGCAGTTTTCCCTCAATAGATCTATTTCTTTTTAAAAGCCATGCAAGCAGTCTAACATTTAATGTTACGGAAACCCCAACTCTCTTTGCCAAGCTGCTGTAATGAATGGACTTCCTCCACTAAAGTTTGTACAGAACTGTTGAACAGTTACAACTGATTCTGAATGAGATGATTTATATAGGAAACATTATCTTTTACTACAATGACACATTACTGCAAAGGTAAGACAGATTTCAGAAAGCATTCATTCTTGTGTACTGAAAATCTCAAACAGTTCTGTGATTTATATAGCCTTGTTGCTGCGTAAATTGTCTTGGGGTTTACAAAGTTCACATCCTATGTTTGCACTAAGATTTGCTGGGAGTGATAGGTGAACATATCGATATCGTTAAACGGCAAGCAGTGTTTTGGTGTACATAGAAAACTGATAATACTGTACTTGTATTATCATTGCTGTGTTTTAATCCAGTTTCTGAAAAGACTATTTGGCACTTTTTGATCTCCTTCAAATGTCTTTTTGATGTTAATGGAAGTAGAAGTATTTCAGATCTCATGTCTGTCCAAATGTTTGTTGAAACTAGGAAACAAATTTAAACATACCTGTGGGGCATTTTAAAGCATATTGAGGCAAGTGGGCTATCGCCAATTCAAATGCAACATAAGCTCACAGAAGAAATTACTGGTCCTTGGAATGATCATGAGATGTAAAATTTTCTTTAGGGGACTCGGAACTAGTGTTGTCATAATTTGCTTGATCGATAGATGCACTCCCAAGCAAATGATTTTATTTGCTTCTGTATATTTTCCTGTAGTCTTGCTAGTAAAGCTGTCTCTGTCTTACATATTTAAAAGGATTCTGGAAGACGACTGCTAACATAGACATTTTGCTTCTACCACTGAAAAGCAAGTCTATTTAAAGTTTCCTATATAAGCCTATTTTCCCTATAAGTTGTCCCAGTAACTTAACATTTGGACATAATAATAAAAATAAAAGTAAATTACTTTGTATTTCCAGAACACTGTAACTTGGAGGAATGTTATTTCTGTTAAATGTAACTAATAGACTGGAATTTTCCTATGTTTGCATCAGTCTCTATATATTAAGGTTAAAGATACAGTTTTGCAGCTTTTATGAAATGGTCTTTAATATTTCAGCAATAATCCTATGTGACATTTGTTTAAAAAAAAATACTTTCTGTACACTTTTAAATTGTACAGGCTTTCAGACGTCAGTAAAAGTTGGACCAGTTAATAAAAATGCAAAAACTTTTTTTGTAGAGATGTAAAAACAAAACCACTAATCTGTTGTATAATGGATTTCATATTTTCTTTAAAAAAATTAAAAGCAAACAGCCTTCATGTATGACTCAATATGCTCTACTCCAGCTAACTGTGGAAGCCTGAACTACACTAGTTTACAGAGGCTACAAGAGAAGTTTTAGAAGGTGCAGAAGGGCAAAAAGAAATCGAAACTAGAGCTAGGTGTTGAAAACCGAGTGTACAAAACCATCACCATAATTTCTTCTTTTGTTTAATGCTTGGGAACATAATTTTTCTGCAGACTCGAGTGGGAAGTGGCTCAGAAGGATTAAAGGCGCAGGCTCTTCATGCAAGATTCTCTTTGTGTTCTTTCAGGCGTTTATAACTTTACGTTCTGTAATAAGCATTTTGCATTACTATGTTCTTATTTTGTATGAACATGTTCTCCTTATTTATTTTTGTTACATTTATTATGTATGTTATTTTGTTATATGCATTTACAACTCCATTTTTAAATAAAGTGTTTCTGGAACTTTACAAACGTGTGAATATGTAATTGAGAGCTGGGAAGTTCACAGAGGCTTCCTGCAGTCTAACTTACCTTTACTGAAATAGGAAATGACATTTTTTCATAAACATCTTTTCTCTGGAAAAAGTTGTATTATTGCCGCTGCTGCATCATTTATTCTGTGCTGACAGTATGGACTCGCTTTCCCGTACTCAGGGTTATTCCCACACTTGAATTGATTTTTGTGTGCAAAGCTAAAGGCAAAAATAATCCAGTGTGCCAGTCACCAAATAGTGCCTGTGTTTGCCTTTGTAGAATGAAAGTAAATGAGTTTTAATGCACCTGCCAGGTGCAATGGTAGATGCTTTTCAGAGTGCTTTCCTTCTGCTTCATATATAGGAAAACTTTATTGAACATTCTGATTTGGCTCCAGACTGCTGCCTTTTTTCTTCTGCCCCAGCTTCGGCTCCCTATGGACTTCCCTGCATGACACTAAATTTCCTCTTCTGTACCTAGCTTCATGCAAGAGCAAAACTGAGAGCTTAGTATAAAGCTCCAAGAGTTCCTTCCCAGGTGATGCGTTTCAGTGCTGCCGAGCTTTGCTGTGACTTGGCAGCAGCCACTCTGATCCTGCTTCTGGGCACCTGTTCTCCCTTTGTAACCCCAGTCTGATGGCGATGAGGCTGCGCTGGCAGCACACAGTAACGCTCGGCTCTGGAAGGGCAGGAGATCCTTCCTGATGTTCAGAGATGCCAGTTAGGTATAGTCAAAGACATGGAAAAGTTAGAAGGGCTTTCCAGGTGCTCAGGACTTTTTCATATTCCCCAACTTCGTGGGCTGCTGTTGTTTCCCCAGTTGTTGGCAGTATCCCCCCTACCTTTGCCGAAGTGAGGGGAATGCGCTTCTGGGTTAGTATTCTCATGCGCTGAGCCCCGTTGATGTCAGTGATAGTGTAGCACTTTGTTATTTCTTCCCACTTAATATTTTCATCTATCTGCTATACTTTGAGCCAAGGTTATGCAGAGATGTTTGTCAGAAGTACTGAGGAGATCCAGCCGGGTTGCATCAGTCCCCTGCTTCCTTTTGACATCAGCAAGTGGGCTGACATGCGGTGACACAGAGAAAGCAGCGTTCAGGCCTTTCCTGATCAGCGCTGCTGGTTCCTCCCTTAGCTACGTGCACTGTTCTAATTATACGCCCAACCAGTACTTCTAACGGCACTCACATCTAGTTGTAGCATCCAGAGATAAAGCTGAGTATAATTTGTGTGCCTGACCTGGTAACAGCAAGATGGTGTTTCACTCCAGCATGTAGTTACACCAAAAGCAGCTGGTACTTCAGTCTCAGAAGAGAATTCTGCTTCACGCCAAAACCTGAATTTCAGTCAATGCCTGTTGGAAGGCCTTTGTAATTTCAACTACAAAGATTTCAAGCATAGAAAAGATCTACAATTACTGCTCTGACATGCAGCCGTGGAAAGAAAGGGGATGCAGGAATGCGTGAAGCGTTCTGCGTCATAGCGTGTACAGTAAAAGGCCACTTACTACATGCCGAGGAGAGTTTATACCACCAAGTCTTTTGTATCTGAACAGAATTACAAGGAAGAAGCTTAGCTGCTCACCGTACAAGTTGCTTAGCTTCATCTTGATGAATAATCAGAGTTTTAAAAGCGCAAGATTGTCGTCTGCCTTCAAGTAGAGCACATCTGTAGGTGCTGAGAGGGTTACAGTCCTGGTAGTTCAGCCATGCTTGCCAGATACTAAATACATCCCACATTATCAGTCGTGACGATACTGCCCAAGGACAGTGCGTGATGCAAAAAACCAGCATTTCTAGCTGTACTAACTCAGTCATCTCGTAAAAACAACAATTTTTGTTTTCAGCTTGGTAAGCCTTACCCAGTGCGGTTCCTGCAGGTGACAGCCAACAGAGCGGGGGTTGGGCAGCAAGGCATTTCCTTTTCAGATCCTTTTCTCACTATTCATATATTTCTGGAGGAAAGTATAGTTATCAAACAAGTGGGATTGTGCAGCCCCGGAAATACTTTAAAGCAGGGTAAGGTAACTGGAAGCCTGCTGTCAAGGATCTTGATCTTCACCTGTTCCAACGAGACCAGAATGAACAGGGGAAAATAAACCCAGTGCTGACTTTGTCTTGCTCGCCACTTCACGAGCAGTTCCTATTTTGTAAGACGCAAATGCTCTTACATCTGAGAGAGCTCTTAAACTGGCAGGGTGTTGTTACAAAATGCCCTCTTTGGGGAGGCTGTATTAGAATAGGAGTTTGTGGTTATTGGATATCCTCATGGGAACACGGGCCAACATTTTCAAAATTTATACTTTCAAAAATTATTCAAGCACTAGGGCCTTAGCGGTGGAGTGAGGGGATAGAGATTTGTTCATTCCAGGGATAAACCCTACACTTGCACTTGCCAATTAACGTGTCTCCTTGCTAAGTTCTGGTGCTCTAGTCTGTCAGTCCCGTAGGGCTAGCGTTTTTAGACCTGTTTTAGATATTAATAAACAAGTTTATAATTTATAAGGCTTTGTGCTCCTATGGAGTAGCTAAAAGCACTATCAGGACTCTAGTGGTCTTTATAAAAATAACTGTTTAGCAGAAGCATGACTTATCTTACAAGCAAACTGGCCCTTCTAAATGGAAAAAGCTGAATTAATAATAAAGATTTTAAAAAAAAAATGCAACATGAGGTTTCTAAGTTCTGTATGTTTGTTCATGCACACATGGACCTGTATGAAGCTGGGCACAAAGAACAAGGATTATATATAAACTTCTAAAAATTTAATGGGTGGCTTCACATTTCATTCGCAGCATCACCTCTGAGGTAATGTTATTTATAAGAAAAATTCAGTGGGGAAGTAATACAGATGTGGATGTGAGTTGTGGCTCAGGTTATCGGTGACTGGTTTTGTTGAGAGATGAGAGAGTGACTGCAGATAACTCGGGAGATTTTAAAAGTACTAAGAAATGAAATGCCTTGGTGAAGTTACATAAATGGTATTTCCCAGTATGACAGCTGATTAATAAAAGAGCAGGCAAAATACCATATTCTCAACAGACATTATTGGATTAGGAGACTCAATTAAGTACAAAGGGCTAAGCAAACTTCTGTAAAAACTCTAGAAAGAAATCAAATGACAGAAGCACAGAAGTCGGGCGGTGGGGAGGGGGAATACTGCATCCCAGGGCGGGGTAGTACGTGTTACTGAGCGGTGCAGTTAATTCGGGGCAACCTGCGTGCAAAGGAGAGCTGGGAGATGCAGATGGCACACGAGAATTCGGCCACAAGACTGGTGCTTTCAGAGCCGGTCAGAAGCCGTGCAGGGGTACCTGCTTTTTAGTCCAAGATGTGCCTCAGGTGCAAGAGAGACGGCAGCCTGCCTGCTCCGCGGCAGAGGATGGCAGCTGGATGTGCTGAGGAGATGCTATGTGTGTGTCGTGGTTTAGCCCCAGTCAGCAGCCGCTCGCTCACTCCTCTCACAGTGGGATGGGGGAGAGAATCGGGAGAGTAAAGGTGAGAAAACTCATGGGTTGAGATAAAGACAGCTTAATAGGTAAAGCCAAAGCCATGTGCCATGAGCAAAGCAAAACAAGGCATTCATTCACTCCTTCCCACGGGCAGGCAGGAGTTCAGCCGTCCCCAGGAAAGCAGGGCTCCGTCACGCGTAACGGTTACTTGGGAAGACAAACGCCATCACTCCAAACATCCCCCCCTTCCTTCTGCCTCCCCCAGCTCTATACGCTGAGCCTGACACTGTATGTTATGGACTATTTCTTTGGCCAGTTGGGGTCAGCTGTGCCCCGTCCCAGCTTCTTGTGCACCCGGCAGAGCACGGGGAGCTGAAAAGTCCTTGACCAGTGTAAGCACTGCTTAGCAAGAACTAAAACATCAGTGTGTTATCACATTATTCTCCTATTAAATCCGGAACATGACACTCTGCCAGCTACTAGGAAGAAAATTAACTCTACCCCAGTCAAAACCAGGACAGTGTGTTAGTCATCATATCATTTTTCTCTCTGCAGAGTAGCTGGAGTTTCTCAAATAAACTGACTGGAACAATAAAAAGCTCTTTCCATACAGAGGAAAAAAAGCCCCCAAACAAATTCATATTCTCTAATGCAGTTTACGTTATGCTGTTTTCCTAAAATCATTGTTGCACCTCACAGATGAAATTTATTTAACTGACTAAAGATGCAGGTGTGTAGTAGTGTGATCTTATTACCTGCACGCTTGGGAACTCAAATGCTATCCAAAATTTGCCACTTGACCCTGTTCATTCTTTCTTTGTTTCCAAACATGCAAGGATATATGCTAATATAATATTTATAATATAATATATAATAAGATATATGCAAACTAAGCTTCCTCGTGTCCTTGCTGCCAGTACAATGGATGGCTGATAAAATGGTCATTTACAAAAATCAACTTCTTTTAACACAACTTATGCAATGGCCTTAACACCTTTCAAGTTGCTTTCTTCTCATTGCAACTCTGAGCTAAATACGTTGCCTTTAGTGATTTCTTGAGATGATTTTCTAATTGTACAACCGCCTCAAAGATAGCTCCTCTCTAACACATTTGAAAAGGCTGGTTTTTATTGGGAAATCACATCTGTAGCTTCACTGCAGTTAGCCTTCCAAGGGCAGCAGAATTTCAAACACAGATTTGAAAACAATCACAGAATGGTTCAGGCTGGAAGGGACGCCTGGAGGTCATCTTGTCCCACTCCCATGCTCCAGCAGGACCACCTAGAGCAGGCTGTGCAGGACCATGTCTAGACGGCTTTTGAATACCTCCAAGGAAGGAGGTTCCACCACCTCTCTGGGCACCCTGTGCCGGTGCTCAGTTACCTTCACAAACACAGCTCGGTGGCTTATCTCAGTGCTGACGTTAGCACCAGGCACACTGAACTTGGGAGAGGTGCCGTGTTTCAGCCTAGACAAGCAGGGTTCGCTCTCTGGTGTAAGCAGCATTTGCCGCTTGGGGTTTCTGAGAGTGTGTTTTTAGGCTTCCAAGCTGTTTGAGCGTCTAAATTTCTAACTTTGGCCAATTTAAATATTTTTCGAAATTCAAAGTGGCATTAACACAGAAAACTATAATTTTCTTTTTAAAGATGAAGTGGTTTTATTTGGAAAATATGTGGATTTTGTGCAAATGGGAGAAAAGTGTTCAACAAAATCATGCGTGTGTCCCCTAATGCTCCAGCAGTCTGTGACAAGCAGGGCTGGTCTCCCTCAAGTCAGTGGAAAGGTTCATGGAACTGAAATTACATACTTGCTTAACTGAGTGCAAACCAGATCACTACATTTGGTTTTTGCTTATTTGCAGTTTTCTAAAATTCAGAAAAGCTGTTCCCCGCTCCCCAGCGCTGGCATTTTTTTAAAGCACTTTTAAATAAGTCAATTCTAAGCTTTAACATGACATTGCAAAAGCAATGATTTTAAGAATTTTAGTAGGAAGAAATTAATCATGGCTAACACCAATGGGTTCTTTTAATTGATATTTAAATTCCTCCAGACAAGGAAATGTGCTTGAACTTGTCTTACTGCTTAAAATGCAGTGAGAAAAAAAATTCAGGAAAGCATGGAAGAGTAGAAAAAAAAAATCTATAAAGCAATAGGTATGACTAAAAAGCATAGCTGAATGAAATTTCTAATTAAGGATTTTCTCCAGGGAGACACAGTGAAAAGCCTGAAGCTAAATGAGCTTTGGAGAGTCACTGCAGATCAATGAACCGGTCTTGCCACTTCCCGGAGCCTCCTGGACGGCAGCACCGAGGACTGGCCCTGATAATTTTCCAAACGTCAGTAGTGCTTGTAGGCTCGCACCGCGGTACTGAAGCCAAAGGAGTAGTTACAAGATTTTACCCTCCAGTGGTGCTTCCCTTCCAAAACCTTTCAAGCACTTCACAAACATTTTTTCCATTAAGAAATTTCTGTGAGGAAATAGCTTCTTCTTGGTCTTACAGATGGGAAAACAGACTAAGACAGCATTTGCTGCCTAGGAAGTGCTGTGGCAAGGCTTTACCGTGACTGAAATCTCAGCAGGTGACAACGTACAGCCTGATGGTAGTAATAATGCACCATTTGGTCTGACCGTGCTCATTTTTTAATATCAAAGTTATTCCTGACTCCTGAGTGGATGTGACGGAGCCCATGACCTGTGTCTTTCCAGCCAGATCAATTTTGCTCACCTCTGCCCCTCTTTCCCCTGTCTGGGTTTCTAACAGTGCTCCTCGCTGGCATATTTGGAGCTGCTGAGATGTAGGTATCTCTCCCAGCGAGCTGCGTTAGCTGGCTGGTCTTGGCAGCCTCCCCAGTGGCCGGTTGGAACAGAATCTAACTTGGTGTTTTGGGATAGTTTCATCTTTCTGTTAAACATGGAGTTATCACACGTGTGAGCCTCAGTGCTGTGCATGTCTCAACATTTTCACAGGTCTCCTGAAAATGTATTTTTCAGATTTATCCCTACTTCTGTCCATTAGAGAACACTGAAAGCAGCAATGTGTATCAGTTTTATGTGAATTAATACAGTCTGCATGTGCTTGAAGTGCGCTAATTCTCCACAGGAATTATCTTGATTTATGTGCATATATTTAAAAGTGTCCTTTTTTTTTTTTATCTCAAGGTTTAACTCAGGAACAGCGAGGACTGCAGGAGCTAGCAGTTGGCAAAGCAGTTTCTGCAGTTCAGCAGACCTTGGTCTCGGGGACGGTGGAGGCAGCCAGAGCGGCTGTGGGCTGTGTCGCTCATGGGACGGGGACAACCCTTCCAGCCCTTCCAGCAGACACAGAAGAAGAGGGAAATGCCAGGAACGGCTCTGGAAAGAGAGACTTCCTCTACGTCTAATTTACAGGATAGAAAGAAGGTGCTGATCTTGTTCATTACATTTTGAACACTTTTGAAATCTTGAGTAAATGCTTACATCTGTTTCCTAGAATGAATGAAACTTTTGGTAGTGCAAAAACAAGGGCAGGTGTTCAGTTAAACGATAGATCTGTGAAACGGTGGTTCTTACACAGGGTGTCTTGAAGCAACTAAAGAAAATTCCTCAGGAGCTTTATGAAATCCCTTGAACCGGTTCAAAATACATGAACGAGGGGAGGAAAGGGCCATTGCTACACTGAAATACCAGAACCTGTCAGGTGGTATTGCAAAATCTGGAGTGCTAAAAAATCAAAGGGCATTTGACAAGTGAATAGGATCTACAGAATGAAAAAAAGCAGGGGATTGGCTCAAACACAGGAGGTTTTTGCCCAGATATACAAATAGTGCTGACAAACAGAGAAGCCAAGATGTTATTGCATGGGGTCAAACAAGGAAAATGACTGGGAAGCCGAGATATTAAAAATCAGAACGCTGGACCCTGAACTCTGGGCAAGAAGTCTTATTAACTGAGCTGGTAGAGTGCTAACAATAAGTCAGGATTTAATTATGGGAAGTAACTGGAGAAGAATTAACGCAAAGGTATCTTGAGTATTGCCTACATGGAAATTCCCCTTCATATGTGGTCCAGGCAAAAATAATTTTATTCCCCAAATTTAAAATCCTTCTGCATCTCAGAGTTTCTCAAATTTTTTTTACCCCCCACGTCAGCACACGACCTGCCCATGCGTAACAAAGGGAGTAACTTTGGCCATTACTTACTTTTTCGTAAGTATTTTTTCTTTACCTGCTGATAGATATTCAGAAGAAAAATTCGTGATGTATGAATGAACAGCTTCCAACCTTTACCACATAGAAAGACACATGTACAAGTTTTTACAAATCCAGGTTGGAGTTTGCCTGATCGGTCAGTGCCTTTAGGTACATTCCCCAGCGCTCTGAGGGGTTAAAGCTCCCGCTGTAGCTCTATGGAGCATCGTCCTCATTCTCCAGCTGAGTTTATGAAGATAAGCAACAACCTACAGGGTTCTGAAGAGCCACCGCCACTGAAGAAATGCAGCGAAAGCCAATGGGGCCACCTCAACAGCGATGTGTTTCCAGAAGTGCTTGCGTGATTGGTGGCTGCATGACACCTCCTCAGGTGCTTGGCTGCCCTTGGCCTGGCCAGCACGACTAAACACAGCGGAAATAAGCAGCCCCTTCTTTTTTCCACCAGAAAATTGGATTATAGGGTTTTATTACTGTTAAATCCTGGTGAGCAATGGAGAATGATTTTTTTTAAATTTTATTTTACAGTTTCCCTTCCCTTCCTCTCTGGGCTGCTTGTTCTGATTTTTTTTCTCCATTTTTAACAAAGGAAGTTATGCTCAGTGAAAAAAGATCCTAATGTGCTTTGCAGAGAATTCAAGTTGAAAGCTGATAATCCGGCTATCAAATCCCTAATACTAACATTATAACAGAGCAAATAAAAAAGTTTCCCATGCCTCACACAAATCTGGATTAGACTGATTCCTCTGCTCTTCATCCATCATAGGATTATTCAAAAAATTACTGCTTACACCCAGTTAGCCATGACATTGCAGTCCTGAATATCCCTGCATTCAAAGGAATATCACCATCCCAAGAGCTGTTTGAAGACCACTTTATGGGTGTTTCAGTACCCTCACAAACTTCCCGTGCTCCGCACTCTTTTTTTTCAAAACACTATAACAATTTTGGGTCTCCTTGTCACAAAGAAGCGAGCACACGCTGACTGTACAATGCGACACATGAAGGCAGGGGAGGACAGGGATGTGCTCGGTGTGTGGGGTGGAGCACCATGAGCTGTTTCAGATGTGGACACAAATGGTTCATCTGCAGAGGAGATACTTCCAAGAGGCCGCTGTTCAGTAGGAAGGAGTATCAAGCAGCTGCTCCCTAGTGATGATGCACAGGAAGAGCAGGGTGACCGCACAATAAAGTCCTTCATTGCACGGTACGTCAGCAAAACTTCCTCTCTTTCTTACATTGAGTTGAAGGAATTTGACCAGTTTTTCACTGATAGCTGTATCTGTATCTTAACACATTATATTTTTATCTAGGTCTACAATAATTAATAATTCATGTGCTTTGTAATGGGAGGAACTCACAACTAAAAGCAAAACCTGTCTTAAAAGCACCATGAGAACTTTCCGTGGGTGATTTTGTGTTGTTTTAAACCATAATGTAGCATAACACAGATTAGGCATTTATTTTCCTTTTAGTATCAAGCAGCTTTCTGAAGAGCAAAACAGGATAACGTATGTCCATTTTGGTTTTTAAAGAGCTCTTTCTAAAAGCAGAATCCAAGGTGAATCCATTCTTACCCACAGGATAGAGATGGATGTAAATTAATTCTGCAGTCCTCAAATTCTGGGTCTGTCTGCCAACTGCATGGTGGTCTCTGAGCCTTTCTGTGGAGTCAGAAAGGTGGCTCCTCTTGTCAAGAATATTTAACGTTTTGGGACCGTTTAACAAGCCAAGAATACCTGTGTCCTGTGCAATGAAACATCCCAAATCTGAGTCAAATATTGACTGAGTTGAGAGTGTGTTTGCCTGGCTGGCCTCTACACTTATGAAGGAAATAGAAGGAATTAACTATTTTTTTTCTCCTTGACTAAATATACAAAATGACGGTGACATCTCAAGAAGCTGAACAACCCACTGGTCTTGATTTCATTCTTATAGAAACAGAACAGAAGCTGTGAAGGAGTCTGTCGCAGTGAGGCAGGCAGCCTCTGGGACATGCCACCTTCTCCTGAAGAAGGTCAGGAAAGGCTGTTTGAGCAAAGACAGTGCCAGGTCCATTGAACACGCCCTCCTGCATCTGCTGTCATCGACATGACCAAAAAACATCCAAATTTTCATTTTGTTATGAGCTTGAGATCAACCATGAGCATCCAGGGCTTTCCTGACTCTGTCATCTGGTGTGTGAAGCAAATCTTCATATGGGGTTAACCACAACAGTAATGGAAATGGGATGTTGGGACAGAAGAAAAACCAGAGGTGGGTAACTAGGAGCGTCTCTTATTTGTTGTATCTCATCTTTTTGTGGGTTGTTTCTGTATCTGACACATTTGCCAGCAGCTCAGGCTCTGCGTTTTCTTGGCATGTGCCATCCTTATCTCTAGCTGCCTCCCTGGTTGCTGGCAGCTCCTTTAGGCAGTCACTTCTAAGAAAGCCCACACGGGAGCTCCTCAGGTAACTGCTTCTCCCACAAGTTCAAACCATTTCCTCTGTCACAGACTCTGCTAGTTTTGGCTGGGGTAGAGAATTTTGTTCATGGTAGCTACGATGGGGCTGTGTTTTGGATTTGTGCTGAAAAAAGTGTTGATAATACAGGGATGTTTTCATTAGAGCTGAGCAGGGCTTACACAGAGTCAAGGCCTTTCCTGCCCCTCACCCCACCCCACCAGAGAGTGGCTGGGGGTGCACAAGGAGTCGGGAGGGGGCACAGCCGGGACAGCTGACCCCAACTGGCCAAAGGGATATCCCACACCATATGACATCTTGCTCAGCACATAGAGCTGGGGAAGCAGAAGGAAGGGGGGGACATTTGGAGTGATGGCGTTTGTCTTCCCAAGTAACCGTTGCGTGTGACAGAGCCCTGTTTTCCTGGGATGGCTGAACACCCGCCTGCCCGTGGGAAGGAGTGAATGAATTCCTTGTTTTGCTTTGCTTCCATGCACAGCTTTGGCTTTACCTCTTAAACCATCTTTATCTCAAACCATGAGTTTTCTCACTTTTACTCTCCCGATTCTCTCCCCCATCCCACTGTGAGGGGAGCGAGCAAGCGGCTGTGTGGGGCTTGGTTGCCAGCTGGGGTTAAAGAACAACACTGCATCCATTACACAGGTACAGTCACAGAAACTCCATCCCACTGACACCACACCAGAAGCAAAAGCAATATTTCAGCTGGATATTTTTGTGCCTGTACTTATTCCTTAATTCTCTATAATGCTTTCCAGGGGAACATCAATAAGAATTAGCTCATGTCAGCTGTGCTGAGCAATGTAATTAAGTGCTCATGTTGAGAAGCTAGCCCTTTGCTGCAAAACGCCATTTGGTACTTACCTTGGTTTCCAGATTTGTCATGCTCTCAGCAACATGTATAATTGTTTACATCAAAAGGTGTGTCATAGAATGGTAGAATAGTTCAGGTTAGAAGGCTCCTTTAAAGGCCATCTAGTCCAACCCCCCTGCAGTGAGCAGGGACACCTTCAACTAGACCAGGTTGCTCAGAGCCCCGTCCAGCCTGACCTTGAACGTTTCCAGGGATGGGGCCTCCACAACCTCTCTGGGCAACCTGTGTTTCCTGTTTCTTCCACTGTTTCACCACCCTCGTAAAAAATATCATCCTTGTATCTAGTCAAATTCTACCCTCTTTTAGTTTAAACCATTACCCCTTGTCCTATCACTACAGGCCCTGCTAAAAAGTCTGTCCCCATCTTTCTTATAAGCCCCCTTTAAGTACTGAAAGGCTGCAGTAAGGTGCCCCCGGAGCCTTCTCTTCTCCAGAAGGGAAGACTCAAGAAGGCTGAACAACCCCAGCTCTCTCAGCCTTTCCTCACAGGAGAGGTGCTCCATCCCTGATAATTTTCATGGCCCTCCTCTGGACCCACTCCAACAGGTCCATGTCTGTCCTGTGCTGAGGGCTCCAGAGCTGGACACAGTAATCAATGACCTGTAACTGAGCTTTTAAAAATTATGTAAATGAAAATGGTAGGCTACCACATTTTACTATTTTCAGGAGTGTGAGTTACCTGAGCAGTGAGAACAACAGCTATTAGATGAGAAATAGCCAAGCAGAATTAATTTAAATTAGCTTGAGCTAGCTTTAATAGACTGCTATAAATTAGCAATTTGTGCTATGTAATCTCTGCAGTGGAATGCATGAAGAGATTGTGCATTAAACACTTAAATAGTGACATTATTATTGCTATGGCCAGATGCTTACAGGGGCTGAACAACAACTCATCTTGAATTCAGAGCAGCTGTGGAGAGCCAGCTCCTGTAAACAACCTGCGAGTAAGGACTAAAACAAGCCTGGCTCACTCAGGGAAGAATAGCCAGGAGGAAGGCTGGCCATCACCAGCCAGGTCACATAACAAAACTCCTGGCGCTACAGGTTGCCCTGCTTTTGTGCACTTTGGAGAGGTGGAGAGGGAAGGAATTTGAATTTGAAGGTCTTGAAAGAAGTCTGCTGCAGGCCGGCAGGATACTTTCCATGAAATGACAAGGTAAAAAATGTGAAACAAGCAATATCTCCAACCTTGAGACTGAAAAAACCTCCAGCTTTTACTGCTGTTTTCCTAGCTCTGACTCCACCATTTTCTTTTTAGACCCAATTGAACCTTAAGCCCTGGTAATTCTTTCATTTTTCAGCACACCTAGAATGGTCCTAGCCATGTTGTGGCTTGTTGAGCAGGACTGCCTGATCCTGGTGGTCTGAGAATAAGGGATGTTGTTTTGTATGAGAAGATGAGAGTACTCAGTTTGTCTCCTAGTCTGGCTTTCTTTCACCTAGAAGAGGCTCCTTTGCTGCCAGAGAAATGAAACCAAGACAGTTATAACTATCTCCTATTTGATATTAAGCATTATAATCGCGGTATCAGTGGCCTTTAATTCCTGCTATTCACATTTACACTTCAGAACAATGCGACACAGGTAACTCGCTACCTAATTTTGGGTGTGGTGCTCTCTTTACCTATAGGGTACTTTATTCTTTGACTCATCTATCTCATGCCACTTTACTTTTTTCCAAAGAAAAGAATGTGACAAGTGGTTTGTAAGAAAGCTACAGGGTTTTTTGTTTTTTGTTCTGTTATAACTCCTTAGACATTTACTATCATACAACAGAAGGATTAAATCTGCCTTTGCAACTTTTACATTTCCCATGCACATCTGTGGAACTACAGACAGAGAGGATAAAACAATAGTTGGTCATTAGGGAATTAAGCTTGAGGCCATGAGAAACAGCCATTAGGATTTCAGCATTAGTCATGAAGTACAGTTAATGATATCAAATTAAAGTTCAAACTACAACATGGCCTTTCTCAGATGGCATTAAACCCACCTCCTGATTCGCAGTCCAATATGCACCAGCTCCTGCTAAATTTCAGCCCTCCTGTCTCAACTGCACAACCAAATATAGCAATTCAAAGACGATTAATGGTGAGGCTATGTAAATGGCTGACCTACATAAAAAATAACTGGTGTCTGTGGCTCCAAATTTTGGCTATGGTATTCCTTTGGGCACGCAAGGTAAACTGATAAAAACATTAATTTACTTTGCTTTGTAATCAGTCCTGCTTCCCAGACTCACGGTGAATTTCTGCCAGTTTCTTCAGATTTGTGCAAATAAGAATCGATCTCTCGAGGAATGGGGGACGTTTCTCATCTTTCATCCTGTTTCTTTTTTATGTTATTTACAGCTATTTGCCTTATCTTTACAACATTTTTTCATTACTAGGAGGAATTTGTAGTGAAACACTGAAAACAACTAGGTAATATTTTTGCAAGCAACTTCTTGTAGGCAACTCCCTGTGGCTTTGCCAATGGATTTTGTTGACAATTTGTAATGTGAGCTAGGATTGCAAACCATATATACATATATATTTTTGGTGCTAAGGAAGGAACCAAGACTTCTGCTAGCTGTGAAAAGAAATTGAACATATCAAACTCATTTCACATGTGACAGGCATCTGGAGATGAAATGAGTTCACACTTCTGAGTTAGTGATTTAAAGCTTTAGATTTTTATTCTATAGACATTTGGGATATGACACATGTGGTTAAGAGAAAACATATGAAATCATGTCTGAAATAAAGATTTAATATGTGATATGGAGTCATCATTTTAGATTTTTCAGATCCAAAGAACATGCAATTTTTCAGTTTCCTTTCTTTATTTCTTGTTTCCCTTTAACTCCTGTTCATCTCTGGAGACTATGCTGAGACACAAAGCTGAAGTAGAAAGTGATTAGAAAGATTTGTATTATATTGATTTACCTTCTAGTACTTAAACCAAGGGTTCACACTACCCCATTTCAGCTGTTTACCCTTCACTGACACTCACTCCATTACAAGGAATATGGGTAATTAGAACTGCTGAAAATCAGGTCAATTATTCTAGACTGAGTGCCTGCACTACACTCTATCAACTCAAAATGTTATCCATGTCAGTCCACATTCATACTGAGCTTTTTCTAAACATTTGTAAGGTTATCCTGGCTATTTACCATGTATGGACTTTGAGACAATAGCTGTTGTGATTCCTGGCACAGATACTTGGCTGTCTCTTGCTTCTTGATCGTTCCCAGCCCTGCAAGAGGGGAAGCCTTAGAAAAGAAAAGCAGATGCTCAGGTTTTCTCTTCTCTATGCCATCTACTACTGCTGTTCAGCAGCTATTTCTTCTAGAAACGTTTCTTTCTCAGCTTACACAAGTAACTCTTCTGCTCACCTTCTACACATCACCAGATGGCAAACTAAGGTGCTATCGTCTCACAAAAGAAAAAAAACTGATCAGACCAGATCCTTTAATACATGTATATTGATGGAAGTGTTTCTACTCCTACTTTCTTTGCAACACAAACGTATCCAGGACTCAAAGATTCTTTGTAACTAAAATGAGGGAGTCGGCAGACCATGGTGGTAGCTGGCAGGTCTCTGTCCCCTCCACTGTGTGCATCTCACCAGCACAGGCTCTTGTTTCTCACCAAAGAGCTCAAAGAAGTCAACACTCAACTCTTACACACATTAGACGCACGTGCTGTGCCACTGAATGAGCACCTGGGAGGTGCTGAAATAGCATGTTGTTGAGTGAAACAGAAAGGGAAGCATAAACTAGAAAAGCCTGTGGAGATTGTGCGCCTATGCGCTAATATTCGTTCCCTTCTCCCCATCTCTCTCTTTTTCTTTTTCTTTCTTTCAGGAAAGCTACAGCTGTCAACCTTCAAATCAGCCCGTGTGGGACACAAGCCATCCAGCTGTGTGGCAGATGGCTGAACTGTGCTTTGTCCTATATACAGCCATGCAGAAGTACTTATAAATATCAAACCTGATACAGTGAGTGACTCAGCCGTTTTGCAATTGGTAGCTGGAATGTTCTGGGCTTTTAGAAACCATAAAATTGCTTGAATTAACTCAAATAGACATCACAATTCTTAAAAACAGGTCTTGGATTTAAAAGCCATTGAAGTTGCTGTTTGTGTAGCAATGTGCAGTAAAACTCAGGTGTTGACTCCTTCAGCCACTTGAGGCTCTGGTAGGATGATGCCCCACCTGCAGCAGTCATGGGGGGAAGGGACAGAAGCATCATTTGGGCTTGCAGCAGCTAAATGACAGCAGGTAGGGGACTGAAGGAGAAGCAGCTCTGCCATACAAAATGTAGAAAGCTCCTTGCACTACCACTCCTCTGTATTCGCAGGTACAGGAGGAGGAGAGTGGAGCTAGACAAGAAGGGAAGTAAAAGCAGAGTGAACTGGATGGTGTGGGGCTGGAGCTGCTTCTTCCCCACAGCTGGCATACAAGCCCTTCTCTGCCTGCCCCGCTCAGCTCCTTTCACTAACCACTGTGGGCAGAAATAGAAACAGGAAGATGATAATTCTCCACGTTCCCTGTGTCTGCCTGCTGCCTGGAGTCGCTGCCCTGCGGATTGCTGCCCATCAGGGTAACAGATAGCACAAAATACCCTTCAGCTCCAATGCTGTGTGATTTAGCAGAACTAGTCACCCCCACTGTGTGACTTTCCCTCATCCTTACTGATGCTCTTGCCCTCGCTCAGGCTGTAACCATTATCATTACCTTTCTCTGTGCTATCAGGGATCTATCTGAAACCCATGAGACATGCAAATGACTCCAAACTCCTCCATTAGACTCCACCTGAACTCAGCTGGAGCTCTGCTCTTCCTTCTGTACAGCCTTGGTAGTTTCATAGTTTTGGGTAGGAGAAATCATGAGGGCAACCTGGGTGGGATCTGACCAACCTTCTAGAGTCTGATCCAGGGTGCCCTCGGTGTCTCAGGGTGCTTCTTGGAGTGCGTTACTTCAGCTCGTGGAGCACTGCAAGTGGGCAAACTACAAATTGAGACGCAGCTTTACTGGGAATACAGATTTTACAATTGTATTAACATAAAATAGTGATGTTGCTGCCTGAACTTCTGCTACTGACAAAGATAATATGCAATAAAAGGAAATCTGACCTTCGCTATTGTCCATCTGCATACAGCTACATGTCATGTTGTACAGCTCTTTCACTGTTGTATCTGCTCTTTGTTGTAGTCATGTCTGCTATTCCCCTGCAGCTGTAAATTTTCACAGGTCCTTTCCAGGAAAAATACCAACTACGATGAGGTATACCTCCTGCAGGCTGCTCGAGCCAGGTTTAGTAACTTGTTGTTATCACTCAGTCCCACTCTATCAGCCGTTGAGAGAAGAAACTTCAGTGAAGGAAGTGAGAGGAGAGGACTAGTCCACCACTGGGGCTGAGTCCCAGCAAAAGACCTGGTTGAGACCATGACCTCTGGCTGGCTGCTAGCTCTAGACCATCACAGAGCAGGGAATAAGGATTTCATGCTGACCTGGACTTTTACAGCCCCACAAAAAGTCATGGTATACCACATAATTGATAAAAACAGTGCTATCATGACCATTTCTGCCTATTTTTCTGCTCATGGCTCTGGAAGAAGTGAATTTCTGTGGGCCTATCTGTAAAGCTGCGTATCCTGTGACTAAAGCATGAAGACTAGAGACTGAGTCAATGCAGTGCCCTTTTAGTGCTCTGGGTCATCCTCGGGAAGGGAACACTGTGCCTCTGCAGGCTATAGATAGAGCTCTGTATCTTCACCACTAAATATCCTCTGTGTAGAAACTTCAACTCAGAAGATGAAGCAGTATTTCTTGTTCTTTTAGGAACATTGTACCCATGAAAGCTTGCGAGAGAGCAGTTTTGCTTCTGATCTACTGCTTGTCTAACTGCAGGTTTGGGACTGGCATCACCTGTCATCCTAGTCGGCACCCTCCACCTTTTCTTAAAGTTGGATAGTACTGACTGAGAAATGACAGCAAAAGGCAACAGACAAGCCAGGCTTGTTTGGCCCATGAAGTTTGTCACAGAGACGCATCAATTCATCAGGTCTGTTTTTACAAGCTACATATATGGGTTTTTTTAGAATGACTTGGGGATTTGCAAATTCTCACTGCTTGTACTGGACACATGACTAAAAGGACAAAGTATTTACAAAGACAGGATTGTAAGAAGCTAAATTTTGGTTGTGGGGAAAACCAGTGTATTAAATGGGGCTGATCAGTATACTACCCTCTGGAATCAACAATCTTGGCCTGCAAGCTCTTTAGGTTTGGCACCTGACTTAATTTTGATTTCTGAAGTCAATACCCAAGACTTAGTGGGAACAAGAATAATT
Organism: Phalacrocorax aristotelis; assembly: GCF_949628215.1. NCBI lineage: Eukaryota > Metazoa > Chordata > Aves > Suliformes > Phalacrocoracidae > Phalacrocorax > Phalacrocorax aristotelis. The sequence continues at coordinate 121,417,476 of NC_134278.1, forward strand.
GCTGGATATAATTAAAAAAAAAAAAGTACCTATATACTTCTATAGTGGATTTTTCAAATATGACAAGGCTAAGGTACCTTCCAGTATCAGGTGTGCAGTGTGTATCGGCTTGTGCGTCCTGTAAAATGGAGTATTTGGATGCCAAAATTAGAGGTAACCAAACTCACTTTAAAAAAATTATGCCAGTAGAAACAGTTATAATGGTCACTGCTGTGCTCATCTTTTCTCTAGATTCTTTGACGTTATCCTAGTTAAATGAATTTATTCTTTAGACAAAGCATCTAGAATGGCAACGGCATTGCTATGATGGTGGCCACTTCTATTACCAGAGCTGACTGCACATTTTTCTCTATTGTTTCTCTTGTTAATTGTCTGTTTCTCTTTTGAGGTCCTCAGGAACTTTCCAGCTTGGGTCAACATTTCTGATCTTGTTCTACTTTTGTAGCAGCTGAGTGAGTAATTTCAATTTCTGCTTACTAAATGATTGAGAACAGCTGATTCCTTTTCTTGACCTTTATTCATGCTTTAGTGTGTCTTTTGAATGACTTTTAGCCAAGCTCTGACTGTTCCGGTGTTTTATCATCCCAGTTCTGCCCTGTGTCAGCTGTCTGGTTCAGGTATGTACCTTGCACTACTGCTTTCTGCCTCTCTTGTGATCACCACTTGTGATCACCATTAGAAACCTCTGCGCAAGAATTCTTGGGAGTAATTAATCTTTATTTAGACATTAATTTGACAGGTGTCTATTTTTTAACATAGATGGACACACAGATATGTATGTGTTTAACAAATATATAACTCATATATAACTAGTTTAAGAAATGTTTAATTTAAAACAAAGCCCCATGCAAGTCATGAAAACGCAAGGTCTTCTGTCAGTTTCCTTATATCTTTTCATTGTCTTTCAGATATGGTTGTAATGCAGATGATGATATTGCTCTGCTGAATGACCACCTCATGCTAATATTTAAATTAAGGACATTTTCAGAATAAAATGTTAAACTCTCTTCCCTCATCTGCTTTTTCTGCAGCAATTTCCTGGCAATTGGACATTTTCAAATATAAATGAACCTCATTATAAACTAATCAAGCTGTTCCAACTGCAGACAGGAGAAAAAGAAAAAGAGGAAAGGACTATTAATGTCCAGCCTTGAATACCTGGGAGGTTCTTGGAACCCCATAAAGGAGGACCTTCTAAGAATGTGGGTAGTAAACATAATGTGAGGTGCTGGAGAAAGCAGCTACAAAGTCATCCATTGCAGGCTAAGCGTTGTTTCAAAACAAACACACAAGTTTGTACGGAAACTCATGATTACAGAGTCCAAAGCTTCTCCTGCAGCACAAAGTAAAAACCTGAAAACCCAAACCTCATCCAAACTGAAGCGGGCTCACGGGGCAAGAGTCAGCAATTTCTGTCTCAGATAAAATGGTAGAAAGGATCCGGGTTTGGCTTTCAGGATCATCTGTGTTGTCACTAGATGGCACATTGGTCTAAAGTTTCAGAACCATCACTGTGGTGTTTCTCACAGTTACAGCAATTCATGGACAAACAGCCAGTTATAGATGGGAAACAGCTAGTAACTGTGTATGTAATTGCTCTGTGCGTGCACGCGTGTACATGCACCTGTGAGTACAAGTCCCAGGATGGTATATGGGAATACAGTTATGTGGATGCTTTTTCTGAGACTGTTGCTCTGTGTATAATACAGTTACATTAGATACAGGTGCTTGATGCCTAGGTACTGGTATCCAGGATAGGGATGGGGAGCAAAAAAAATCAAGATGCCTGTCCGACTACGGTCTGTGCGTACTGGTCTGTTTTGTACTTGAAGCAGGTGAAGGTCAGGTCAGGCTGTGCACATCAGTGCCTCCTTGAAGCAGCTTTTGTCATCTAGGGCCTCAGATTTAAAAGAACATGCAAACGACCTCAGGAGCTCTACCTGTGAATGACTAAAATAAGTGGCCTGTGGAGGATGGATAACAAGGATTTTTGTCTTAGTTTGCAGATAGAGAGGTGTCAGCTCCCTCCAGCATCTCAGTAAGGTGCCTTCAGATGTTTCTTTGGATGTCTGTTCCTGAAATTTGAAAAAGAGCAATGAATCAGAGCCCAGCACATTTTATTGTGTGTTTTCTTTATTTTAAGCCACAAATAAGTGCCTCATGTCCTTTACTGCACTTTCCCCTTGCCACCCCCTGCCTTCCCCCATTCTTTATGGAGAAACCATTTGCCGGCTTTGAGAAGCCCACTGCAGCTTAGCGGCATGGGTAACCTGAACATGGATTTCTGCAATGCACTGTGACTAGCAGCACATTTCAGGGATTTGTTTTCTCATTTGGAGGAAGCACCTTCTTTTCCAACAATTTAATGCCTTCTTGAGGAAGATACATGCAGAGATTACCTTGCATGCTGCCTTTTGCTCATGATTATCTTTCTTTTCACCTGTTTTCAGCCGTGGTTTACCCCATGAGACTGGTACTTGTATACTGAGAAAATGCTTGGGTTTGGGATTTGAGACTGCTGGGAGCTTTCATTGTCAGAAGTAATTTCAAGTTCTGGATTCTCAAAAGAAGGCAGAAGGCTAATAAATACTAAAAACACAGGACTGAGGTTTACAGGTGGAGAAGGTGCTGCATTTTTTTTAATTGCATAAGCATTTGATTTATAACTCTTCTCAACGCACTGGAAAAAGCCAGGCAGGTTTGGAAGCTTACTGAAGTAGAGTAAGAATTTTCAGTCTTGGTAAGGCTGTTCTGTAATGAAGCAGGAAATCCACAGGAGAATCAGCATATCAGGGTCATTTTGAAATCTACTATTCAGTAAAACTAATCCTGAACTTAGATTAATTAAGCGGCTTCCTGTTCCCCCCCATTATTTTTTTTTCCTTTATGTATTATACATTGTTATGCATTAAGTATTTTTGTCCTGAGATGTGGGACTGGCGATTTCTAATAGCATATATTAAATGGGAATTCAGACTTAGTTAAAATCCAAGGAAAAGGCTATTAATTCAACAACTGTTTTTTTTTCTTTCACATTACAGAAATTGAGTTTGGTGAAAGACCTTTACAACTGGTGCAATGTGAAAATTAGTGGTGCATCTTTGCAGTTGGATTCATCCTTCTCTTAGGGTTCAATCCCAATTCTGAAATATGATTAGATTTTACCAAGTCTGAGAAAGTCTTGAATCTTTAACTTTAACTTTCAGGAATGAGCTAACAGTTCTGCTGTGACCTTTGGGTAGGAATTAAAGCGCTGTCCCAGTTACTGAGGCAGAGGAAAGCTGTAGGGACAGCCACCATCGGTAGTGTCTTTTTACCAGAGGTTTTTTAAGATGGGCTGTATCTTGCTGAGGGCAATTCTCTGAGTTGATATACTCAGGAGAGAAGTAAAAAAAGATAGGTGTGAGCACATGGTGCAGGTTGGGGTATACAGAGGGATGTGTATCCCACTGATCCATTTTTGGATCAGTGGAGAGTTTATCCTTTGTCCTGTGGAACAGAAACCAAAGATGACTCTTTCTTGTCATCTGTGCCTGAGTGTGGGAAGGTGTTAAGACTTGCTTGTTTTTTACAGACTACTTCTACATGGGATGAAAAACCTGTATGTCTTGGATAAGTGAGACTTCTTGTGCTATGGTGGAACAAAACTAGCAGCGAGAAAGAAGAGGAAAGTCTTTAATGAATAAACCACCAGGAACCCTGACAACATGGAGATAATCTGTCATTTTAGGGCTGTTCCTCCATTTTTTCATATAGTCCTCAAACTCTCACTGAGGCGGTCAGTGGAAGATTTGGACAAGGTATCCAGGATTAGGTCTTGGATCTCTTCTAAGAGACATTCATCTGATCCCTTTTCAGGAATCTGAGAAATGGCACGCTTACAGTTTTGCTGTGATTACTTGTAAATAATAGGTATTTTTACTCTGGTCCACACATAATCAAAATTTACACCTTCACCAGTAAAGAAAAATCAGAAAAGATGACGAAAGCACCCAGGAAGATGTGAAGTATAGTGAAGAAAATACTCGGTGCCAATACAGAAACTAGTGTGGCTGAAAACACACTAAAGGTTAAGGGACTTGTTTTGTTTTGCAACTTCTATAGGCCACTGAAAATATTGGGAACTTAAACCTTTCTCATAGATGATAAATTATGTCAGTCCAAATCCTTTCCAAAACTATTATTTGGGAATTAGATATTTAATATATTAATAGTTTCTCTCCAGTACCTTTCATGAATGCAAAGTTAATGGAAAAATTATTGATTGATAGTTCAAACCATACAAATAAACTTGCTGAATAGTAGCATACAGAGTTTACCTGTGAGGAAGAGTTTCACTCATGTAAATGTTCCTGTTTCAGGTAACAGTCACAGCAATATCTTTCACACAATGTGGCATGCTACAACACAGGCAGTGTTGGCAACATGCCTTATTTATTTTGCAGCCCATGGGATGATGTTACCTGTATGGACCACACCTATTTCATTATGAGGAAAACGTTTGCCATCTCTGTGCTTGTGGAAGAATTCTGAAACTTTGACCCAAGTACCTCCAGAGGGTTCAGGCTGCAGGGCAAAAGGCTTCTAATTCTGAATGCCAAACTTACCCCATTTAACACCTTTTCTGATACTCTTCTGTATGAATAACTTGCACAAGCACTGTGTGGCTTCCGCAGCAGCTTGTAACAAGGTTCTGCTAGAACTGATTTCCAGGCAGTAGCCCAGCTTAGTAGCTTTCCTGTCATGTCAGCCTGCATGTGTGCGATTCATTATGTGCATTCCTTGATGGTGGCATTCATGTAAATTAGGAGCTCTGGAAACAAACATTTGTAGATTTTGAAGATGATTTTCTAAAACTTTAGTATCAGTCACATCACCCAATGTATTGGCAGCTTTCCTTCTGTACCTAAGAAAATGAACTTTTGTGCCCACAAAAATGGACTCAAATATATTAGTTGAGGTTTAGAGAAGGAAGAAAGGGAAATAGTGTCAAATAGTGTCAAATGCAGGATTTCATAACTCTTGCATGTCCTTCAGTTGCATCAGCCTCATTCCTTCTAGTCTGCTTCTGGGGAAAACTGTAATGGTGATATCATGTGATAATTTACTTTCTTGCTCCCTGTTTTCTTAGGAAAAACATGGCAGTCTTCTGTGTCAACACACTTGTCCCATTTAAACTGTCATATAAACAAGTAAGGTAAAACAACGAGGGCTTTGCATCCCAGGTTTCTTTCCGACTTTCAGAAATGCCTAGTGCCTGAACTGTCATCCACAGAAAAAAGAAAACACTTCAGCATAGGTTCACCAGCAGGCAGCTACTTGTCAGCGTAAGTAAAAAGTCCTCATAGGTGAAGCCCCGTTCCAGTTTAAAAGTAGAGCATATGTATCAGTGGATCCTCTTTTGAGCAAAACATCTACTTCATAATACGACATAGATTATGTCACGTTTTAGGTGACAGTTGATTTAGAAACACAGCTGCTCAGCCAAATTTTATCTGCTGGTGTTTGGCTGCAACATTAATTTTATCTTTGCTTTGAGCTGGTTTTTACCAGTTGGTTATTAATCCCAGATGATGACTGATACCCTTAAGGTTAACGCTTGAAGGCATTCTTCTAAAACTGGAAAATATTTCTGTGTTCAAGTGTATTCCACTGCCATGCAACATAGAAGCAAACAAATGTTACATTCCTCTTATAAGGGTAGTGCTGATATATGCCTGATTAACATACTCCAGACGTCAGCACTGTTAAAATCTGTAACTCATCTACGTAACTGGTAATTTGTTATAATGAGCAAAATACCTGATTTTCAGAGAGCAAGTTTTTTAAAAAGCAAACCGGTTACATTTTCATTCCAGAGCATAATGAATACCAGCAGAAGAATTGTACTGTCAGTAAGATTCATTCTACCAGGGAAAGTTAGTGTTATCCTATCTATTTACGTCAAGAAATACCTGATTGTGTTTCAATGCTACAAAGCCTGACATTAACTCTCCCCTTGCTACCCCAAATCTTCCAAACACTAATTTTTTAACAAATATCACCACTCATAAAGAATTCATGCTTCATAGGAGGAATAATTCATTAATCCTCACCGAATAAATATAGTTAAACCATCAGCTGAAGGCCTCTTGCCCCCAGTGACTAGCTTAATGTAAGCTTGATTTAGATGTCTTGGTGTACATGCAGTGCTGTTTGGTAATATCATGGCTACATTTCAAGCTCCTAACAAGGCAATTCACATCAGGGGAGCGAGGCGGAGGGATTATCCTGCTGCCTCATGCATCTACTATTTACAAACTGTCATGGTGTAGCCCATGTTCAGACCCTGCGTGCTCTGGGATGCGGCAGTGCTCCATCTTCTTTCTACTGACAGTACTACAAGCTCCAGAGCTTCTGGAAGAATCTAGCCGACTACCTCTCAGCTATGAGAATATAAAAATACAATGAAAACCAGCTTTAAGTTCTGTTTTCATGCCACAGACTTGAAAAACAAAATTAAACTAGCACAGTGTGTCAAAACTCATCGCACTCAATGAGGGGTAAACAAGGAACTTCAAAGATAAGCAAGCAGAGTTTCTTTACATAGCTGAAAGGTGGATGAAGTAAACAGCTGCTGATTAAATATCTGGGTCATTAATAAAAGAAGGCTCTTGAATTAGTCATTCCTTTTCTGTCTGTGGGATAATAAAAAAGTTGCAATGCCATGCTAAATATGGAGGCAGTGCAACTGGGATCAACAGTGATTTGAGGCCCTCTCAACAGCATGAGATACAGAGCAATACCTGTATTGATTCTGCTCTTGTTCACTGTAGTTTTATAGCGGTGTAACTCTACTGAAGTTTCACCTTTCTTTGGCTCTGAATCATCAAGTTACTTTCACAAATACAAATTAGGGGTCTCCTTTACTCCAAGGTACCTCTGCCAGTGAGGCTTTTCCTGTATATAGTTGACTACTGACAATGGACTAGGATGCAGGATGGAGAGATGGCCTTACCTTAACTAAAGTGAACTTGATTCTAATTTTACTTCACAGAACTGTAGATAAAATTGCACCCACCAAATCAGAAGGGAATTGAAATTATTTACCACAAAGAGAGTAATAAATATTTACAATATCATACGGGTCACTGTTCTTCTATTTATATAATCTTTGACAGCATGCATCTTTTCCCCCCTGTCAAACTAAGATGGCCAAAGACCTGTGAGCTGCTGTAGTTAAGTCTCTACAGAATTTATCTGTAAGGTTTTATGAAGTTATTTTTCCTCCTCAAAGTCAGTTCTCACAGGAACAGCCTGGATTCCACTTAAAGTATGCCAATAATGTAGCAGCGATGTTTCAGGCTCTGTCCTGAGGCTTTTTTCTCAAGGCTTAAGTACATGCCAGTCTCTACTTCTGGCCTCTCTACGGGTTCAGCTTGCAATAAGATTGTCATGAAGATGCAAGTGATAGTGTCGAGTACCAGTGACCCCAGCCCCTGTTATCCCAACAGCTCCTTGATTCTGTGTCTTCTGATCACCTTGCCATCTACTTCCTGGAAGATGGATGGCATTTTAGAATGCCTTATTCAGCATTTAACCCGTCATTTTTCCTACAAGGTAGAAGCAGAAACCTGCTGATTCCTGATGCCCAGCTAACACCTGTTATAGGAAGCTAAGATGTGTTCCCATGCAGATAACTGCACACAGAGGGACACTTATATTTTGGTGAACAGATGAAAAGAATAGGACAAGCACCATAACTTTGGCTTCAGTAACAGAACAATTAGTCTTCATAATGCAATCTCACTAAGCTGGGCATTCATAGGTTTGGGTAGCAGCACCAAAAGAATAATCATGAAAGACAAAAGACACTAACCTGCAGACCAGAAAAGCCCCCTATTTGTGCAATTTGAAGATGTGGTTGACAGTGCTCTCAGTTGGGCAACAAGACAAAAATTCCCAGCTGGCCTGTGATGCATTAAGGTTGCCACATTTATGAAGCAGTACTACATTTCGTGCTTGGGTTGTGCTTTTCCAGTTTCTTTTTGTGTGGGGACTGGCCACCTTGGGGTGGGTGATGCTGAAAATCCAGTGTTGGGAAAAAGATGCAGAATAATTAAGCCAAAGACACCGGGCAAAATACAAAATTTCCCTTTCTACTGAATTCAGTATGATCTACCATGAAATCCTTCTCTCTTCTTAGGAAGGATGCCTTCTTAGGAAGGATGCATTCCCATCCATTTTTGAATTATGAGTTGAACCTCCTTTAGTGATTGAAGTACATTTACCTGTTAGTATTTTTCTAAGTTACCATGTTCAAGGACACATTCTCAGTGCTTTAAACGCAACAAAGAGGAAGCCACTGATCTGCAAAAAGTTTTTATTAAAATGTGCAGACACACGCAAAAGCTCAAGCAATTTACATGAACCAATTAAAAGGCACCCCATGTCTCTAATGAGCAAGCACAGAGATACAATTAACTGATATTTTATTTGCTAAATGAATCGACCTTTACCAACACAATCTATAAAATTAATTTGGCATACTGTAACCCTTGCAGCTTGGCAGCCCATTCACACCAGGAGTCTAAAAAAATAAGTACAACAGGCGTTTCAATACCCTGTGACATATCATTAAAACATGTCCCAAGGTATTTCACATTCCATAAAACAGTACAAGCTCTAGCAATCGATCACTCATTACAACCACCACATACGGCATAGAAGTTAACCTGTACAGCATCTTAATTTTCCTTGACTCCAGCTCCATATTGCTTGGGAGAGACCACTTGTGTGAACTGGTGAAAGAGTCCTTGCACAACAGTGAACTTTGGCATGCAAAATGCTTCTTTTGCAGAGTCTTGTTTTGTAGATGTGGTATCCTGGTGTGAATATTCAGTTTGGTGCAAAGTCTGTAATATTTGCATTTTGTGCTTCTGAATCAAGCACCACTTTTCCTTCAGCCTCTCAAACAGGTGTTCCAGCACCAAACGCTGAAAGCATATTTGAATTTCTTTGCAGTCTCATGGTTTGTACACAGGGTGTTGCCATTAGCTGGGAAAGAAAAGACAAAAAGTCCCAAAACAAAGGTGGTCGAAAGCATCCTCATGATTGCTTCATCACTGGCAAAGCCAAAGAATATAAATGCTGGATATTCTGAGAATCCTGTGCTGCAACTTGCCAGCGCTTTGCAGTGATGTTCATGTGGCTTCCCAAATCCACAACATAGTACTCCTCTTGGTTAACATGCCTTTTGGCTTTTCTCTGAGCACAAACTATATGCATCTTAGTTCTTATGCTACAGCTCGAAATCTATTTATCTGGAAACCATAGTTATATTCAGATACATTCTTAAAATAAGAGTTGTCACTTGGTAACAGCAATATAACCCTTCATCACTAGCAACAAACCAGTTGCTTGCCAATGGTTGGTTACCCATGCAACTATAGTGGTCTGGGGAAGCTGTATCTTAGATAGCAACAGAAGCTCACATCCATGAGACCATGGCTGCCTTCACTTCTGCGCTGTGGTGCAAAAGGTCTTTTTCAGACCCTGTGGCTTTGTCTTCATTGTGAAATAGGTCTGGGTTAAGACATGGGATTGGGTAATATATCATTAATCCTTCACTGCTTAGCTCCTGACACCATTTTGGTCTGTGCCAACTAGCACTCTCTGAGACTATGCCCAGGAATAGTCCAGGGAAAATCATGTGCCAGAGACCATTTCCAACATGTTGTGTGAACAACGCTGCACTAGGCTTACTTCCTTCAGCCCTTCACTGTCCTTCAGCACTGTCCAGCAAGCTTTGTATGCTCAGATGCTCCTGCGTGCCTTCGTGTTACACTCAAAGAAGCAAGAAGAGACACATTTTGTTTCACCCTACAAAAACACCTCCCTGAGGTATGGCGGAACAGCCTCTGAGACCTGAAAATCAAACTCCACGTAGAACCCAGAGGAGAATGTCGGTCAGGTGCTAGTTAGCTGGGATGTAGCCCATGCCACTTCGCTCCAAGGCCAGTGAACCATTTACTGGCTTTATTTTATTTCATACTATAGAAGATAGTCTGCACATCTAATTTCTTGGAAGAAGGAGCTACTCTTAGCCAAGTTTTGTCTGCAAATGAGCATGTTCCTGCTACGCTGCAGTGAGAAGACAGATTGACCAGACAGGGAGTAGTACTTGTATTTTTCAGCTCTATTTTTGCAAAGTACTTTAATGACCTCTGTGTCCATTCTCTTTCTATTCCGTAATATTAAAGAATCCTCTTTTATCTGTTTGAACGATTACTCCCACAAACTGAAATTTTAAGACTGTGCTTAAGCAGAGTATCACCAAAAGGCACCTGGTTCTGACCAGGGAAATCCCCTCAGCGTGTTAAGCCAAACAAGCTCCACACAACTGATGGTGACTGAAGTAACTTCTGCCCTAGAGGTTGTTCAGGAAAGAGTACATACAACCATTCCTTGAAAGGCACTGTCCTGGATTTGGAGGGAGGTAATTTCCTTCACAGCAGCCTGTTTGGTGCCATGTTTTAGAGGGTTGACCAAAGCAGTGTTTTAGCTATTGCTGTGCAGCCCCAAGGCTTTCTCCGTTTCTCACTCTGCCATCCCAGTGAGCAGGCTGGGAGCGAACAAGAGGTCAGGAAGGGACACAGCCCCAGGACAGCTGACCCCAACTGACCAAAGGGATGTTCCAGACCGTATAAGACTATGCTCAGCAGTAAAACAGGGGGGTTTTTCCAAAATAGCTGTTGCTCGGTGACTCTCTGGGCATTGGTCTGCTGGTGATGAGTGAGTGCTTTTGTATCACTTGGGGTTTTTCTTTCTTCCTTTCTTTTTTTTTTACCCTTCACTTATTAAACTGTCTTTATCTTGACCTATGAGTTTTTTGAGTTTTTTTCCCTGACTTTTGGCCAATTATCTCCCCCACCCCATTGGGGGGAGTGAGTGAGTGACTGGGTGGAAGCTTACCTGCCAGCTGGGGTCAACCCACCACAGACATCATTGTCTGTCTGTCAGTCTGTCCATCTCTTAGGAATCCTTTAGTTTTGAATCCTAACACCATTCAGAGAATACCCACAAGGACAGAATGAAAACAGGTGAACATGGCTTGGTTACATTAGACAAAATACTGAGGATTAAAAAAGAGCAGTTTGCCTCCTCTGGGTTTGCAGACCACACACCCGAGTATGGAGATACTCATCCCCAAAGCACGCGGTTCCATTTTGTGTCTGAGTTTAGGAATACCTACCTGGAAAAAGACAATCTAGTAACTATTAGTGAAAAGAATGCAGTATAACAAGGTCATTTAGAGGAAGCCAGAGTAAACTTTTCACTTACAGTCTGGACGAACTGTAAATTCTACAGAGACCAGTCAACAACTTCTGCAGAGTCTTATTGAGCATCAAAGCTGCAACAATGCTGGTGAACAGAATTTTTATAAGATATCCTGTGGCTGTTTTCCAGGTTGGACAGGCATTACACTTTGAAAAATTACCCATATCTCAGTGAAGGACAGCCAGAGCTATTCTATACTTACCAATATTGGCTTGTGGAATTGAAAATGATGAATTGCTCAAATTTGGTTCCATTCATTCTTAACCATACTTAATAGCGCTTTTAATCAAAGAGACTTGTTACAAAAACTATGTAAATTTGAGACAGAAAAAAATCTTTAGAGAGCAGGAAAATTATTTATTAAAGACAATTCTGGGCATAGTGCCAACAGCTATTAAACTAATCAATATCATTTTGGGGTGACGTAACTGGGGATAAAATTTTGTCATCCATACAAATTTTGGGAAGGCTGCCATCTTGATGACAGTAGAAAACATGAAATTATGTAAGTACTAGCTCCCTCCAGGTCTCCAGTCTGAAGTCAATGAAGTTATTCTGACTTACACTTCAAAAGTGGTATTAGAATTTGACCTAATTTTATAGGAAGTAAATGCAGAGAGAATTTTTAATTTTCAGAGACACCAAATACTTCAGACTGTAGTTAGATTGTCTTCCCGAGACTGAGGGACCTTGTTCACTGTACAGCCAACCGAGATTTTAAAAAGGGCCTCTAGTTCCATGTGGGGATCATTAAATATTGCCAAATCATAACAAGACTTCAAAATGCAGAATATTCAACTTCCTTCTATTTCTTGTTTGGATTTTCAAAACCATATAGCTTGTAGAGAGACTAAAATAAATCATTTTAGAGCAGTGACTTAATTTAGAGTAAAATAATGCAGCACTTCATCCCCAGGTTTCCAGATAAGAGTGATTAATACTGAGTTTCCAAGCTACTGACTTCTATAATGCCAGTAGTATTTCCCAGTGACTGAATATGGCATGAATGAGTATATTCCTTTATGTGGCCCTGTACAAACAGCTAAGAACGTGAAGAAAAACTGAGAATGACAACACGTAATTGTCCACAAGAAGCCCTATGAATATACGAAGCCAAGCTAAACAAAACCATACTTTGCTTAGGGTTTGTTAGATTAGATTCACAGATTAGATTCACGGGGACAGTGTTGAAGGCACCAGGTAGTTTTGCCTATTGTCCAGGCATTGTGGGCTGGCTGCTCCTTGGCATCCCAGGGAACCAGGAGCTGCAGTGGGTGTCCTGGGCTGGCAGGGCAGGGCAGCACCAGCCAGGGCTGATCCCACCACCCTCGCCAGAGAGTGATATATTGGTAGAGACTCAGCTTCAAATCAAGTGAAGGGGGCTCGGCCTGCCTGAGGCCTCCCCACAGTGCTGCCTGCAAGCCTTCCTCCAGGGACACCAGAGGAAGGGGTCCACACTCAGCTGCACTAGCTCTAAATTGGCCCTTCGCCCTAGGAGCCAGACCTCCCAGGGGAGAGATGTTCTCAGGGCTCTGACATGATGTTTGATGACCTCTTTACACAGATAATGCTGGGGCACAGCAGAAAGTTTTCAGCTCCTTGTATGAAAATTTAACAGATGGACTAGCATTATTGGCAGAGGTCTGTGTTTTGGTGGTGGAAATGAGCAGCATGGAGATTCATCCTTCTGCTACTCAAAAGGGAAATTGAGTTCTTTAGTCTGGTGAAGGAGGAGGAAATAGCAGGGAGACATGGAACTGAGCTTCCCTCAGCATTTTGAATGCACAAGAGTGGAGTAAAATGTATTTGTGAAAGCCGTAAAAGAGTAGGCTTCAGTGGGTAAAGCAGAAGATGAAGAAGGCCTGGGTGGGTGGTGCAGAAGTGGAAAGACTTTGTCTTAGAGCTATTCTGAAACAAGACCTATTAAAGCTTTAAGTGGGGCCTAACTGACAAGTCTGAGGAAGGGCCCAGTCATGGCTAGTTACAGAGAAGCTGGTGAACCAAGTGACAGTGACAAGGTTGGTTGCTGCTGAAGAAAGGTTCATAAGCCATTATGAAAAGCTACAAACCATGGCATGGTTTGCTACAAAACATTGAACAGGTGCCCACTTTTTAAACAATGATTGCAAATGATCATAGCATTAATTTAACTTACCAGAATTTAGTACCACTGGCTGGCATTTTTCTCCTGTCTGTATAGGCAGACAACTTAGTTCCAGACATCACCATTTTAAATTCAAAGAATGCAACCGAAAACAACCATCTGGGATCAGTGGCTGTCATCCTATTGAAAGTGATAAATACATTTTCCTTCCAAGAGACTGTTTCTAAACAATATTTTAATAACTGTACGGAAAACAGATGCAACTCATGGCTAATCTGAAAATGCAGTTGACTTCTACATGAGGGACTAACATTAATTTGTTGGTGTTTACAAACTTAGAATTTGTCTCTGATATACTGCAGTGCTAAGAAATCAGATGCATTAACAGCTTGAGACACATGAAAATGACACACTTCTCTCTATGATATTGTAGCAAATAAACTTATTTTAAATAACAATCCATACTAATTCATTTTCTGAAGTAACTTGATTTTACCAATAAAGCTACAAAAATTTACATAAACCTAGAGTCACATTTAGATCTATGGTAGGCAAGCTTGAAAAGTGCTATTCAATTAGACCATTATAATCTACTTCACTTTGCATTGGGTTAGATAAGTACAACTGATTAAAGATCATAGAATCATTTAGGGTGGAAAAGACATTTAAGATCTTCAAGTCCAACCATAAATTTAACACTGCCAAGTCCACCACTAAACCATGTCCCTAAGCACCATATCTTCACATCTTTTAAATACCTCCAGGGATGGTGACTCAAACACTTCCCTGATGATGAATTAAGTTTGTGCATTTATCACAAGCCTATCTGTCAGAACCAGCCATGTATGACTGATGCTGAAGGAAGCAAATGAGCTGATAAAATAGCACGAATTTGGAGGAACTGTCGCAACAGTGTCTGGTTCTGTTAAAAAACATTAGTCAAGGGAGGCTGAAGTTTGGAATTAAAGCTTTTTGTTTGTAATCATGGATTCAAACACTTGGATTATGTCTTTTGTGGGGTTAGAGTTTCAGAATGCCTTGGCTAAATCAGTGGTTTGAAAAGATCTTACTTGGCTTCATTAAATGATGACCACGTTTACACTGAATTTTTGAGATACGGTGTTGACCTTTTAACTTTCTCTCTGGCTTCAATCAGATACATAGCCAAAGGCTATATCAGAAATGTGATTCTTACTGAGGCTCTTGATATGAGGTGGATTTAGCTGCACAGCTATAAATCAAAGTAAGAGTTGATACAGATTTTTGGCTAATTGTTTAATCTCAGTGGTTCTTTTGTTAACTTCAAAGGTATATTGCTGGATTACAACAGTACTGTTACTGGGGCTGTTCACTGCTTTCTACACAAAATAACTTGTTACCATTTGCTTGTGTCATTTACAGTTTGACTGCTTCAAGGAACATTATAAAATGCATAAACTAGAACGGTTCTGCCGCAATACCATTCCTTATTATCTGTATCTCCTTCCGCATTTGTTATTACTAAAGAAATTTACTGTCTGTGTGATCATCTTATTAGCATTCAGCAAATCCTCATGGATATTTTCTGCCTGAAGTCATGACCTGAGCATTACTACACCAACTGAAAAAGAAACACAGAAAAAAATAGAGATAAGAAGCAGTTTTAGACAAATTTATGAGAGGCTGGTGAAGTTTAAAGTTATGAACAATTCAGAAAGACTAAATGTCAGGACTTCCATTGTATAATTAGTAATATTTTCATTCTGAAGGGAAAAAAGTTATAATTCAAAGCATGTAATTTCAAATATGTGCATTGAATTAGTAAAATAAGCCAAGGGAGCTCTCTGAGGTAACAGAAAAAGCTATCTGCATATGTTTCTGCTACACGGAGTTCTTTTACTGTGTGAGTCATCAGCCACTGGGAGGTCTTAAGAAGATCTCTAGCAGTTTTCTTCTTGAAAGGGTGGCTGGAGAATTAGAGAAACATAAAACCTAATTAAATGTAGTTGATGCTATACTTAAGCATGTTCCAGCATTCAACTAGACTTTACTGGATTGAAGAGACTGCTATCTCAGAGATATGATGACTTTTTCACCACCATATAATGCAGAGAGATTTATGGTCATTTTAAATAAGTTGGTCTGTTATTTGGAAGCAGCTGAAAGTCCTCCATTGTAAGGAACATTTTCCACATCTTAGTTATCCTTGTGATTTATTTTTTTAAAATCTTCTGTAATTTATTTCCTACTCTTCTTGAGGCTTAGACATTAGAACTGGACACATGACTCCAGTGGCATTAGCATGGATACAAAAAAACAGTAATGTTTTAACCTATGCAGTCTTGAGTTCCAAGGTGTATATACATCATTTCCTTATGGCTCTTGGTCACAGCTTCACAAAGAGTGTGCTCATATTGATCTGACCATACAGTGCAGGACACAGTCTTTTTAAGACATAGCATATAGTCTCCTGTCCCATAAGTAAAACATCCCATATTCTCTTGATGAGTATGGGTTGTTTATTTGGTTGCTTACTTTTTTTTCACCACTTATGGACACTTTACCTGGTAACCTTGTTTGTATTTTGCAGTAATCTGTCCCCGTAATTACGTTCTAGCTCTCCAATCTCACTTGTAAATCTTACTAGTGATTTTATATCTTCTTTTAGGTTCAGAGTTTTATACTTCAGAGTGAGGGAAGAAAACCTAAAGAAATTAATTAAAACTGTAACTGCTGTATCCCGTCTTAAATGTGAACACTCTATACATGTAATTTCAATTCTGTCAAAGATTTCTTATATAAAAATATCACAAAACAATTTACTAAATCAACATTTTCTTGGGGGGGGGGGGGGGGCGCTATATTTGGATCCCAAATTGTAATGCCATTAAACAATCAAGTTAATGAAAAATGTAAGTTTTTTGTGCCCATGCTGCTTAGCTTTACCTACATTGTCATCTTTAATTTCTCACTAATAGAGTCCTTTTCAGCCATTCTAGTCACTTGGCCAAGACTGATGTCAGACTGATAGCCTCTAATAGGTGTTTTTAATATTGTCACATCATAAAATGTCTTCCATTATCTAGAATTTTGTCAATGTTCTAAGAGTTACCAAACATCAGGATTAATGATTCAGAGCACCTGCAGAATCACAGAATCACAGAATGGTTCAGGCTGGAAGGGACGCCTGGAGGTCATCTTGTCCAACCCCCATGCTCCAGCAGGACCACCTAGAGCAGGCTGTGCAGGACCATGTCCAGACGGCTTTTGAATACCTCCAAGGAAGGAGGTTCCACCACCTCTCTGGGCACCCTGTGCCAGTGCTCAGTTACCTGCAGAGTAAAAAAGTGTTTCCTGATGTTCAAACAGGACCTCCTGTATTTCAGTTTGTGTCCATTGGCTTTGGTCCTGTCACTGGACACCACTGAGAAGAGTCTGGCTCCATCTTCTTAACACCCTCCCTTCAGATATTTGTACACATTGAGGAACTTCCCCCTGTACCTCCTCTTCTCCAGGTTGAACAGTCCCAGCTCTCTCAACCTTTCCTCATACAATCATAGAATGGTTTGGTTTGAAAGGGACCTTAAAGATCATCTAGATCCACGCTCCCTGCCACCTGCACAGACACCTACTAGACCAGGTTGCTCAAAGCCCCATCCAACCTGGCCTTGAACACTTCCAGGGATGGGGCAGCCACAACTTCTCTGGGTAACCTGTTCCAGTCCCTCACCACCCTCATAGTGAAGAATTTCCTCCTTATATCTAATCTAAATCTACCCCCTTTCAGTTTAAAGCCACTACCCTTTGTCTTATCACTATGTGCCCTTGTAAAAAGTCCCTCTCCAGCTTTCTTGTAGGCACTCTTCAGGTACTGGAAGGCTGCTACAAGGTGTCCCCAGAGCCTTCTCTTCTCCAGGCTGAACAATCCTAACGGTCCCAGCCTGCCTTCATAGGAGATGTGTTCCCGCCCTCTGGTCATCTTTGTGGCCCCCCTCGGGACTCATTCCAACAGGTCCATGCCCTTCCTATGTTGGGGGCCCCAGAGCTGGATGCAGGGTCTCACCAGAGCAGAGGGGCAGAATCACCTTCCTCAGTCTGCTGACCACACCTCTTTTGATGCAGCCCAGCATACAGTTGGCTTTCTGGGCTGCAAGTGCACATTGCTGGGTCATGTTGAGCTTCTCATCAACCAACACCCCCAAGCCCTTCTCCTCAGGGCTGCTCTGTAATCCATTCTCCACCCAGCCTATATTTGTGCTTGGGATTGCCCTAACTCATGTGCAGGACTTGACCCACTTGTCCATGTTGAACCTTATGAGGTTCACGCAGGCCCATCTCTATCATGTGCCTTAGTATAGTTTCTAGGAAGATCTGCTCCATGATCTTGCCAGACGCAGAGATGAGATCGCCTGGCCTGTAGTTCCCCAGGTCCTCCTTTTTTCACATTTTCAAAATGGGGCTATGTTTCCCCTTTTCCAGTCAGTGCTGGTGAGAAAAAGGTCCAGCATAGCATGTTTCCTCATTGGTTCCTCTTATCACTTGGAGAAGGAACTCATAGAAGAGATGCTCCAGTCCATCCAGTCCAGGCCATCCAGTCCAATGGAGTCCATCTTCATTGCCCTTTGCTTGACTTTCTCCAGTAGCTCCACACCTCTCTTGTACTGGGGAGTCCCAAACTGGACAGAGTACTGCACGTGCAGCCTCACCAGTGTTGACTAGAGAAGAAGGATCACCTCCCTCAACCTGCTGGAAGTGCTTCTTCTAATATAACCCAGGATACTTCTTTGCCACAGGGCACATTGCTGGCTCATGTTCAACTTGGGGTTCACCAGGACCTCCAGGTCTTTTTTGTAAAGCAGCTCCCCTCTACCAGCCTCCCTGGAACTCACAGAATTCTTAGTCAGATCATTAACCAGGTATGGGAAAAACCCCTAACTTTAGTACATCCTGTTGACTATTTTTCTGGATTACTTATTGATGGAATTAAAAGTATTTCATTATCATTGCAAAGATACTTATATTTAAGTGTAAGTTATTTGGATATACTTAGTAATAGCAATAACTAAAATATATGGTACCCACAAATTATTTTAATCTTTTCTGGTTGGACACATCTGAAGAACAGTAATGAGAAACTGCTTCTTTACTAACAGACATTTTCATTATGAAATCTCACAATGACCACTTTCCCCCCAGTCCTAAGCAATATCTACATACTTCAAGTAAATTAAATAGGTGACATGATCTTGAACATCATCAATAAGCAAATTTCTCCCTGCTCTGCTTGCTGTTTTGAACACATATACACACACTGCCATTACTGGGATGGCTCTGTGCTTGAAGAATTTCTGTCTTTATAGGATAAATACCTTACTGCAAAGAGAGGTGATGATGAAGCTTGTAGGAATCCATTCTGGAGAAGCCACAATGTGGTCTGCTTTGGCTAAAGGTCTTTGACTTATGAGAGTCGCTGCAAGCATCCAGAACCCTAAGCAGTGGTGAGTAACCCATCCTGGGAATCCTTGTGCGCTAGGAGACTTTCCTCACTCTGAAGTAATAAGGTGGCTTCAGTTATTCATGTCTTTGTTACATCTTCTGAGGTATAACAGGACATAATAAATGAGCAAGAAACCTTAAGTATGCAGCAAAATCCACCTGTTGCAGCATGCGGCACTATTTCTCTTCAGCAACACAGCTCACCGCAAACTCTTCAGATCTGTCATTCATTGCATAGACTTCCCGCCAAGGGGAAAAACCAAGGTCAGATTCTTACCTCCACATACTTGGTAACTAGAGCCCAGGAAATCTGAGAGATCGACTAACATAGATGAAAAACAAGACTGAAAATTTTACTCCTCTGATTCAATGAAGCTGTCTTCAAAAAAATTAAAGCTTGTTCTTGTGCTGTGTGAGGAGTGATCTCCCTCTTGTTTTTAAAAGGACATTGTAATAAACCAGGCAAGTCTAAGAGGAGGAGGAGCAGCTAATTACTAACTTCTGGAACTGCCATATGTCTCATGGCCTGAGTTTTCAGCTTTCACTCATATAACTCTATCAGCTTTACTGGGAACTTTCAGAGGACAATTAGGTGCGTTGTTATTCAAATCTCTTTCAAACCTTGTAACGTAATTATCAAAGGGGAAATTGTGACTCTCCATTTAAAAGCAATTGCTACAACAGATTCAATTATGTTTTGGAAGGCAGAACTTGTCTTACAAAAAACCTAAACTTGCCCTCTAGCTTCATTTTGGTGTCAATAGCAAGAATCAAAACTATGCTATGTACCTCTACTCAATGTTACATTTAACACCCAGATAGTGTCAAATTCAGATAGTCCATTTTCTTTGCTTGATGATACTGTGATATACAATCTCATTTGTTATTTATCGTATTTTTGCTGAACACACCTATGCTTATTTATCGTACCTAGAGACTTTAATTTAAGCCCAGACATTGTTGCACTGTGTGGTGTACAAACACACAAATCCAAAGTAAGACATACAGAAGATTTATGTGAGAGCTTAGAACAGAATCCAAGTTTGCAACGTCCCTGTTTTGTTCTCTGTCTTCTGGATCCATATGCTTCTCAACATCAAAAACTGGGGAGAGATTGTTTTTTTCACCACGATCTCAGTGGGTGTCTGTTCATATCAGAGACACGAGTTTTACAGAATTCCATTTGCCTAACAGAGACAGAATATCCATCATTTTTTTCTTTCAACTTAATAGTGGAAATGGACTAGAAATCTTCAGTAGGATCAGGATCTTCTTTGAGTCTCAAATCCAAATTGACCAGCAGAATCCTGGTTCCTTGGGATATTATTATTTTGTGTTGCCCTGTAAAGTGGTGTTATTCCTGATATGATTAGTTGTGACACCTCATTATCACTTGATAGAATGTGTTTTGACTAAGCACAATTTTTGAAGACAATCTTCCAGATTCATAAACAGCAGCACTTATATTAACATCTCCCAGTACGCACCTCTGAATATTTTTTTTTGCCAAATACAATATTCTAAAGCTTGACAGACAGATTCTTCATCCTTTCAGTTCTGAAATAACAGAAACCCAGTCTAAGTCACTTATTCTGCTGATGGAAGAATAGTATAAACAGATCTACTAAGTTGCTTATTCCTTTGCAAGATGTGAAGATATAACAGACAAATTTTTACCATCTGGTGCTGATAAACCATTTTTGTATTCATTACTCACATAACATCACTCACTGATAGGAAACTCATGATGTCTTTACTTCATAATGTTGTTCCTTTTGCTATGTACCTGGTTAAAATATACCCTCACGTTCCTTTGATTTAACACTCTTTATGATCATAATATCAAGTCTCCTATCAAACGTGGAAAAGTTCTAAGAAAACATTGCATCTCATTTCAGCAGATTTGCTTCAACTACTTGTTCTCTTAAATGAAAAAAATACAGGTCCTTGTAGAATCAAGGTCTCTGTGATAATCTTCTGGAAAACATTACTAAGAGAAATGCATTTGTGTTCACTTGAAGCTTATACTAGTTATTTTTAACCTGACATCAGGAGCACAATAATATCTTTTGCTTTTGAATGTCTGCATTAGCAACATGGAACTTGCCATAATTATTTCAACTAATTAATTGCTAAGACTGAAAAGCCTGTATTCCTGAGTTAAATTCTAATTTGCCTTATGTATTTTCCTTTTCTTTGTGGGAGAAGAAACAGAAGTATGAAAATAAATGGCATTCCCCGACTTTGGTATTGCAGTTATTTTTACACATTGGTCTCTTAAATAGTATAGGAACTAGTCAAACAGAATTCCATCATCTTCAGTATGACTAATGTGCATCAACCTAAGCCTGAGTATAATGTTATAGTATCTAGGCCACAAGTTTCAAGCTGCTATTGATGGACAAGAAATGGAGGCATGCAGGCAGTCACTGATTTTCTTTTTTCCCTCAGTTCTTTCAGTGCTTTGACTATATTTGGCTTCTCATTTAAAAAGTAGAGATCATAAATCAGGCAAATACTTGCATATGGTACTTGCTTTTAGCATATGATTCAAACCTATTGATTTCAGTTGTTCCACTAGATTTAAAAGGCAGACTCTAAAGTCTGGCATAGTCTCTGGTCTAATCTTGTTTACTTGCATAATGTCATGCTTCTTTAAACACAGTGGGCAACTGCTTTATTTCAAAATCCTCACATCTGTCATACCCTGACCTCTACAAGTTGTGTCTATGCTCTCAATTAGTCAGGCTTCCAATTGTTGCTGCTGGCTTCCTCCTTCAAGCCGCACGTGCTACAGACAGTGTCCCAAAACCCTTGCATTTGCAATCACTATGCCCACTACTGGCATAGAGAGTTCCTCCCTGCACTCATTATGCAGCCCTGTGTATTTGGGCTATATCTCCCATTTGTCGTTCTTCCTACAGAACGGGACTGGGTTGCCCCAGCTGAGCCAGAAAGCGCTCAGGGCATCCACTGGCCTCAGCGAGGCTTGTAACTCACCTTGGATCCCAAACCATACCTGTCCTCCCCCCCACTCTTACTAGAATTTCCCAGGATAACTTACATAAATCAACTGCTTGGGCTTAATGAAAAACCTGGCTGTGAACTGGGTTCTGTCTGCGATTGAACACATCACTCAGTTTCACTATATTCTATATTACATATACATATATCATAAGGTTATATTATATACTTTTCTCTTTCGGGGACTGTTATGAGAGCTAATTAGCCTGTTTAACCCATTCTGCATAGAGGATTTTGTTGAAAATCCACCAATATTTGGAGAACTAGCAACACCAATGCTGTTAGTAAAGAAAGATGTGTGCTGGTTTCTTTAAGTGTAGAAGGAAGTAATTTGTATGCGTCCCTCTAACCTCACACGTTTCTTGATGAGGGGAAGATGAGTCCTCGTGTTTGTCCTAGCCATTTATATATGAAAAAAATGTAGAATAAAATGCATGAACAGTCTTTAGAGAAGGGACTGGAGCTCAGGTCTCCCTCCTTTGATCAATTCTTCTAATCTTAAGCGCTTATTTGCAAAGCCATATTGACCGTGTTTCCAAGTGGTTCTTGAATTACTTTTAAAAAACAGAGCAGTTTCACTACTGGATCTTGGTGCTCTCCACTGCAGAAATCCACATAGCTTAATAACTGGCGTGCTCATGGGAGAATATCTGCCAGACAGCCAGAAAAGAATTTATCTCCTGCTACTAAGCTACTATAAAATCTGAGTGTTATCACTGACTGATTTTCCTGCTGTGTTCAGAAGACCCATTTCTGTGCAAATGATCTGACAGTACTTAAGTCTGGAAGCAAGATCATGGCTTCACAGCTGTGTTCTTGGAGGCACTGTCACGTACCTCACATTTAGGTACCTAAATAATGTAGAAACAACTTTTTCATGGCCTGAAGTTTCAGGCTTTAAGACTGCAAATATCAGTTCACCCAGAGCTAGTATTTCTACATGATACTGCCTTGAACTGCCCTGTACACGGCATAAATATATCCTAGTTAGATGCTGTAGTATTCAGGATGACAGCACTTAAGTCTGATGACTGCACTTTGTTCTGCCCTGAATTTTGGCTGACAGACAACTTAAAGAGCACATGCTTCTTATGGCATGATCTGAAAAAGGAATTAAAGGTTAACTGTTTTTTGAAAGGATGGTGGTTCTCCAGCAGTATTTATTCTGTGTCTACACAGGACAGGTTTACAGAAGAGTAGGTTATGTCCAAGTATAAGGGTTGGGATTTAGAACAGTGGGCACCGAAGAATTTATGATTATGACTGAATACTGCAAGACATAAAGATGCTGAAGCCAGCACGACAATTGCTTCCTGATTAATTCTGAGGATAAGGTTAAGGCTAGTCCCTAAATCCTGCAAGACAGATAGGAAAGCAATAAGGAACGGTGCTGTAATGGCTGTAGGCTAGATGGCTAAGTTTAGGATCAGTGCCAGAATGGGTAAATTCGCTACCAATAGGGTGGTAAGGTACAAACCAAATATATGTTTTGGGTCTCATGTTGGAGTTCAGTTATGGATAGAAGTAGGAATAAATGAAGTTTTAAGTGGATTGAGAGGTCATGCAAAATACTCATCAGTAGGATAAAGATTAGTAAAACACAACCAGTGGTTTTTATGTTTAGTTGCAGAGTGAATATGTATTACTGGATCAGTAGATAGACTTAGTTGCAGTGTAGAGTTTGAGCTGGTATTCACAATGGCAGGGACCAAAACGGTTGCTCTTCTGATGGATTCTGCACAACACCCAAGTGCTGCGACGAGGGTGAGTAGGTTGTAGAATAAGTAAATAATGGTCCTCTCAATGAGTCCATGAGTATATGCACCTAAGCCCTAAATGAACCCAGTCCTAACTTTAACAAATCATGAGCCACATCCCTGTACTTCTGAGGTCTACATCTGGCCTCACAAATACTGCAAGAATCGACAGCAGCTTTGCCCTTCACTGCCTGTTACTCAAATTCTAGCTGCTATCCTATCATCAAGCTGTAGCCTAGTATCCCATATCTGCTTCAGAAATATCCATGAAAAGCTGCCTAAGCAGGTATCAGCCCTTTGTTCACCTAATAATAAAATGAATCTTTATCATCCTTCTACTAATCCCAAGTCTACTCTGAACTTGACTTGAATGGCAGCTCTTCTAATCAGAAAGCAACAAGTTATTTGTCCATATGGGTTGCCATGTTCATCTGAGCCATTCTTAGGATGACTGCAGGTGGAGTTAGGCATGGCAAAAAGGACTAAACCCCTTGGTTTGCAGGGCATCTTATGAAGTGAAGACTAGCTATGAATTACTGCTGCTAGCATATGACGGTGCTAGTACCATTCCTTAAGTTAGCCTTTTTCTGTTGCAGGAACCAAATTAAAATCCTAATATTGCCCACTGAGAACCTTCTAACGATTTGGGAACTAACCTTAAATCATTTGATAACAGACACTCTCCTGATATTGTAGGCCTTTCAGGAAACGAATTAAAGCAAGCTCCTTGTCCTGTTCCATTTTGAACCCTTATGTTAACCTTAACATTATTAGTTGCAGTCCTATGCCTAGGTGTGGATTTAGCCAAAACACAGTGAACTGCAACAGCCTGCAGCTAATCGGAAGCTATTTGTTCCTGTCACATCATTTTTCCTCCTGCTCGTGAAGGTCAGCAATAAACTAAACTCCCAATCCTGTGTAGCTTTGAACCTTGGCAACACCTTAGTGATAATCCAGCAATTGGCACCAGTGCAATTGCTAATTTTAAATTGCATGCCAAAGCCATTACAAGCTAACACCCTAGACTCTGGATCTCACATAATCCAGCAATTCAATTTATGAATGTGGGTGATAGTACTGCAAAGGTTGGACGAACCGTGGTAGGTTCTGCTGAAATACGGCCAGACATAAGAATCTCAATACATGGAATTACATCCTTCGTCATTTATTTAATATGGGAATCCCTAAAGCAATGGCAATCTTGGTTCAACTATTCAGCTGTCTTTTCACTGGATTGCATTTCTAAAAAGTGAAAAAACATCCTTTTTTGTAATAATGTAAAATATTTTTATATAGTTTTTTTCTTGCTCTTTTTTTCTAAATATGCAAAAATTTTATATATGTAGGAAAACTACAAAATAAGCAGTAACTTCTTAAGAATGGAGTAACAGATAACAATTTGTAGATGTGTTTCAGCATGTAGTCAAACCAAAGTATTTCCTTCAATCTGTGTACCCAAATAATGCAAATTTTTTGGGTCCAAATTCACTGCTGATGTAATAGAATTGGAAAAAATCATTTAGCTTAAAGCAACTATAATTTGAAAACATTAGCTCTCTCATTTACTATAACTGTCTCTGCTAAAAAGGGAAGCTGCCACAAAAGGGACTGCCCATGTCGAAACTCACAAGGAGCATGAAGCTGAAAAGACTATAACGAAAAAGGTGCGATAAAGTAGATAGGTCTGGGCCAAATGTATTATGAATCTATTGCAAAGGAAGAAGGAATAAAAGCTAAAATGTGAAATTCTAAATATTTGATTAATGCAAACTCACACAATCCTCAGCAAACCTACTTATATCCAACTGCATAAATATCTAAAAAAACCCAATTTAAAATCTTGCTTAATGTTACAGAAAAATGATGCAACCTGTTTATTTATGCCAGAACAAATCTCATCAACAAAATATAGGTTACAGACCTACAGCTGGGAATTCACATTTCTTTTGCAGTCTGTAATTTGTTTTATTTAGCTTTTTATTGGTCAGCTCATCAACAGCGTTCTCCCAAGCACCAGACTACACAACGTTTGAGCCTTCTCTCTTATAATGTTTCTTCCACATGCTCCAGCTCAACAAGCTTGGGGAATCTAGGCCAGATGTAGTTTATCTGCATTTAAATAAAATGCAAATCTGTCAGTTTTCCTTTTATTTTTATACCTACTGATAGTGGGTTTATGCAGTTATAAAAAAATTACTCCAAGTCCAGTATTTGCTGTTGCATGAGTAGTCTGGTTTCTTACATTAAATACATACGTGGCACGATTTTTCCTGTAGCTGCAAGTAGAACAGCTTAGTTAGGAAATCAGTGTCAGGCGGGACACTGTGTATCCCTTTTGTGTCAGGAAGAATAGTTAGTTGGGGAGCACCTCAGTGATGTGGTGTTACTGCATTTGGAATGTAAAACTTCTATCAGCACTTCAGAAGTAAGAGAACGTGGCACCACCATTTTCACTGCTATTTCTAAAATTGTCTGATCAGCGCTTTTGCCACTCAAGAGAGCAAATCAAACACTAGAAATTTTTAGCAATGTGTCTCTCACATTGTGTACATCCATGGTATGCTTGCATCTCTGATCTTGTAAGGCATTCCCCTCTTTCTCTCATCTCAGAAAGGATGCAATAGCAGAGATCTGAAGAATGGCAACAGGAAAGAACAACATATGGAAGAGCTACATATTGGAAATGACTAAATAATACAACTGTAAAATCACAAGCAGCATGGAAGCGTTATGTAAGTATGTATCACTTGTGTACAAAAACTAAGGACATGAAAATAGGAATGTGTTTCCAAACACAGGTGTTGATTTTTTGTGCAGTGGGTATCTGAGCTGTTGAGTTAGAGGTTATTTAGGTGGTAAAAGTCTATACGGATTTATAGGAGTATTGTACAAGTTCAGGGATGAGAAATCTATTAATGGTTACTACAAACATAAATGTAGCCACTGAGCTGAAAGTGTCTGCAAGGTGGAGAAGCACTGTCAAGAAGTAGCATATTGGCTTGCCTTGTCCTTTTGCTGCTCCTGAGACACCTGCTCTTGGTCTCTATTGGAATTAGTCCTGGATTTGGCCTGACTTTATGCAGTTACACTATTCACACTAAGTAATAACTCAGAAAATACCTACTAGTAGTACTGAAATCTAAGTAATTTTTGTTAGCAAATCCATGGAGCTGTTTAGTTAGCAATTTTTTTGAATTTAATTAGGAAACCCCACAGAAGTGGTTAACTGGACAAAATAGAGGATGCTTCCCTGGGACTGTATTAGTGGAATGTTAATTGCTTGCACTTTGTGAGGAAAATTCATGGAAACAGTGAGGCTAGTCTATAGAAATATGCCTTAACTACCTGAACTAATTTGAAGGTATCATAAGCTTGTGGCAGATGGTGAGTTAGGCAGAAGAAATGTTCTTATTTATTTTTGTTCACTGGTAGGCTCTTATGTAGCTCTATCAATTTAGTAACAGCCTGACTCATACAAAAATTAATGAACACAACCTGACAACAACCTTCCAGGCAAGTGAATACTATCGTGTCGTATCTGCAGATCTCTGAGGTACAGGCTTACCCTCCACCGCCTCCGGCTACAGGCATAGATAGGCCCACAACTAGAAGCATGGATTCACGTTCACATTGACAGCCAAAGGGGCATAAGCCATAATGCTTTTTTTGTGGACCTTGCTGGTGAGGCTGGCTTCCCTTGGCTGCCCAAACCTGAAACTGCGGTAAAATGACCCCAGCTTCGAGGTGATCTGTACCGTAGAGTGGTTCACGCTGCTCCTTTAGACTCATGAACTAGCACAGAGAGGTGCAAGGCAGTGGGCTATAGTCACAGAACTGATTTTTATTTTTAATTATTTGTATTTTTTGGCACTGTCCTGATACGGACTTTTATTCAGTCTTTCTCTTGTGGTCCTTTACCACGGGAAGCTGATAATTTTAAACGCCCTCACACAGGCTCAGGATTAACCCAAGACTACGGGCCGAGGTGGTAGGTAAGAGTCGGCTAGGGCAGACCCCGAAGGTGCCTAACGCCAACGCGCCAACGCCGAGCCGGAGCGTCTGCTCGGTGCCGCAGGGCCGCCGCCGCCTCCCCCTCTCCCGCTCCCGCTGGGCGGAGGATGGACGCCCCGCCCCCACCCCCTCGCGCCCAACGGCCAGCAACGGCTGTCAGACCCCCGGCGCCCCGCGTGTCCGTCCGGGCGCGCTGAGGGCGCTTGCCAGTCCTGTGCCTCGAGCTCTGCCGGCTAGTCACTGCTTGTGGTGGTGGTGGGGCGTTCCTCCTCTGGACGGAGGGGAGGAGGGCTAGGGAGACGGCTGGCTGCAGACGGGCTTCCGCTAGCGCGGGCAGGGCATGAGGTAAATAGGCACCCTAGGGAGGGTTTAGCCTTCTTTCACTGTTAAAGCACACAGGAGCCATTGCAAAGAGTGGGCCGAGGTGCAGGCGTGATCTGAACGCAGCAGTGGAGAGGGGGGACCTGCAGCTACCTGACCTCTGCTGAGGCTGCATGGGAGTCTTTGCGAAGCGGGCTGTGTTTTGCAGAGGACGCAGTTGCCTTTGTACTTCCTACCAAATATCTGCCTCCTCAGAAGCTTTATATACGATAACAGTAAATGTAGATGGTGTGTTAATGTCACAGAATCATAGAATCATAGAATGTCCTGAGTTAGAAGGGACCCACAAGGAGCATCAAGTCCCACTCCTGTCCCTGCGCAGGACAGCCCCAAATTCACACCATGTCTCTGAGGGCATTGTCCAAGTTGTTCTAGAGTATCGTCAGGCTTGGCGCCATGACTGCCTCTTGGGAAGCCTGTTCCAGTGCTCCACCACCCTCTGGGTGGACTACCAGAGGGCAAGTTTTGTGACTCCGTACACAAACGCTCATAAGGCGAACACTCATTTCAGAGTTTTTTTTTGGCTTCTGGTGAACTCTGTAGGGAAGGGAAAATACACATTAAAAAATATTGACAGACATTGGTTAGAAATATAAAAGACTAACACATTTGACAGAAATTGATTTGGGAAAGCAAAATATCAGTGTATTTTAAATAAATTGCTACAATATTCTTTTAATTGAATCTTCTTTCTCTAAAGTGGCATAACAATGTCTTTAGCATGTGAAACAGAACAACAGTAACCATAAAGCCAATCTACAGCCTTTGGATGAATAGAAAGACTGTCAAGAGTATTGGAATATGTAAGTAGATTCTGATGTAAGACCTCACCTGTTATTTAATACTAAAATGTAAAAAGGCGTGCCTGCCACTTACATTTTTGTGACAGGAAAGTTTCTTAAAAAGCAAAAGCAAACCTAGAGCTGATTTAAATAGAATTATTATCTCACACATCAAAGTGTCCATACATACAGTGCCCCCAGGACCTGAACAGAGCATAAGAATGGCTGGTAAGTATGCACCTTTGAGTATTAAAGTGGTTTTGGTCTATGCATCCAGACTGTGCACAAACAACTAAACAAAAGTTTAGGAGCAAAATGTTTGGTAAGTTTAGACGTGATTGATATGTAAATGCAGGCTTTGACCTGATCATTTTAAACATTTGCACTTGGGAGGGTGGGAAAAGAAAATTATATGTGTTTATACTAGGCATAAATTATGGTATTATAGAGTTATGGTTCACTGAGTGTACAAAACCCACTTTTTTATTCAGTCATTATTTTTGCTGGTACAAGCAAAGTGTAAATCAGGACTGATGTAAAAAAACAGAGAAGCATTCACTGAAGAGCCACTTTCCGTTTCTTTTTTCTAAAAAGCAAAAAGAAGAATGGGAAAGAAAAATGTGAGCAGAGACAGGTAAAGATAGGCACTACAAGTAACTGTTGTCCTACATAATACATGTAATTGTGTTGGTAAATTAAACTGGCTAAAATTTGAAGGGGACTTGTTCATCAAGAATTTACCACGCAGAGGTTACTTCTGGCATCAGTGCATGTTCATGTTTGTTACAGAAAGAGGACCTGCATGTAGAAGAGAAATCATCACAGTAATTTTTGCCAGCAACTCCTTTAAAAATGATAGTAATTAATAATATAAGAAATGGTACTGTTTTTACGTTCATGTTCTCTCAAGACCTTTTCTTCCAAGGTCAGCTAAATAATAACCTCTGCTGATATTTGGTAGAGCCAGGTCAAGAACTAAGCAGGAATAGATTTTTATTTACCCATTGACCCTTCAGGCTTGTCGCCATCAGCAAGTTCAGGGCATCATAGAGGAGTTTTTCTTCTTGTTATCTATACCGTACTTTTATGTTAATACTCAGCATTACTCTTCAGGGCTGTTTCTGTCATTTGAAAGAGGCACACTCCGTTGAAGTGTGAAGTGAAAGAGGCAACTCTGTTGAAGAAGGGTGTGGCTCCTTTTCTCGCTGCACATCTAGATTTTTGTTTAATGGCAATAAAAATGCATGAGGGAAAAGGGAGGGAATGGAATGGTGCATTCTTTAAGCTTAATCTGATAGGAATTTGTGTTTGTGATGGGCAGTAGCTGTGTCTTTTAGCAGAGTCAGGATACAGGAGGTGCTCTGGTTCTGCAGATGGGGCACAGCGCCAGATTACTAGAAGGCTACTACCCAAGTATCAGAAACTTGGAGAGCGCATACTCCACCAAATGCAAATAAATTTACCTGTCTTGATCCATTATTTTGACATGTGAAGTAATGTCTCAGCTTTTATCTGCTTTTCTATTCTCTTTCCTCTCCAATTTCTCTCTTGTCACTTCACCTATTTCTGCCTTCTATTTTCTGTCCTCCTATTTTCTGCCTTTTTTTTCCTCTGTGTGTCTGATGTCCCATATCACCTTGTGCTTAGTGTGTGAGGAATGAGAATGACTATGTGTCCAGTGTTAACACTCTTGCCTATTTTAGCTTGGATAATTGTTGCTATTTTTAATGTTTAATCTAGACCCCCTTACATTAACTGGGGAGTTTCATTAACTTTTGGGTCAACTGTGCCCCCTGTAATGCCTTAGACTAAACTTGCTTCCCTGATTCCCAAGAAGACTTCATAATTGCTTCTACTGCTTCTGATATGAAAACCATATATACCTGCAAGGAAAGTGAAACCACCTGTATTTTATATGGACTTTAGAACTGGAGTAATTTGAAATATATATGCCCTGTTAAGAGAGATTGAAGAAGGATGAGTGGGATGTTGTATGTTTCCTGGGAGGTTATTACGACTGTTCATAGGTGGTCTAAGGAGTCACGTAACCAAGAATGGGTGAAAAATACAAAAGCAGCAGACTGAAGGGGAGAGGACAGAAGACAAAATTAACTCGGAAATTATTAGTAAGACATTTGCCTGAGGAGAATGTTCAACATTTAGTTGCCTAACCTGATCCTCTATAAATAAGCTTGATGCTTGGACACTAGACAGTCACCTAATATCTAATCCCTTTCAGGTGTTTGAATTTGGGTGGCCAAAAAACTCAGACAAGAGAAGAAATTAGACATTTAAAAATACTAGAATCTCTGTTTTGGAACTGAAGAAACCAGTACATGTAGTAGTCCATGGTAATGTTGAACATTATTGGCCATGCATTTAATTTTTCTCTGACTTAATCCATGATGTAACAGGTCCATTAAAAAATAAAGTCACAGATTAAACCAAGGTTTGTTTTGTGCCATTGCTTCGAATTGGACCATACAGATACTGTTAGGTCTTTTAATGAATTGAGCACTAATACATTCTTTGTGCTAGAGTAAATGAACTTTGCTGTCTTAGACTTAAAATAAGTAGAGAAATGATGGCATTAGCAAATCATGATTTCTGTCTTATTCATATCCTCTATAGCCTTCTCCCCTTAACACCTACAGCAATGCCAGGTTGTACCAATACTCCTACCTCCTTGTGTGTGTGTACTTACTCACTAGGCAAAGAGAGCAGGTATGTGACTCTGTCAAAATTCAATCTGTGCCTAAAAGTCAACTATCACACAGACACTGAGAGAACAGCTTTCTGCTGCCAGGGAGTTGAAAAAAAAGCTGATTTATCCCCATCTTTCATTAAGAAAATAGCTTTCTAATAAGTTATTTTTCCTTCAACCAATTACCCATTTTTCTAGAATTTGTCAGAACTTTCCTTCTGAAAACCTTACCCTTCTGTTGAAAATGTAGCCCATGGTTTTAAAAGTTAGCTGGGAGGGAAAAAACACCAATGTGTTCTATATATCTCTTGTCATGAAGGACTAGACTAAAGCTAGATTCAGCGCTGTATTTCAGAAAAAAATAAAATGTCAAATACTGACATCAATAAGTTAGTCTTAGTTGAAGCAGTGTTTTACAAACCCATGCATACATAAAGATCCATCAAAAATAAAGCATTTTGATCACCTCTGTTGTTCCCAAGACCCCTTTATTTGTATAAAAGTAAGGGATTAGATGGTAAGAAGTGACACTATATTCTGCTGCTGGGAAGACTCAGTAAATTAAAAAAATATAAATGTATTGTCAAAGATTTAATTTTGCAGTGATGGCATGCTTCATAAGAATCTATATAAACATACCCGAAGAGGAAAATCCATTGATGATCCCAGTGCAAAACGTGGCAAGGCTGCCTTCTTATGCTGATCTTTCATTAATTCTTTTAAAATTTATTTTATTTCTTCTTTTATTGAGAAAAAAACATACAGTATTGGTGTGTGCATTAATGTTTTCATTACGTTGGCATATTTTACTTGCCAGAAGAGGACAAGCTCCACGCAAATAATACCACATCTTATTAATTTGGGATAGTATCAGCTGTGTCTGCACATGTCTGGTACCTCAGTATTTGAAGAAATCAGTCAGATAACCAACCTTGTTCTGACATGTACTGTGGGAGATGGGGTGCCTGCCATAAGGCTGAGTTAGTGCTTCTGCTGTTTTGCTTTTCTCTCCTTTTCCTCAGAGTCAAAGAATGGAATGGTTTCAAAGAATGAAAAAAAAGAGCTGTTTGGTTTCTTACATATTTTTTGAAGAGCTTAATAAGATTCTAATGAGGTGCTAATAGAGTGCAGTTTAAAGAGTATTGTATGAGAACTGCAGTATAATGCTCAGAGAGCTGACAGATCTGCACATTGCTTATCAATAAATAGTTTCAAGCGAGTCATTAAGCTCCAAATTTGTGCCAATTTTTGTAATAGAATATTTAAAAATAGCTGTTTAGTAAGACATCCCTTCAGCGTAGAGAATCCCTAGGCTGCTTAATGCTTTTGAACTTATTCCTCTCCACCCTGCTTTTATGGCACAGTAAAAAAAGGCACCTCGCTTTCAGGACACTGTTCGGCATAATTTAGACTGGTGTGAGATTGCTTAAGTTACACTGGGGACAAAAGCAGCGCGAACCTATTAGAGAGAGAGAGAGTAGGTGTGGATACTTCCTTTTTGCTATATCTTTACTTGCATCTAGTGCTCATGGGGTGAAAGAATTAAACGCTGTCAACTTCATCCAGCTACAACTCTGTTCTATTTCTATGTTGTTACAGCAAAGGCTAATTTAGTTCAGGAGTGCATGGAAGAAAAAAATTGAGAGGTCAGAGAAAGAGGTCATTGAAAGTGATCTTGTTTCCTTTAGACTCAGCTCTGAACTTGCTCCATCTTCTTAAATGCAATTAAATAGGAAGAGATTGGTATGATACAAGTATGAAATGTGCATGACCCTCATTTAAAGGAAAAAGTTAACTGCATCTCTGGAAAACTAGACATTTTTAACTATCTAGAATATAATAGGTTACGAGATTAAGGGGAGAGTGAAGAAGCCTCTAATTGTACAAAAATGTAGCACACTGATAGATCAAAGCCTTTCTACAGAGCAGTTCAATATTAATGCCATTTGCCTACGGATGAAAATGAGGGATGATTGGAAAATCAATCAGGACATTGATTTCTCACCATTAAAAAACTCTGGAAAGTAGGAATATTGAATGAGATCATCATTTAAAGAATCATTTGATTCCACTTGTTTCTCAAGAGCATGTAGTTTGGTAGCCTAGCTTGGGCCCTCCTTCCCTGGCTCAGTGAGCAAAGGATTTTATCTCTTTTTTTTTCTGTAGCGGACCTCTGTAGGTGAAACTCTTCAACATGTGCTGTAACAAATGTTTGTTGTTAAGCATGTGAGTTGGTGATACCAAGATATGCCCAAATTAAGCATGTGTTTTCAGTACTTTACTCATCTGTATCCTAAATATTTATTATCTGGTGAGAACATATATTAGGTATATTGGCTGAGTGTTTGATACAGGAAGGTTGAGATGATGACTTCTGGGTTCTCCTCCTGCCTCTGTCACTGATGAGGACTTTAGTTCTGCAGTGAGTAGAATCTTGAAGCAAAACTCTTGAATTCAAGGTAGTCTTATCAGCTATCACAAGCTTCAGTAATTTGTGTTTGGTATGAGAGGATTCTAATCAGAGATTACCTGAAAAAATGAGGCGTATTGGATTAGTTTACTAGAAGGCAGACAGAGAATTAGAAGAACGGGCTTCAGTTACCCTGCAGCTCCTATTCATAAGTCTCTGATTCTTTTTCCTAGCTCAACATCGTAAAAGGCTGGAGGGAGCGACCTGATGGCTAAATTGGAAGAGCAAAGATGGATCTTTTATTCACAAGAAATGTAAGGCTTTGCCTTCAGACACAAGTTATTCCACTGAAACTGATATCACATGCTTAACGCAAGGCAAGCAAATGCACCTCCTTTCCCTGTGTTCCTCCCCACTGTGGTCACAGTGTTGGAAGAACTGAATGCTTATACTGCTAGTGCTTTTTACTTATAGAAAAGGATTGATCTGCACTAGTATAAGCATCTTTACACAGGAGACCTGCATCCTTGCTAAGATCTACGCTTTTGTATCTTTATTAACAAGCATAGCTACAGAAATAATCAAACTAATACCAATATGTGTAGACCTGGCTTTATTATGTTCTTTCTCCATACATCTTTATTAGAACTGGAAAAATCTGCTTATTATTATATGCTCTGATAGGCATGTTAATAGGCATATTAGTATTGGAGATTTCTGCAAACTCTTAACAACTCTTGAGCAAAACCTTTGTTTGAAATGTTCTATTTGGGATTTATTATTTTTGCCCAGTCAGTGTATTTTAGGGTACTTCTGTTTATTTGTTCACAATGGAAGATGATGTGACTATACCACCTCTAATGGAATTTCAGTTTTATTAACTGTAACAGAAAGGTCTTTGGAATGGAAAACTCACTACAGGGAGGAGTGCTTTTCTTCATCTAACTTTAAAAACAAATTATATAGCAATATTAACATGGTTTTCCCTTGTCTTTGATCTCCCTGAGATTCTTAACCTTGTCCTTAACTGAGCTTTTTATTGAGAAAAGAGGGTGGTACAATTGATGAGGAAGCAAAATTTTCCATGGCCAGTGAGGGCATTTTCTTAACTTTTACAGAAAAGCATTCAGGTGGCTGATTTTTTTGGAAACTAAGGAGAAATTACTACAAATCTTACTGGAGTGCAGCACGTCTGAAGTGAGCTGAAGTGTTCCCTGTGTTGCTTCATAAAGCTATCTTAGTTTTCTAGCATAAGACTAATGCTGAACTAGAGTTCAGTGAAGTTCATCTCTATATTCTTTAAACAAGAAATTAACTCCTCTCTCCATATTAGTAAATCTTAGTTCTAAAGTGTACAGGTATTAAAATTTCTGTGGCATGCTAGATCTAAACAATTTTATACAATTTATACCTGTGAAACCTTCATATTGAGCAAGTAGCTGTAATTATAATAAATAGTAGTGTAATTATTAACATATGAAAAAAAGCATTTTTGGAAAAACAGAGCCATTCTTTGTTTCATGTTGCACAAGTCACAGAGCAGTCAGACTGACAAGATCTGACTTACAGTATTTCTAATAATTTATTTCTCTATTCTGAATGAATGCAATTTTAGTTCTGCAAGCTCCTTTCCTACAAGAAGCATACTTAAATATACCCTTCCATGCCTTTAATTGGACCAGTCATTTATTAATATCTTTGTACATATGGAATGAAGAGAGATGGTGATAGATAGAAATTTTTGTCTCCAATAAGTAGTTATAAATGCCTGCACTTACATGGTTTTTCTATCAATTTATCTTATGATACTTCTAACATGGAAAAAAACCCCTAATAGGCTTACTTTTTCTCTATAATAGACATGGATTTCAGAGTTTATGTCTGTTTTAATGATAATAAATGTATGGCATCAGCTTTATTCCATATGCAGCTCTTTTCAGTTCTTGTTATTACTATTTGATATGCACAACAAAAGAAGAAATATAAACATCTATGCACACAACCTCTTCTCTTCAGGACCACTGTCTTTGCATTCAGGTTTCTTAGCTTTTTTCTTTTTTTTTTCATGGTACTAGAAAAAGTTACATTTCTCATTTGTTTATTTTCCACAAGGAAAAAAAAATCTTTCCTGCTATCTGCTGTTGCAAAATATGTTGTAAATTTTTATTCCCAGTGAAGAAAAGAAGATGAACTTTTCAAGCACAACCATCTATAAGAAATTGCGTGTAAGATCTAGTAGTAGCTTACAAGCAAAACAAGGGGAGAGAGCAGGATATGTGAAACAAAGTGCTCTAGCTAAGAATGCTTTGTGAGTTGCTAAGGTTTGGGAGTGGCACTACAGAAGCTGTAACGTCAGAGCATGCACGTATGTACATGTCAAATTAAAGAGAATGTGAATTATATTGCAGATACCATGGACCTGAGGGATATAATACTGTGTATTTTATATTTAAGCAATTGAGCCACAGTCTGTCTGAAGCACAAACTATCTGACTAAATAGGGTTTCAGCCATAACAGAGGGAAGAGGAAAAAAAAGAGGTATTGTGCAGCTGTAGTCTTTCAAACAAGTCTCATAATACAGGAGCATGTGTTGTACTGGGCAGGGCTGATGAGACTGAAACAAGGACCTGTCCCTGCTGGTAAATTCATGCTTAGACTATATTCAATGCAAAATAGCAGAGAGATTACAGGTGGCAAATGATGTAATTTATGTGAAATGAGCTAGGCACAGCACCGTTGTATCTACAGAGGGGAGGGACCTGATTTGTGTAATGTGCCAATGCAGCAGTAGTGTGTTTGGACGACATTTCTCAGCATGAGACATCAGCCGAACAGCTGTGCAAGAGCAATGCAGCTTAATAAGTGGAATTTTTAAAGAGACCAAATAGAAGTGATTGTGCTGCAGGTTACTCTGGTAGACATACGGCATAGCCTGTGAAAGTATGGCTGTGCCTAACGTGGTGCCATTGGAAATGTTTTCAGGGTAAAAATATTATTCTTAAAGGAGCTATCTCCTCATTCTATAATGACTACTGAGAGATCAGTATTCTACTATTGTCAGCTGCAGCTCTTTATGCCTGAGCTGGTGCAGACAGTAAACAATACCCAAAAGTCTGCAGTATGCCACAGATAAATATCAGATGTAGGGGAATATTTAATTACATTTAGAACTGGTTTGATTTTCTGTGTACCCAGATATGGTAGTGCTTCTTAGCTGTAACTCTTCGAAGGTGTATAGATGTCCCCTACTTCTCTTTTTCTGCCTTCATTTCCTCTCTCCATTTTGGGTGACACAATAGCACTCGCTTGCTTGTACAAATGTGCAAGTTGCAATTTGGCATTATTAACATTCTCCAAATGACTACTTTGACCCTGTCTGAATCAGACCCAGTGAACATATCAGAGTGTTTTGAGACTCAGAACGCACAGAGTAGTCCTCTGCCTTGCTGCTCTGTTGGTGCAACACTAGACACCAGCTGCAGGGTTAGATCTGTCATCCTCTAAACAGAAAGCCCGAATATTGGTACAGCAGCCATTGCTTGACAATGCAAAAAGTCTGAACACTGCACAATCTTTTATAAAGAAGAAGAGAGAATGTTCCTTGATTTTTGTGGTAGACATCATAATGTAAGGAAGACAGTTTTGGAAACTGTTTTCCTTCCTGAAGATTTAACCCTGTTTCACTAGTGTTTTCCAGGCTGTATCTGTTAATGTAGCAACGGCTTTACAATTGTGCTTGGGATATCTGAACATGCCATTTATTCTACAACCCAAAAGCATGCTGAGGATCACCAGTTAAACTTAGAATAATTGTTTAAGAAAATGTATCTTAACTGAGTTTATTTCCCCTCTAACGTATACTGTAATGCGTTATCCAAATTTGTGTGTGAACTATTGTGACATGTATAATCACTGCCATAGTTACATACAGAGTTATTGCATTGTAAGTGTTTTGTCATTGCCTTAGGGTTATCTGGAAATGGAAAGTCATGATATGGAACATATTGTCTTCTCTTTGATTCTATTTTATTTTTGAAAGGACTTTGGCAAAGAAGAATCAATGTGATAGGTAGAGCTTCACTGCTTTGAGCAAAATAGCTGGCTAACTCATTAGAAAAGGTAGTGTATGTAAAATCAATTTAGTGAGACTGCAGAAGAAAGAAGGGTCAGCCGCATAGGAATCCAAGTGAATTTGCAGCCACGGATGGAAGCTGTTCTAAATGCCAAAGAAAGCTTCATGTCCTAATATCTGTTTTTCCCCTCCTCAGTGCAGAACACCACTCATTTACTTTTTCACTTAGCTATTGTGAAGCTTCTGAAGTTATAATCTACATGTTCTTAAATGGTATATGGGAAATGGAAATAACTTAATACTTTTAAAATTGCAAATAATGTATGTCAATGATGCCTTAAGGTGCTATACAAAAGTACAAGTGCTTTTGGCAGTTTCCAAAACAGCAGATCTGATTTACGTCTTCCTAAAATCATACCATGAGTCTGTATCCCCAGAAATTTCCTCCAGGGAGATTGCTAATAGAACAGATGAGTAATAAAAGAGCTGAAATCTGCTGTCCCCTTTCTCATTAGCACTCCAGAATGGTGTATGTAGGCATGACAAAGGAGCAGCCACACAACTCCATCCAGCTTGTGACTGTTTTTGCTGCATGTACCCCCATGCTATGTTCATACATTTTACTGTTTTCATACTGAATGTATAACAACAGTTATATATGGTTTCTGGTTACCAGCTTTCCTTTTCAAAGCAAATTAACTGAGAAATGAGAGAAAAATCCTTATTACCTGGATGATGTAAGAATCCAGTATATCTCCTAACCAAACTTCTAGCCTTCATATAGAGGCAATTGTTACTCTGGAAGATTGTTTTTTTCCTGTCAATAGAAAAGGGTAGTACATCTATATTGTGGTGAATTTAGGGTGTCTGATGCTGCTGTCTACCAGAATTCTTGTTTTATCTTCTGGAACCAGTCAAGTAATTGGGCAACTTGGAAAGTTTTTGTCTTTTCTTTTATAGGAGAGATACAGAGAAGTTGAGTTTCCAGCCATGCTTTTATAAGCAAGTACTGTTGTGAAGTAGGAATAGATCTGTAGAGTGAAATGATTGATGCTGAGGACTCGATATTCACGGTGTCTTTCAGGGGTTTATTCAGGCTAGCTGTGCTCTGGTCCTGTGAAATGAATGTCCAATGGCATATCTTCCACTTCAGACTTAGATTTGGAAATCTTAGTCTCAGTAGGATCAGAAGGATCAGGAAAGATCTGTATTTAGTTTGACAAACCATACATCCCATAATTTCTATAATAAAGTTACATTCAGACATACTAGAATAATTTTTTAAACATGTAATCAGGTATTTAAAATAGTTTTGTACCGTTGTATTTCGATGCTTCCTACTCTTAGGACTACTTTCTTATCCTCCAGAAAACAAAAGCAGAAAAATCACTATATTTTAATGCATATTTTGATGATTAAATTTCAAATAAATGAGTGAGATATCCAAGTGTTATCAAGGAAATCAACATAGTATCTTAACCTGTTGAAGTCAGAATCACCGGATATGGCACAATCTTTGTGACACTTAGAATGTGATTTTTCCATGCTGCTTGTAACTTCTTTGTTGATGCCCATTCAGTTATCAAAGGTACTTCTAGAGAGCTGAATTCATTTTTTATCCTGAATGTCCCCTGTAATTGGAACTGAATGCTGAATTTTGAGAAGGTAAAGATAGTGCAAGAAATGCCAGGCTACAGTGGGAAATGTCTGCTGTTGACTTTTCTAACAACTTTCTGATCTGCCACTGAGAATGCTGCAAGTGCATTTACCACCGCTCCCCACCATTCCAATGTTTCACCAATCATTACAGAAGCTTGTGATGATGAAAGGTGAACTACTTGTCTGATGGTGATAAAACACTTCAAGGAGATAGTTACAAGTTGCTGTCAGTTAGGACAAATCAATGATATAAGCACTTTTGGTTTTTTTTGTGAGTGGTGGAGGGAGGGAAACAGACAACTTGCAAATCTGATTAAACAGGACTTTCTAATGATGTGTATCTATGTCAGTAACCTTGGTGCCCTAAGGGCACTGTTTGATATCATTACAAAGTTGGTCTTGGCTGCTAAGATAGTCCTGCACATCCTCTGCTGCTCCCATCTGTCCGCACTTGCAATGTACTTACACTGGCTCTTGCCTGACCTTGTGATGAGTTAGTTCATGCAGTTAAACCAGCAGATAGTAATCCCTAAATAACTCATTATTTTGCTGGCTGTTTATTTCCTTGAACCAAGTTAATTTAGCTGTAATGTTAAGGTAAACTTAAGTCTCCCAAGTTTGCTTCCAGATGCATACACCCTGAAATGGTTCAACTGTGTTAGCTTTCTTTTTTCCTTCCAGGATTTACTTTTATATGACAAGTGGATTTTAAATATCCTGAAATACTATTTGCTTCATCAGCCAATTCAGCATTATATTATTTGCACATTAAGGTCTTAACATTCTTGTCACTTGTTCTTTTCTTAGTTTTTTACTCTCAAATTTATCTTTAATACTTTTCTTGTAACATTTGTGACCCATTGTAAAAACTAATCCGAGTTCTATGGATGGGAGATGTTCTCTGGATTTATTCTTTTACATTTTCAAATGTATTTGCAGAGAGGAAGGAACTTGCGTTTTCTTTCTTAATAAGCTGAGCTGTGTTAGTTAAAACATTAAATTCCATTGTCTAGGATAACAGTGTACTGAGTTTATTCCTTAAATGTTAACTAAAATACTGTACAGCAGTAGATCCAGTTATGATGACCTGATGTCCTGATTTCGGCTGGGATAGAGTGAATTTTCTTCCTAGTAGCTGGCATAGTGCTGTGTTTTGGATTTAGGATGAGAATATTGTTGATGATAAACTGATGTTTTAGTTACTGCTAAGTAGTGCTTACACTAGGTCAAGGACTTTTCAGCTGCTCATGCTCTACTGTCTGAGAAGGCTGGAGGTGCACAAGAAGCTCAGAAGGGACACAGCCAGGACAGCTGACCCAAACCAGCCAAAGGGATATTCCATACCATATGACGTCATGCTCAGTATATAAACTGGAAGAAGGCTGGCAAGGGGGCTGCTGCTCAGGGACTGGCTAGGCATTGTTTGGCGAGTGGTGCATCATGCATTGCTTGCTTTGTATGTTCTATTATTATTATTATTATTATTATATTACTACTACCACTGTTGTTATTATTACTACTGCTACTATTTTATTTTATTTCTATTATTAAACTGTCTTTATCTCAACCCACAAGTTTTCTCACTTTTACTCTTCCAATTCTCTCCCCCCTCCCACTGTGGGGAGTGAGTGAGCAGCTGTGTATTGATCAGTAGCTGGCTGGGGTTAAACCACAACACCTGAACACAAGCAATAAAAGAAATCATTAAGAATGGTTACAGTGATGAGTCCTGACTGAGAACAGGCCTAGCTAAGAGCAATACTCACGGTTAATTATCTGTCAAGCTTAGAGTTTATCTTTGCAGAGTTCCTGAGACTTTGTAAAGCAGTGCTGGAAAAAGACACAAACTGGCTACATACATCTATGGTTTGTGAGATCTTTTGCTTACAGAGGTTTTATGTGACTTTGATACTTCACTGAAAGATGAATGTTACAGTTATTTGGAAAGAGTACATTGTGGATCATACCTGATCTTTGAGAACTGGCTCAGGGTTGTTGGATGCAGAGTAATGTTTAATTCTAGATGTTTTCATTGTACTTGCTGTAGTCCCTGTATCCAGAACTGAATCATGCACTGAATTGGGCTGCAGAATATTCTTCTATTATAGGCAGCCCTGTGAGTGGAAATGTAGATATATGAAGTTAATCATATTTCATAAGTGGTGCGGTTGATATACCTTAGGGACAGGATGCTATCCAGAGGGACTTGGACAAGCTCGACAAGAGGTAATGGTTTTAAAGTAAAAGAGGGTAGATTTAGACTTGATATAAGGAAGAAATTTTTTAGAATGAGGGTGGTGAAACACTGGAACAGGTTGCCCAGAGAGGTGGTTGATGCCCCATTGTCACCAAAATTGGGAATGAACCTCGTAACACCAATGTAGTGTTAAAAGGCAGGCATTCTTTATTTTTGGTGCCGGATGCACAGGGGATCACTCCTCCTAACTTGCATACCGTCAGATCTCATTGTGCCAGTTAAGTACATGCTATACATATTCATTAGCTTTTTGATAAAAGATACACATATTCATTATACACAGACATCATTTTGCACATGCCTGTTGGTGTCTCCGGGTGGTCGTCAGGGGTCGCTGGATGAAGGTCGTACTCTTCCTCCCTGTGTCCACTAGTTAACCCTTGTTTTCACGCGTACTCAGTTCTGAGATTACGTATGTATTGTCCTTGAGGGATGGTCTGTTCTTGGTTTAGTATTTGCTCTGCAGTTCCTTATCTTTATGGCTCTGTACATCTGCTTTTCTTAAGGCCAAATGTCATCGTGACTTTGTTTAGGTACTTCGAATCTTGAGGCCTCTCTGACTCCCCTAAAACAACAAGGTTTAGTCATCGTTTAGGCTGTTCTTGTTTCGGCTACCTCATTATTCTGTCGTGCAGGCTGTTCGTGTTTCAGCTACCTTATTATCTTGGCTAAGTTTTGTCTCCGGGTCCCAGCCTTAGTTGAGCTACACTAGATTGTATTAGTAACTCCCAACCATTTATACCCTGAATCATTGCTACCTAGAAGTGATGCTTTAATTTAATCCTTAAAACAGAGGTTTGGACCCTAAGCACTAGGAGTGAGGGTTTGCGATCTAAAAATTAGGCTTTGAGTCTGAAAGGAGAGGGTTTCTAATAGAAACACATTATCTATTGCATTAATGATTAACTAATGACTAAAGTACGCATTAAAGAATACACTGATTGTCCCAAGACTTAATGTTCAGTCAATGGTATAGCAGCATCCATGTTTGGTTAACTTTATCACCCTGGTTACACCATCCCTGGAGATATTCAAGGTCAGGTTGGATGGGGCTCTTAGCAACCTAGTCTAGTTCTAGCTCATTGCAGGGGTGTTGGACTAGATGACCTTTAAAGTTCCCTTCCAAGCCAAACTATACTATGATTCTTCTCTCCACTTCACCCTCTTCATTCCTTTTGGGGAATTCAACATAGTTAATGGTGTACATCTTTATTCTGCTTTTGAAAATTAATCTGACATAATGGAAAACAAGTGAATGTGTTTCAAGTTGATTATTTTTATTACGTTATCTGACCTATACATAGTCAAATCTTCATTTAAAGTGATGTAAAACATTTTTACTGGTAAATATCTGCCAACATTTTCAATCTGTAAATGTTACAGAATAATTCAGAAAAAAAATTATGAGGATGAGAAATGTGTTGATCTTGAAAGAATGGGGATATATGATGAACATCACACTGGAACTGAATGTGAGAGCTGTGGTTCTATGCATTATTTTATTTTAGAAACACACTTTCTGTATACCTGTTCGAAATTGAAGTTGTAAAAGATCTACGATTTCTCTGATTTGTGAACAATCTGAAATTTAAGCCATATAAAAGCACCTGACATTTAACTTGTGGTTCCTTGAAGAATTATTCTAAAATGACAATGCAGTATATATATTACATATACATGGCCATTTTATATAGAATGTATAAAAACAGAACATGGAAAAAGAACAAAAGAGAGATTGAGCTAGGGGATTCAGAGTTCAGTTTCAGTGTTCTGCTTGAGCCTCTGGTGATGCTTTATGTGAAAAGATTTTAATCAAAATCAGATTTTTCCTGACATTTTCCCTTGTGGATTTACTCTTCGTTTCCACCTGACAG
The DNA here is from genome assembly GCF_949628215.1 of Phalacrocorax aristotelis. Lineage (NCBI taxonomy): Eukaryota > Metazoa > Chordata > Aves > Suliformes > Phalacrocoracidae > Phalacrocorax > Phalacrocorax aristotelis. Next base: position 121,461,306 of record NC_134278.1, read on the forward strand.
ATTCTCTGCAGCTCTGAATGATAGAGCTGAATTCTGAAGCAGACAGCTATAATCCAGATGGGATCTCAGGTTTTTCTTCTCCCCCTGCTGCCTTTCTCTCAGCTGTGCTGTCTGGGGCATTTCTGCAGGCAGACCATCTCAACATCTCTGTGGAGTTCTGCTCAAAGGCAAGAATGAAAAATGGCAACTCCATCATGTAACTGATCTGCTTTCTTCCTACAGCCTCCAAATATAAGACGACTCTTTTCTCACCAGTTTTAATGTTGTGTGAGGGAACTATTTACACTCTTTAGCTCTAAGATTCCAATTTAGTAACTGAATCACTCTTTCAAGGTACTTAACTCTTTCCATTGTATTTTTTGAGATTTTAGGCTCCTGCCATTGAGTTGTCTTGAATAGATCTTAGGTACATACTTTAAGAAGACAAAGGTAGGAATGTGTATTAGCTCCTGTGTCTCATCCATTTGCACAGCTCTGCTGGCCCACTCTGGTATTCGAAAGCTTTTGGTGCAGTTTGTATATTATCACCTTTAGGTGTCAAATTATATTGCTGCATTTCTGAGTATAACTCTAGAGTGAGCTATTATCAGAGCTTTCCTGAAAGTATCTGGAGATTCATGTTAAAATATTAGTTTATTGTGGGACTTTGGTATTCTGGGTACATTATTTTCCTGGTGTATATTAGGGTTAGCTTAATTTTCCAGCATTATTTCTACATGTCCTTGAAATAGACTTTTCCTGTAGTGAGTCCAGGTGTTTCTTAAAACATTTTACACCCCCTCCCACTGAGGCTGGCTTTGAGTTTGCCTCTGTGCTTCATTGTTTCCAACACCATGGAGTGATGGCATATATTAAATAGCTATGAGAATAAAGAGAGACAACTCCCAGAACAGAGAAGTGCAACACAGTAGACCTCAGAAATAATAGGAAGTTATGCAGTTACATTCCTTTTATGAAATTAAATTCACATCGTGACCTATCTCCGTCAAAATTTCAGATTGCTCTTTATTGAGCAGTTTATTAGTATTTCCATGAATACCAGCTGAATATGTCTGAGTGCAAAATATCACAAAGCAAAATTACCTTTGAGGCAAAGTCAAAACCATTTCATAGACAAAAAACTTTGCTGAAGTAGGATGTTGCTAAATTCATGTCTTCCTTGCTGCAGGAGCCAAGTTGATTCAGAAAGCCAATTTAAAAGGAAGTTCTTTAACTATAGAATGGGACTGAATTTCATGAAGTTGAATATGTTAAGTTATGAAGCAGCAAAACAGTGGTAGTATCCATGAAGAGACAGGAACATGAAAACATGCTGTACGATTGTCCTCTTTGCTATAGAGAGGCCACTTAACACCAGTCTGGATTGAAATGAGTTAAATATACCCAAATAGCAGTAAATTTTAGCAAAAAAGGGACAGGCTTAAAGTAATTGTCAAAAACCTGCTCTTTATTTTAAAATATTTTCACACAACTATGTTCTCTTCTGTGCAAGAATAAGGTTGGCAGTACTACACACAACTTCTACTACATCTAACAAATAAAACTTGCATGAGCAAACCCAATATCATCTGACCAAAGCAGCTGGAAGCCAATCACTTTTTATTCGTCAAAGCCATCTGTGTTAGTGGTATTTCCAATATTTTTTCTGTTGTCTGGTGAAAAACAAAGTAAGCTCATTGAAAGTGTATTCTTGATTTTCATCACTGTCCTTCTTTTTTTCTGCTTTAAACATTTAAGGGGTTTTGGCAATTTTCAGCCTATTCAGGCTGGTTCTGAAATCTGCACATCTATGTTGTTTCCATGAGCTGTGGATGAACTATAATTTGAAAGGATCTGTGTATGAGGATGTCACCTTCAAACTTTGATCTCATAGTTGGCATGTTTTTTGAGATTTTGTTACTGTTGCTTTTAACTAGATAGCCTGTCCTCAATAGGGTATTGTCTCAAGTTATTCTTAAGGGATAAAATAATCTTGATGGGGTACAGCCTTTGAAGCTGAGTTGTTGTAACCCTTCATCAGCTTTCTGCAGAAGGATTAAATTTCACTATATGTTTGCTCTAGGAACTGTTGAATAAACTTCCCACTAAGACCAGGTGAAATTATGAGGAAAGACCCATCACATGTCAGTTATTTTTCTGGCAGCAGCATTCATCTAAATTATTTCATGCCTTTTCACTTTTCTGTGTTTAATTTTCTCTAACACACGTTGCAGTAGACTCTCAGCTTTACAGTCCAGTTTTGACTCAGTTTGTTGATGTCCTTAGTCCCTAGTTGACCCCACCTCTGAATTTAAATAAAAAATAGGCTCTTTTGAACCTTATGCATGTATAGATGCATTGTTTACAGTGCAGCAGTTAGCTGAATAGCACATGTGAGGATGTGCAAGTAAAGAGAGAGAGTTACAACTGTACTTAAAGTGGTTAAGTCTAAGCTGGAGAATTCTCATATTTCCCTGTGAAGAGTTTGGTTTTCAGCCAGTGAGTAATTAGACAAACCCTGTTGAAACAGCTTTTAAAGGTTAAAGTTGAAGAATTAATTTTTTGTTGGGTTCTGAAACAAGCTAATAACTTATGATATTATCATATGCTTAATATGTAGTGCCCTTTATTAGGTCCTAGTAAAGTATTATTAAATAGCTTTTAATATAAACTGATTCTTAGAAAAAAGTCTGCAAAGATAATTTATTAAGAATCTTTTATACCAAATAGAGCATCTATGCTTGGAGAGCGGAAGACGGGGGGATTATTAGTAGTGAGTTTTCAGTCTCTGTTGTTCTTAAAACCAGCATGTTGTACAATGGAACAAGGTCTTATTTCTCCTATAACCTAAGATATAATTTTAATTATTAAAAAGTTAAAGTAATAATAATCCATTCTGAAGAGGCACCACCCTTGAATGTGATACCTACCTTCACATTTCATCAGTGATTTTATGTTCTCCCTGATTGCAGCATCAAGGCCATCTGTGTGGCTTGTATTTAAAAAACTTGTTTCCTTTGCTGTCTTTAGACAAAAAAGCTAATATTTCATTGGACTCTTTAGGTCATTAAGCAATTTAATAAATATTTGCTTCTTTTTAAAAGCAGTTTCCTGCATCATCAGAAAGCCCCAGAGAAGTTTTCTGTCTGAAGAATAAGATTGTTATCTCAGTAGAGTTAGATGCATCAAGGGTCACATTGTAATTAGGGCCAACATAAGATTTTTGCAATAAATGGTGTCCGATATTACTGCTAAGAAGCTTGACATAGAAAGGTCCTGAGATTTCTCCATGGAGTGGACTCAGGTCTTTATTCCTTGCTATGACAAATCAGTTCTCCAGACACTGAGTTACCTCAGGGAGTATGAATGGTTTTAAAGGGGATGAACAGATATTACGTGTCAGCACTCAGCAGCTACTCAGGTTCTTTAGAATAGGGAAGTCAGTAAAAAGATATGTGTCATGAACTATAACCAATCATTACCCCATAGCTTCAGCCAATACTCAGATTGGCCCTGAACTTTTTGCTTAACTGCTTAAACAAATTTTTACCTTTTCTAGAAATACCTGTTCCTTTTGAAGTTAAGAAAGTTCCAGAAATGTATATGGTCTCATATATATAATGTTTTATTAAAAAATCTTTTAATTGAATTATAAAATGACAGTGAGAGATGGAGATAAATCTGGGATTTTTTTCTCTCCCATTGCTTCCAGTTCAGCGTACGGTTCCAGGATTCTTTCCTGGCATTCTTCCAGCTGATTGGATCTACTTATTGAGAACCAACATGTCCCAAAGCAGTGTGTGATGTTGCACAGCTGGAAGTAAACCAGCTTATTTTTGCTTTTAGATATCTTTTTACCATTCTTGTTTTAAATGATTTATCATTTTATACCTTCTAAATTCTAGCCAACCCCAGCACCTGTGACTCAGTCATATAGTGCATGAAAGAGCGGATTCTGTCTGGTGAAAAACTGATTAAATTTATTCTAAATATGCTTGACCTCTGTTTAAGTGGTGTTTGAAATCAGATGCTGGCCCTGGACACAGGTTTAACATTGTGCTGTAAAAAACCTGAGATCTAGGCCAGCTTCTTCTTCCAAGCTGCCACACACAGATTTTTATTCTCACAAAGCTGTATAGTGAACTATGAGTATTACTTAAACAATTGCTCTTTGGAGGAGTTTAGCTCAGAAATAGGCACAGAAGAAACACCTGCAAGTTTTGAGTCAGCAGACAGATACTGCTGTATTCTAGAGCTTGTCTTTGGAACCAGAATCCGATTCTGCCGTTCTACCCTGTCCTAGTCTTGGATTTTTCCTAGTGGTATTACATACCATTGTATTGGGTTTTAAATATTACAATATCTTCTGGAAAATGAAGTAATTCAAGATATTGATAGAATAGACAGGTTTACTGTGCTGGGAGGTACTGTCAAAATATTTTAAAAATTTTACATTAGGAATAAAGATTTTTAATTGTGTCAATTTTGTTACAAATGCTTGAAAATATTTTAAAGTAGCTATTTTCACCTAAAGAAAAATAATATGGAATCTAAAGATATACAGAATACAGCCAAATTGGGGATGTCATAATTCTTCTGAGATGTGGTATTATGCGGTATTCTTATGTGTAGGGTAGTTTTTGAACCTCCTTTATTAGAACCTCCTTTGCCATTAGTTCTAGTTAGTGTAATCTGGAGGAAAGAGGACACTGAGAGAAAGGGTAGTTTTAATTTTGGCTCTGAGTCACTGTGAACTCAGAACTTCTTTGTCCCAGTTTTTTCCAGCCATTAACAAGGTTGGTAGTACTATTTATCTAGTCTGTAAGTATTCCTTGAGGACTCATTGGGTAGTATGTGTGCAGAGTCATCATAGTATGCAAAAAGCCTGTGAAAGAAGTGTAAGGGGTAGACTGGAATTACTCCCAGAAAAGCTTGGGTGTAATTGGAGAGGCCTTGCCCTCCCCTGTGGTTGGTGAGGACAGGAAAGCTGAACACTGGAAGAAGCTACAAGTCATGAAAGCTGTTGCAGGCAGGATTGTTTTCCCAGACTAGGGCAGACTAGATGGCTGAAGTTTAATGACAGAGTTTGCAGGAAGCTGTGAACTGGAGAGCACCACACAGTAAGGAAGTATTCTTCCATGAGACATTGTAAGAGGACCATTCTGTTCCAATAAACTGTCATTTGAGTTCCCCTGTTTGGACCCTTTGTAAAATATATTTGGTTTATTGTAGTTATTTATTTATTTAGTTAGTTTATTCATGGCCTATTTCATGTAAGTGCTGAGGATTCTGGGATTTCTGAATGAAAGCAAGTGCCAGTGCACTTGATAATGATGGTGATGTTGTTTCACTTCAATTTTAAATAGTCGATACTACATGAACTTCACTCAAGTCAGTATTTATGGCAGCCCAAGGAAATCCGTTAGTAGGGAAAGAAACATTTTCTAAATATGCTTCAGTAATTTTCTTTCCTTTTACTTGCACTGTAATTTTACAACATGAGGTTGAAGTATCATTTTATATGGAAGCGTATTTATAACTGTGCTTTTTACTGTAGAACTTATGTGCTGATCAGGAACATGCCTGTGTGGTATTAGGCATTTGGTGGAGATACAGCCCTAATATAAATGGAAGGACTGCAGCAGCTATGTGGCCAGAACACGAGGCAGGAGTACTCACTACATCTTCCTTTAAGAAAACAAAACCATGTTAGGGCTCCTTCCTTCTTCATTCCAGTCCCTCCAGTACCTAAGTATTTTGCAAAGCATGGAATAGGTTAGGGTTCCTGTCTTGAAGGGGATACCATCTGCTTAGACTAAAAGACTCAGGAGAACAGAATACGGAAAATGAGCAGCAAATTGTTTCCACAGTGGAAGGATGGGGAGACTGAGGTTGCTGTAGAACAAAGGTGAGGTTGCTGGGCAAGAAATGTGAGGGACATACTTCAAAGAACAGAAGTACAAGCTGGAACTGGATCAGTCAAACCTGAGGGCAGCTGTACCCAGTCTGAGGATCCTGCTGTGGGCTGGTTCTGTGGCCTCTGTGGTTGACCTGTTTTTAACCTGAACTGGGTTTCTTTCACTTCCTAAAATGTGTTACAGTTTGATCCAGCTTATTTAGTTTTTGGAGGGAGTCTTTGTTTACAGATTTTAATACTGTTTAAAGCTGATGACAACTATTTCAGTTCCTGCCAAAGAGAGACGTTCTCTAGTCTCATGTGTATACTTCACTACATTAGTTACTCGTACCATTGCACATTTCCTGTATGTTTCAAAGTTTGTAGGATGGTTTATTCTATACATCTGACAAAGGTTATTTTCAGCAAGCATAAAAATGTAATAGGTTTTAAGGACACACGATCTTTTGTACTTTTATAAACAAAAGAAGTGCTATTTTTATGGTAGCTTCAATTGTTCAGCTCCCTAAGTTCTAAATAAACTGTTGTTTTTTTCAGCTTTATTTAGTTTTAAATATACTAGTTGTAGTTAATACTTTGCAATTTGTAATACTTAAAAGTAATGTTATACTATTATATTGTCTATCCTGAAGCTATAGCTGCACAAAATGTATATTAACTTAAATCTCCATACCAGAACTGAAAAGAGACCATCTCTGACGAAAACAAACCAAAAATGATACAAAAATCCCTACAGCCTCCAAGCTCAAACCACAGAACTTCAAAACTAGAGACTTGCAACATAGTCAGCAACAAAGCAGCACTACCTATTTACTGGAAAAAAAAAAAAGCTCCCTACAATGAGGAACTTCAATCAGAACACAAACTCTGTGACTAGACTATGACCATGCGTTAACCTGTAATTCTGAGATGTAGAATACAGCTTTAAATAGCTGAAAGCTGTAGTGGAAATTTTTATCCTTACAAGATATGGCAAATATGTTGAATGCACGTGCAGTTTCAAAATAAGAAATTAAAATCTTGCTGCTTTTTCCTTGAAGTAACAAAAATGCTTTATAATTGAAGTGTTGGGTCCTCTGGAAAAATAGAGAACAATGAATGTTTGCCTTCATTATATTGATAAGACAGTGAACACTGTATCTACAACTATATATTTTGATGATGTTACCTACCTTAGAGTGTATATTCAAGAGAAAGTTTTAAAAACTGCAGTCAGTGGCTTCAGTGGATGTCAGCCTCCTTAAGTAACGTAATTTGTTCTGTGAACACAGAAGTAATTCCTGTGTAGAAAACTTACCAGCCTTTAAAATTCAGTAATTTTAAAAGCTTTCTTTTTTTTTCTGGTAGCAGGCACAGCCACTATTTCTCCTAGCAGTTATGATATAAAAATATACTTAAGTTGCAGTTTTGTATGTGCATCTAATCAATGAGAAAATAGTTTCAGGCCGTAGATTACATCTTGGCAGCCTGGAGTCCCCATGTTAACATGTTTAAATTGGTACCCTTCTAGCTTCAAAGAAAGGATCAACAGCACTGCAGATTTCAGACCCAGAAATGCAAAGTAGAACCTGGCAGTTTGCACTGCATACTTGGTTCTTGTCATGGGGGAGCCCTGTAGATTGCTGTACATGCTCACAGTTGTCTTTCAGGACCTTGCAATAGCTCTTTGCTTCCTGTTGCTTAGGAGGCTCTCTGCACAGGACCTCACCAGGCCTTTGTCCTTACTGTCAGTTTCCATTGCACAAATATTCCTTGCTCACTGCAGGAGATTTACAAACCACATTGGTGGTCAATTGTGAAGTACATCAGTATTTGACAATTCTGAAAGAATGGCATACAGAATAGTTAGAATGTTGTAAAGAATCTAAAACAACTTCTGCCTTTTTCAGTTTTCCTGTAATTTCATTTTTCAGCGTTGAACAGACAGTTGCAATTACTTTAGGTACTTCTTTTTTCCCAGAGATCAGCGCTATTCCTTTGCATTGAGAGGGTACAGAATGGAAAAAAGGAAAAAAAATCCTGAAAAAACAGAGCCTGCACCTTCAGAAGGATGTTACTATGTGGAATTTTACTGGCTGGTTTTGCTGCTGGCTGAGAATTGCAGGCTGTTTGCTTCCAGCACAACATCTCCAGTTAGTGAATAGAAACTGCAGTCTTCTCCTGGGATTTCATATACAAAACAGATCCAGAACGCTTGTTCAATGGTAACTGAAGGCATAGACTTGTCTGCTGTCTTTTGAGAGGCAAGAAGAGGGGAAGAGTAGTTCTGCACTGAGTACCCTAACCTGTGTTTTAGAAAAATGGTTATATACAGTAATTTTTCCTGGGAATTCCTCTTTCAGTGCTGCCCTGCTCTCAGTCCTTGTAAAAAGTCTCTTGTTCAACAGCAGGTTCCTGCATGGAAAGCCTATTGGGAGGGTCCCTGCAGAACATAATCAAGAATCTGGGACTTGTTTGAGACAGCTGAAAAACAAATATAGTTAAGTTAAGCTACCATACTGAGGAAGAATGGTGAGGGGAAGGTAATCAAAATGTGAAATCTGTTGTGTATTATTATGTCACACGGAGTAGAAAGAATGGTCTTATTAAGGAATACCAAATACACTTATTAAGGAATATTGTAGCAGTGAGACAGGTTTCCAAAAGGAAGGAAGAATCCTGTTGTCCTGTCCTGTGATCCAGCATGTGGGTATACTCTTGCTATGTGAATTAGAAAGCATTTGAGAGGTCTGTGGTATGTTAAACATACTACTTAGTGATGCAATTGAAGGACAGTCACCACAAAAGAAAGCGTGTATCCAATTTAGATGACACCCCCTGCCCCCAACATCCCAAACCATAACTAGTAAATTTAACAACAGCAGTAAAACTGAAAAGAGCATCAGGCAACCATGAACTGATCATTAGCTTAGTGAGTAGTGATTTTAACATGTCAGTGCATCATCCTTATCTTTTAACAGATCCAGTGAATCCCTGGTTCCATTTCCTCCCCTATCCATTCAGTTGAAGAGTCAAACTGGTGTTGCCGACTTCTTTAACCACTTACTGCATTCACCTAAAACTATACCACTTTGCAGACATCTTTTAAAGGATTACAAGGACATTGTTTAATCTATTTGGGAAGTGACAAGAGCCAGCATCCTGTGAGTCATATGGACCAGCCTTGCTTCACCACTTGTTTTATACGTTTGGTTGCAGGTCACAAATGTGACCTCTCTTCTGTCTCTCAGAGCTGTCAGAGTATACTTGGCTTTGGCTCACATTCAAAAAACTGACAAAAGGCAGCTACTTGATTCCAGAAAACCATGGTTTTTCCATTGTTGATTGTTTTAAATGAAAAATGACTTAAAATTGCAGTGAAAAATATGAGGTTACTATCTCCAGACACCATTCCATGTTTTTAGCGGTGATTCAGGGTCAGACCCTGTAACAAGGTGGCTCATTCTTGGTGATTTCCCACCGCACTTGACTCCATTTGATGTGGGTTAGTCTGTAGGAAGAAAAGATATCCAGAAGTACAAGAATTCTTACCTTAAAGAGGCTAGGAATACTCTGCCTCATATTCTAGAAATGTTCCTTAAAGCTATTTCATGTCTCTTTCTGCTACTAAACATCTGATAGAAAAACTTATTCAAATGGAAGAGAAATTTCTTGTCTCCAAAAATAGTGTACTAACCCCTACCGTCTTCGGCAAGTATCAGCGCAAGCAGGGATGGATTGCACACTTTCAGCTTTTAATAAACAGTGGCTTGCTCTGCATTTGTTCGCAACAGAATATAAATGATTGCCTTGAGAACTGTTGTCCCCTTTCTGGTTTGCCACAGAGGCACTATTTACCCCTTCAGTATAAACCCTGAGCCACAGCAAAGAACTTAGTTGCTTCTCTGTTCCAGGATTCAAATGTGTAGATGACCAAATGGACTGCTCATGGACTAGAAGTATTGTACCACTTTGTCATGAATAACTTGACTTGAATAACTGACTTAGAAAAGAGAAGAAAAGAGAAGAAAAAGGGAAGAGAAGGGAAGAGAAAAGAAAAAAGAAAAGGGAAGAGAAAAGAAAAGAAATGAAACGAAACCCCAAGAAAGATCTGTTCTGAATGAGAGTCTGGGAGGAGACTGCCCGCTTATCATCATTTAGAGTCATGTTACACATGTAGATCTACATTTTGATCTGTAGAAGGATTAAAGAGCTGATTGTATGGATTATCAACCAGTTTTATAGTCACTTCTTGTACTCAGTGTTCATGCCAGTACTTAACAATATATTTTTGAAAACTAAATTCTGTGTTCTTAAAAAATGAATAACAAAATTAGTACTCATGGATACTGTGAAGAAAAGAACAGCTGAGGCAGGTGTATTTCAAGCTTTCTTTAAAGTTGCACTAACAATTTCTCATGTCTTAGATCTTCAGGGACTTGGGGAAGTTAGCTTGGTGCCTTTGTCCTTCTAAAACTCATGCTCTCTGAAACCTACGAGTGAGGAAGCAAATCAAAAAGAATTGTAGCATGTTTTTTTGCAGTGAGAATACTCGTCCCCTGGAGTCTGAACGGAGACAAACTTATTTTCTGTAGGTCACTGAAAAGGCAGAACCCAGCGGCCCCCTGGTAAAAACCTCTTGTATCTCGTGACTAATCCTCTTAGCCATTCTGTCTGAGTTGATCTCCTGATAGCAGCCAGAACAGAAAACAGCTGGAAATGAGAACAGGTAATAGTAATAGCTACAGAAGAATAGGTCTTCTGTTCTTGCTACAGGTAAGAAAAGCTACTATGGAAGAAGGGTTGGTTAATCATTAGATTTTTCTATGAGTACCTACAAGTAAAATCAAACTCTTGGAGTCCTGCTTAAGATGGGCTTAATGCAAGATGCAACAGGAATAACAGAATGCCATGGAAGAAGTACTTAGGATGGCATAGGTATCCGGGGTTCGGAACACCATCAGGTAGTACTGTGAAGCTGTGCATGTACCTTGAGTTACACTGATAATTCTCTTTAAGCGTGTTAACTAAACAAGTAATGGAATAATAGTCTTCCATGGCAATCTGCCATCCATATCTGCCTTTCCTGTATTATACAATTAAATGAAAACTTACAATAAATATTTCCATTCAGAGTCGCTGCCCATGAGTTAGAAACGGTTTTGTAAAGGAGCATTTTAGTTAATTAACCTTCTGTACTCATGACTCTTGAATAATAAAATTTATGAGTAATGGAACACCCAAAATAATTATTCTAATTATTGTTTCTTTCAACAGATGTATTAAATATGTAGCAATTAAGGGAAAATTTAAAATAGATCGTTATAATAAAATTAATCTGTGATCCTGGGGTGAGGTTGATGTTAATCTTTTACTACATGAGTATGAGGGCACAAACTTGTCCTTTAATTTAATGATGAGAAAGAAATTCACTGGAAAGCGTTCCAAAGGAGTTTTAGATAGATTTGGTGCTCTCTGTGCCTGGGTAGCCAAAGATGAATAACATGGGATGTGAATGTTGATCCCACACAGGGGACACAAAAGTGCAGCTACCATAGCAGTGAAAGTCTATTTGGTATTCAAAGAAACGAAGTAAATAGAACCCTATATCTCTCCGTTTAGCTGAGGTAGTACTGTCCTCAGAAGTGGACTTGGGTAAGACTAGAAAAGATGGCCCACAGTGACTCCTGATGCTGTAAGTGAATGGGAGTTTTTCTTTGTGGAGTCATTTTATGAACCCTCAGCCTTGCTGAGTAGAGAAATAAGTAAAGCATATAGCTAATCCACTAATCCAAGATGAGGTTTCACACTGGAAAATTTGGTGTCATGTCAAAATCCACTGAGCTTCTTAAAACTGTGGTGTAATTTGTTTTTACAAAGAGAGATAGATTTGTTATAGAATGGTAGTGGAATGGCAGGAAAGAATAGCATAAGGTTGCAGTTAAATAGGGAATGTTACACAATGTGCTGCCTAGGAAAAGGCTTCCTCATCTTGCTCCACTGATTCCACTACAGGTGCTTACATTGTACAAGTTATTCACTAAGTATTCCTCCCTAGTGTCTCAGCTGAGTCTCAATAGTGTATCTCTATCTCCAGAGCTTAAAGTTGTTGCAAGCCAATGTTTCAAGCAGAGTTTTTTATTATCCCTTGTGATAACACGCAAACTACGTAGCTGATCCACAGAAGACTGGTGAGCTAGAAACCCACACATTAACATACTTAGTAAGTAATTACTAAGAAAATGGAGCCATTAATTGTTTTAAATATCTGAGCTCCTGAAATACACACTAAAGATATCATCTATCTTGTATTTGTTGTCTACTTTTCAACGAACTGTAGCATCCGCTTGCAGATTAGAAGCAGAAATACAGAGCCAAGCGTTCAGCTGGTGTGCATTTACTGCTTTTGTTCTAAAAGCCCACCTGGCAACAGTCTGAGTCTTCTTAGTGAAGCTAGAAGCCATAGGGTAGCTGCTGAGAAAGATCTGTCATACTTGCAACACTCCATTGCCAAAAGCTAGTAGTGTTACCACAAGGAAATCCTACTATATCCCTTGGCACCTTAACTTCTAGAAACAGCCATACCAAGGGGCTCTGCCTGAGGTAGAAACTCCTAGTATGACAGGTTTGGATTTGTTTCCTGTTCACTATTATTTCGCTGTCTTTCACTGTACAAGATTTTGCACGTCGGATCTGTAAGTAATTTAATACCCTTAGTGAAGAAAAAAATGTTGTTGCTGTATCTGCAGGATGTATTCTTCAAGAAGGAATAAATGCTACTGTAGCATTCATTACGCTAAGGGGATAGCATAAATAGAGTATATCTACTAGGTTATTTGGAAAGGCCATTTTAAAATTAGTGTTCCAGCTAAAAGGCTCACGTGGTGAATCTTCCTTTGGGAGACTTTATATATACGTAACGTCCTTTATTTAATCCTTTTACTCCTAGACATGTTCTTCTTTACCACACTGGTAATTACCCTCTTTCATAGGATGTTTATAATAATTTTTATATATAGTCATTATGCTTGCTTTAATTATTTGTTTAATGTAAACATTCTTAGTTTTTTTAGTATTTCCTCATATCTAGATTTCAGATTAATAATCATTTCAGCTCTGTGTTGCTGAATTCCTTGTGTTAAAACAAATGCCATGATCTTTGCTATTTCCAGCCTTCTCTCGTTTTTCTATCATCTGTAGTTGCAAAAGATTCATAATAACAAAAGACAAGAGCCTTCTTATTGAGATTGGTTTCAGTCTGAAATCAGAGACAATCTGGGTCTCATATATTCTTGCCTGCTTGTGTCTAATTTGATGTCTGCTTTGTCTGAGGACTCTTGCTGCTTTACCTGTTTAACTCTTGCTACATGATTTTTTCCTTCCCTTTAAGTGTTAGGGTCTCAAATTATTTTCCTTGTAGTTGTGCTTGTAAGCACTTCCCTACTGTATCATATTTTAAGAGTTCATATGAAGTAGTAGTCTGTGGCCTGAGAAATGTGGATTCTATTTCTTACTCTACCACAGGTATGCTGTGTGATCTGAGACCTGTGATCCTGTTTTCCTCTGTAAAATGAGAGTATAGACTGCCTTTCTTCTGGAATCATAGATGAAGACCTCTGGGGAAGTAGTAGTGGTAGGACACAAAAAGGAAAACAAAGAGATAAAAGAACCAGAGTTCTCCTAGAAAATCCAACAGGCAAAAACTGGGTTAAAAATCAGACCTTCTCATTCAAGAGGTTAAAACAAAAATTGAAAAGGTCACAAACTCATCTTTTTAATGTAGATTATTTTTAAAGACTGTCCAACCCCTAATTTCTTGAAATAGTTGTCTATGTCAGAATATTGCTTTGAGCCAGAGATGCAGAAGCATCATTGATACCAATTATAATATCTGGTCTGCAAGAGATGCTATAACATAGGTTTCCTATAAGGCCATTTTCTATACGTGTGCACAGTGTAAACACCTGTGACCTTTATGCTGCAACTGATCTCAAACTAATGGGGAAAGCTGGAGGTGCAGACTTATGTAGGCAGGAGAGCATCACGGTGGTGCTGCGGTGCGCTGGTGGCCACTTGGCTATAGTACTGAGGCACACAGTGGGCTATTGACCGCGTCTTCCACTGCTGCTTACATGCAGGTTGCCAGAGGTAGGCAATGCTCTTTGACTAAATTTTTCCATTAAAGCTGTGAAATGTTTTATATTACTGTAAGACCTGATTTGAACTAATGAAACATTTTTGATCTTTCTAGCTTTTCTGTTCAGTTGCTTTTCTAGTATTTAGTTGTTTTCATGAGCAAAGAAAACATGATTCCTTATAGCTAATCACATCTCTATTAATTATTATCTTCAGGTTTATAGTACGACTGTGCATACTACTGAATAGAGCACACCTTTTGTTTTGCACATATCTCTGTGCTTCAGGCCTTTTTATAGAAATATGTTTATTACATGCTTTATTAGCTAATATTCTACTATTGTAATTATAGGTTACATGTTATCTGTTTACCAAATAAAAAAGACACCTGGCAGAATATTTCCATTTTCAGTGGAAATTCTGAATCTGAGAATTCGGTTTTTAGTGCTTCAATTTTTTAAAAAGATGATGCAAGACTGAAAACTGGCCACTTCTGCAGGAAACAAAATGGGAGACTGTTTTAAATTGTCAGATTAAAGAACTTCTAGAAAGGTCTTGTGTCTTAGTGCTATTTTGTCAGCTTCAGGCCGTATGGAGGGTGGACTTGGCTTCTTCTCAGTCAGGCAAGGTGCTGGGCACCTTCCGTTCCCCCTCATGTTAGGTGCCAAGAGAGTCTATGTGTCAGGATGCCTTTTGTGGTCGTGTAGTTTGATGGTAACTGTGTTATTTTAGAGGTACAAATCTATATTATTAGGAATATTTCAACCAGCATCAAACTAACAGGAAATTACATATTCTATGATAATTCTATATAGATGTTTAAATACATATTGTAATTTAAATGTAGGTATCTGAGTATAATAGATTAGAATTCTAAAGGTAAAGAGGGAGTACAAGACAATAGGTAGCAAAAGCAGAAAATATGGAGTTTATTTTTCCTTCCTCCAGAGCAGTTATCAAATGCCTACTGTAAGCACTTGGAGGCAAGCACCCTGAGTATTATCAAGTTACAGCAGTGTTACCCTAACACCCCATCACTTAGGACAGGTAGAAGACTCCAGTGTAGAAATAGTCACACCCACTTTATGCCACTGAGAAACATCCCAGCATGAATCTTTTTTTTTTTTGATCATCATTGTTTCTATTTTCCTTCCTTAACCTACCCTCTTGGAAGTCAGAAAACAAATGGACGCTGATATCATCTGAAGCAGAAGCAGGCATAACCACTGAGAATAAAGCTTATTGTCTCTCTAAGCCATGGGAAGCTAGGGAGCACAGCTGCATTCTCTGGGAAAGGGCTATGATTCGCAGCCTCATGTACTGCATACTGAGACCTGGTTGTTCACATAAACAAGATGGAAACCAGGTAAATGAGTACTCCCTTTGTGACACATTTCTCTGTGAATCCTTTAGCAAATATTTACTAATTTAACTCTCAGTGGGGAAATTAAAGTAGCAATCTTAATTGTTTGTTTGCTTTGGCACATAGGCTCAAAGAAAAAAAGTCAGTTTAGAGCAAGTGATTCTCTTAAGTATGCTTGGGCCTGTTGCTTTGAGTGTTGAAGTTACCAGTTAATTTACATGGATCAAGGCTTGTTTTTACTGAGTTCTGTGTCCTCTGGGTGGGTGGGTCTTGGCATCCCTCTGCCTATCAGGTCACGTCAGGACACCTAGCCTCTTATCTGGCTGGGTTTTGCTTTGGATTTTCTTTCCTGTGGAGCAATAACTGATTCAAAACTTGCTTTTGGTTACATACAGGTTTATCACTGCTAAAGAGCAACATTTTCAATCTGAATTAATCACAGTGAAGTATCAAACAAATATTAATACTTTACAACACATCTCTGAAACAATGAGCTGTTATTTCTACAGTACAGATAAGGACTTAAAGCAGAGACAGAAAATTGCTACTTTTTGCCTGTGCTTATGCAACTTGAGAAACTTTAAAGCACCTCCTGGTTCTCTTTCTGTCGTTGTAAATGTTCAGAAGTTTTGAAAATAAGGTCCTCTTTATTCTGAGTTGAGCAATGTTATCCAGAAAGCTTGGGGTAAAACATAGCTTTCTGGCTAGTGTGTTAGTGACAAGACTGTCCTTTCTTAAGATGTAAGTCTGAAAAGGATCTCAGTTAACTACTTCCAACTGTATTTGTGGTTACAGCCTCCAGTGCAGTATTTTTCTTTGCATAAGAAAATTTGGGAATTGCTATATTTTGATTACTTAACTTTATATTATTTAGGGTGATTGTTTTTAAACTTGGTTTGTCTTCTAGACATTTTAGTTTCCTAAACTGCAAGTTTATGAGTTTAATTATGAAACTTTTTTTGGGGGGTTTCAGAATTTCAGGTTAAACATCTCTTTTGTACAGTCATTCTGTGAGTTAATAGAAGTAAAATGCTCCAGTTCTGGCTGCTTACAGATCACCAGAGATAATAATGGTATTTGGACTCCAGGGTTGCATATATTCTTTCTAAGCTAGATCAGAATTTTTGGACTCTGCCTTTTTTTTTTTTTGGTAAAGAAAATTATATAGGGTAAAAACACGAGTGTTAAAATTCTCAAGCTGTTAGCGAGTTTTAGTCTTAAACCTCTCTTAAATCATACATTTAGGAGTATTTTGGCACTTATTTTGTTTTCAATTCTGTGTTAACTACCCAATACTATCGGGAATCTGGACCACTGTATGCATTTCTTTGTTCCCTATTTTGTTGCATTTTTGAAGTGCATTCATTGGAAAAGCTCCATTTTATCCACCCCAAACAGAGAATTCTTAGATGTTCATCCTGGGAGCTAGTTGGGAAAAACTGATAGGGCTCTATTCTCAACCTTGTCCAACTCCTCTGCCTCAAACTCTCATTATCTCCTAAATGAAGGGGCTGTGGCTTCTCTACATTTCAAATGAAGTCAGGAGATTTTGCTCAATGATGAAAATAGAACCTCCTTAACATTAAACATTGGAAGAGATGACATAGGGCAAACACATACTTCAACCAAGTAGTAAGGATGCTTCACTCTATGTCAATACAAACAAAGCAGAAATCACAAGACACGTGTAAAAATTATCTTTGTCTCTTTCCCTTATCCTTGGGAATATATGTTAACATTGGTCCTGATTCATTAGACACTTAAGCACATCATCAAAACATCCTCTAAAAGTAAGCAGATTCTGAAGTGCTTCACCAAACCCTCACTATAAATGTGGTAAATCCTGTTTTCAGCTTTGCCTGTGTTTTTTTGGTGCCACTTTTGAACACAGGAATCTTTCTGTCCAAGCCAGGGTGATTTCTGAAATGATAGATGGTGTTTCATTGTGCAGCAGCCAGAATTCCGTTAGGATGTAGCAATGCTTCAGGTTCTTACAAATGTGTTTTCAATAACAGATCTGAAAGAACAAATGTGGTAAGCATCAGTGTCATCCTTTCAAAGACAGACTAAACTGATGTATAAAGGAGTTATAGTTCTCTGTTCTACAGAATAAGGTAGAAACAAGCAGAATAGCCTTTTTAATCATCAATGCTGTTGGCAATAAACCGGTAGTGTGTCATTTTCCTTTATAATAAAACTGATTTACTGGAAGAATTTTACAGGTAAATTTCCAAGTGGAAGTAGCAAATTTCTTTCTTATGATGCTATCTTCTATCATAGGCAGAATGACTGCATTGGGATGCTTATTTATATCTTAAACTTTTAAGAATGGTTAGGTAATAAAACAAAAGCCTGAGGGAAACTGCTGAACTACCCCATTCTAGAATACACATACACATTAAAAGTGAGTTAGGTTAAAAGAAACCTGTTCTGGCACAATAGAAAGATATAGTCTCTACTTTCCCAGTAATTCTGTACAAATGGCTAGGTGAGGATCATGACATCTTATTTATGTGGTTCTGTCTTACAATAAGACACAAACGCTGGTGCAAAATGTTAGGATTATATAATGTAACTAATTGATCATGGATGTTCAGCAGTGTTGTGCTCAATCTTAGACCAGTCGTCATTTGTGATCATAGATGACTCACTGAATCTGCCTCTTGCTCAAGTTTCACCAGTTGCTTATTTTTATAAGAAGGAAATTATTTACTGTGTACTGACTGTTAAAGCAGGTACATATTTATTGGAGTGGGCAGGGGAGGGTTAGAAAGCTATAGCCCCATGATGTTTGCTGTTACCACCATCTGGAACCGCATGTGTTCTTCATCACATGGTGCAAGAGAAAAGCTGTGCATCCCTTCTTTGTCAACATCATGGTTGTATCCACTCCTTTTCAGTGGAGCTATCTTTAATAGGAGTAAAGAAGGCACAACAGTAATGACAGGATAATGGAAGGCAGAGAAAGCTTTTTGGTGATGACAGAGGAGAGGCAATTATCTATATGACTTCTTCTGTTATACTCTATTTCTTTTTACAAACACCAGTCTGGAGCTTTTCAACCAGATCCCACTCAAAGAGAATTGGTTTTGTAGTATGAAATGCTATGCTGTCTGTCTAACCATAAAGCATAGGGAAACTGTGACTCTGAAGGAATCTATGAATTCAAAAGGAACAAACAACTCTCTGAGCTATCCCATATGCTCTAGTGGCAAAAAGACCTAACAGAACACAGAGGTAGAGAAAATGGAAGGAGGGAAGTGATCTTACTTCTGTATATGGCTTTGGAGATAGAAAACTTCATCTGGTTGTCATTTCCAATTTTTAATATGGATTTTCTAAAAACTGTAGTGAATACAGAAATAAATCTGATCTTAGGGACAGAAAAAGTGTTTCACAATGGGCAATCTGGAGCTTTGTCTGCTTAGTTTATCAAAAGAAAGATTGAAATTTGTCTAAGTTACTCTGTGCAAAAACTTGTGCAGAGATAAAGTAACAGGTGCAAAGGAGGTGGCCTAAAGATGTGTCAGAGCAACTAGCTAGAAGTTAAAGAGATGAAGCAGGACATAAACATATATTTCAGCTACGGAAAATGATTTTAATAGCGGATAATAACAACAACAACAACAACAACAATAATAATGTCCTTTTTGATCTTATGATGTATATAACTCCAAAAGAAAATAACAAACTAAGGAGGAAGAAAGCACACTTACCAGCTTATACCCAGTTTATACTACTAAACTTATGTATATGTGTGTTTTTATTTATGCTTACCAGCTTGGCTGTTTTTTTCTCATTAGCCAAATAAGAGCTCTTCAAAGTCCAGGGGCTGAGCAGGAACAGTAAAATGAAGGATATTCTTTTGCAGCTAGTGTCAACATCTGTTTCTTCTACACTGCTCTTCATTGTCTTTTTGACTACTTCATTCAGGAAAGAAATAATTGCCTTGGCTCCCTTCTGCAGGTGCTAGAGTCCTCCTTTCCATTAACTTCAGAGAGGGCTGAGGTTATGAATTATCTTACAACATCCATCCCTAATTAATAATTCTGAAAAACATAATAAATGTTATGATGTCGTATTACATTTCTGCATGAAAAATATAATTAAATATTGAACTCCTAGGTCAGAAAAATATAATAATATTGAAACAAATTATGAGGAATGCAGGAAACCATGAACTGGATAATGGGCTTATCTGTAGTACAGTGTCTGTGAAGTGTTCCACATCAAGCTAGGGAACTGTCTTAATATTTTCTGTCTTAATTAGATGTTTCTGGTATATTGATTCTAAAATGTTTTCATGGGACCATAGAAGTGTATGTGTGTAATTTTAGATCTGGACTTTATTTTAGTATAGCATGTCCTAGAACTAGAAGAATGTTTAAAATACAGTAAAAAACTGAGAGGTTACTTATCCAATGACACTCTGTGCAGTCTATGGCACAGATATTTTCATTTTTAATGCTCACCATCTTGGAGTTATCCAAAAATGTGGTGTACAATGAAGGTTTTTCAATGGCCTAATTGGTGCCCAACAAGGAAATTATTTCCTACACCTTCAAAAATATTAAATTGAAAGCCCTTATTAAAGGGAAAAGTTGAAACAGGAGTTAGTCCAGATTAGGCCTCTGGGACTGTGTTCATTATGGCTGCCAAATGACCGACTAATCCCGCTTACTTTGGGTGGGTTATAAAAACTTTTTAGGAGGGGTAGAGAAAAAAGATGTGAGATAATTATGGGTCTTTAACTATGATGGAAAGAATTTTGTCTTTATGTGATTAGCTAATGGAATGTCAGAGAAAACTACATCTACAAGAATCAGTTTAAGTCAAAGTTAAAAAGATATACTGAAGGATATTCCCACTCAGGAAGGCTGTAGGAAAACATCTGTAAAGGTGGAAACATTCACTGTTGCACCAAAGTTTTCCTTGACTCCAGCAAATCTACTGGCATTTTTGACATTTATAGTGATATTGAGAGGGTGCCAGAGCAGGGGCACAGGCTGCCCAGGGAGGTTGTGGCGTCTCCTTCCCTGGAGACATTCAAAACCCATCTGGACGTGTTCCTGTGCCCCCTGCTCTGGGTGTGCCTGCTCAAGCGGGGGGGGTTGGAGAAGATGATGTCCAGAGGTCCCTTCCAACCCCTACCATTCTGTGAATCTTTGGTTCTGTGATTCTGCTCTATAAATAAGACTAGTTCTTCATATTTTTAATATATTTTCTCCTTCTAGTTGCTTTCCTCTGTTTCAAATAATTGATGAAACAACCTTTGCAATTGTTCTTGCACACATTGATTGGTGTTTAGTTAGAAAAAATCCCTATGATTTAAGTTAGTGTAACTGAAATCACAGAATCAAAGAATGGTAGGAGTTGGAAGGGACCTATGGAGATCACCTTGTCCAACCCCCCTGCTTGAGCAGGCACACCCAGAGCAGGGGGCACAGGAATGCATCCAGGCAGGTTTTAAATGTCTCCAGGGAAGGAGACACCACAACCTCCCTGGGCAGCCTGTGCCACTGCTCTGTCACCCTCACAGGAAAGAAGGCTTTTTTGATACTCGGGTAGAACTTCCTGTGTTTCAGTTTGTGCCCATTGCCCCTTGTCCTGTCATTGGGCACCACTGAAAAGAGTCCGGTCCTATCATCCTGACACCCACTCTTCAGATATTTATAAGTATTGATGAGATCCCCCCTCAGTTTTCTCTTCTCCAGGCTGAACAAACCCAAGTCTCTCAGCCTTTCCTCATAAGGGAGATGCTCCAGTCCCCTGATCATCTTGATAGCTCTCCAATGGACTTGCTGAAGCAGTTCCCTGTCCTTCTTAAACTGGGGGGCCCAAAACTGGACACAGCACTCCAAATGTGGTCTCACTAGGGCAGAGGACAGGGGCAGGATAACCTCTTTCGATCTGCTGGCGCAGTCCTTTTTATACACCCCAGGACACTGTTGGCCTTCTTGGCCACAAGGGCACATTGCTGACTCATGGTCAGCTTGCTGTCCACCAGCACTCCCAGGTCCTTCTCAATAGAGCCGCTTCCCAGTAGGTCAGTCCCCAGCCTGTACTGGTGTATGGGGTTGTTCCTCCCCAGGGGCAGGACCTTGCACTTGCTCTTGTTGAATTTCATGAGGTTCCCCTGGGCCCAGCTCTCCAGCCTGTCCAGGTCTCGCTGGATGGCAGCACAGCCTTCCGGTGTATCAGCCACCCCTCCCAGCTTGGTATCACCAGCGAACTTGCTGAGGTTACGCTCTATCCCATCATCCAGGTCATTGATGACTATGTTGAACAGGACTGGACCCAGCACAGACCCCTGGGGAACACCACTAGTGACAGGCCTCCAACCAGACTCTGCCCCGTTGATGCACCTTCTGAGTGCTGCCATTCAGCCAGTTCTCTGTCTACCTCACTGTCCACTCATCCAACCCACACTTCCTTAGCTTGCCTGTGAGGAGGCTATGGGAGACAGTGTTGAATGCCTTACTGAAGTAAAGATCAACAACATCCACTGCTGTCCCTTCATCGACCCAGCCAGTCACACCATCATAGAAGGCTATCAGGTTGGTGAAGCATGATTTTCCCTTGGTGAATCCATGTTGACTATTTCTGATAGCTTTCTTCTCCTCTATATGGCTGGAGATGTAGAAAAGTAATGGATGTTACTGAGATGCAGTGGCAGTATTTTGAAATCTTCCAGCTTTTGTACGAGTTAAACAATGTGATAGGGAGTAAACTCTTTGACTATGCATTCCTGAATGTTCTGTTTTTAATTACATTAATCCTGATTTTACTTTACAGTGTAAAAGGAGGCAGGGACCATTTACTTTTGGCTCAGTGTTTGAATTTTGTCGTTTGTAGTATTCTCGGTAACAGATGTGCAATAGTACTTAGTATATTAAGTATACTAAGCTAACTACTCTACTAGTAATTGGTAGCACTTTTAAAATGTACCTTGTCTTTGAACTATATAAAACTGAGCTATAGTTAATTTGCAGTAAAGAATGATCTCAGACTTCTAGTGTGTGACTGAGACATACGTTTCAAGTATACCTTGTTTATAAATATGCTGTGATAATGTGCCATCTACTTGCAAATGGGGATTACTGCTTACACTTAGAGCTACAATAGTCACTGCAGCCTGAAGAGAAGTTATAGAATATAGGCTTTTAAACTGTTGTTTTATATTTTGTCGCAAAAGCAATTTGAGACATTTGTCAACTGAGGAGGAAAGGGAAACAAGGGTAAAATTACAAAAGGTTTATTTCATGATCGTGAGATGGCCCCCACCACCACAGTAAGGTAAGGAAGGCATCCATAGGGATTTTTGAGGAGTTTATATACAGCTGGAAATAAAATGCTAAGAATGATTATCCAGTAGTACCTGCATTCTTTAGTTCTCTCCAATCACGTTCAGCTCCTTTGAAGTATTCTTAGGCATCCTGAGTTGTGCTGACTGTGCAGTATCATTGCTAACACACGACCTTCTGAGGTCCAGATGTTTCCCTTAGCTTGCCAACCGTGAGTAATTGCTTATTAGTCTTCTCCTTAGGGCGCCCTGCCTCTGTCCCTTCCAGGTTTGTTATCTGGCAGTCTAGGCTCAGCAGTTAACCCTTTGTCACATGCATCTGAAAATGTCCAGCATTTTTTTATGGATTTGTAGAGTTCTGTAAACTAATTCTGAAGGGTCATAGGAAGTATTTGAGGAAAATAAGTCCGTATGTACTACGTAGTACTCTACAGCACATGTGGGAAATTTCTAAAAAGTATTTTATGCTTTTCATGGATGGATAAAATGTACCATTTTAGAAACAGCAGAAAAAGAGAGAAATCCAATTTCTGAAGGCATTACTCACTAGAAAAAAGAAGTGGCTTGGATAAAGACCTTACAGAGCAGATTAGTCTCCTACCAGAAGGCACGTAAGCAGCAATTTGGTCCAGCTGTGTGGTGTAGTATTCACAGCCTCTAAATGCCTGTATGCACAGAGATGTCCTTCTGCACTGGTCAGACCAATGAATCTCAGGTGCGCAGATCTGCTTTATCTCAGTGAGATTTTATTCACTAAGTTTCGTTATTACAGAAACAAACTAATGGCACTGCCATGCCATTAGAAGATGAAGAGGGAACTTTTGTAGGTTGCAATCAGAATTTTTCATCCCATCTCAGCAATTTATATTACTTGAAAGTTTCTGTTGGTGCTGTAATAGACCTTACTAAAATGGATGTGGAAGTACAGACCTATTGACATTCTTTCTAACTGTGAAATATTAAGCTAATCCCCCATATTGCTTTATGTGAAAACCAAATGCAAGAGATATGAATCTCTCTTAGTCTGGAAGACTGACCTGCATGACCTGGATATAAGGAAGGGCACAACTAGATTGAACAACTAGAAAAAGTCTGATTATCAGGAGCAAGGAACAGTTGTACCGCTTTAACTAATATCAGAAAACAATCATAGCAAATCATTAAATAGACCTTTCTCTTGGATATGCTTGCACAGGAATGCCTTTTTTAAAAAACCCATTTTGGGGGGGGTGTTCTTTCTTGAAAGTCGTTTCAAAAAGTAACAAGATATAAATATCATGCTTTCCATTTGTCAGTCTTTCAGTCCTCATTGCAGATCATCTGAAATTACTGGACAATTTATATTAAATTTAACAGTGGTAGTTTCTTTTTATGGGACTTCATTTTGTTAGCATTTTGTTAGAATAGGTGGCTGGATAGTGGAAGCCAGTAAGTGCATTCAAGATAGGAAGAACTACAGCATGAGTTGCTAACCTGGGCTTTATAAAAAAAGCCCCTACATGGGGAGAGATTTACGACTTTTCCTACTACAACAGAAGATTCAGCTGGACCTCACACCGTTCTAAACAGCAGAGAATGCAAATGTGAAAGAGAAATCAGAACTCTGCAAATCTAGGTTCAACTGCTCAGGTAACTACTTGCCCTTAAATATAACCTTATATTTTCTTTTTGAAATGCTGTCATTCTCATTCTGCTTAGGTTGGCTAAAGTACTGAGAAAAGGGAAGCAGCTTCACTATTTCTAGTGGAACAAGTGGGAAAGTTAAGTGCCCAGAGTGAGTTTGGCCAGCATTTACTTTGCACTCATTAGTGAAGTGGCCAAGATACACAGCTTTAACAAAAATTCGTCATCATATAGCATGAGACTTTCACAGAACTCAAGGTTTCGTATGAAAATGGAGGACAAAAACTTGAACATATGAAGTAAGCTAAAGATTTTTCCTAATAAGCCAGTGATTTCTTCTTCTGTTGTCCATCAGTACAGAATACAATAGTTCCATTTTATTAAGCTTTTCTCTTTCAATCCCCTCAGACTTTCTGTAATGCTTTATTCTGGGATATCTACTGTATGCCATCCTTTTAATTGTGGTACCACAAATCATATAAAATAATATATTCTGATCTCCCAACATTATTGAGTCATTTTGATTAGCATATTTATCTTTTCTTCTTGAAAATACTTCATTAAAGTACTTTGTCACCTCACAACAATTGTAATAACTCATTTATTATGCTGTGTATTATCACAGACTGTTTCTTTCTAGTATGATAACTCACAATAGTGACTACAA
Source organism: Phalacrocorax aristotelis (assembly GCF_949628215.1). NCBI lineage: Eukaryota > Metazoa > Chordata > Aves > Suliformes > Phalacrocoracidae > Phalacrocorax > Phalacrocorax aristotelis. The sequence continues at coordinate 121,486,273 of NC_134278.1, forward strand.
ATGGGCTCCAAATTCTGGATCTTTTGCCTAACTAGGCTGGGACTTCCATTAGGAAGATTCTGAGAGTATTTTGAGGCCCATTGTCTTACAGACTCAAAATCTAGAATAACATCAGAATACTGTGGTTCTGGATAATAGTTTGGTCCCTCTAGAAGGTGAGAGAGGCAAGGCTCAAAAACCTTCAAAAGACACAGGGACTGGTTTTTTGAGTTTTTTTTTTTTGATTCTTCAGTTAATCCAGCTTGAAATTTTGGCAGGTAATTGATGTGTACAGGGCTTCATTGTTGGCAAATAAATTCCACTGTTTGGTATATAACAAACCACATTTTGTGTATTTCGATTGTTTCTTTCCTACTGTCATTTTTTGAGATTGCCTTGCTTTATTTAGCAGTTCTTTAAAAAAGTCTTAGTATAAATCTGGTACTGACATAAGCATGGCTCACACAAACTTTTCCTTTTACCTCTGTCATAATTTTTACTCCTTTTCAATTATTTACTTGCTCTCTTGAGATTCGAAGATGCTGGCTTTATTGTGTAAAAAAAATTCATGTTTTCAATAGCTTTTTTTTCGTTCACTTTGGAATAAAAACTGCACTATGAGTAGTCATTTGTTCGAAAACAAGTCTGATGCATGTACATCTGGTAATATTTATTTTGCCCTGGAATAAGTGATTACATAAAATATTTAGTTTGGATTTTAGTTGTGTGTGTATGTGTTTCTGAGAGGGAGAAAAACTCATATTAAAGTTTCACTTCTCCTTATTTCAGACACATTTCTTCATCTCATAGCTTTCTGGATCAGACAGGTGAAGGAGTTGAATCAGTATTGTAGATATCCCATATGAATGTTAGGAATACAAAGCTAAAAAATATGATCGTGACCTCAAGCATATCTATGTGACAATGGTACTGTCTCTGTCCCACTCCTTTCCTCTCCCTGTCCCTCTCTCTAGGTTTCCTTCAGCAATATTTTGTTTATTCATTAAATGAATATGCCTACAAATAACCATGTACCCAGAGGAGAGAAGGAAGACAGACAGGCCTCTCTTCTTCCAGCTGTGGAACTGTGCTCAGCTTCAATGAACTTGCTATTTAAGCCCTGAGGGCACTTTTTGCAAAACCAGCCCAGTGCTGAGAACACTGGGTTTTGCTGCTATTATCTGAACAATTCCAAAAAATATGTATTGTGCAGAACCTAAAAATACGCATTTTTTGATTGCTACTGCACGAAGTATAGTTCAGAGTTTGAGGCATATGTCACATTGAAACCTTATTTACTCAGAATCATATTCACAGGCATTCTGGTCCCTTTTTTTTATCATGACATGGGCAACATTAGAGTAATTTCTCACTAGAAATGCATGACCAGCATTTTTATTTGTTATTTATAATTTTCAGCTGTAAATATTGGAAACTAGGTCTGGAAGGGGATGAAGCAATGGCAGGGATAACTGGGGAACACTGTGGATGATGGATGGACTTAGCCACAGTCATTTCTGTTTTCCAAACTTGTTTCTTTTTAGAATTTGTTACCCATTTCACTAACTGTTCTTTCTTCTCTTCCCTGCTTTTGCTTCCTAACTAATTTCTTCTTTGCCATCTTTTGATCAGCTTTCCCTGTGCTACTTTTAGATTTCTTCTTGAAGTTTTATTCTTAGAGAACGTTTTTTGTCTGTGGAGACAGAGAATCCCTGTGCTATGTAATAGCTCAATTTCCTTCTCAGCAACCGGGCACAGGGGGTGGTGTTTCAACCCACTCCCTGACGGCCAGCAGCTAATACTATGGTACTAACCAATCACACAGATGCAGTTGGTAGTCCAGATAGCAACGTGTTGGACAAAGAAATTATGGGTAGCATTGTGCAATGATGTCTTTTGCTACCTGTGAGAGAATCTGTCTTGGTAGTGATCTCTCTGGTGGAAGTTGAGGGTGAGGTGCACTGAGAGGTGCAGGTGAAAGAGCTTTAAGGGCAACTGTGCGGAAAGACATCTGAATGTTTCTGTGTAATGAGACAAAGCTGACATTTTTGCACTCTAGTCAGTCTGAATCTACTAATTGGATAGAGGGAGGACTTAAGACAGGGATGCCCCGCTCTTCCAGCAAAACCTGAGAGGCTGTTCATGGAATTTTTCTTTCCTGAGAACATCACCAAGGTCCTGTGATAATGAAACAAGTGCTAGATTTTGTATCTGTGGCTCATACCACGCAGTCTGTGAGCTTGGTGATTTTGTGGACATCCCCCAAACTCTCCTCCTGCTTTACCCTCCCACCATTAGGGCTCCAGCCAGCTGCACAGAGGCTGCTGTGAATCACAGCCCTGCCCTGTGGCCCCCTGCAGCAGAGGGCATTGTGATGCTGGCAGCTGGGTACTAGATGTTTCAATCCTAATTTTAAAAACAATAGAATCTGCAATGAGTCACTCTTGTAGATAGCCTGACTTAAAGTCTGATTTCGTTCTGACCTTTCCCTTTATTCTTCTTTGCTGACTGCACCTATTAATCTTGCTGTCTTTTGAATATATATGTTGCTGTCCCCTCATTTTGCCAGGTGATAGATTATGAAGTTTTATTTTATTGTCCCTTTAACATTGCTATCTTAACAGCAAACTTCCTTCTTCAAGACTGACCTATTTATGTACTATAGTGATTGGATGTCTGTACTTTATCTCTTCTTTTATATTCTGATGTGAACAGCTTCTAAATTTGTTGTAAGATCTGAAGGATGGATCTGTTCCAGGTGTCATAAACAGATACCTCTAATAAACTTTGTCTGTTGTTTTGCTAAGAGCATTAATGACATCTAAGTAACCATGCTGATGGGACCAGTATTCCAGCATCTATGGTCCACCATAATTTCTTTTCTGTCTGTTGTGGTTCATTCTGCACACTTGCATATCGCTTGCTCAGTCAGGAGAAGCCTCAGTTGTTGATGGTGGTTCTCTGGTTTAAAGAAATCTGTTATAATTAGCACACACATCTGTCAGGAACATTTCATTTATTATTGAGAAAACACCTCATCCTCTGAAAGAATAAAAAGGTTTATTAGAAGCATTGTGCTTTGAAGTAATAATGCTCGATGATACATTCTATTATAAACCATAACATTAAACAAGACATAGTTAAAGATGCATTTTTCTTGTGAAAATTTACAGTGTCCCAAGCCCTACTTATGCATTTCTTGACCTGATTATTTGGGTAACCTTGACATGGATGATCAGGATTTTTCTTCAGCAATATATCCTGCAATCAAGAAGCAAGATCAATGAAAATCACTGAATACTTCAGTATGATTATTTTTTTCTAATCAGGGAATAGGAGAGAATTAAGATTGGTAAGGAAGGCATACAAGAAGTAGGTGTCCATCTCTGCTGCTCGGTTAGTCAGCCTGTAGTATGAATGAGATAAAAATTGATTTGCAAGTGCCTGTTGTGATTTTCAGTAATTTTGGGTTAGTTTTGTTCTTTTTTTTTTTTTATAACTAGATTTTGCAGGTTCTCCTCTATGGGTTGTCTTCTTCCAATACCCTCCCTAATTTTTAACCAAGTGTTCACAGGTTTTCATTTGGAGTTCCCCTCTGTATCAGTAGAATTTAAAGGTGCTTAGCACGATCTACCATGCTGTTGTTGAGAGATAGGCAGAAAATGGAGCAAATTGTTAGTACTATTTTTTTTCCTGTTTGGTTTCAGTTGTTTCCAAATACAGATTCAAGACTTGCAGATGAATTGTTAAGGGCAGCGTCTTATCCCTATAGAAAGTCTCACTAACCTTGCCAGATGACATCAGGTGAAAATTCATTTCAGACATCTGAAATGTCTGTAGGATCAGGACAGCAAATTGCAAACAAATTGTTTGCCATGATAGAGTAAGAAGATAAATTGACAGCAAAAGGAGTCATGTCTCATCTATCCTTTCTGTTTAATAATTTTCTGTAATGTCTGTTAAACAGAGGAAATATTCTGCAAACTCTGAGTCCCATTTCCAGTGAGATGCTGACCTCATTTATTCCCCTGAGACAGAAACAAGATAGAGAACTGGGTTGCTTCACCTTGAGAAAAGGTCAGGTGCCTCTGACATGAATATTCTAAGAATGGAGTCAAAAGAACCAGTACTCTCCCAAAAAGAAAGAGAAATGCGGAAAAGTGTGCCCAAAGTATACAACTACTTTACTTGAGAGAGAACCTACCTGCTGCTCTGAAAGCATCTTATTAAACTACTCTATGAGCTTCCTTCTGTGGGAATGTCAGAGTACGGATTTTTGTGATAAATTGCACAGTATTTCTTCTCCCAAGTTGTGCATTATTTCAGTTTCTGTTTCCAATTCTAGTTAATACTTTGCTGTCTTTGACAGAACAGGTGGTGATTTCCCAACACTCAGAAAAATAAGAAGTGGATAATGTCATGTATAAAACCAATCCTTTTTTTGTATTCAGTTTTGTCATATGAACTCCAGCCCACTCATGCCTATACTCAAGGTTGGGATGGGATTTGCAGTTATTCTCACTTATTCTCTTTTCATCTTACTCTTTGTAAGAGAGAATCTTTTGCTAAACTATGCAAGAATACATAGTACATGCCTTTCATCTTCTGTCTGGCACTCCACACTAAAAATTTTCAGGAAAAGTCTACTATTCTTGTTTCCTACAGACTCCTGCAGTGATGAATGTGAGGAAACACATTTTAACAATGATTTTCATTGCAACACCAACAGTTTGTCACTACTGCTCATCTGCTTATACTGTTCTGTCCTAATGGTCTGACAGCATCTCTTAGGCAAATAGTTCTAGACATGTCACTAGAAGTCAATGTAAGAGGTATAAGGGAAGGATATAAACAAGCAAAGAGATGCTCCTTGCCAGTGTTGCATGTAACTGACAGCATGTATTTGTTTTCTTTAAGCTCCAATTTTGCCTTTTAGAATTGGTCATCTCCAAATCCTGTTCAAAACAATGGGTTTTTCTGCATTGTACATAATATACTGTGTTCATAAGAGGATTTTTTTCGATTATGACACTTTTGGTATCACTTTGGTTAGAAAAAAGTATATTTAACTTTACTACTCTGAAGTGATATTTTGTTATTTAACCCTCAAAATACACCAAACAAACAAAAGAGCTAAATGACATCATGCTTATTTTTGAATGCAGTTGTGTAAAAGTAGGGCCTGATGGAATATTATGAAGGGTAGAAGGATCAGCAGGCTCTGAGTTTTGTCAGTTTTTCCCTTGCTGAAGATATCACCATCATCAGGTGCAGTCAGGTGTTCTGGAAATTCCCTTGCTGTCTAGGACTATTTTGGATCAAGGCTGTATGCTAATAATTTTTATTCTTGCACAACTCTTTTATATATTTCTTCTTGTCTTGCTCTTTTACATCAAATTTAGGTGGATTTTGGCGGCTGAGCAAGCCTTTCTCCCTGTGCTGGTATAATGGGACAGATGGAATAAGCCAAAGGTCAATGCAGCAGAAAATCACTGTTTCATGTTATGATAAGGAGTAAAAAGGTTTGTGGTTTATGGTCACTTTTTTTGTCTGTTTCATACAAGCAAGGTTGTAGAGAACATTCTGTAAGCTGCACGAGCTTTTGATTCAGAGCTCATGGAAGTTGAGAGGAATCCCATTGATTTAAATAGCTTTGTATGAAGCCTCTCATTTGAGTCAGTCATGACGTAAATGCTTTACAAACATTTAATCTGTCTTATTTAATTGAACATCTTTCTATTCCTAATTGTTCTTTTTATGTCCACTATCTTTCATGATAAGGAACTGTTATGCACATACACACTCTGTTCCAGGAAACCTTTCTATTACGCTCAACTATTTTGTAGAGTTGTACCAAGTAATGTACTAGCCACAGATAGAATACTGTGCTCCTTTTAGTTCAGTCACCAGCAAAATTTCTAGCAAAGGGCTAAATTTTTTTGCCAGCACATGATTTGTTTATAATGTTTTTGCCCAAGTATGCATTAAGTTTATAATCATCTAAGTCTGAATGAATAGCTCAGCACAACTCAGTTACTGTGGCTTGCATATAAAGTTAATTACAAAAGTTTTCATCAGGTTCCATCAAGTCAATTAGTAGGAGAGTTTAAGCTATCAAATAAAATTATTTTATGTGTCTACACAAGAAGGGGTTGAGGAGTTCCATAAATGTCTAAAACATAGTGCACTTATTAGAATTCCAATATATAATTAATTAATAACCGTTTAGAGATCTACTAAGTGGAATTGGAAGTGACAGCAGCTAGTCAGCATACTTCTTGCATTCTGACACTTTCACTGGCTTTTATAAAAAGTACTTATCTAATCAGAAAACAGCAACTGTGTGCTGCAAATATGAGCATCAAGGGAAGTACTAGTGCAACATACTTATTCCACTTCTGTAACAATGACAGAATGGCTGACTTGATTAATCAGTTCACTTGATTTCCTGAATTTATGTGTCTTCTGGTCTTGTTTTTGGAACAAAGAACGAGATTTTTTGCTAGATGTTTGATTTTTGTGTTTTATAGCAGACTGAAACAATCCCAAATGGATGTTGTGTTCCATGCTTAACAGAAATAGTGAAATCAGCTGGCTCTGTGAAGTACTTTGCCATTTATAACTAAAGATGGCATATCAGGTTCAGGTATCATCACATATTAGTGGTAGTGGGTTTTTCCAGCTTTTTACTTTTACCAAACTTGCCAACTAATAAAGACTTCATTGCTTTCCCCAGTTCTCTAGAATGAAAACAGTTCTTCAAAATCTCTTATGATCTTTGCCATTCAGGACTCATAACAAGACACCAGCAAGTCTGGAACAAGATCCTGCTGCTGTTCCAAAACATTTGGCCTGTCTGTGTTCTGCACTTTGCAATCATTTATGTAAGAAATGCTGTCAAGTCAGAATGATAGCAATAGCACCTAAACTTTGTTGCAGTGAAAACCCGCTTGGCTCACATGTTTCAAATAAGGGCTGAAGCAGTTTATTGATTTATTAGCAAAACAAAATTATTGAACAATCATGAACTGTTTCTTTAGTATCAGTAATGCAATAGATAAACCACAATACTGAATACTAATAAATGTTAAAATACAGGTAGAATTTCCTAAACACTGTTTTATATTGAATCCTGGGAAGTTCTAATCCCTGCCCCGATTCACTGTGATGTGAACCTAGTCACACTGGGGTGCAGGTTCCCCTGTTTACACACACCTGTTGGAGATGTGGGTACTCCAGCTTTATGTGACTGGGTGCCACTTCCTGCAATCCCCTAACACACCCGCTGGTGGAAGGGGACACTGCAGATAGACATGTTCACCTGAGGTGCTGGTGTCTAATAGTTGCACCCTGTATTGTCTGTCCATTATCTGAGTGCAGGCTGCTCACAGCATCTAATGGGAATGATTGGATTCTGTCAGGCCTCATGGAGAATTCAGTGCAGGTGTGATGACTTTAGCACAAAGCCAAATTTTGACTACTACTTTGCTTACATGTGTCTCTCCTGCTGTTACAAATATTAATGTTTCTTCTGTAATACTTTTCAGTCTGACTCCTGCTTTTCTTAAAATTATCCTGGTAATCCCCTGGTTTCTATTTAATCTGGCTGATCACAGAATCACAGAACGGTAGGGGTTGGAAGGGACCTATGGAGATCAACTTGTCCAAACCCCCTGCTTGAGCAGGCACACCCAGAGCAGGGGGCACAGGAATGTGTCCAGGCGGGGTTTGAATGTCGCCAGGGAAGGGACTCCACAGTCTCCCTGGGAAGCCTGTTCCACTGCTCTGGCACCCGCACAGGTTCCAACTTGTGCCCATTGCCCCTTGTCCTGTCATTGGGCACCACTGAAAAGAATCCGGTCCTATCATCCTGACACCCACCCTTCAGATATTTATAGGCATTGATGAAATCCCCTCTCAGTCTTCTCTTCTCCAGGCTGAACAAACCCAAGTCTCTCAGCCTTTCCTCATAAGGGAGATGCTTCAGTCCCCTGATCATCTTGATAGCTCTCCGATGGACTTGCTGAAGCAGTTCCCTGTCCTTCTTAAACTGGGGGGCCCAAAACCGGACACAGCACTCCAAATGTGGTCTCACTAGGGCAGAGGACAGGAGCAGGATAACATCGCTCGACCTGCTGGCGCAGTCCTTTTAATGCATCCCAGGACACCGTTGGCATTCTTGGTGACAAGGGCACATTGCTGTCTTATGGTCAGCTTGTCGTCCACCAGCACTCCCAGGTCCTTCTCAACAGAAGGTTGTTTTAAACAAACTGTAATTGTTAATTTCCTCTATAGTAATATGAGTTTTGGGGCAAACCTCATCTGAGAGCAGACACATTTGGGCATTATAGTCACACACACTGTACCCACACTCTTACCTTGCTAGCTGTTGTTATCCAGGCCACATTAATAAGAATACTAAGAGGGGGCTGTAGAGATTCACCCACACTTGCCTTGGAATATGTCAGGGACGAAATGTGTTGGCAGGTAGAGTCATAGAAGAAATCCTTGCTTAATTATTTTTATTAGAGTCCATTTGTAGGAAAAAGGACACTATGTATTTAGTTAATAATGACATAATATACCTGTTGGTCCCTAGCTTTTTAACAACTCCATTTGTGGAATCTTGAGCCCATTCCCACTGGTACATTCAGGTTCCCTTCTGGGCTTATTGTCCTTTTCTGTTTTACACTTCCTTTTGCTATTTGTATTGAGTAGCATTTCTGTTCTTGCAAAACAAGGAATCATGTCATTTTACTACACAGAGGTGTCATCTCTAGTGGTATAATATGCTTAGCACCGTGCTGAGTTGCTAATCCTGCTACTTCCCTGTAGTCAGTGGTAACAGTGTCACGTAACAAATCATTAACATGAAACATTCTTGGAATTTTTCATCCAGATTTCAGCATGACCTGTCAATCACAGATGTTTTAAAAGTAGATGCACATTTTCCAGTCCAGTTATTTTCTCAAATGTTCATCCTTATCAGGTATGAACATTTTTTTCTTCAAGTGATACTCCATGTTTGCATTTATCTTGTTAGTAACATATGTATACAAGCATTCATATAAATTTCTAGCCTTTGTAGTGCCTATGGGCACATATTTGTATTTTACTTCCTCCCTGTGAAGTATGCATGCTATAAAATGTCAGGGTGCAGGTCCAAAGCCTCAAGCTCCTTTCATTCTTCTGGATTATTTTGAATATTCCCTCTGTGGTTTATACAGGCAATGGACTACTCTTCTACAGCTTTGTCCTCTTCTTCCTTATTTAAGGAAGTTTTACACTTACTTATGTTTCTTTTTGGGGGCCAGTTGTTCTTGTTTTTCTTATTCTTTATTTCTTATTTTACTTCTGTGTTTTCCCTAGAGCTTTCAGGTTCCAAGTTGTGCTCCTCAGTCATCATGCACTACAGGCTCCTACAAAGGGTGAAACTTAGTTCGTGGTCTAAGATAGTCATGTGTTCTGCCAACTTCTTCTGACCAAAGGAACTTACAAAATATAAGATCTTTTCTGTCTCAGGATAAAGGGGGTGGTATCTCATACCTCTTTGTTGGATGATTTTAGAGTGTACCCTGACCTTTCCTGGGAGATAAGTACATTGCAATTGTCTGTGAAGCCAGTACCCAACCTCCTCCATGTTAAACTGACTTCTCCACCTGTAGTAATCATGTGAACTATGGATTTACTTGGCCAACTAGGAACCAGCTCATTAACTCTGGAAGATCTTTTGTGTGGAATTTTGATCTAATGACACATCTGTGTCAGGTCTGAACTTCCTTCTTTTATACTTGTCCATGACAGAGAGAAAAGTCTGAAATTCTGCAGCTCTGCTCAGGGAGGGTGAGAGACGAAACATTGTTAGGAACTGCCCTCCTTTCATCATATATTTTCAGAAGACTGTGAATAACCTGAACCTCACATACAATTTGATAAATTCCAAGCGTTCCTGGATACTGTTCTAATTGACAGGACTTGTGAAATAGGAGTCCACAGAGGGCAAATTTCTTCAGAAATTCAAAGGAAACACTTCATTCATTGACTATATAATCCATGCTGTTAGGAAGAAGCATGTGATTGTTTCTATAGAGATAAGAATATGACCTAATCATCCAGATGCCTTATTTCATTAGAAATAATGGAGACTTGGGATCTAGACCTCCTGTTTAGAAATCTCTGTAATTCATTTGAAATGTAAGCTAGAGCCAATTTATAAATATGAATACAGATAGATACATAGACAGGTAGCCATATACAAACTTTTATGCCATTCATTTTTATCAACTAAAGTTTGTGAAAACCAGTAATAAAGAAATAACCTATGTTTTTTTAAGCATGGGATACTCTGTGGGTTTTTTTTCCTTAGGTATGTGCTTTTTAAATTAGTACAAAGCAGAATCCTTAATTAAATGCTTGCAAATATGGAGCTGCTGGATGTTCAGTTGTGGCAGTATTTACTGAGAGAGGAAGAATCGTGGTCCATTCTTGGGCTTCTCAATAAGGTTGTTCATGCAATAAAACTGTCTCCACTCTTTCATTTCTGTACATAAAAAACTGCCAGACAATATTTGTCTGGCAGACCAGAACTCTGAATGTGCAGAAAAATTTTATTGCTCTAGGGACATAAGCATTTTAGAGCAGGAGTGATAATTTCTACCCCTGTAAGCCCCAAATAAATATCTACAAACTCAGTTAAAGGTCAGAAGAATGATTGAATACCCAGAGAAGCTTCCTTTTGACTTTGGTGAGACTTGGTTCGTGGTCAAAGGATAAAATGGACATATATTTTAATTATAGTGGAATTTCTGTTTACATACAGCAAATTGAGACTCCAGAAATATCTTTAGTAAGAATACATCTGTCTGCATATGTTTTATTGCAAAGTATTTGTTTACAAACATTTACTTATGGTTGAATTTGCCATGTATTTATGTGGAATAAATCATAAATAACATTCAGTGCATGGAAAAGAATTTTGAGTGAATGCTCTGCAGTGAACAAAAAAAAAAAACCCAGTTCTTCTTTTTCTCAGATACTGAATAACTTGGAAAGATTGTTGTTCAAAGCAAATTTTAGTAGCAGCTGGCTGATGTTTCATGCTTAAACTTAGTGAAGACACTAAGCTATTTTGAGGAGAAAGCAGTCATGCATATGAGACTATGATTAATCTAATACGTGGCATTCTAAAATTATTCCACTTGTTTACTTAGATAGAACAATGACAGAAAGAAAAACATTTCAATTATTAGTCTAGCACTGTAATAAGCCTTGTGCTTGAAGGAGTGCTAAACATTTGAAAGTTAAACTTGAAAGAAACTCTGTGGACATTAATAAAGAAATCTGCCTGTAAACAATTCTTTAACATTAAGTAAAGCAAAACCAGGCTGACAGGCTGAATAAACAAATGCAAACTGAATGCACATTATTCTATGCTTCATTCATTACACTAGACAGTTCAATTACAATCTCAAAGACTTATAGACCAGTTAACACACTTGTTGTCCACTCACTTTGTGGATATATGCAAAAAGCCTCTTTTATTAATAACCCCATGTGGCAGAATCTGGAATATGACAAGAAGCATTTCAGGTCAAAGTAGTTTTACTAACTGCAGAAGAGTGACACCATACATATGTCTAGACTTTCATTTGGTTCTTTGTGAAATTATTCTTTAAGATCTCTTGGGTATAAAATGAAATTTCTCTTCTTTAGGAAGATTAATGCTTTTACACTGTGGAAGTATGATTTTTAAAGTCTATGTGCAAATGGAGAATGGATTCTTTAGTTGTAAATATTTTCCTATTCTTATCATTGGTCCCTGTTTTCAAAATGCTTGTAATTTACTCCTAAATTAGTTATAATTTGACCAAGAAAAAATAGATGTGTCAGCATTGACTCATGTGAAAACACACAACTGTTACGTTTTGCATGAAATTCGCTCTTTGTCACTTCCCGTTCATTTCTGGTGTGGTGTCTGCCGCCTCTCTCACTCGTAAGGCAGACCTCTGCATCCAGAACCCAGCTGCTTGATGCAGCTTACTGGCTCAGTTAGGTCTCACTCAGGTTGGAGTGTGTGTTTCTTTAGGAGGACTGCATATTCAAAGAAGCAATGTTAAACTCTTCCCATTTCACCTTTGAGCCATGGCCCTGTCCCACTGCTTGTCCTGCTCCCCAGAAAGGCTCTAACATCCTTTCGGAAATGAACTATTTTTCCCTGCATTCTTCCTTCTCTACCTGTGACCACATTATTCTTTGTGCACTGAAAAAAAAGTAATTCAGTGTTCTGCAGATAATTTCAGTCAGTGAAATTACTCCTTGTCTTCACTGATAAGGGCAGGTTACATCTCAACAACTGTTAAGTTCAGTTGCAAAATGTATTTCTGCTGGGCTTTGTGGAACAGCTCTGATTTTTGCAAGTTTATAAAAGAGATACCCAAACTTTATTTTCATTCAGTCCTTGGGGCTGGGGGGTAAATACATCCTATCAGTACAGTAGCTACAAAATTTAGTAGCAAATATCTGTAGTAGTGCTGTACATATTTATTTTAGTAATATTGTTGTAACTGTTAATTTGGAATGTAAGTATGAAAGGACTGCATGTATATGTTAATTGAAATAATACCTTTCATCTGACCAACTCATGTAGTTAAAAGCAACAGATAACCTTTGGGATAAACGATCCAATTCTTACCTTACATGATGTTTAATATTACTAATATGAGTGAAAAGTCAGTATCAGTCCTTTTTGATGTGTAGCAAACGGGAAGACTATTGATGATGTATTAAAAAATGTCACAGCCAATGGTGACAACCTATCATTGCATTTCACTGCATTTGGGTGAAGATGTCTGATTGCTGTTGTGATTTAGTGACAGCGAATAGGCCACTGAAGTCATGCATAAGATAGCCAGGCTTTGGCACTTGAAATAGCACCTTTATCATCTAGGTTTGCTAAACTGTCTTAAGAGTTCTGTGAAATAGCTACAAATGAAGTCCAGTTTTTTTGCACTGGTCTTAACCATGCTTCCAACAATGTGGAGGTAGATACCAGGCTGGTGAGACTGGATGCAGCTCTGTTTGAAGTCCTGCCATTTTTTATTATTCAGAGAGTGTTAAATAGAACAAAATAATGCATATGAGCATTTCTGGCTGTAAAGCAACTTCATTTTCTCCCTGAACTCCAGAGAACCTACCTAGAGTGGAAAAATGAGATGTTTTAACTTCTGTTATTTCCAGCATCGACAGCTCCTATAAAGACGTCTTCTGAGTGAGATAATAAATTCAGAAATACTGATTTCACTTTTAAGGTCTCTCCTGACATCAATATTTTGCCAGAGTTTTAATTTTTACTGTTTTATATATGGAAAAAGAAAAGTTTCTTGGAATTCGGTGGGTTTGTGTTTTGTTTTGTTGTTTTTTTTTGTTTTGTTTTTTTTTAATATAGACTGGTTTGCTCTCATGGTAGGGCAGTAATCCTATTTCTGATAAGATCTAAAATTCTGAGAAAGCTAAAGTGACTGAAGCCTCAGTGATGCTTTTAAATACAGAAAATTTGAGAGATGTCTGATAAGGGATAAAAAAAATTTCTATGATTAATAAGGGCATTTAGTATAAGGACTCAGTTCTCAAAGTGAATTAATCTGAAAAAATATGAAGATGAAACAGTCTTCTCATATAACTATACCAGTTTTACAACAGCTTTAGTTCCTTATTCACTATTAACAGTTCCAGAATTAAATATCCACCTAGCTCTTGGCAAATAAGAATGCAGTAGCCTTTGGAATTAGTCTTGGAATTTTTTACACTGGAGAGTGGTCGTGGTTTAGCCCCAGTCAGCAACCAAGCACCATGCAGCTGCTTGCTCACTCCCCCGTGGTGGAATGGGGGAGAGAATCAAAAGAGGAAAAGTGAGAAAACTTGTGGGTTGAGGTAGACAGTTTAATAGGTAAAGCCAAAGCTGCGCGTGCAAGCAAAGCAAACCAAGGCATTCATTCTCTCCTTTGCATGGGCAGGCAGGAGTTCAGCCATCCCACGAAAGCAGGGCTCCATCACGCGTAACGGTTAATTGGGAAGACAAATGCCATCATTCCAAATGTCCCCCGCCTTCTTCTTCCCTCAGCTCTATACGCTGAGCGTGACATCGTATGGTGTGGAATATCCCTTTGGTCAGTTGGGGTCAGCTGTCCCGGCTGTGCCCCCTCCCAGCTTCTTGTGCACCTGGCAGAGCATGGGAAGCTAAAAAAGTCCTTGACTAGTGTAAGTGCTTCTTAGGAGCAACTAAAACATCTCTGCATTATCAACAGTGTTTTCAGCACAAATCCAAAATTTAGCCCCATACTAGCTACTACGAAGAAAAGCAACTCTATCCCAGCCGAAACCAGGACAAGAGTTGTAACTTTAAGTATTCTATATGCATTGAGAATCTTCTTGGTCACTGCATTAGAGTGATCAGTTTTCAGTTGTGATAGTTTCTCATGTGTCTGTTTCTCTTAGGAAAGATCTTATTATAGTTATGAAGTTACACAGTTATCCACATGAGGCTTCAATGCCTGAAAAAGAGCAATCAGAGAAAAATATTGAGAACTTGTCTACATCAGGCTATGAAGATAACAGGTGAATTGTAATTAAAAAAAAATATTTTTCCTTGCTTTTTGGTTTTGCCAGGAATTTTTCATTGTTATTCTACTGGAGCTTGTGAAAACCAAACCTGTTTATTTAAACAAAAGGTATGAATTTAATAGCTTAATTTTTGCCAATATTTCAACTCTGTTTTGAAAGGGACTGACAGCCAGATTTTAAAGAGTTTCTGGAACTTGGAGATACCAACAGGCATCTCACAGAATTCAAATCTAATAGGACATCTGCAGTTCAGTTCACCTACGTGTCCCATTATTTTCTAAATCAGTTAAGGATAATTGACAGCTTTACCTTACAGAGTTACAAATTCTGTCTTCTTTATGTACAGATTCTATTCATGTTCTCCACAGAACTTACTCTGGACTAGGTAATGTGGTGCAAATCCCCAGAGTTAGCAGTCCTTCATCTGCTAATAATTTTTGTGGGATATTCAAGGACCATGAGTGGCTGACTGAAATCCTCAGTAAAGGAGTTGTATAATCATTTTATTATGTTTGGAATAATGGGTAGCTACTACCATTGTTAGTTTGATTTCAAAGAACAAATCTCCTCCCTCGAGATGGCTAGACAATTTCATTTTATCTCGGCAGCAGGATTCAGTTTTTTTATCAAAGTGTTATGCTAATTCCACATTTCTTTGTTTGAGTTCTTTGCCTTAGTGGTCATCCGTTCCCATAGACGACCTTTTAAAAAGGGGAGGCAATCTATTTTTTAAAAAAATAGTTTTCAGCACAGATCCTCTAGCTATATGTCTCTGTGTACAGTACAAGCAAACAAAACAGTTTTCCTTACCTAGTCTAATTTATGATGGCTATTATCTGCTAGTCCTCTAAAGTATGGCTTGTCTTAAACTGCTTTCATGATAGGTGCTCATTTTTCATGACTGATGTTTTGCCTGTTTCATGAAAATGTAGGAAACAGAGGTAGCATAAATCCCAGACAGGAAGAGGTTTATATAGATAGAAATAGATAACTATTTCTGCCTCTGCTGCAATGTGTTTCTGTCCTAATTCAGAATTTGAAATAACAAGTATGACAATGTATTCTGCTCTCAACATCATTCTGGGCAATAAACAGAAAAGCAGTGATCTGTGATTGTACATAACACTAATATTTCTGGGATACAGAGAAAAGCACCTATTCCATGAGATACAGAGGGTATTTACAATAAAAATTTTAAGCCTGTGGAGACTTTTAGCAGTAGGTTTTCCCCAGCCTGAAGTCAAGCATTATCCTGGTTGAGGGCTTTATGATACATTTGAGTCTTCCTTTTTCTTTCTTTTTTTTTTTTACCAGAGATGTACTGTGGATATTATATTGCAATACTTACCTTCAATCTGTATAGATTTTTCACATACAGAATTACAGCAGTGGCTATTTCTTTTTCTATTTTAATATATTGATTGGGTTTCTGCTCAGGTCCTGGGCTGAGCTCTCATAAACTTGGGTGAGGAATTTAGATACAAGCCAGGATGTGGAAATTAGTGTCACTGATTAATTATTTCTTCCTTTCAATACTCTGTAGGCAGATATTGACACTTATAAATCCTGAGGACCACTGCATGTTCAGCACTGACCATGAAATACTGTTCTCATTTTTGAGAGAAATGGAAGGAGTCTAGGAGTGTGTAGCAGTCCACTGACCCATTCTGCAAGGAGGGGTAGCCAGGATGCAGTGATGGGAAACAAAACCCCTAACTTGTAGTAGAATCCTAGTTGCTTTAGTCTCTTCAATAAACACTTGTGTTTTTTAGGTAAACTGTGCAGATGATCAAGGGTCAGATGTCAGAAATGCACAGATTATATACTAATTTCTACCACCTTCACTTTGTGAATGGTTCAGTGCTTGCAGCATGTACTCAAAAAGATCTGTTTCTTGGTGAAGAATAGTAGGATGAAGTACTGAAAAATCTGAAGCCCAAGCATAGGTTTTGTTTGAAGGCACGTATCTACAAATCAGCCCATATTTAAAGAAGACTTACGTGTGCTTTCCCGATATGAACTCTTACAAAGGCACAACTGCCTGTGGGGCCATTTGGAGTGGTCATGCTCCTTTGCAGGTTGCTGTTGATCACAACTGATACATGCAGCCATTGATCAGTTCTTTCCTACCTGTTGGTCAGGGCTTGTGGTGTGAGCCTTTGGCTCCTTGTGCTTTGCTGCTTTCCAGTGGTTCCCCCACTGACTTGTATTCTGCTTCTGAAGCCAGGCCCCTAACTGTGAGTGAACTGTGCTTATTTCTGAAAGCACATTACAATGGTAGTTGTTTCTGCTGGCTCTGGCTTCCCATGGAATTTCAAATTAAACTCTCTCACTCCTTACCCTCAAATTAGTACCTGACTAGGGTGGCAACTGCCAGTGAAAATTTCTTTCTATGTATCCTTGACTATCTTTGAAGCAAGAGTAGAGCTGCAGGTGTAAAACATTGCTGCTTTAAGAGACAGAATTCAAACAGGAGCTGGTCTGTGACTGTGGAATGAAATCCCTCTGGGGAACTGAGATTATAAAAAATCTAATGAAATTCTGCCTCAGGTGTAAAGTTATTACTTTGATATTGCCTCCTCTAAAGCAGAGAAACAGCAAGTGGTATCCTGGGGGGAAAACTTAACACCCCCAAAAGAATTCCCTCACAAAACAGTGCAAAACCCCTCCACAACAATGCAATGTATAAATTTACCCTAGAAAAGAGCTGCTAGTCATGCTGCATGACACACAGGATTGGAATGCACCCTAAATATGTACATCAACAGAAGTTGTATGAAGTAGTATCCCTCTTTTCCCCTCCCTCTTCTCTTTCTTCTGAAACTCTTTCTGTCAGCAGATGAATTTGCCATGAAACCAGACCAGGCATGTTGTTGCTTCTTCTGCTTTTCTTCTGGACTTACTTTTTCCAAGAATTTAATCACTCTACTTCATTTTTTGTTTTTCTTACCACAGCCTCCACAGAAGTCTTGGAAAGGAAATAAATCAATACAATGTTAACATGTTGGCTTAGTATGTTCGGCTGGAAGGGGTAGGTAGTACAACTACTATGAATGGTGCTTAGGATTTTACAATCAACGTCTTTGACAGGGAGTACCTCCAGACAGAGTCAGGTTGTTTCTTTTTCTTTTATTTTTGGCAAAAGTGTGGTGCCAATTATATGTCTAGCTGTAAAATGCAGAATTTTATGAACCCATTTGCAATATTCCTGTTTGCTGCTAATATTTTCACACAGTTATATTGCCAGTTACCTCATGCCTTACTGTTAATTTGGACAAATAAATGCCCAGATAAAGTTTAAAGAGAAAATAAGAGCATTTCAGTTGCTACATTTGACAGTCAAATCCAGGAATGACTTCCATTTTTTATATTTGACTGACCTGTTGGTTGTAGGTATTTTTTATAAGCTTCCTCAAGTTCTCTTTGTTGTGAAAACTGTCCTTTCTTCCACTTCCCCACCGAAATCCTTTCCATGTATTGCTGTGCATGTCCCTTGATTTTCAGCCTGATGAGTTTGGCTCATAAAGAGTCTAGATGTGTATATAGTGTATAGACATATATAGATATAGATATAGACATATATAGTATTCTCATAAAGAGGAATACTATAAATTATGTTTTATATAATATTGACTGTCTGTATACTGTCACTGAAGAATATTGGCATCTTTACAGCTCAGAATAAAGTACTGGAACAGATGCTGTAAGATTAACTTCAGTTCATGGACTCCTACAAAAATTTTAGGGAGAATCCCTTGGCTTGAAGACAAAGTCATACTTAAGAATGGAGCTGTCTAGCTTGATTCATCAAAGCCATCAGTGTAAATTATTAGTCGCGTACTCATTTTGAAAACCTGCATAAGCTTTATTAATTTTCTCAATAGGATTGTTGTTCAACTTGAAATAAGCAGTCAATGAAATTTAAAATCAATATAAGTAAAAGTAGAATATATAAACTGTACATTTTTGCGATCCTTAACTCACAAATTCATCCGGCTTATATAACAATAATTCATTACTTCATATAGACTTTTTTTAGACTTTTCCATTTTATGAGTAGTTATGTTAGGATTATGATGGAGTTTCAAGTGGGAGATAAGCAGTTATAACCACAGAGCATAAGAAATTCTGATCAAATAATTTACTGATGGAACTTCTAGGTTATGTAGTGAGTGTATTGAATTTTGGCATAGGAAGGCTGCACAACTTAGAAAGCAGGATTGTGCTAGACTTCCATGGCTTATGACTGACAAAGTCCAAGCCTATGTGAGTCTTAAGGTAGACTGAATCCAACCATTTTTTAATTACAGTAGTGCTCAGAAGCTACAAATGGTTTTGAGTCTCCATTAAAATAACATGGGACGTGTATATTTAAAAAATTCCCTGCACGGAAGAGCTTAGAGTCTGAATAAATCATGCAAACTAAAAGTGAGGCCATGATACTACTCCATTCTAGAGGTGGGGAAACTGTAGTGTGTGCATCTAAACTGATCTGCCCTCAAGTTGAAGTCCGCAGAAGATCTGAGAATGAGGTTTTGAGCTCTGATTTGGTGCAGTTACTCCACATGGCCATGATTCTGTGTAATTATTCAAAAGACGAGAATATTTCTAGCATTCTGAAAAACTTCATCTGGAGGATATGGGGCAGAGAAACCTTCATCTCATTATTTTAGCAACATATAGCCTGTACAAGTCTTGTGGGCCATAGAGATAACAGGGAGGAGATTAAAATGCAATGTTCAGCACATGAAAAAAGGTAACATTTATCAACAGCTAAGGCATTTGAAACAGAATTTTATTCTATTTGAGTTGGCAAATTATTAGAGGTGAGTTAATAATTGGATAAATTGTTAAAAAATTCTACTTAAAATTTTTATCTCTTTTTCATTATTTTAAATGCAAAGTAATGAGATTTTTTTGTTGTTTTCCTATTTCGGCTCATTGTCTGATATTTGGTTAATCATAAAATGAAATGTCTTTTATTTCAGTTTTGCTTGGGAAAGGGTGATGAAGCAATTTTCTGTTGGAAAAATAATGTAATTTAGGCAGATAAGTATATAGCTTGATTTTCAAATATCACACATTTATGGGAATATGCAGAACACCCTGTGTATTGCAACCCATAAGCTGAAATTCATTTACAAAATCAAATAAGTCACTTGGCTGAAATTGCTTCATTACAGGAAATTGTAAATAGGAAAAAATAATATTTTCTAATTATATTGTTTGAAAATTGCTTGTCCAGCTCTGGAAGTAGCTATTTTCTCTCAGCTGTGGCATGAGGAATCTTGACATTTTACTGGCAATATTAGTATGTTGCTTTCTATGGCTTGAAGCTTTTGCTATTTTATATTCCATAAAAAATGAAAAAGCTTTTTCTCTGGGAATGTTGACCCTTTGGAGAGCTGGAACCTAATTCAAGTTTTTTCTTGCACTTGAAGCTGTAAAGAGCTTCTGGTACAGTACTTCCTTTTGATTACATGGCTGATGGGATGCTAACTATACATTTTATTCTAGTACAGTGAGGTGGAAGACATAGTATAGATTTTCCTTGGTCTTCATCCAGGAATTATTACAAAGGCTTTGGTGACTGTGATAATAGTGGAGACCATATAACCTCTTATGTTTGCTCTAACTTTAAAAATAGATACAATAGTTTATTTGCCTCATGTCCAGCAGAATTCAGAGACTTGGTTTAACTGCTAAACAGTATGAACTACAGGGATTATTGTTCTTTTTGTTCTCCGTTATACAAAAGCACTGCACATATTACATTTCTGATTTATCTGAGGTGCTGTTAAGTAAGGCATGTGAAAACAAAAACCCAGCATCCTCATGAAGACATATCTGACCAATGTAGCCATCTCTGTTGTTGTCAAATACATAATTTTTATTCTTTGCTTCTGCTCCCACTTATCAGCACTGGGAAAAACACGTAGTTTCTCTAGGCACCTGTCCAAACTCATATTACAGCTGTTGAACATAAGAGATAAAATTTTAGTTGCATTCTGGGCACCTGTGAATATATGTTTTCTCCTTAACATGGTATACATGCTAGGACCAAATTATTTTCCTCGGTATAGAACAGAGATTGTTGCAGATGCTTATCGGTAACATGCTTTCTGAAGCAAAACAGAAAACAAAGAGGCTTAGTTCATAGGAATGGCATTGTAGGATTTATAACTCTTGTGCTTCCTCTGTTTTTAATTTGTGGGGAAAACCAGATTGATTTGTTGAGCAACAACAGTGTTAAATATGGCCCACAGGATAGAAAGATTATACTGTGTTTGATATATTGATCTTACGTCTGGATGTTTGAAGCATTATGTCACAATCTCAGTAATGTTTGTGTCTTGTGGGCAATACTTTATTGCTGGAACAAGACATTACATATACACAGTAATGTTATTTATTGTTCATTGAGCCATAGAAGTTAGGAATAGAAAATGACCTATTAGATCATCCAGTCTATCTCACCACAAAGGAAGGAACATCTCTGCAAGTGCAACTTGATGACTGCTGGATATGTAATCATGGCAAGACTCTAGAAAGGCAAATGTGCAGTCTTAATTCATTGTCCCAAAGCATGCAACATTTTTGCAAGTTCTTGCAGTGTATTATCCATTAGAACTGTATATATAGAAACTCAAAAAGTATTAAATAATGTTGAATTTACCTTATTTTTTGTATCATGTCAAAATATACAATTAAATTCCATATTCAAGTGATAACCAGCTGGAGAAAAATTGCTAAATCCATCATCTAGAATTTGCTTTTCGGGGGAGACCCTGGAGCAGAGAAGCAATAATTTTTCTGTAAGGTCTGAACCAAGATCTGCCTGCTTTCCCTTACTAATAAAGTTTATTCTCTCAGCAATGAGGACTGTAAACAGTATTAAGCTATAGTTTTAGTTTAAGATGCAACCAGTGTTCGGTGCATGGTAATTGTGTGCTTTTGTTAAATTTTCTTTGAATGCCTCTTCTGCAGTAGGCAAAATTAAAATATTAATGCAACTTCTGTTAGAACAGCATAGATATGCACTGATGTTGTAAGGAAGTTGGATGCCAGTCTTCAGAGTATCTGAAAAGTCTCTCTCCATGGTTATCAACAAAATGCTAATAGTAAATAAAAAACAGTTTTCAAATATGAGAATAGGTACTCATCTGTCCTTCAGAAAGATCCCTCCTTCCCTCCCCCAAAATGTAGACACGGCAAGTCAGAGAAGAAAGGCAACATTGTCCTACTTTCAATGGGGAGTAGTCAAGATGAAAAATTACTAATTAAAGTGTGCTTGAGGGAGATTACCATAAAGTAAAAAAAAATTCAAAGAAAAACTGAAAGACTGAGAACTTCCAAAGTATTCCTGGAGTAATGACACATGTCACTGTAAGTGGGTGAAAATGCTCAGTTGTTTGTAACTCTGAAAGAATTTTTGGGTTCCTTTCAGTAAATTAATTCTGATATGATTAAGAATTTTTTTGGTCTGAACAGCCAAACTCTTTATTTATTAGTAAGATTAAAATTCTGTCATGGCTTCGATTATTTTTAGTGTGTGTTGTTCTGTTTATTTAGGGAATGATTCAAGAATTTCACTCACTTTGAGTAGTACCTTAATCTGTAAGGTGACCTCTTCATATTGAAAGGACAATATACACAGCAAGGTATTTCTCAACATGTGTGAGGTTGGCAGAATCATGGCTTTATTAAACATAACGGAGCTTTGCTGCAGCACTTCTTGTGCTATTACTTTATTATTGGAGACTAACTAGAAGTAAGTAGCTATTAATAAACCACTGTGATTTTAAAAATAAGGTTTTCAGAGAATTACTTTTGATAACAAATAATTATCTGCATTTTTCTCTTTATTTCTTACTGATATTAAAAGTTCACATAATGGTTACTGATACTGTGGTTGAGGATGGAATTTCTCACTGATTCCATACCAAAACATGTTAGGAGGTGAAATACCCACTTTCATCTTTTTACTTAAATATTTCGTTTTCTGTCAAAACCATTTTTGCAGATGATTTTTTTATTTCAAACGCTGTCACCTATAGGGAAAGGCACTTCTTTGAAGCTATGTCTTTAATAACAGCTCTGTATCCCTCAGTTTTATACTTTGCAATTGCTAATATGCAAAGATGTTTGTGCGAATATCTCGTGGAGACAATGGGGTGGCAAAGCAAGCATAATTTAGACTGTATGGCCTCAGCTGGCATGTGTGGCTTCAGCATCCACAACTGTAAGTTATGGTGCTAAGAATGTGTGTGTCTCATTCACTGTGAGCTTAGGAAAACTATTGTTAATTGTAAGATAGAGGATAAATCAGAGGAGAAGAAAATAGCCTTAGCTACCCAAATTCAGAAATTTGACAAGCCATCCTTTGGCTTGTCCCTGTTTTCTCACCCTTTCTGCACCTGCATTTCTTTCTTTTTTTTCATTTTAAAATAAAATATGCACCATATTAAAAGTTGCTGTTATGTAAAAACAATCAAATTGAGCCTATGATTTCAGCTATGTCTTCTGCTTATTATTTCTAAAGGAAGCTCCTAGCACAAAAGCAAGTACGAATGTAATTGGAATTTTGTATGCACAATGACTGGAAACTCATACCTTAGCTTGAGTTTCTTCCATAAAGCTTAATGAAATGAATTTGAATAACAGTTTTAAGAGTCGCCCTGCTCCTCATCTATCTGCTTGAAAAATATTTGTCATCTCAATCTGGGAGTTTGCTAACCGCCTTGCCTACAGCCATTGTATTTGAACACTGGCATACCTTTACTAAAAAAAACTTGGCAAAATAATGCAAAATAAATGATGTAAATTATACTTGAAAAGTTTTTTAGCTACTCTTTCTCTCTTTCTCATATATAAACAATACATTCATCTATAGTTGAAATTTTAGAAACAGTATTAAATATTTGTTAAATCATTTATGCAAAGGATTTTGAATTTTTAGAAAAGCCGAGCAATTTCTAATTTGACTTATGCATTTCTTTACAATGTTATGTTAAAAGGTTATCTACATGTATAGATCTTGTTTAGGTTAGCAACTGCAGAAAAATCTAATTCAATGAAATTATTCTCCAGCAGACCTTGCAGAATGTATTTCTTATGAAAAATGAACATGATTTTTCTGTTTCATTTTGGTAGAAAATGAACTATGGCTCATTAGGATTCATAGGCTAATCGCTCACAAAAACTAACAAGATACGGAGTCTAAAGGTACCCAAGTGACAGCAGTAGCTGATGTGGTATTCCAGAATTTGTACCTAGGAGAGATTGTAGTATCTGGTATTATGCATGCAATATTGTATGGGGAAAAAGAAAAGGTTACTTGATATTTACTGTAAAGATCCTCTTTTCTCAGAAGGTTTTTCCACACTTCTGCTGGAACAATTGGTGTCCTGCACAGTCTGTGGCACGGAGCCTAATATAATCTGGGCCTATTGATGCTACTGCTACACACTGCACTTAAAATAAAGATAAAAGGAAATATCCTATATGTACAAGGTTCTTGTCATTATCTTTGCCAGTTCATAAATATATGCATCTCTTGTTTGTGGGTTAGAGGCTGAATCTCTACTCCTGATATTATTTATGCTTCCATGTGTGCCCTGTAGGGAGGGAAAGCACAGAAACAATTCTAGTATGGATATATGAGTTTCTTTTTTTAGCACATCTGCCCTTGATAGATAACCTGAAAAAGCATATGTCCTTATCCTCATCTTTCCTCCAAGCATTTGATAATCTGCTAATGGAGCGTGAGTATGACCCTCTACTGGAAGAGATCATATACTGCACTTCCAGAAAAGAGTATAGAAACTGCTTCGCTCTATTTCACCACCCTTTAAAACCACCTGTTTGAAGAAACAGAGACCCAGCTATGTGGATGGACACGAGCACCTAAATTAGATTTCTGACTCTAGCAAGGTGCTTCACAAAACCCCTGTCTAATGCTTAGGGAACCTCCTAACATTTAGGCAACAGGCGTTTGAATCTTCACCAGGAACCTGTAGTTTTGTCCTTGAATGTGCCCAGTTGGACTACCATCCTGGCTGAATTGCTCAGCAGGAAACTTCTGTGTAATTCTGGCATTAGTCTCCCAGAGCACTGCACTTTTCATTCTTAATCCTGTTGTTTTAATGTCAGCTTTCAGATGTGTAATTTCCAGGTGAAACAAACAAACGTGTAAAATTGAACTGAGTTGTTTGACACAACATCATTTTAACAACTACCATCAGCAGGACTGAAACCTTTTCAGGCCTACAGCTGCTACTTTAGTTAATGAAGTATTAAGAGCAGCAGCTGGGGGTTGTCTTTCACGTAGACCAAAAGTGGTATGGGACATGTGCTTTTGCATGGTATCTAACAGATCTTTGCAGGTCAGAATTAGAAACCTTGGTTTCATGTAATTAATGTACTGCAGCTGCATTTCCTGCAATTTGTTCAGATTTTATACACTTTAGATTGGTTTTTTCCTTATTTTTGAGCTCAAATTTGCTATTTCAACCCCAATATTCCACCTGCTTGGACAATATGATTTTCACTTCTCAAGCACCTCGTGCCAGTCCTAGTCTTTCTGTCCAGTAACCATCCTCCCAGCATGGCAAATATTTCTATACGACATACATCCAGATCCATCTTTAGGTGTGTAATAAGTGCCAGACTTAGAACTGTAATCAGCATGAACTCTCCTCTGTCTAGTCACTAGAGAAAGAGACATCTCCAGAGGATAATTAAGATACTCTAAGAATACTTGCAGATCTTTGATTGTATAAGGATCCCACAGCAATTGTACTCCTAAATGGACAAGTATCTTTGATTAGGAGGCTCAAATTCTGGCTACAGGTCCTATTTACTCTATTGCTTTCCCAGTACACTGTTCTCTCATTGTTTTCTCACTCACCCTTTATATTGCCTGAGGTCGTGAGGAAAATTCATAGAAAAAAAATATAGGATAAGAATCCTTTTCTCTGCCAGTTCAAGAACCTGGCCTGGAGTGAACAGTCATGACAAGAAAAATCCTTCTGTGTTCTTATAGGCTTGATTCCAAAACCAGTTGTGTTATAAGAACAAAGCTTCCAAGTATAGGAAGAAACACAGCCTGTAGAAAACAGTAGGCTTGTCTGTAAGTTGAATAATGATCTTCACTTCTCTGGGATCAGTGGAAGACAGGAAACCCAATTAATGCAAGCTAGAACTACTGGCAGTAGGTTTTTAACCTTTAGATTGAAAACTATGATCAAGACAGCACCCCCTGTTTGGTGGGTAAGGTTTCCATTACCACACAAATAAAAATATACTGAATCTTCAGCTTAATAAAACAACAGCAAAAGGAAAATGAACTCTTAAACTATTAATTGAAAATTCTGTGCTAATATCACCTCAGCATATATACTGAGCATTATGTAAATCTAGTTGCCTAATTGCACCATTTTTTATGTGAATGAAAACTTTCAGGAGGCCTTATTTAAATACGCGCGTCAATTTTTATTACCTTTATAAATGACAAGGGCCTATGCAAAGCCATTGGAGGTAATAAATACACTACTGTATTACATTTCCCCATATGTATGCACATATATCATCCAGGGATAGGACCATGGCATGTCCTTCATGATTTTACTTCTAGCTGCTGTCGTAAATATTCCTGCTGAGTGCTAACAGCAGAGAAGGCTGAGCACGATTCATTGCATCTTCCCAGTCATACAGGAATTTCCAAATTGTAGCAGATCCAATTAGTGTCTTAAAACCTCTGATGTATTTACTGCAGATACTGTAATCTCAGCACAGCTTTGAATACCTGTCAGCAGTGAAGCCTGTTGCCTGCAGACTCCAAATGTACAATAGCATTTTGAGGCATAGTAAAATGTTGTGACTGCTTTCTGAAGGTTTCTGTTGGCCTGTAGGTCCAAGACTTCACTGGACAACAAGCAACACTCTATTATTGTTCAAATCATGGAGGAAAATGATTTGGCTTCTTGATCAGTGCTTTGTGAAGAGGAATCTTGCAAAATACTGTTTAAACAAAAAATGGCAGAATCAGATCCTAAAAGTCTGAGCTCCTTGGGCAACTGTCTAACGTACCTACCATAATGACATGACTGACTTTGGGATTTATGACTTCTTGCAACTTTATGATTTCTACTACACAAATTAAAAGGAAATAGCTTTTATAAATCTATAAGAAGAATGTTGGCGTGGCACATCTGAGACAAAGATTTGGCTGAAACTATGAATCTTGCATTAGCTTTGTAGATTGAACTCCCAGGGTGAAAAATGCCAAAAACGAAGATTGCACACTGAAATAATCTAGCCTCCAGCAACAGAACCTGCACACAAACAAACAATATTAGAAGGACTCTTCTACCTGATGCCAGCCATCGCAGTGAGACAGTCAATGCTTTCGAATGTCCCATAGAAAAAACACATTTAGTTAAAATTGGCTACTGCTTTATGTGAAAAATAAATACTCTTTAATTTATAGGAGGGTGCATCAAACCAGGAATGAGGGGATAAAGATGTTCCACCTGGTATTTTTCAGTCTGCAACAGTGGTACATTCTGCATAATTAACTCATCCCAGTTATCTCCAAAGGAAAATCTGCCAAACCCATGTGCTTAATTAAATCATCTGCAGTTCCTATGCAACAATTCTCCAGGAACTGGAACGTGAAATCAGGATTTTTGTTTCCCTGTATTCTACAGTTGAACAAAAATGAACAGGCTTGTACCCACATAAATAAATGTGCACTATGCATGTGTAGATTTTGGTCAATAAATCATTCAATAATAATGTAGATGCCCTCTAAAGTCTTGTTGTACCTTATCACTTTCTCTTGTGTCACAAATTTGAGGTGTCTAAATTTTTGTATACTTGGCTCTACATACTTTCACCTTAATTCTCCAGAGACATTGAAATCTGTAACTTCAGTCAAAATCCATGGGCTTTTAGTCCATAACAGTCTTAAGCTTAATATTCCATAACTATGGCACTTAACATCTTATTACTATTTTTTGAACATTTGTATCCCAACTTTCAGGTTTTGCTTGTGTTGCAAGTTTGTTGCAAGGGAATAGTCACATAGTATAAGCAATACAAAGAGTAAGGATGGCAACTTGGAACAAGCAAACTACAAAATAATAGAAGCTTTGCTCAGGGGAAGAAATAACTATTAAATGTGCTCTTGCTCTGTGTCACAGAGTAACCTAACACAGCATACACAAAGGGAAAAGCTATTAAGGTCACTTAGGAGATATTTATTTGCCTACAGCTGTAACTTCATTAGAATGCTAGAAGCTCCAATTGAAGGTTGTGAAGTTAATCTATAATGGCAATCTGATCTGAAGATAGAAAAGACCGTAAAAATAATAGTTTACACTTACTTAGCAGATTGCCTTTTTCCACCTCTTGAGAAAACCTTTGGTTTAGCCTTTTAGTTAAAACTAATGCGAGAATGAAAATGATGGTACATGAGTGAAACAACAGGAAAAAACAAGCAGTGGTTCCTTTGTGGCCATATCAAGTGGAGGATCCATTAATCTAGAGCTGTTATTAGATTACCATAGTTCCTCAGCTTCCTGATATCACTGGAGCAAACAATTAAATTTCTTACGTGTATTTTCTTGTCTTTCCAACACCTGGAACTGTACCTGAGCTTTGAATGCTTTTTCCACACTGCATTTGGAGAGGTTTCTGATCTGCATTACAATCTCAGAAAAAAGGATTCATACATATATTATGGCACTTATGAACTTAGAAGGAAACTTTTAAGATGTCTTTGAAGCTCTTTACAAATATCTAAAAAACCAATGGACTGCAGGCACCTTCAAAGAGTAAAGCATTAATAAATCCCTAGATGTATATGTAGCTGTTATCATGAGTCAATTTGAATATGAGAGGGTATATTTTTTTCAGTGCAGCTGTCAGGAGGATTGCCTAGGAATTTCTACCGGTTGCTCATTTCTTTCAGTGTCTGAACAAAACTAGTGGCACTAAAATGGAAGCTATTTATATAAAGGGTAAAAATTTTCAGTTTAGGATATAAAGAATCTGTGTCCCAGATAGAAAAATACATTTCAGTGCTCCTGTAAACAGGAAAATCTTTCCATTGCAATGAAATGTCTTGGGTAAATGGCAGGAATATCTCTCACTTTAAAAGTATGGACAGAAGCAGGCCACTTTCCATACTGTGGTTCGTTCCCTGTGCATTTCTGGTAGTCCACATCATTGCCAAAGCAGTTGCACTTCTCAAAATGATGAATTTTGCCTTTGGGAATTTTCCATACAAGAACAAGGTTGAGTAGCTATTTCTTACACTACTCCTCTCCATAACCTTATCATTGGAGATATTTTGAGACTGAACTGCTATGGCTCCATAGATCTTTCAATGGAATGATGTAATTGTCACTGTCCCACAACTGCTCTAAACGAGAACCAGAAAGCTACCAGCGCTTTGGTCAGTATAGAAGCTTCCCCATAGGCAGAAGCAGCCTACTCCTTTGGTATTCATTCAAATAAACCCAGAGAGAGAAATATTTTCAAGAAAAAAATTGAGGTGATTAGAGCAAATGCCACAAGAAATTTGTACGCTAATTGTGGATGATGTCTTTCTCATGTTCATGGATGTGAATAAGCAGTGAACTACATGAAGGTCTGGTTAAGTACATAGCTGGGCGAAACTGATGATGAAAAAATGATTGTATTCACACTGTTAAAGACTTTGACAGATATCTCCCATTCCCCAAAGATCCTCTCAAAACCACTAAAACCCTTTGAGAGAGAAAGTGGTTTCATTGACTTTGGTGTCATACTCATTAGAACAATGGAATAAGGATAAACAAAACAAAGAGATGTCTCTTCTTAAAACCCCCCTCCATCATAGAAATAGGAAACAAATTGTCAGAACTCTTTCTCATAAAGTTGCTGGGAGTTCCCTTAATAAGAAACTTTGGACTGATAGCAGCCTGTGTATCTCCTACAAAGCAGAAAATTTTTAATAAACAATTCTTTTTAAGCTGCCCCCTGACTATCTGATCTGACCTAGATCAGGCTGGTTATAGACAGCCATCAATGCCAGATTGATTCCTGTCAGACCGGACCTTCCAATGGAGCAACTGAAATTGGTGCACATTACCTCTACCTCTGACCTGAGCTACTATGCTTTTATGGGTCTTTCTGTACTTAGTGTAGTGTGATTCTTCATATGTTACAAGGTATCAGAGTCTGTTTTTCCCTGTGATCTGTATAATTTTATGTAACTTGCTGGGAAGAAGTGCATCATCTGGTTTTATACATCTCAGACTGGGTGTTCTGGGGAGATGGGCATCCTGAAAGTCAAAACCATGTCCTCATGATCAAAGACACTATGTCTCTGAAGGGTGCTGCATGTAGGAACTGAGAGTGCAGATGGATGAGAAAGCAGCTGCAGCAGGGGTTAATATCACCTTTGTTCCTTCTACCTGATATGCAGGTAGTTTATTTAGAAATAACTCTGTAAACATACCTACAGGGCATAGGGTATTTTGTTGAATATCTGAATGTAACACATTGCTGACACTTTGCTTACTCTTGATGACCAAAAAAGGTCATATTATATTTTATGATCTAGCAGCTGAGTTGATGTAATAAAGCACAAAGATTTATGGTGTTCAGGCACCACCAATTTAGGTTCTGTTCTTATAGAAACTTCCTAAATTGTGAAACCACTGTTTTTATTAGGGTTACCTCTGACTGACAGCTGTGTAACTGAAAGAGCAACCTAATTCTCTGATTCTATAGTTCAGGCCCAATACTGTATCCTGCAGGCAGGCTTGTTCCTTAGCTATTCTTAAGGTTTTATGGAAGCAGACAACATCTGCTACTGTGTGCAATGAATATAGAAACTGCCCAATTGTCTTTTCATTAGCATGTTCACAAATAAATTAAAGAGACTCAAAAAGCCTTAAAAATGTCACTGCTAATGCCAGCATCAATACAGTGTTTTCTCCTACACATGTGCAGTAATGTTATGGGGAAGTCCTGGAGGTCAGGTGCTCTGGATGCTCTGAGTTCTGTCTGACATGAATACCAGCAACGTGAATGTTCTGTTGGCCCAATGACAGGGTATCTGCAGTGCAAGGAAAGTGCTGCCAAAAGCACTTCTATTCATAAACACAGAAGATGAATGCTGCGAAGACCTTGGGTAGAAGTGACTGGAGGTTCATGGGAGTTCCTCTGCAGCTCCACTGGTACCGTTCCACTCACATCCATTCCACAGTGGGTGGACTGGAATTGCTGTACCAGATACAGTAAAGGGCTCAGATTGACTTATTAGTGGAACACAGGAGTTAAGAAGGTTGATAGATTGTAAAGCTACGATTCAAAATATTTTGCTTACGTTCATAAATCTTCCAGTAAATATTTGCTAGGGGCTGAAAACTGTCAGGCTAAATGCCAGGTCAAGAACATTTGGGGCTCATTTATATGTCATTTATGTCTGTCTTCCCTCATTTTTCTTTTGTTCCTGTGTCCTTTATACAACTTGTCCTCATTTTGGCTGGAATAGAGTTAATTTTCTTCCTAGTAGCTGGTGTAGTGCTGTGTTTTGGATTTAGCCTGAGGATGATGTTGATAACACACTGATATTCTAGTTACAGCTGAGCAGTGCTTACACAGAGTCAAGGACTTTACAGTTTCTCATACTGCTTTGACAGTGAGGAGGCTGGAGGTGCACATGAAGCTGGGAAGGGGACACAGCCAGGACAGCTGACCCCAACTGACTGAGGGGATATTCCATTCCATATGATGTCGCGCTGAACAAAAAGAACTGGGGGGAGTTGGCCACGGGGGGTGCAGCCACTGCTCAGGAACTGGCTGAGCATTGGTCAGCAGGTAGTGAGCAGTTGTGTCGTGCATCACTTGTTTTGTATATTCTTTTATCATTATAATTATTTTTCCTGCCTTTTCTGTCCTATTAAATTGTCTTTATCTCAACCCACAAGTTTTACCTTTTTTTCAGATTCTCTCCCCCATCCCACTGCAGGGGTGTGAGCGAATGGCTGTGCTGTTTAGCTGCCTGCCAGGTTAAGCCATGACAAACGGCACTTCTGGATTCATAATCTCTTTTTATCTTAAAGATAGCTGCCATTAATTTAAGCTGAACTTTCACAGAGTATTAGGTAAAAAAGAAACGTATATTTTTCCATATTGCACCTTTGGTGATGTAATAATCTGCTAGTTGGTATAAAAGTGATTTTTTAAATGAGATTTTCCCAGGAATTACTGAAGAACACAGCAGAATTTGCTTGAAAAGTATTAATAAAAATAATAAAACCAACAGCTATAGGCCTTCAATACAAGAAGTGTTTCTGGAAAGTTTGATTGCTTCTTGGAGATTGTTTAATAAAGAATTATAAATGCTATTTATAACTGAACAGTACATAGACAATAACATTGGACTATATTGCATAAGCTGGGCACATTCCATAAGTTGTATCTCTTTTAAACTCTACTAGATTTTTTCTAAAAATCATTTACATTACGAATGTGCTGCCGCCTTGTTAACTCAGAAAAATTACATCTCCAGTCAAACAGTGTGTATTGTAGGGCTATTTGAATGTTACCCTGGCATAAGAAATCCTGTTTACTCAGTAATTCCTTGGATCTAGGTATGCAACTTGATTCTATGGTTGAAAACCACTAGAAAATGAAATTATTTTGGATTTGAAAGTAACATGACTAACGGGTGTTATTCTAAGTTACTAACAATATTTTAACTAACAAGATTTACAGTTAATACTCATGTTGTGTCAGGAGGCCTCAAACTGGAACTGAAAACTGAAGCCTTTTGTGTAGATGCTATATGCTGGGAAAGAATTGTTCCCTTCCTCTCTGCAAGTACTGGAGATGAGATGATTTTTTTCCCTTAGGATTAAATTCACTCTGCATGAAAAACAATGGCAAGTCTTAGGTACTGTTTAAGTCTTATACAGTTCTACAAGCAAGGCTTACCTGTAGTTTTTAGGTCCAGATCTATGTGCTGTATCTCCTCTCAGCCAGAATTTCACACCTGAAGAGTATATTTCAGAAAAGGCTAAGAATTATTATAAACCAGCATCCAGTCAATAGAAAGATTCCATTAAGTAGCTGATAAGACGTATCTATGGTATGACTTCTGCTTGGAGCAAAAGGAGGATAAAAAGGCTTCTGGTTAACTGCATATTGTCAGAAACAGAGGGCCTGGTCTTTGCCTTTGGCACACGAGCACTTTTCTATTTTAATATGGGCTGTTCTAGCCTTTACTCTAATGTGACCTGCATTATTGAATGTGATATTACAGTAACAGTTATAACAGCTCTGCATCATGGTAGGACTATTTTGGATATAGCTGCAGAGGGTGGATCAGAGTGCCTTTAGGTTAGTGTAAACACATGCTTTTGAAATAGAATAACTAAAAATTTAGTCTTAAAAGGCCTTCATATTGGTGGTGTGTCTTATTAAGTAAAATACCCAGGAACAGACAAATGCTGATATGTCTGCACATACAATTTGTCAGAGAGAGAAGTGTCCTGCAGAGGAGAGTGGTAGTGTGGTTAAAACGAATGGCAAAATCCTAATTTAAGTAGGGGGTTAGACTAATATCCAGAGCTGTAAGTTCACAGAAAACTCATTCCTGTGATAAGCTAACACTAAATGTTTCATTAAGGAAACATAAATGGCTACTTTAAAATATCTACCATAATATTAGAAGAAATAGGGAGAACTTCTTCAAAGTGTGGTTCCAGGGGGGCAAATGAGATACTGGAATTACAAGTCATTCTTAGTACTAGAAAAACTAAACATAAAATAGCCATGAGCACACTTCACCAGTGTAACAGTCAGAGTAGTGAGAGTTGGAAACAGCTTCCCAATAACAATTAGAGTAGGGGTGGAAAGCCCTAACTAAAGTGGTATGTCATCACCTCATGAAAAATGCTGTATGATGTAATTGCCTATGAAAGCAGATTCTATGAACTTGGCAGTCCCCTCTAGTCCCAAGGCCATTTTTTCTTTCTTTTAGCATTTGATTTCTGCTTTTAAGTGAATGCAAATTTTTAGCAAAGGTACCATATGTCACCATACACTCTGCTGTAAGTGAAGGCAAAGGGAACAGAGTACTGTATATTGCCTCAGCTTGTGCTAGACCATGTGAAAATGCCCCATATTTTATTCATCAGCCATGTTTTGTCATGGTTTCTGCAGGAACGGAAGAACAAGTTTGTTATGATTAAACTTAATTTAACAGTACAGTCACTGCTGGGTAATGATAATTCTCCTCATCCACATTCAGGTGAACAGAATACATCTTATTAGCTATGCTTGTTTCAGACTTTATGTGCTGGGCTGGTTTTGATAAGAAGATTAAATTCCTGTCTTGGATAGGAATTGTTTTACCATATCTGCTGGCCAGAAATCAGTCTAAGATTGTCTAACCATCATTTTGATAAAACCTGCCAAATTCAGTTGCATTTGATGTGGTTTCATAGAAGAAATCTATGTCCATTACTAGTCCTTGGATTTACCTAGTCTCCTGATAGATGTCTCTTGAAAACCAGTTAGAATTGTTTGTTGTCTTTCACGGACTGGTGGTATCCCAAAGGTTTACCATACCTGCTTTAGCTGCTGTACATCCACTCACAAAAAGCACAATGCCTTTCTTAAAAGAGACAGATTGCCGGCAACATTTTTCATCTTGAAGAGTCCTGTAGGCCCATATGCTAGGAACAAGTTATTTCCTCTCTTTGGACAGAATTATTTCTGGTTAGGGTGCTGGCATTTTATTCCTCAAAGAACATGGCCTATAAAGATGCTCAGTGATAGACGCAATATTTTATCTTTTAAAAACTGAGCAATTACCTGTGTAGGGTTCAGATTACAAAATAAACAAACAAAAAAAAAATTGTGTAAAAGAAATAAATTTTCAGTGAATCAAATTTAAAAAATGCAGTACTGAGTGTAAGGAAGAGACTTCTGCTCCTGATCTTAGTTGTTCCATCTGATCTAGGGAGTAGCATTTAAATAGTCTTTGCTGTGGATTCACAGTCTATAGAACAGGACTAGTACTTTACCTGAGAAGGATGTAGGTCTTTTATTTGAACTTAGCAAAACACTGTTGGTATTTTAGATAGAATAAAATCTAAAAATGAGAAATCTACTTTCCTTGCATCATGTGTTTTTTGTTCTAACATACAGTCAATTTTATCATACATATTCTCTTGCTTTGATCAGCAGTGGTGAATTCATTATTTCTATTTGACATCTCCTGCCTTATTCTTATTGAAAAAGTACTGTTTCCACGTATTACATATCCTGAAGTACATTATTCTATTGGCATATATGTTTACATCTCACTGCTGGTATCAGAAGCTATATCAAAAAGATAAAGTTGAAAATTGTTTAAATTACATACTCTGTAGATCACACTAGAGTGTTCACAGAAAACTAGTTTAAGCTGAGCTTGGACTTTATTTGCATTTGGTTTATACTGGCGTTTGAAGAATAGGGTTTTGCTGGCAGAAGCATTCACGAAAAGTGAATATTAATGCAACATGGAGGAACATTTGCAGAATGATTCAGTTTGAAAAAGCTGAGAAACGGAACTACAGACATATAATATTTCTGTAGTGTATTACAAGCTTTGAATATTTGTGACCATTTGTGACTCTTTCCCTATGGAAAGAGTATTCAAATACAGAGTAAACATGAAAAAAATGTGATCAGTTCTGAAGAACCTGGAAATAAGACAAAAAATCAATACCTTGCAAATTATTCTTTCAACTTGCAAAGTAAAAGAAGTGGATCTCCTCTCCAAAGACCATTTTGTTTTGTAAACCTATGTGGATCACCAGGATTAACAAAAGGATAGATTGGAATTTTCTACCAGAACAAAGACAGTGAG
Source organism: Phalacrocorax aristotelis (assembly GCF_949628215.1). Taxonomy (NCBI): domain Eukaryota; kingdom Metazoa; phylum Chordata; class Aves; order Suliformes; family Phalacrocoracidae; genus Phalacrocorax; species Phalacrocorax aristotelis. The sequence continues at coordinate 121,521,791 of NC_134278.1, forward strand.
GTACTGCAGTACAGCAGAGCTCCTTGCTATTCTCCTCTTGTTTCAGTCTTCTGTTGTGCTACTCTCTTCAACATTGCAGTGCAAAATTGTTTGGCAGTTTGACTAAGAATGAGAAAGAAACCACTTTGCATAATCACTAGTTTCACTTAAACTACAACTTACCCCAGAGGTGATCTCTTCTAGAAAGCTGATTTTCCTTCATTTTCCCAATGTATACTCAAGCTTCATAGTAAAGAATCTGCAGCATTGACGATGAGAAGGTGCTATGTAAGTACAGCCGATGATGATGACTATTTTAAAAGAATGTGCTTTCTGTTAGATCATACAAAGCTCTAGCAAGCCTTTTGATCAGTTTATCCAGCACTGTCTTACCTGTTTTTGTGACAAAAATAGTATTTCTTTACTAGTTCATCCAAATTGGCATGACATTTATCACTTTATTCTGTTCTTCTTTGTGTATTGCAGAGAGCTGGAATACTGAAAGAATTTCTGCCTGTCAAATACTCTTCTTCTATCTTTATTCACAAACCTCCCAGTAATGCCAGTGAGATTTACAGTGATGGTGGGAAGCGATAAGAGTTTTTAATTAATATTTCAGTATTTAGCAGAGTATGGCTTAGAGGTCCTCATCTGCCTTCAGCCATGCTAACTGAGGGAAGTGAGACTTATATGCACACATTTGGGGGTGAGTTAGGTAAAAATTAAATAGATCCTTACTGAAATGCTTTTCAGAAACATAAATCTCATTGTTGCATAAAAGTTGCTACCCTGTCACTGGAGTGCCTGATAAATGTGGCAATAAACCATCTGTGCTCCTTTCTCAGTGTGAATGCCTCAGTGAGCCCCATTTTGCTTTCTGAATAAAACAGACTGGTCTCCCACTGTTGCCACAAAATTATCCATTTTACTGTTCCACCCTTCTCTGCTGACTGAGTCCACAAACTTTTAACAGTATCCCCATCCCCTCCTGCAGGTAGCACTCATTATCCCACTCAGTTGATCTTTATGTTTCCTGTTGAGCCCTGGAGCTAAGCATAAACTAGCTTGTTTTGCCCCACCAAGTAAAAAGCATTAATACCAGATAAGTCACCCATCAGACATCTATTCCATGCTCACTTTCAATTTAGTTTCCAGATACCCTGAAAAGACAGATAACACTCATCTGAAAGAGGCTGGTGGGTGGAAAGGATGACATAGTTGCTACTGCCTTTTCATCTTTTGGAGTATTATAGTAGTGGATTAGTTGATATCAATCATACAGAGTTATGTACAATATATGGTGCTTTCTATTTTATGCTTGCAAGTAGATAAAACAGAAGGTTTGTTGTATAAACTCAGTGTGTAGTTGTATATGCGGTAACTTGTGGGAGTAGCTGTTAGCAGTTTGGAGTTTTAATTACCTATAACTTAATAGCCTGAAAACATCTCTTCTGGAAGCTATTGATTTTGTCTGAAGTACACAATTTAGTTTTTAAAAGTTGTGTAGATTTCTACAGCTTCATTGATTATATTTTTCATTTGCATGACAAGGTCGGGTACTTCTTTGTAAAATAACATTTGCAAGCAGCAAAAAAATATCTCTTTCTCTGTAGGTTTTTATTGTTAGATTCTTAAAGTTTTTGTATGGAAAGCTACATCCTTCTATGAGGCAAATAATTATATTGTAAGCTGAACTGTATTAGAAGCCCACTAAAAAGCTCATACTCTCACAGTGCTATTTTGATGTGGCGTACATTCATCAAATTCTAGTGTCTTTAGACACTAATGAATTTTGTTTCCCCCATGAACCAACTGGAGAGAAATAATTGTCTTCACATGTAGCAGATATTTTACTGGAAGACCTACTGCCTACTTTGCACAGCTTCTTCTACAGTTACTTTCTCTGCATAAACACAAAATCCCACAAAAGAAGATGATGTGATCTAGGAAGTGATTTTTGCTGAGCAGACCTTTCCCCTGAGGCACTCCAAGCAACAAGCTGCATGGATTGGTGCTGGCTCTGTGCAGAGCTGGTGTCGGGGCTTCTGCGCTCTTCCCCTGCTACAGTGCAGAGGTATCAAAATGATGACCCTGGACACAATCAGATGCATCTCCCTGGGCTCATTATTCTGGTTTCAGCACCAGTGTGGCCACAACTGAGAGCAAAGAGGAGGAGAAGGAAGAGGCAACGTCCATGTGGTAGCAAGAGGAGGGCGGAAACATAGTTGAGGAAATTATAACAGAAATCCTGAGGCTCAGGTACACTCAGGAAGGATTGGTAAGTATCAGAGAGCTCAGGGACTAGGCAGACCTGGATTTACCTGGCAGTTTTTTCAGCTGAGACTTGGCTACCAAAAGGATGAGAACGTGAACTAGCAGAAGTAGGAGTGTGAAAAGATAGACCATACAGGCTAACTTGCCCCTTTCAATTTCTCCAGATATAAAATGATGACTCATTTTTACTGACTTTATAAGCACATTGAAAATGATACATCAAATGTTTGCATGTCAGGCTTTTTCCTTAGATTATGCTTCCTAAATGGAGTCCTTCGCTTAATTTTCTCAGTGGCTTGCCTTACTTATGTGGAAACAGAACTGAACACTGAAACATTTACAGCTTGTTCAGAATGTGCACATCTCAGTTGACTAATAAAGATGTTAATATATAACCAGATGTGCCACACCTCAGCTTTTGGAAGTCCTCTCCCTCCTGCGTTGCCTGAAGTATTCACTGAGATTTCCTTTAAATTACACAGTGGCACTAGACTTGTGGAGCATTGATAATTGTGAGGAGAATCAGCTATAAAAGGATTACTCTAAAATGCATATTACAAAATATATTTCTGTTCTTCTGTGAGTGCCACAACCTTCACCTAAGAAAAACAAAATTAATCCATATTTGCACTGGAAACCAAAGAAATTGCTTTCAGAATGTGCTGCTTTTGGCTGGGGTAGTTAATTTTCTTCATGCTAGCTCATATGGCGCTATGTTTTGGATTTGTGCTGGAAACAGCATTGATAACCCAGGGATGTTTTCGTTACAGCTGAGCAGTGCTTACACAGAGTCAAGGCCTTTTCAGCTTCTCACCCCACCCCACCAGCGAGTGGCTGGGGGTGCACAAAAAGTTGGGAGGGGGCACAGCCAGGACAGCTGACCCCAACTGTCCAAAGGGATATTCCATATCATATGACATCTTGCTCAGCATATAGAGCTGGGGGAAGCAGAAGGAAGGGGGGAACATTTGGAGTGATGTTGTTTGTCTTCCCAAGTAACCGTTACACGTGATGGAGCCCTGCTTTCCTGGGATGGCTGAACTCCTGCCTGCCTGTGGGAAGTGGTGAACGAATTCCTTGTTTTGCTTTGCTTGTGTGTGTAGCTTTTGCTTTACCTATTAAACTGACTTTATCTCAACCCATGAGTTTCCTCACTTTCATTCTTCTGATTCTCTCCCCCACCCCACTGTGAGGGGAGTGAGCGAGTGGCTGGGTGGTGTTTAGCTGCCAGCTGTGGTTAAACCACAACACAGACCAAATTGGTTTGAATTTATCAGGACTCACCATGGTCACCTCAGACAAATTCAGAGGGCTCCACCAGACTTGCTCCCCTATTCTTGCATGATTCTCCTGAGGAGAAAGCCTGGAGAATGGATAGCCACAGAAACAGCAAAAACTGTGTGTGAGCGGAGCTGTCAGAATCAGCCGTCATCAGGGCTTCTGAAGAGTGCTTCCACTGGGGAGCTCATATTCAGAGTCCATTCCTCCAGATGGTATTTCTCAAAGCCTAACACATGGGTGACCTGCATTCCTTAAAACTTCTTTACGTAACCTCCAATGTTCAAACACACATTTTTATGTGTACTAACAAACAGCAGCCTCGGAGAAAACACAAACAGTGTAATATTCAAAGTTTAACATTTTTTCTGTTAAATGGAAATTATTGTAGCAGTTCAAGATAGCCTGTAGAGATTTTTCTAATTTAGTTTTAATAACAGTATTACACAGTGAAGCTATAATGCTCAAGGAAGTATGAAAGAAGAGGCAGCACCAGTGTGCTGGCAGAGGGAGGGCAGAAGCATAATCAAGGAAATTTTACCAGAAATCCTGAGGTTTGGATAGACTCAGAAAGGATTGGTAGATGACAGATGAATGGACCAGACCTGGATTCACTGAATTATGGGACACTGGTGTTTTCTTCAGTCTTTTATCTGAGCTGAAACAGATATTGTAAAGCTTTTGGGGGGAGTGTGGGGGAAGTGTGGGGCGTGGGGGTGGGGTGGCTGCTTTTTCTCCTGAATCACTTTCCTGCTAATTCCCACTCCTATTTTTATCAAAGCTCTTAACCAAGGAGGTAAAGCTAATCAGCCTACAGAATTAATATGGAATTGATTTAAGTAGAATCCAAGTAGTAGTATGAATTTGTTCAGTTTTTTTTTCCCTTTGGATATACCTGGTAACTAGCTAATGTGATGTAGTAGGAATATTAAAAAATAAAGGCAGAGCATATCAACAAACTTGGCAATGAGGAGTGTCATGCTATTCAACAAAGTGTGGTCAGTCTGTATGGCTTTAATACTCTTAAAGATTTCTAAACCAGATAATGTATTGGGATTAGTGTTTCTTTTGACTTCCTCAGTAGTATTCACCTGTTCCTTTCAGCTCTAACTTAGAGATATTCTAGTGAGACTTTTCAAAGTGGCTGATCTGAGTTTAGTGCCTGCTGTCAGTTAACTTGTGGTGCTGCTTCATTCAAATGAGTTGTGCAGCTGCCTCCTTATCACTGCTTAGCCAAACAGCATGGGATTCTGCAAATGAGAAACAAGGAATATGTGAAAAGAAAAAAACAACAACTGAAAAATCATGTCTAGACGTATGCAACCTCAGTGTTAATATTTTCAGGGAGACTGAAATCTTTCCCTTTGTGTGTCTGTATGCTATGGAGCAACTCTTCTGGTCTGTAGTTAAACCTGAACTGTGCTCTATTTGGACATCAAGGTTTCCATCTCTTGGTTATACTTGAAGAAAATGTGTTTATATGTGCACTATGTGCTTTGCTCTGTGTGATATTTCTTAACAAAATAATTCCTGATGTTCTAGAAGGCTAGTAAAAGGGACAGGTATTGCTTAGGCCTTACAAATATATTCTTTTCTTCTAAAGATGTTCTTTATGAAAGAGTTATTGTCTTAACCTTTTGACTGCAGTCTACTGAAAGATCAGAGATAAATCAAACCAGCTCTTCTTGCAGTATCCTTTAAATGTCAAGAAAGGGGAAGATACATATTTTAGTGTGTACCAGTGAGAAGAGACTGGCTCCATCTTCTATGCAACATGCCTTTAAGCAGATGCAGACAGAAATTAAAGCCTCTCCTTCATCTTTTCTGGACTCAACAAATTCAGTTTTCTTAGCCTCCTTTCACAAGTCATGTGCTCCAAATGCCTAATATCCTTAAAGGACCATTATATTGAATTCTCCTTTTTGTGAGAGAATTGGGGATATTGGTTTTTTACATTACCAAATGTCACTTGTAGGGGTTTCCTGCCTTTAACAGAAGATCTTAAGTAAACCAGAGCCATTGCCAATCAAACAAGAGAGCAAGGTTTCATGATCACAGACTCATGCATTTCTAACTTAGGCATAAGCATACTTGTGATTTCTGTAGGAGAAAAGAAATTCAGTTCTTAGTATCTTGCCTAGTTATCTTCATAAACTGCATTATGACATACTTCATCTACATCCGAACTGGAACTCATTCTAAATCAAGCCACCTTGGTCAGTCAGCTAGTAGAAAAGATCTTGAACTGAGGATTGATTTCTTTTTGCCATATTCACTTACTGTGACCATTACTGTGAAAAAGAGTCTTCAAACAATGCAAGTCATGATGCAGAAGCTCTCTTCCCCTTAGTTTAGACAACAAAATATTGAACTGTGGCTGTGTTTTTCTTTGGCAGCGTTGGATTTCCAGTGGAATTCATGTTAGAAGAACTGATGATGAAGCAGTGACTTATCATTACTACAAAGATCTGTAGGTCTCCTGCTATCTCACAAGCATACAGAGAAAATTAAAATATATTTTTGAATGGTAAAATCTTTGTATTTCATAATTTTAAATAAATCATAGAATAATAGAATGGTTTGGGTTGGAAGGGACATTTAAAGGTCATCTAGTCCAACACCCCTGCAGTGAGCAGGGACATCTTCAACTAGATCAGGTTGCTCAGAGCCCCGTCCCACCTAACCTTGAATATCTCCAGGGATGGGGCATCTACCATCTCTTTGGTCAACCTGTTCCAGTGTTTCACCACCCTCATCCTAAAAAATATCTTCCTTATATCAAGTCTAAATCTACCTCTTTTACTTTAAAACCGTTACCTCTTCTCCTGTCACAACAGGCCCTGCTAAACAGTCTGTCCCCATCTTTCTTATAAGCCCCCTTTAAGTATTGAAAAGCCACAATAGGGTCTCCCTAGAGAGAGAGATATACATCAATATTTACAGCAGTAACCTATGGCAATTATTAGTCTCTGCCCTCACCATTTTCACTAAGAAGAATACCGCATCATATCTGAACCCTTGAGAATCCATGAATTTGTGATAGAATGTCTTACCCTGTGCTTTCAGGATCAAGTAAAACACAGATACACTAGCACATCAGTCAGATGTATCATGATGAAGTGTTCATCTTCAGTTGTCAGTCTAGTGAATGATGGCGAGACCTTGTTTGACATTACCAGTCTCCCTTCCTCTAACTGGTAACCAGAGAAGACTATACAGTGTAGACAGGAGTATGAGATCTCTTTTTCCTGGGCTTACCCTCCTGGGGTTTTTTAGTTTCTTTTTTTTCCACTCTGTTTTGGATAGGAAGTCAAAGAAGCAAGAAAATTAAAGCATTGGCCAAAGTTTACTGAGGCAAAGAAAGCATTGCGGGGGTGGGGGCAGGGCAGGCAGGGAACAGAACGGGAAGACGGTCTTAGAATCTCTCTCTTTTGAGCTGTGGAAGGCAAATTTTAATTTGGAATTGTGTCTCACTCTCTCTGCAGTGATATATCATCTAAAGATCTCTCTATATAATGACTTTTGAAAAGTAAAAGGCTTTAATTCTTCCTGCCCCTTACCTTACAGGCAAGTATAGAAATCTTTCTGAATATTACCTTGACAGAAGGTCATTTTCAGAACAGTGCTTTTTTCAGGTAGCTGTTCTTCAAGGGATGAAGGAATTTTCATTTCAGAGATTTGTGGCCTCACAATAACCTCAGGGTGATTCAGGAACTTGAACAGAGGTTTCTATTTTTTTCACTTAGAGAAGAATAACAGCAAAGAGATTGTTCTTAGAATCTTAATGTTTTGATGTGTCTAATTCATGTCATAAATGTTGATTATTTATTTGTTATTACAAAAGCTACAGACAATATGGCAATTATTAACATTTTTCTATGGCTTTTGTGATGGCTGTTACTAAAAATGAAAGGCACAAAGGACAAAATAAAATTTTAGATATGCATAATTCTCATCAACTTCTTTATTTAGATTGTTTTATGTCCAGAGGGGCTTGGTACATTTACACTCTCTTCTCAAGTCATGAAACAGATATGCACCTTTGGATTAAATTCAATTACAACAGTCATCTTTTCTCTGAAAAGCCAGATGAGCTTTTCTAAGATGATAATGGCATTATAATGAGAAGTACCAGCACTTGCTAGAGAGCACATTAATACCCACATCCTTGATAGCAACTCAGTAGGTCAAATTGTTGCAACTTCTTTGTTAGTAGAGATCTGATGACGTGAAGGAAAATACATTCTAGAGGGAAAATACAAAAAATCCACAACGGAAATATTAGTGCTATTTTTTATATCTTAATGCCTAATGAAGGCACCAAAATCCATGTTTAGGAGCTGAAATATATGATCCAAATGTCAGAGATGTGGTCCTATATGCTGGTAAATATGAATGCAAGTGTTTGATTCCCCTTTTTAATTATGATAATTTTAAAATTTTGTCCAACACTTGCAGTCAACTGTTCAACCAGTTCTGAATCTGAGACTGGATATTCTACAGCATTGCCAATTAAATCGTGAAGGTCAGCCAAAATACAGCTTGAGAAGTATCTTCACAATTAATCATGGTGATTTTTTTAATACGGTTCTGCCTTACACATCTGGGCACTTTGGGAAATTAATAGCTTTGCTTATTAGTGTAATGAAAACAAAAAAATAGGTGTCTATTTTATCTTTGATATGCCTCTTCTAACACTCATTATATTGTTTAATGCCTATAGATGCCTAAATACCACATGAATAAAGTCTTTTTCTCGCATGCACATTATTTATCTTACGCTGTCTGCAAAGGTTTATTGAGAATAAATTATGGAAGTAGGGTGGATTTCTATCAGATCATGTGACCATATTAGGGAAATATATTTCATTTAGTAGATACTCATATGAGACCTTGCCAGAGACAATTCTGTACAGACGTATTCCTCTAAATTGCATGCTTCAGAAAATGCATGTTAACAATGTAAGATACCTAGTTTCTCAGGTGACTTCAGGATGCTTGTGCTTTCAGCACCGCAAAGCAGAGTGATAATCAGGACCAAGTTAGCTGAAACAAAAGCTGTGACTATTACCTCGCAACCCACCACAAAAAGCTGACACGCACTTGTATTTAATTACCAGACAGGCTGCACTTTTCAGGACTACCATCCCTGTTGGTACATTACTCATTTTATAGCCCCACCTGTGCTCAATTAGTGCTTGGCTGTCCTTGAAGATCCCTAGCACCAAAGCCTCTAGACTTGCAGGGATAAATCAGCTCTTAAAAATATTGCTTGCCTGTGCTGAGTAATGCTTAGTTAATAGGAATAAAAGCAGCCAGAGAACTGAAGAATCACAGTCACGGCTATCGGAATGGCAGTGTTTGCCAATAAATATAAGCACTGCAACTCAAGTTTAAAGTAATGTCTACCTTCTGTTCTTCAAAGCAATAGTTGATCGAAGCTGGTAATTTGTTGCTAGAGGAGTTTTAAGTAGATATGCTCCCAGGCTGAATTTCTGAGTCAGTGGGATTTCCCTGTCTAAAGGTACATACAAATTCCTTATTCTTTTTATATATATTACCTGGAAAAAGATTTCTTTAAAAGCAAGTTTAGGAGAGTGTGGGCTGTGTTCAGTAAAGGGTGTAAGTGGTTGTGTGGGATAAGTTATAATCAGATAAAAAAAAATTGAATGCTGAATACTGTTGAAACAGAATGGCTGATTTTTACACTCAAGCTTTTAGATTTTCCAAGATTTCAGTGGCAAAGGCGTAGTAGTGCCTTGTTATTAAAAATTCACATCTCAATGGTAGTCTGAATCCTTCAATTATTTGGTTGTAGATTTTGCTTGTTGTTTTACCTTTGTCCCTCTTTTAGAGCATTTTAGTTTTAAAAAATTTATGCCCTGTGTAGATTTTTATAGACTCTGGTTATATAGAATCACAGAATCATAAAGTCATTAAGGTTGGAAAAGACCTCTAGGATCATCAAGTCCAACCGTCAACCCAACACCACCATGTCTCCTAAACCATGTCCTGAAGTGCCTCGTACTAACAATTTTGTACAAGTTAAATGGACTTCTCTATATTTGTAGGCCTGAAGCAGATTTCCATTCAGTTTTGCACTGGTGCAAATGAAAAATGTAAGATACAAAACAACAGAAGTCAAGCCCTGTGAAGTGTAATAATGTCTAGGTACAGTGAGAGACTGACCTTTCAGCATTTTCACTGTTAACGTCCTTTGAAATTTTACCCACAGCTTGGTAGCTCCATCTATGTCCTGGATATTACTGTACCCAAGTATGCTTTTGAATATCCACATCTAAGTACAAAATGGGGTACAGCCCAAGCACCCTTAAGCTGCTTCTCTGCTCCTGGTATCCACAGAAAGGAAAGGCAGGCACACAGGCCACATGGGAATGTCAGCATACTCTGAAGAGGTGACAGATATGGATGATCACAGCACACACCATGTTTGCTTCCCAAGGGCAAATAGATCCAGTTAATTTTATTGTTTTCTTGACAGATGGTACAAATACCATTAGCTGACAACTGTTGGCCAGTGTTGTATTTTGAAATTGGAGATAGCCTTTTATTTTACCACATAGCCATGGCTCCACTTTTCAGTCGAGCAGGATCGAAGTATTAATCTGAAGCTAATAAAATTCAGGAACTTCAGTAGATATTGTGATTAACTGAAGCCAATTATGGGCAATCTTGGGTCAAAACCTGAACAGTCAAAGGCTCTCTTATGACTACAGGATTGAAGTAATGAGTTTTGCAAGGTTTGCAAAATTAGAGTACAAACCTATGGGGATCATATATTGTGGATGATATAATGTATTTACATAAAAGTGAATGTCCTGAAACAAGTTTTTCCCCAGATTAAGTTGGGATATCAACATGATAATTAGTGTCTTCTGAGGATATTAGAGAGTGGATAGGATATAGTGTCTCTTTTAAAATCAGTATTTATATGACTGAAGTGTTTCATTTATATTCTATGCTCCTTTTTACATAGCTCTACAATCTGTTTTATCACCAGTTAAAATATTTTATATGATTCTCCTGTTTTAGCCACTTCGAAATAAAGCAGCATGACAAAACTTATGATTTTGATCATTTTCTGTTCTTTCTTCTTAAAATGTATACATGTGCCATTTAATATCAGTAGACCATGTTGTGCCATCAGAGTTTAGGCAGAGCTTCTGATTGAAATCAATAGGGAGCATACTTAAATGTTGATGACATATCACTCGGTGAAACTAGCAAAAAGTTAGACTGGCACATCATATGTGAGCATGATTAGTTTTATGTTAGTATTGCACTTGTTAAATGTACTGTGGCATGAACATTAACAATGAAACAGAGAATTGGAATTTTATACCTATTTCTGAAAAGCAATTATGAAATTCCTATCTCATGTCATGACTGAAAAGCTTATGAAGTGCCCTAACCAGATAAAATCAGGAACTGAAACTCCATGGTTTTGCACAGTTATCACTGTATTTGTGCTTTTACTGGTTTGTTCTTTGAATAAGAGAGGCCTTTCATGAAAATATGAATGTGATATGTAGTTGTACATCTGTGCACGTGTATATTCATTGGATGATACAAATAAGGCTGGAAGAGTATCATGGTATTATATTATTGATCCTTCCCAGTTTTACATACTTCCTGAATGATTATACAGTCATTTTCAAAATGATACTGTTTCCTTAATCAGGCAATTGTTTAGACCCTGGCTCTCTTATTAGAAGGCGTTTTCTAACACCTATTCTGAATACTTCTCGCTGTAATTTAAACATATTATTTCTGTAAGTCATATTCAAAGTAAACTTGCAGAATATTTGTCCCTTCTTTTCTAAAATACTAGGTGTTTGATAAATATATATTTGCTCTTTTTTCTCTCTGTAGACCAGACTCATTTCTTTCCACTATAGCTTGTAGATCATTCTAGGACCCCAGATGATTTCTTCTCTGCAGACTTTTCAGTTGTTCTGCATGCTCTCTGCATTACAATGCTCAACAGTCAGCCTCATCGTGGGGCTTTCCCAGGGTTGAGCAGAGTGAAATAAGTGATTTATGAGTGTTATAGACAATAACTGGTAATAATTGTACACAGGTTTTGTTTTGTTTTGTTTTTTCCATGGCATCACATTGCTGTTGACATATGTCCAGTTTCTGAACTACATTATGTCCCACATCTTTCAAGGATTGCTGTTTGCATGGTTTTCCTTCTTCAGCACTTGTGGAATAACATTCAGTTAAACAGTGAAGGAGGAAATCAGTGGTCTGTGTTACCTCAGATGCACTATGTATTTTCATTTCTGCATTGATAATGTGTTGCAGAATTACTTTGTTCAAGGTCAGAGTGTCTGTGTCATTGGATGTCTTATGAGTATTGGCTTCTCAGTTTTTTTTCCTGTCCTTCTTTCTCTGCTCTTCCTAATGCTGGGTATTTACTTAAAGAACTTTCTAGCGTTATAGTTTTGACCTTAATACAACTTTTTATTGTTGGAATTTTACCTCAAGGCCTCAACAGAACTTTAATAAAGAAGTCTGTTAACTGAAAGAAAGTTATTAAGTTTGTTTTAATTGTTTTCCCTAGGCAAAGTTTCTAAATGGATAGATCAGCTACTGGCTGATACAGAAAATGAGGTGTCCTTAAAAGAAAGAAAAGCACTGCCTATCTCAGGCAAGTGTTTAGATCAGAATAACCTATGCTGATTTGCCTCATACAAACTTGTGCAAACTGAAAATAATAATCAGTTACTTAATGTATAAATGAATGTGAAACTGTGCACAGATTTAAAGTATCATTGTATTTTCTACCACTGCAAGTGCTGATAGTCCCTAACCTACAACAGTTTTGGAACAGCAGACAGTTCTTAACTGCATTTACGATGTGTGTTAGGAAGCAATAATTTAGCTGAAAAATATCATAGGCAATCTATTGATCTAATCAACTGAAGAAAATAGGCACATCTTTGAAATAAACCCAGTTATATCATACTAGAATGTAGTCAGCTGAAGCAATTATTTTATCTTCTGTTGTTGTACAACTTGGTGTTCCCAACTTTTTAAAAAGTAAACATATTTCATTTAGAATTTAAGAAGGAAAATGAATCACTATTTGGCAAAATAACACAGATAATATTATAAACATCCAAAAATAGATGCAAAATCAAGCTTTCATGAGTCAGGAATATTAGAATGCAGAATGCCTGACCTTGTGCACAGAGACTTTGATTTCCAAGCTCCATTCCAGCAATTAATGTAATGGCATTTTCACCTGTCTGATATTGACACTTGTCCGACTTTGGTAATAGTGACTTATCTTAATAGTCAGACTTAACAAGGAGTAGCGGGCCTTTCTACTTCCTGACTTGCTGATTTTCTTTCTTACCATGGGATTTCAGAAGTCAGCTTATACCACCTGAAATGGAGGCAGCAAGAATACTGATAACATTGCATATCACTCTCTCCTGCAGTGACAACACCTGTTTACTTTTTCATCCCTGCTGGCACTGTACTTTCCACTTTTAGATGCTATTAAGTCAGCACTCTGTACCAAACTGTTTTGTGAGACTGAACTGGCTTCTCTGCTATATCTGGCAGATCTTCCCTGGTGTAAAGTTTAGACTGAGAGAGTGCTTTCCAACTGGGCAGACAGTGAGTTGAGAAGTCCTTTTCTTCCCCTACTTAGTATTCTGCATATCTGTTCACAAGAAAGTGATGAGCTCTATGTAATTGAAGTGTGCTAGGTGAAGATGATGTTGTAGGCCTGCTGAGAAGATTTTAGGGAACTCAGAATAAATTCACTAGGAATGGATAAACAAGTGCAGAAGGAAAAAGAATTGCCGGAGCTTCAAAAAGCTAAAGTAAATCTTCATTAAGATTCATATGGAGGATGGTTAATAATTTCTTTTTTAACTTATGTCTTCTAAAGTGCAAAGTATATTTGCAAATAGTATGAAATTTGTTTTCAGTTAGTCTTTTTCCTTCATTGCCCCCTCTTTGAGGACATGTTTATTTGTGCTCATGTGCCCTGCGTGAAATTGTTCATAGTAGTGTCTACATTGTGTGGATGAGCTACTATGCCTGCAAATATACACGTGCAGTCTAGAAGATGCTTTTATTTTTGCTTAGGTGTCTAAAGAAAGACAATTTTGAAATTCTTATTGTGCCAGAGGCTACAGCATTAAATTCCTTACTTCTGCTGTCACCAAAGCACTGTCTCCTGCAAAGCAGATATAAAACACTTTCTAGCAGCATCGAAAAGAAGTAGAGGAATTAGTAGATACAGAAATGTAATTTTCTTATCACTGAAACTGATGATGGCATAGGTACATCCATGGAGAAAGAGAAAGGAGTTGTCACTTTCAAATTGAATCATGCCACTCTGGACAGAACCTCTGTCTCCGAGAGTATACATTTCATTTGTACTCATTGACCTGCAGATTTAGTTGATATTATTCTATCTGCCTGATAGAGTTTCTGCCTGACACTGCACAGGCAAAATCATGCTCCTGGCATGCATCCTAGAAACATTATTCTCTGGAATTACTGTGTCAGAAAAGCACTTTAGTAATTTGAATAGTACCATGAATAAAATAAACTTTATATTTTAAGTTCTATAGAGTTAAGAAACATGACGCAATATTCTGGACAGAAATTTAGTATATCCATGCTTACTTCATTAAGTGTTTGCAAGGAACTCAGAGCTACACTGAATAATGTAGTTATTGCATAGTTATTTCATAAGATTCCGGACATCTTTCACTAGGACAAAGAGAGCATTCGATCCATATGACTGAACAAACATAGGATGACTGATTTGTCCACATAGCTCCAACTCACAAAACTTCAGTTCAAATTGGTGAGCATCTGTGCGGGAACTCAGATCTCTGAAAAATTTATCACTTTTGAGTTACTAAGTTAAAATATTTTCATTATCATGAATACGGAATTGCTAGTATAACAGCGTAAGTATGATGACATTATAAAATAACTTCAAGTGATAAATAAGCAAATATAAGACAATTAAAAAAATACATTTGGAATTATGCTAGTACATCAGTGAAATTTTCCCATTTATACTACAGATATTTTCTTCCAGTCATAGTATTGCAAATGTTTTGAAGTTAAATTTTGATTGAGCTCAGTTGTCTTTACTTTCTACATGTCATCTTTCTGATCTCTAAGAATCTACCTTTTAAAAATCTCTCTTTTTTTTTTTAGTGTTTTTGGCTTAATGGCAAACGCTTCCAGCAGTGACCATTTCTCAAACACCTGTTATTGAAATCCTGTCTTCTCTGAAGACCTTGGGAAATTTTATCATAAATTATTCTTGGGGTAGACTGTAATCTCTTAATATCTATGAAATTGAAAAGAATGACATGAAATTCAATATTTATAATACTACATAAATATTAGATATTTGAATGTAAGCATTCTATAATGTTGCAATAGTAATCTATTTTTAGAAGGATATGGGTATCTCATGGATATTCTTTGGCTAACTTAACTATCCATTAACGCTTGTATTGGCTAATTTAGTTACCTAACAATGCCTGCTCCTGACTATGCCAGGGAAATTTCTGAAGATTTAGTTTAAGTGGAATTTTTTCTGAAATTTACATAGATGTATATGCAATATTGTGTGTGCTAACCTGCTGCTGTAAATGGGTGGACTGACTAAGATGATTTTGAAAGTATGCTTTCTTTCAAACCTGCAGATACCAACATCTTGTCACCATACCATCTGTCTAAATATTTTCAGAAACATGATTACAAATAGTTGCTATGTTACCTTTTTCACTTTGCAAATGGCTGCAAGTGTGAGAAATAGTAGCTGAAGCCTACTGTGAGTTTTGACATTTTTTACAGTGGGGCAAGAGTAGTAAGCTTCTTACAGGAAAACAACTGACTGAAATGCTTACTCCTTCCTCAACCTTTTCTCTACAGTATGTGGTATTTCTTCTGTAAATACCAACTTGAATGAAATATATCCTGCCATTTGGAGAACACACTGGAGTTGGAATAACAATAATGATATGTTTACTATAATAAATGAGCTGCTTGAAACAAGTATTAGGTTTTACATTATCATATTGACTCTGGTTCAATTTCTTATCCTCAGAAAACTAAAAGTCATTGAAAGGTTGTTTAGTTTTTAAATTAGGTGGATTAGTGACAATCTCATTAATATTTAGGTGTGTAAGCTTCTACTTGCCAAAGAGATAATCTACAAATTCTAATGCATGGCATTTAGAATTTCCAGGCAATATAGATTAAGGCTGGCAGTCTTGGTCCTTGCAGCTGATTAAGTTAGAAGGGGCAATACAACTTTAGAGGGTATAGAATTCATTGAACAGGAAGGCCAAGGAATATAATTGGTCCCTTTTGGTCTCTTAAGACCAAAACTGTTCTTGGGACTTATGACATAAGACATTTATATAACTTAATTCATTACAGTGAAAAGTGTGTTCATTGCACAGAATGAAAAGGAAAGAATTTTTTTCCTACATTTCAGAAATCTTTTTGGATGGTGCACTTGGGTCTGCTTTTCCCCGCTTCCCTCTCTAGGCTGACTATGGTTTTTGTTCGAGTGTTTTTCTGTTGTCTTTTATTCCTCCTGTACAAAATGTTATTCTGTTTAATTTTAAAACATGTTTTAAATATTAAAAATCTGAAACACTTTAAGGTTGAAAGTTAGCTCTATGTCACTGAACTGTTTAAAAGATGATAATGTGTGATTGATGTCTAGTCTTCACTGTTGCATGTCATGTGTTCTTGTAATATGAAGTAAGAACTACTTACCAAGAAGTTCCTACTTGCTTGATGTTAATGTTTTAACTAAATCTTTCTCCCTAAAACACTTTTTTTCTGAGATTGATCTAGTGTTTTTGAAAGTCACTGATGAACAATGCAAACAATCAAAGCTCTTCTGAGTATTTCTGTGACTATCTTTGAGGGGTTGTTTTCTGCTGGTGTAAAGTATTGTTGGGTTAGTAAAAGAGGACCTTAATCTGCAGAAAGGATAAATCTTGGGTAAGAGTAACCCATATTTCATCCTGCTCAAACTACATCTCTTTTCTTCTTGATCTCAGAAAAAGTAATCTGTGGAAAAATTAGATGCAAAAGATGGGTTAGGTAAAATGTTTAACACGGCTGCTATGGAGAATTCACACTGGAGAATCATAGTGACTGAAATGAAGCCCCTTTCAGTGTTTTCTGTAGTGCAATGTGTAAGCTGAAGCCATTTGGCTGTTCTTTATTCAGCATTGCATTAAATCAAGGAATAAATAATTAATGTGTTTTTCTCTTTAGCATGAAACATGGTGGTTACAAAGGGAAAAGGAACTCTAAGATATAGAAAGATGATTTTGAATGCTAATCAGTGTTGCAGAAAAGATTTGTCAGGAATTGGAGCTGTGGCACAGTAGATACCAAGGGCTTTGCTGAAAAATGTAAGGTTCTCAGTGAAATGATCTTAAAAGGGACATGGGCAAAAGTGGCATAGTAACACCTTACAATGCATGTTTCTGTTTCTAGAGTTCCTAGACAGAGGGCACACATGATCCAGAGAAAATGGACCATACGACTCAGCTGGTTTTCAGAAACTAATAGGGCCAGATTCTATTGCCACAATAGTCGGTGGCAACCACAGTGTAACAGGCTAACAATGATTCTATGATTCTAGCACAGAATTTTCCTTAGTCATAGAATAGGATATATAAAAAAACATTCTGTTGGTTATCTGTTTACATTTGTGTTACCCTAAATGTTGCTGTGCTACAGAAACTGTGTAAGACAGATGCTTAAACATCTTTAGCCCATATATATACACATATATCTCATTTTATATATATATATGTACGCTATATATGTACACCTCTATCTATCTATCTATCATCTATCTATCTATCTATCTATCTATCTATCTATCTATCTATCTATCTATCTATCTATCTATCTATCTCATCTCTATCTCATGATTGTCTACAGTGTTTCTTCAGTGAGACAATTCTGTAGTAAATGCTATGATTTAACAGGGAAAAATTCAATTAAATTTAAGTCTATTGATACCATTGCTCATGCCTGTTAATTTTTATTAAAATCTTGGTTGGAGAAATGATGTATGTTCAGGTCATTAAGTGATAATTAATTATTCATTATTATTGTTATTTTAATTGCAGCGCCTCAGTGTAAACAGTGCTAAAACACTCTTCAGTGAGTATGCTCTGGTTTATATACCCTTTAAATGAGGGTATTATCCTGTGAAAAGGAGTCTATTGAATGGTGTTTATTTTCAGAGTAAAACTACATTTCTGATTTCCTCAGTAGGGTGGCATCGGTGCACTTGTTATTGAGCATTACCCGGACTATGTTTTCTTTTTAAATTTATCATGAATGTAAATATATGTAAGTGTAATGCAAATGCGCAGTACTATTGGAAATGTTTTGCATGGTTCTAGTAAGCAGCGATTGCAGCACAGCAAATACAAAATTTTGTGTTTCAGGTTGTTTGCCTATTTGCTATGTCTTCTTAATGGCTGACCAAATCTTCATCCTTCAGGATATTTTAGGCTTGCCCAATAGCCTTCATATCTTTGAAGCAAAGCCTTTGAAGCTGAGCACTGTCAAAGTCATAGGCTGAATCAATATTTTATCAGCTCAGTATGTATAAGTACATGTCAAAGAATGTCTTTGTTTTCTAGAACACCGAACTTTATTCACTGTGGTGTTTGCACAAAAATGTTTTCTTTTCCTGAACTATTTTGAGATAAACTGAGCTTCTGATTTTGATGCGGTAAAGAATAAATTTGGCCTTATTCATGAAGCAAGTTGTCTCTGACCCAGTTTTCTAAGTAAATTCAATAAATTTTTCATGCTAAAATGACAGAGACTTAGTGATTACATAGCTCTGTGCAGTTGTAGTACCTTTTGACCTTTCTTTTCATTAATACAACCATTTCACCTATACTTAGTATGACATTCAGCTACTATGAAGTAATTAGAAACACTATTTAGAGACCTTTTTAGAAGGGACTTTTGGAAGGCATCATAAACCTCCTGCTCACAGCACAGCTAACTGCTCACTCACAGCAGCTCTGGGCTTCATGCACACGAGTTCCGAGTCCATTGACAGGGATTCCACAACCTTTCTCGGCAGTCAGGTCCAGTGTTTAAGCACACTTCTTGCTGGCTTTTTCCATCCATTTTTTCCATCTTCCCCAGTTGAAAACTACATTTAGATTCCCCCTTAACCTCGGCTTCTTCAGACTGAAAGGATGCAACTCCCTTCATTTCATCCCATATGCCATATTGTCATGGGCTTAAGCCCCTTAACCACCATGGTAGCAATTCACTGGATTCTTTCTAGTTTGTCAGTGTCTTTTGGGGTGGTTGAGGAGCCCAAAGTAGACACAGTGCACTCAGAAGGGTGTAATATCTACTTACTGAATAGAACGTCTTCCAAAAGTGCAGGCCTGGTGGACAAGACTGATCTTGCCTTATTGTTACCATCTAAAGCAATTTAAACTACCCAAATAGACTTCTAAAATCAGTGAAGGGAGAAAATTCCCCGGGAAGGTAGTTCATCACATCTATCTCAATTATTTTAGAAGGAGATAAATTACTTGCTGAAGGTGCTTCTCTCTCATCATTCACTTGTGAAGAAACTTGCATAGCTAGACTAGCCTGGGGACGTAAAATACAGCTACATTTAAATTAGGGTGGATCCAACCTCTATGCTGTTAAGATCTACAGTGTCTGCCAGTGTTTTATTGCCAAGTATAAGATACTAGCAAACCACACCTTGGCTCTTTAATAGACAATGTACATCCTCCTGCCATCCTGCAAAAGCTGGGGTAAGCATAGCATCTGTTATCTTCTAAACATAGAAGTAAGGATACTGGCAAAATTGCATTTTCCTTTCAGAGTCCAAAGCTTTTAAACTTAAACCGCCTTTTTCTCATCATCCCATCTGAATCAGCATGGGTTTGTTCACCTGAGGGCTTACTCATCTTAATCACACTTCTCCATTTGAGAAAGGGGGAGCAGATTACTGTTATTTTAATAGAATAGAATAGAATAGAATAGAATAGAATAGAATAGAATAGAATAGAATAGAATAGAATATTTCAGTTGGTAGGAACCTACAACGATCGTCTAGTCCAACTGCCTGACTAATTCAGGGGTGACCAAGTAAGAGCATGTTATTAAGGGCATTGTCCAAATGCCTCTTAGACACTGTCAGACTTGGGGCATCGACTACCACTCTTGGAAGCCTGTTCCAGTGTTTGACCACCCTCTTGGTGAAGAAATGCTTCCTAATGTCTAGTTTAAATATATATAATTCTGTAGTACTTTGAATTCACTTGTAGGAGATGAGAGTTATGGGAAGAGAGTTATGGGAAGGAGGAGAAATACTGTTGAGTCTGGATTTTACTGAATTTTACTGATTTTACTGAATTTTACTCATCATCCCTTTTGGCAGAGGTGTCTAGGAATCTGTGACTCTGCACATGCATACGCATGTACTAGATAGAGAAATACACAAAATTCTTAAAAAATAACAGCAGTTCTATAACTCATATAATTTTATGTTGTAATAAAAATACATGTTCCTTCTGTGTATGTATTTTAATTGTTCCAGATTTTATTAATACAATGCTTTATTGCAGGGGAACAAAAGTTGTGTTCTGCAAACACTGAGCTAAAATAGAAAGAGGAGGGTCAGTCAGATAAAGAATAGAAACTCAAATTTCAAGAGGCCTAAAGTAAAATTCTGTGAAGGTTTGGAAAATTTGCCAAGGATAAGGAAGAAGAAATGGAAAAAGATATGGATACCACTATTTAGATTTGTAAAGCTGGAGACCAGGATGCTGAGAAAAGGTTTCCCTTCAAAGACCTGAAGGTATTTGTAAAAAAGAAAAGAGCACCAGAATGACAGAACATTTGAAGGGAAAAGGTAAAAGAGAAGGAAATAAGTTTGTTTAGGGCTAACCAGCAAAACAAAAAAGGACAGATTAAACCAGAATAATTTTTGAAAAATAGCATCAAGAAAACTTGCAACTAAAATTATGAAGTGCATATTGCCTTAGGAAATGGACATTTAGCATTTAAATTTAGTGCAAAAAAGTTTCATTAAGTCACACTCCAAAAAGTATCCAAAATTTGATACCTGTTGTAACTGTTGTGGGAAACTGGTACAATTCTTATTGTTGAAAAAATATATATGCTAATATAGTCTGATTTCTGCAGCTATTTCCATTTAGGCTTTCCTCCCAAACAGAATAGTGAAACATGAATTTCTGCTAGAAAAAATTAAGTTCCTTGAGAAAAAGGCCTCTCACAACTGTCCTATAAAGAGAAAAATATTTTTAGGTCTTCTTTTATTCTGTCAGCTTCTACCAGAAACACCCTTTGTGACAAAAAGACATGGTGTCTTTCCTTATTTTAGTTCATTAGCAATACTGAAAGGTCCCATGGATCCGAGGTCTGTGAGCTAAAGCAATGTCAGACTGTACTGTGACAACGGCTGGTATTTCAAACACTGGCTTGCTGATAAGCCACTCTGAATTTGTACCTGGCTGAATCAGGCCTCTTGGCAAATGAAGCTCTGTAGCTGGCACAATGTGTGTTATTGCTATTCTAATTTCACTTTAAATTATCTTTTTATCCAATACTGAAGAAATTTTAGTGCCCCTTATTTTTTCCTACTAGAAGCTGCTATAGCAAAACTTAGCCTAGTAAAGAGACCTTGTTTCACCTTGCCTCAAAGCCCAATGCTGCAAATAACAGTACAGAAATAGGTGTATAAGACACAGGCAACAAAATAAAAAAGTGTGTATTCATCGGCAGATGTCGTCATAGGTCTTCCTTACTCAGGGTCATCTGAGTTCATCAGATGTTCATCTCAGTTGTTCATCAGCTATGGATGCTTCTGTATAGCCAGAGGACACCTGGGGGAATTCTCCCTTTCGGCAGTAGAAAAAGCTCACCACTTTCATACATCTTTCTTTGCCTTTTTTTCAGGGAGTCTGAGGATCTATAGGTAGCAAGAAAAAGCGACAGTCTAGTCTTTGACTCTCCAAAGTCTTTATTCACTCACCGTACCTGTGGGTGAAGCCACTGTGAGTTATTGCAGAGACCCTCTGTGGTATTGTCGAGCATTGCCCTGGCCAATCCGAGTTCCCACAGTTCACAGATCTGCAGAGATCTGTCAAAGGAACTTCACAAGCTTAGCTGTTATGGTGGCTGTTCCACTGGAAGGCTGCAGCCAACACCAGGAGACGGATTCCCAGTAGGATGGATCGCGGCAGGTAGAAAGTGGAGTTTCAGGGCTTTTCAGCTGGGATTAATTAACAAACTGAGAGAATTTGAAGAAAGTTTCAAGTTAGTCTCATTTCTATTTCATCTGTAAATTGTTTCTATACATAAAAGAAGTGGTACAGGGGATTTTTTGCACTTGCTTTGTGCCATTGCAAGGACATTCTTCTAGGAGAAGAGAACTTCTTTGCTCAGAGGTGGGGTTGATACAGGAATATTCAACCAGCATAGCTGCATCGTTTGCTAGGGCAATATTGGACTGTATGACATGACGTTTCTGATGTTTGCCTATTTCTAGTTTCTAGAGGAAGAGGATAGGTTATCCTCTCACCTTTAGCATTAATTGGCAAGCTTGTTGGCCACCTCAGCAAAGGACTAAATAGTGCTTAGATATGGAGCTTAAAATGCCATCTCGCTCCTGCACTGAGCCATCAAGCATGGGACTTACAGGAGAAATTTATGTGGCTGCTGTGTTTTCTCTCTTCTGTGGGTAATCATAGCTTCAACTCAGACCTGGTAGTTTTTGAAAGCAGTGATTCCCTAAAAATAACACAATTAAAGAAGCAGGATATCAATAGTCAGCTGTTAGCTTCCTGCAGAGAGGTGAAAAGGGCCTTTTGGAAAAAGCAGGCATGGCATTAGCTCAGAAAGTCTCTAAGATCTTTACAATGAAGAAAGAGAACAAAAAGAAGCAAACACTGAGAAGCATAAAGATAGTCCCCAGTCTGCAGACCACATATAATTAAAGATAAATTGTCTTTTTTGTATTTTTCATTTTGTTACTCATTCATGTTTCCACAAACAAATAACGTGAAAAATTTTCAGATTATGGATGGTCTGTGAACTATGTGGTCTAGGGAGTCGCTGCTCCTTTTTTCTTGTTTGTAATATCTGATGGGTCTGCTAAGTGTATTGTTTTTGCTAGCTACATAGATTTTCTTAATCAATATTTAATTAGTAATGTTGGTAATAAACAATGATAGCTAAGTTTGGTAAACTCGGGCTGCTGTGGATATTTTCAATAGACTTTTAAAATTTCATTTTTTTGTTGCTTTTTTTTTAATCCCCTAAAACTCATACTCTGTGTTTTAAATTACATCTGGAGTGAAACACACATCATTATTGCTCTTGCCCAGACATCGTCTTGAGTATTGTTCAAAATCTTCCCCTCAACGAAATAGCTAGTGAGAATAATTCTTCACTCCATAAACCAAACTCGTATCACGGGAGACAGGAGATGACATCACATTTCTGTCTCAGAGGAAAAAACACAATTCTACAACCTCTAGCCTGTACAAGTCTTTACTATGCATCTGACGGCATTGAACATGTGTATTGACTTACTGTTCTCTTGTTTTCCTATCCTTGGGACTGTCCTGATGAGACACTTAAAAAATTATGGGTGGTTGTATTGTGGACCAAATGTCTGGGTGACTAGCTACCAACTGCCCAGTTGTGATGAAAGCAGAAACTGCCTTGAACCTGATTTCTGTGTCTTCTAAAAAAACATTTCTCGCTTAGCACATTAAACTAAAATGGGATGAAATTCATCTAAATGTGGGTTTGACAAGCATACTTCGGATAAAAAGTAGGCAGTTATCAAAACTTCCAGGCCTGTTTGGAAGTACAGGCTCAGCTCAGTTTTATTTTGTGGGAGAAGAGATTGCTATGCTCTTTTCCTTTGAATGCAGGTACCAAGAGTCATATTTATATCCCCTGCTGAATCAAATTAAGCAGAAACAAAGAAAATGTCCTCTACTTCATCAATCCTCTTTATCTGAGCTTTCTCTTCAAAACTTATCACTGTCAAGTCCCTTGACAGCATACCTCACTCTAGCAGCAGGGTTTTTTTTCAGATTTTTTTACTGTCTTTTAAAGGAAATCTGGAATCACTTAAATGGGTATAGTTAATTTAAAAATAAATGTATTTTTTCAGTTTGTAAAATTACTTTTAGTTCCAAACAATACCTAATATTGTTGAAAAGGAGATAACCAAAAGAAAACAATCTGTCATTCATAAGCAGTGTGTTTGACTTTGTGTTTGCCAGATTCCTTGCCTTTTCCATTTGTTACTGGGGCCCACACATCAACAAAGGAGTGACACGGTCATTAGAGAAATTATAGGAAAGTATGTCTTTTTTAGAAAAATAAGTAAAGGATGCATACAAATATTTTCATGGTGAACTGAGAAAAAAGACAGTATAGGTAGGGATACAAATGCTGAGGCAAAGAAATAAATGGCAATACTGGCAGTAAATGAGTAGGGATTGAGGAATTTATTCTAGGAGGAAAGGGTGAAGATTAGAAGAGAAATAGAGTAATAAGGGTGAGGCCATAAAGTTGGTCCCTCTCCTGCATCTGTGGTGGGAGCTGTGCAGATGGAGTTTTGTCCTTATTGTGAGTGTTTGGATCTCTCTGATGGCCATGTGGAGCTTGGGATCTGGGGATGTGTGGCCTTTAGGATAGTCTGAGCCCTTCACTCTGCAGGGTACCTATTGCAGGTTTACTTTCACCATAACTAGGAAACTGGGGAGGCAGAAGTAGTACTCAGCCTCATCTCTATGCTCACAAGGAGACAGTCAAACTCTAATGTCACTCTCACGTCAAACTACTACAATTTTTGTGTGTTTTGGTTTTAGGTCATGGAAATGTAAGGAACCCTGATTTTGCTGTAATTTCTTATAACTTCAGTTGCTTGATGTTTCTAGTGTGAATCATCATGATTATGAATTCTAAATTACTACTTTCTGGGAATATGGCATAATCTTCCTTTTGAGTATATGCCAGAACATAGCTAAAATACAAAACAAAAAATAATAATGCAGGACTTCAAGGAAAGGATACTGAAGTCGCTTGAATTTGTTTTCCCTGTTACGCAGTTTTGTTACACGTTACCATTTCAGTGGTCCTGGTTTTCTAAGATGAGTCAAGTTGTTCTCAGCTTTGAAGAACAAGAGTAATTAGATTAGTCAGGCCTAAAGATCAGTTGAGAAGAAAAAGTAGATAAATTGTCAGTATGACAAAAGATTAAATCCATTGCTGAGAAATCCATAGTAATGCACATTAGATGCTATTTGTAGGCATTGTTGAGTTCAAAATGACAATATAGTGAAGTATAGACACAGGAATGATTGTTTCAAACTGAAGAAAAGCCTCTAGTGGCATGCAGCAGCACTTACTGAGGCAAAGATAAATATTAAGAATTAAACAGAAATAATCCTGAAATGAATTAATTAGATATTGTGCTTAATAAATTGTATGTGCTGTCATCTGGAATATTGTATGAAGTTTTCATAAATAAGCAAAATATAATGGAAGTTCCATTTTTGTGCTGGGACATATAAAAACTTGGAGCTGTTTAGTCTGGCATAATGATTAATAAAGGAAATACATTGTAAGAATTTAAAATAATGAACAGTATTTTGTAGAAGGGAAATGAAATTTTTCTTGATTTTAATGAAACTGAGCAATAACGAAAACTAAACTTGTAGAAAATAAGATTCATGATGAGAAATGCATGATACTGCATACAGGGAAGTGAGTAAATGGCTATGGAAAGGAGCTGTGGCTTGGATTCTTTGAATTCAAGCTACTGTCAGTTGGACATCACAGAATGCTGTTTTGGCACTAGTATTTCATGTTATGCTTGGTAATTTCATGAAGGAGCATGAGACCTAGCTGGTTTCCAACTTCATAGGTAAAGCTAATGTAGACCAGGTGTCTGTGAGGCAGTCGTTGTGAATCCTGACACATGCACAGTCAGTCCTGGAATAGCCAGTGGTGAGTCAGGTTTGCTGGTTGTCTAGGAGTGGATAGAAAGAGGCCAACTGTCAAAGGGGAAAGCAACTGGAACAAGCAGCCATTAATTTTTGTACAAAATACAGTGGGTGTCATCTTCTTTTTATCTGTATGTGAGAAAGAGACAATTTAATGGCACATGAACATGCCCACTTTTTTATAATGCCTTGTACAGCAGCATCAAGAAGAGAATTATTTCTTTCTGCTGTCCTTCATAAGTGCTCAGATATTACTCCGTAACAGTAAAATATCCATGAATTTTCCCCTCCCCATTTCTGAGTAGTTCTCAGAGAGAATACAATTTCTTTGAATGTGCTGCCATTTGCCAAAGAAGGAAGCAAAGATTAATTATTATACTAGTATTAAGTACATGTCCCCCACTTTGCCCTTTCCCATGTCACAGCTTATGCCTTCCTTTATTTTTCAATCTATTGTGCTTCTTGGCTCTCACTGAGAGCTGCCCCCTCAATCTCTTCTGTGTTTAATCTTTTCTGTCCTTCCCTGTGTACTGTGGTCACTTGACCTCAGTCGTACATCTACAAATCAAAGCAGTTTCTTATGCTAACAAAACAAAGACGTAACTGTATTTATTCATGTGCAAGGCATTGTGAAAACCCCAGACAGCTCTTGTTAGTCTCTTTCCTCCTACCAGCACAGCCCTTAGGACTGCATTTGATAGCAATTGATATAAAGAGATTGAGTCCACACTTAATATCACTCAATGGCCTTTCAGGAGCATCACGCACATCAACGCGCTGAACCTGACTGGCCTACAAAGTAGTCTGTTTTGACTGAGGAACAAAATGAACTTGGTCCCATTCACAGTATGTCAATAGCATAGATCAGCTCAGAACCAAGATTTTTTGGCAATAGCTGACTATAACCATCAGGATATATACTCTCCTGTATGCAAACCTAAGATCCGAAGAGGGCTTCAGCTGAGACCACACTCCCCCAGACTAAGTACAGATCCTGCACTACAGGAAAAACTCCCTCTCTTTCCACATATTCACCACACTTTGCAAACATTAACTAATTAGCTAATGTGAGGTCCCACTTAAAACCAAGATCCTTTTTTTAGAATCTGATTTAAAGCTAATTAATTAAGATGAGTTTCTGGCTTATTAAGATCATCATAATAAGGACGTTATTTTGATTAGTCTAATGCTGTTTGCACTTTCTCTCTCTCTCTTTTTCTTATTTTTTTACTCTGAATTAAGTATCATACTCAAAAGAGTAAAAATTGGTTGTTGACAATTTCACAGGGAATAAGAACAGCAGGGATCAAGTTTGCACTCATCAAACCAGTACAGCAATTGGGTTTCCCCATACTCTGTGATATCCAGGGTACTTTGGCTTGTGAGTATTAACAAAGGCCCACTTCTCCCCTCGCTTACATGCAACATCGCACCCAGTTCAAGTGGGCTGTCATAACCCTCTGGAACATTCTAAGTAGCCAATGCTTCTTTATATTTCTGGCCTCAAAAGCACAAAACTTCCTCATAAACCATTTGAAGGGAAACCCACAGAAGCTATATCAATCCTCAGTTCTGGTGAGGAGAGAAAACAGAGAGGAAGGACTTGCTTACCTGTGTATAAGGGGCACTACGTTCTCAGAAAGCTTAAACCCTAGATGCTGCTGCAAACTAGAGCCCACTAAATGCTTGTATATTTTTATCCCCACTTGCATTCACCCCCCACCAGGTTATTACATTCCTGTACTACTGATATGATAAGGTACTCACTCTGTGACCTGCCTTAGGATGAAGGATAAAAAATCCAGAGAAACAAGTAATGATCTACAAAAACATGAGTGAGCAATATAGAGTGCTTCATGAAGACTTTCAATGTATCTTACAGACTACTGAGGAAGTAAAAATTATTTTTTGCAATACAATTCCACTACTCTGCATGGGCTGCATACATTGCATACATACACTCTCAAATGGACAACTTTTCAGTAAACTATGACAAACTGTCCTGTCTCAATAAAATAATCAAGTTGCTCATTTTTTTTCATTGTCCTCATGTGACAATGGCATGCATTTTCCAAGTCATATACTGCTTCACACTCCTCTACTGCTTGTTCAAAGACAGTAATTAATGAGTGTCCGTGATAAATTCTCTCAAGTGTAGCTTTTCACTTTGCAAAGTCCCAGTCCCAGGCTTACCGTTACAATATTACAATACCTTTAACATTAGTCAAGGATCATTTATAGATCAAGAGTTTGGCTGTCTCACCTTTTCCCTTGGTCTAACTTCCTCTTTTTTTCTTTCCTCTGATGGGAAAGAGCAGAAGGTAGGGTTCTATTCCCTTTGCCACTGTTCTCTAGGAACAGGCTGGTCCCCTCTTTCTTTGCCTTTCTTAATATTTCTTCATTTCTTTACATTTTATCTTGTTTATCACCCTCTGAATGTATAATAAACTTTATCTATCACATATCCAGCAGAATAATCAATATGCATACAGTGTCTTAGATTCATAACTTCCATCTAACTGGAAGCTTCACATAGCTCCGTGCAAGGCATATTAATACAGCTATAGAGGAGCTCTGTTACCAGTGGCAAAGCATTCACAAAACAACTGTTACATCTTTGACCTCAAGGAAGACTTTCAAAATATCATTAAAAGGCAAGCCTAAGAATTGAAGTTTATAATTTTTAGATACACAAAAATCATATACTTAGATCAAGGTTTTAGATTTTCCCTGTGACAAACATCACTCATACCTGATTGCTCCATTTGAAGTTTGCTGTTTCTGTTTTCTGACCTGAAAAAAAACCCCAACCTAAAACCATCTGTGTCAAAATGCTTGTCTGTTTTTTCCATCTGTATCAGCTGGTCTAAAAAAATACAGTTCTTCTCCATTTGAGCTATGACCACCATATTTTCTTTCCTAATGGTGAGGCCTTCACTGATTTTGGTAAAAAGATTACTTTTTTTGCCCTGATCTAGTTACGACCATATAAACCAGGAGTATTCAATTGGAGGCCAGTAAGGCAATTACATCTTGTCTCTCTTCTTCCAGTAGTACTTATATATAACCTCTAAAGATTTATTTGCCATGTGGCCAATGAATAAACCATTAGAATACAATCTGACATCCAGTTTGTAATAAATTGGGTGGTCCTGCAATAATCTGTGGACCTTAAAGTAAGACTATGACCTAACAGCAAGAGGAGAGAGGAATCTTGTGGGCACTGGGATGAAGCAGCAGCATCCAGCCATTATTTTTTTTAGCTGCAGAAGGACTCTTAACTGGAAATTGGGCAGCTGGAAAACCCAGCACCCTCCTTCTTTTTCCCACATGTTATGCATGTGTGTTTGAGTATGAATACAGCATGGCCTCCCTTAATAGCAAAAGTGTTGAATAAAAGAAGTGTCTGTCTTGAGTATTAGTTGTAGCTTTGAGGTGCCACAACTGTGATGATGAAGAAGATAACCATCATGGTGAATAAGATTATGTCCATAAAGCACTGTGAATGATATGTGCCTAGTTCATTCTGGGGCGGGGCGGTAAGAAAGATCTATACAGTGAAATTAAAAGGGTCAGGAAAAGAGCCCTGTCCTTAAAGCCAAATTGTGTGGATGGGCTTATGCCTACATTGCTTCAGGCTAGTTCCTTCTAAAGCCCTAACATGATTACTTTTATGTTCAAAGTGTTTGAAATAATGAGGGGTGTTCTATGTTCCACCAAAATGTTGGTTTTATCACCTAGTACAGATGTTGTTTATGACAGGCCCTGAGGTGTTCTGGTTACTGAGGATGGAGCGGTGGAGAATTGTATGGGGTGGAGAGAGCCAAGACTGATGCAGTCATATACTCCCTCTTTGTCAGTGTGATCTCTAATATGAGTTATCCCCAAATCAAGTGGGGATGCTTTGGAGAAAACGGATCTGAACAGTCCAGGCAAAGTCTCAGGGAGGAAGAACAGCTAAGCATTATACACAGTCAGGGGTGAAGCTCTCAGTTTAATACTTTTCGTTCTACCATTGCAGACATCCTCGAGGTTTCTCTGCTAAACAATTTTACAGACTAACTCTTCGGAAAACAAAAGGTCAGGAACACTGTCGGAGATATCTATTATAGTAAGGCTTTGCAAAAGGCAACAGTCAAAAGGCTGTATTAGAAGGAAGAAAGAAGGTTGTTTGGAGCACAGGAAGGAGAGCTTTATTACTTCTGAAAGAGTGTAAATAGAAGGCAGGGTGCAGAGAGCTGGTGAGAGAGACAAAGGTAAATAGAGGCCAAGGCCAAATACATTGTATAAGAGAGAAGTATGTGCTAATAAAAGCACAGGGGAAGGAAAACCAGACAAAATTAATCAAGCTGGGAGCAAAGTGGAAGCAAGCTATAAGAGGCTACAGTAAGGCATGCTCATGGGATTGAATGAGGTTTTAAAGGAGGCAGGTGAGTCTCTCTGCAGAGTTGTAGACAGCTGGAGGAAGATGAGAATTTAGTCCACAGGAGCATGGCAATAAAGGGAAAGTTGCATGTTTAGAGCAGTAAGGTATGAGGAGCTTTTACGTTATTTTTTAATAATAATTTTAAAAGGTATCTTGGGCTTCAAGTGGGCTAAGTGAAAGTGTTGCTAGCTAGCTGTAACTAGCTATTGGCCTCATTTGGTCTCAGTACTAACCAGACCTCCAGGGTACGTGATATGTACTCTGATGGCTTTCTTCTCTTACTGGCTTTACTTTGTCAATTGAATTCAAGCTATACTTGATGTATGAGCTTGGGCATAGCTTTACGTTGATGCTGACAGTATCCCAATACAGGGCCTACTTTCAGTATGATATGAAGTGTCTGAAAACTGAGTTGAGGCCACAGAAAGAGCAAGGGTAGATGTGCTGTCTTTAATTGTAAGTTTCAAACATCCAGGCTGTAGATGGGCTCGGTTCTCTCATTCAGCCTGGACATCTCCACCACTCGGATAGCTCTGCTGTTCCTCAGAGTCAACCTCTAATCACACCAGTTGATCCTGCAACATTTGCTAACATCCTTGAAGTTAGTTAGAAACGTCATCTGACTCTTCAAGGAAATGAAAAGATAACAAAGCTTCTACTAAAAAGAATCTCCAGGAAAGGTGAAGGCATAGGATGGATGGATGACTCAGTGTAAACACATTGCCTTCAGAAATAATACTGAAGTCCCAAACTCAGTGTAATCTTAGGGAGATGCTGTCCAGCACACAAAATCAGCAGCATAAAAGAGGCAGCTTAGGTTACTTCTAGCCAGATACATGACTCGATGACAATCTCTTCAGTCAGAATTAGAAATCATATGGTCACTTCATTCTCTTTATTTCAACATCTCAATCACAGGTGGGAAGGATCCCCATCCTCCACTCCCCTTCCAAATTAGTATTGGGAACAAGCATAGGTGCTGTGCTTTGGTTCATGATACAGGAGATCTCTACCCCAATTTTATTGCTACTAGTTCATTTTGGAGACTTTTATTAAAAAATAAGGTGAAAAGATGGTAAAGTAAGGTATGTGTAGGGACAGGAGAAACATAAGGAAGTATGGGTCCAGAGGAGGGCCACAAAAATGATCTGAGGGCTGGAGCACCTCTCCTATAGACAGGCTGAGAGAGTTGGGGCTGTTCAGCCTGGAGAGGAGAAGGCTGCGGGGACACCTTATTGCAGCCTTTCAGTACTTAAAGGGGGACTATAGGAGGGATGGGGGCAACCTCTTTAGAAGGCCTGTTGAGACAGGACAAGGGGTGATGGTTTTAATCTAAAGGAGGGAAGATTTAGACTAGATATAAGGAAACTTGTTTTTATTATGAGGGTGGCAAAACACTGGCACAGATTGCCCAGAGAGGTGGTAGATGCCCCATCCCTGAAGATATTCAAGGTCAGGTTGGACGGGGCTCTAAGCAACCTGATCTAGTTAAAGACGTCCCTGCTCACTGCAGTGGGGTTGGACTAGATGACCTCTAAAGGTCCCTTCCAACCTAAACCATTCTATGATTGTATTTCCATGTATTGATAGTGTTCACCTTGCCCTCCCCATCACTGATAAAATGCATATCTTGCATGTTTTGCTCCCCATGTGCATTTGTTGTTATCTCACACCATGCTCCTAAACTGCCTCCTCTCTGACTCCTGTGTCAAGAGGCTGCACCCATTATCACATACTTTTATAACGAAAGGATTCAGCTAATGTCCAAAGAATTTAAAGACTGAGAGCAATAGGTTATTTTGGTAAGCAGGAGATACTTTTAGCCTGTTGCTGCTTACATACAGCTGTGGGTATTAGCAAACAGTGCAATCCAATAGGAGCAAGTGTGTAGGGAGAAGGGAGTTGGTGCTGAGGACGCAGTGTCCAGTGTGCTGGAGGTGCATTCCTGTAAGGCATTTTCAGTTCAGTTTTGTACAAGAAATCTCTCATATATAATTCTCTATATCCCTTTGGCCAGAGCTGCTCTCTGATGTGAACCAAAGCATGACACCAGAACTAGTCAACATGGATTCACCAAGGGAAAATCATGCTTCACCAACCTGATAGCCTTCTATGATGGTGTGACTGGCTGGGTAGATGAAGGGACAGCAGCGGATGTTGTCCATCTCAATTTCAGTAAGACATTTGTCACTGTCTCCCATAACATCCTCATAGACAAGCTTAGGAAGTGTGGATTAGATGAGTGAACAGTGAGGTAGACAGAGAACTGGCTGAATGGCAGTGCTCAGAGGGTTGTCATCAACGGGGCAGAGTCTGGTTGGAGGCCTGTCACTAGTGGTGTTCCCCAGGGGTCTGTGCTGGGTCCAGTCCTGTTCAACATAGTCATCAGTGACCTGGATGATGGGATAGAGCGTAACCTCAGCAAGTTCGCTGATGGTACCAAGCTGGGAGGGGTGGCTGATACACCGGAAGGCTGTGCTGCCATCCAATGAGACCTGGACAGGCTGGAGAGCTGGGCCCAGGGGAACCTCAAGATATTCAACAAGAGCAAGTGCAAGGTCCTGCCCCTGGGGAGGAACAACCCCATGCACCAGTACAGGCTGGGGGCTGAACTACTGGGAGGCACCTCTGTTGAGAAGGACCTGGGAGTGCTGGTGGACAGCAAGGTGACCATGAGTCAGCAATGTGCCCTTGTGGCCAAGGCAGCCAACAGTGTCCTGGGGTGTATAAAAAGGAGTGTGGCCAGCAGATCGAAAGAGGTTATCCTGCCCCTGTCCTCTGCCCTAGTGAGACCACATTTGGAGTGCTGTGTCCAGTTTTGGGCCCCCCAGTTTAAGAAGGACAGGGAACTGCTTCAGCAAGTCCATCGGAGAGCTACGAAGATGATCAGGGGACTGGAGCATCTCCCTTATGAGGAAAGGCTGAGAGACTTGGGTTTGTTCAGCCTGGAGAAGAGAAAACTGAGGGGGGAGCTCATCAATGTTTATAAATATCTAAAGAGTGGGTGTCAGGACGATAGGACCGGACTCTTTTCAGTGGTGCCCAGTGACAGGACATGGGGCGATGGGTACAAGTTGGAACACAGGAAGTTCCACCCGAATATGAGGAAAAACTTCTCTGAGGGTGCCAGAGCAGCGGCACAGGCTGCCCAGGGAGGCTGTGGAGTCCCTTCCCTGGGGACATTCAAAACCCGCATGGATGCATTCCTGTGCCCCCTGCTCTGGGTGTGCCTGCTCAAGCAGAGGGATTGGACAAGATGATCTCCATAGGTCCCTTCCAACCCTTACCATTCTGTGATTCTGTGATTTAAGACAGGGAGAAGAGAGCAAGCATTTGTAGTTGAGACAAGAAGGCACAAAACCTCTAAAAGAGCAGATGTCTGATACATGGTAGAAAACTTTGCCAGTGGTGACAGATATCCCTGTACATACCCCAGTGTTATTATTTGCTTGTGCATCTTGTGAATATATATTGTAAGTCTGAAGGAGGATCTCTCGATCTATAGCATACGTTAAGCCACAGCCTAGAATAAAATAATTCATGCAGTGTCAGGATAAAAGTTATATATGGAAAAATGCCAAAGAGTTAATGGTCTATATTCTCTTTTCAAATCACTTTTGCAGGACTGTGAATCCCTTGGCACTGATGGAGTTTCTCCTGGATTTCATTGTTAGATGAGACAGCATATCCAGAAATGTCTTCATGTGAATGTCAACATCTCTACCTTATGTCTGTGGCTATTTAGTTAGGAGGTATTCTGAAGGGACACCTTAATCTGTTTACAGTATAAACACATACCATATGGAATTAAACACTAATTTTAAAAATAATTTGGATATGTTTCTGGCACTTCAAATCAGCATTCCATATTTCGTAATGCACAGACTGTGTGCACAAACAAATTCTTCCAGTTAATGTATTTACAATATCAGGACAGAACTCATGAAAGAAGATGCCCTATAGACCAGAAGTAATTATTGGAAATTAGCTAAAATTTTAGTTACAATTCTGTGACTGAAATCAGAACCATTCACTTGTTTAACTTTCCTGTTGTTTAAGAATTTATTTAATTGCCTTTACCATTTCATTTCACATGTGCCAAAATCCTGAATACTTAGAATTCTGCATATAGGTGATGATACCATCTAAATTTAAAATCCCTTTTTGGTGTATTCCCTTTCTGAGATCATAATGTTTCTTTTGTACTTACATTACATAAGCAGGGTACCCCAGTCAATCATTGTGAAAATATATGGACTTCTGTATAAATTTTATGATCAGAAGAAACAGTTATGTCACTACATTTTAGTAAACTTTTTAATACATAGGACATAACTTAATCATTGCCTTTTCAAATACCAAAGCAAAATTTAGTGTGCTGCTGAGCAATATCTAGTGAAAACATTACGAGACAACTTTCCAGAGCTGTTGTGAAACCTCTTTTATGAAACAGTAATATAATATTGCAATTTTAATTTATTTTTGCTTTAGGAGGTATCTCAGTGACTGTACTCCACCTGGAAACTTCAAAGCCTGCTTTTATGTGAAGCAGCACATAAGAGAGGTAAAACTGTTCTTTCTGAGTCCATGTTTTATTTGTTCATTTCTGTTTCTCATCTTCATTAATCTAAGGTCAGAGTTCTTACCGACCAGATATGTTTGTTGCTTTTTGATCACACAAAAGCATAGTAACTGCTGTAAATAATGTTTAAATAAAATTTAATTTAAATTTATAGATAAGTCAGTTACAAGATTTTTTTAACACGTGTCATTTCAATAACATCAGTGATGTTCAGGTTTTCTCCTGAACTGTCCAGCTTGCTTTGGCGGACCAAAAAGCCCCTTTTTTTGCCATCTATGACATATGATGGTCCTTTGTATGAGATCAATATTATGTTACAAGACTTTTGACAGGACTATGTTGAATTGGCACAACACCATAACAGTTTGCCATAGCTTTTATTAATCTTCATTATGTTGTAAGGGTTTTCTAATATCAAAAGGCACATTCTAGACGAATGATATGAACAGTTTGTTAATGTCTGTCTGAAGCAAGTAGTCCTTTCATAAACACTATCCAGCCTTTCTCCTTGAGCAAAAGTGCAATGCTTGCCATATGCAAGGCTCAGATTGCCTTTTCTAATGCCTGAACTGCTGATGGTTATCAGTAGGACATTCGGGCTGCTAGTAGTAATACTACTGAACTGATACTTGTTTAATACCCAAGGCATTTCTCACAAAGTGGCCAAAATCAGTGTAATCAAAGTGTCTTTCCCAGCTATTAGAAACAGCAGGAGAATCAACAGATATGATCACTGAATCTTTCACACGTTTATGGAAACCCGATTATCTCCAAGTTAAAACTTAGCAGTTCATTTGTGTTGGCTTTCGAGCTATTTGTTAATTTTCCCCCTTTATCTCCCTTAGTACTTAGCTCTGAGAATTGAATTTAGATTAGCCATTCACTATTCATAGGTGTTAAGAAGTTCTTCCTACTTAGGTTAGACTTCTTTTCTTTCTTATTTCCTTTTTCTCACATATATGTAACTAAATACTCTAGAGCCACTAGAAGTAACTTTCTCAGCTTTCCAGCAGGCAGTTTTGAATTCAACCAAAGCAACATTTAGATTTACAAAGCAAAGTATAATTAGGACACTTTGAGCCCAAAAGGTTAGTTAGATGTGGATTTGCCATATGGTACTCTGTGAATGACTGCATGTATTGTATGTAAAACTAGAGCATGATTAGTCTAATAGCGGCTTGTATTCATTAACTGTGGTAGCAGAAATGTAATAAAAACAAAACAGTTTACTCCTGATTATAAGACATACGCAGTTGAATGATAACAAACTCAAATGGTCAAGTATTTGTTTTGTACTTTTAACAATTTGGACAGGTTAGGATGACTTAAAATGGCTATAACCCAATGTTTATTGGTTTCTGAAACCTGGGATCTCCTTGAATTCTTAAATAAAATAACTTTCCAAATCCGGGCCAGTATAATAAAAATATCGCTTTCAAGAGATAACATAGACCCAGGTTTTCCAGAGAGGCATAGACTTGCTTACGGTTGCCTAGAATTAACAATTTAGATTACATAATACTTCTAATATTGATATATGTACCATCTGAATGAATTAAAGATTGGGCATAGCAAAAAATGCACCTATTTCTGATTAGATGCTGTGGTTTCTTCCAGTTCCATCCGTTACTGTAAAGCAAGAGTCTTTTCTGCTTTCAGAGATAAGAGTTGCATGCATAGTCTTGTCTGACACTCTCTTTAGTTCTTCTAGAAGTTCTTTTCATCAGCTATGGTTTTTGCAGCACAGATGCTTTGATATAGTATTATCTAAGATTGTACAAATATTCTGCTCTCCCTGTAGTTCACTGATGATGTAAAATTTCTAGGATTTCATTAATGTGGGTGAAGTATTAAAGCCAATTTAAGACCCCTGAGCTTGCTACTTATTTCACATATAAGCAGATATTGCAAATACAGTGAGTTATTTTATATATGTCCATGTCTTTGCAGTGTTTAATAAAAAAAACCAAACCCAAACTATACATATTACTCATTTTGTCATATATCTAATGACACTGATTCAAAAAATGTCATCTCTCTTCACAGAAGATATATAAAAAATTTGTAAATTCATTGTGTTCCTGTTGTGCTTTAACCACAGCTGGCAGCTAAGCACCACCCAGCTGCTCACTCACTCCCCTCACAGTGGGGTGGGGGAGAGAATCAGAAGAATGAAAGTGAGGAAACTAATAGGTTGAGATAAAGTCAGTTTAATAGGTAAAGCAAAAGCTACACACACAAGCAAAGCAAAACAAGGAATTAGTTCACCACTTCCCACAGGCAGGCAGGAGTTCAGCCATCCCAGGAAAGCAGGGCTCCATCACGCGTAACGGTTACTTGGGAAGACAAACAACATCACTCCAAATGTTCCCCCCTTTCTTCTTCTTCCCCAGCTCTATATGCTGAGCATGATGTCATATGGTGTGGGATATCCCTTGGGTCAGTTGGGGTCAGCTGTCCCAGCTGTGCCCCCTTCCAACTTTTTGTGCACCCCCAGCCACTCGCTGGTGGGGTGGGGTGAGAAGCTGAAAAGGCCTTGACTCTGTGTAAGCCCTGCTCAGCAACAGCTAAAACATTTCCACATTATCAACACTGTTTCCAGCACAAAACCAAAATGCAGCCCCATACTAGCTAGTATGAAGAAAATTATCTCTGTCTCATCCCAAACCAGCACAGTTCCTCATCCTTCTGTAGTGAAATAAATCCCTCTCATGTTGCCCATCTTCTCTAGAAGTATGGGAAGACCCATGGGAGAATCAGAGAACTGCCTAAAGTGTGACTCACACATTAAGCTGGGTCTGTTGTTGGTTTGTCTTTGAAGGAGAGTTAGAGAAGTGAAAGAGGTGGGAATTTCGGTTACTTTCATTTACAGAGAATTCTGCTTTTAAAACACTGAGAAATGCTGATGTGAAAAAGATTATCACAGTAATACCAGGAATTTTCAAATGAAAATAATTTTAGGGTATAGATTTATAGTAACAATAAAAGCAAAACCCTTGAAACAAACAAATAATGTATTCAATCTTATTATATCATTCAATACATATAAGATTGCTTTATACGTGGTCACAATTCAGTATTTATGTATTTATATACATAACTGGAAATAGAGCTTAGGAATTATACACAGGATATAATAGAATCTGACCAGCAAAATTCTTCTACTATGGGTTGTGAAAGCAAGGAAAATCAAAGACTATTTGCTCAGATTAATTTTGCTGCCTGGTAGAGTTTGAATCATGCAGACATGTTTTTGGCTAGCTGTGGGCTTATTTCTGGACAATGATATTACATTTTGACAGACATCTTTAAAGACTGGGCAGCACAAGTTACATCCTTGGTGCAAAGTATCTGGAACTGATGTCAGTTCTTCTGAAAATATGCCCATTAAATAATTAACCTTTATTTTTGCTGAGTGCAAAAAGTGCAAGTCTAGAAAGTTGAAAGTCTCAGTTCCATCCCTGACTCTTCAAACTGCATTTTTTTATCAGGAATTAATTGTTGATTTGCACTGCAATACCACGGCTGTGAACTTAGCATTTTTCCACTTTCTTCATTACCTTTTTCTTGGTCCTTCTGTTTATCTCCCATACACAGAATTACGTTCTGCTCTGAAGACAGTGAAGACTTCCCTTAAATGTTGTTTTTTTTTTTCTTGCCCATATCTTCTACGCTTTATGGAAAACTCACAGGGTAATGATTGTTCTGAACTCTCTCTCAGCCTTCTGCTTCAGCCTCAGAGCCTCTGCATGCCTTGGCACTCTTTTCTGTCTTCTGTGTTTCAATGGCCCCACGTTCTACATATTAATTTCTACATAATATATCTTGAATGTGAACCCTGAAAGATGATTTCTGAAGGAAAAAGTAAATATTTGCTTAAGTGGTCCAAGCATTACTTATTTTGACTATTGAAAATAAATAATTTTCTGCTTGATGTTGTCCAGCTTTATCTTTCAGCCTTTGACTATTATGCTTTCATCTATTAAGCTAATGATGTTGTTTTCAAAAATATTTCTCAGAAAGATACTTATGCACTGCGTAATCATGTCATCTTTTGAATAAACTGAAAGATCAATTCCCCACAATCCCTCAGGATCTCTTATTTTTTCCGTACAAGGGCTTCTTGTCCTATGGATCAGAGAAGTGGGATTTTAGATCAACCTACCAATTATAGCTGTGACAACAAACCCAATTGGCTGTAAGACAGAACTTAAGGAGTTTCCAAGAGGAGTCCATGACATTTAATCCCAAAGACTGAGAGACACTGATCCTGTCCTATTTCCATGCTCCAGACTTCTTCATGTGTGGACATAGGATGTGGAAACTCTGGAGATGTAGATCAGTGATGAGTGGTGTCCCTCAGGGGTCTGTACTGGGACCAGTACTGGTTAATATCTTATCAATGGCATTGGCAGTGGGATCGAGTGCACCCTCAGCAAGTTTGCAGATGACACCAAGCTGAGTGGTGTGGTTGACATGTCTGAGGGACGGGATGCCATCCAGAGGGACCTGGACAAGCTTGAGAAGTGGGCCCATGTGAAACTCATGAGGTTCAACAAGGCCAAGTGCAGGATCCTGCACCTGGGTCGGGGCAACCCCCAGGATCAATACAGGCTGGGGGGTGAAGAGACTGAGAGCACCCCTAAGGAGAAAGGCTTGGGGTACCGGTAGGTGAAAAGCTGGATATGAACTAGTAATGTGCACTCACAGCCCAGAAAGCCAACCGTATCCCGGGCTGCATCAAAAGCAGGTCAAGGGAGGTGGTTCTGTCCCTCTGCTCTGCTCTGGCGAGACCCCACCTGCAGTGCTGCGTCCAGCTCTGGAGCCCTCAGCACAGGACAGACATGGACCTGTTGGAGCAGGTCCAGGGGAGGGCTATGAAAATGATCCGAGGGCTGGAGCACCTCTCCTATGAAGGCAGGCTGAGAGAGTCGGGGTTGTTCAGCCTAGAGAGGGCTGCAGGGAGACCTTATTGCGGCCTTTCAGTACTTAAAGGGGGACTATAAGATGTAGGACCAGTAGCGATAGGACAAGAGGTAATCGTTTTGAACTAAAGAGGGTAGATTCAGACTTAATATAAGGAAACAACGTGTTAAGATGAAGGTGGTGAAACACTGGAGTGGGCTGCCCAGAGAGGTGGTCGATGCCCCACCTCTGGAAACATTCAAGGTCAGGTTGGACGGGGCTCTGAGCCACCTGATCTAGGTGAAGATGTCCCTGCTCACTGCAGAGGGGTTGGACTAGGTGACATTCAAACATCCCTTCCAACCCAAACCATTCAATGATTCTATGATTCTGTGAAATTCTATTCTAACCTTAGCTGCACCAATGTAATCACTCTATTCTTTATACGTTTCCCTCTTATGTGTTGTGTTTTCACAAACTTGGTACATGTAGTAATTCTTTTGGCTGCTGAGTAAAACACTACAAGCACATATTTATCTGATCATCCACTGATCACAGGAGGCTTTTCCAGAGGTATCTCCCCAGTAAGCATTCCCCTTCACTTAGACATAGAATTTTAGATGTAGAAGTAAGGGCTGTGCCCTGTTAACCAAATGAGTGTCAGTGTACCAGCAGACTGCCCTCATTTTTTACCACTTTCTTAATCTTCTTGTCATTGGAAAACAGGTCAATAGTAAAAATGTGAAGTAGTCTGGGACCAGTATTTGATTCCTGTAGGAAGAAGTTGAAATCAAACCAATTGATTTGGTTCTCGTAGGGCCTATGGGAACTGTGCCTGATGATCTTTGTATCCAAGTTAGCACTACATTTCAAAACCTATCACCAGGTTTCAATCCACTTAACATGTGCAGTGTTAATATTGTATTGATTTAGTCTATTAACTTTGCTTTTAGTCAAAGTGCAAGCCTTCAACAAGCCTTGCCTATACCTCTATCTGCTAACCTTATGCCCTTATCAATAAAAAAGATGTCCATTTAGTTTAACTAAAGTTATTTCTTCTAACCTGCATAATAAGAATGGCTTTAATGTACTAATTACCCAGGGAGCTTTTTTATTCTTTACAATGTTTGTAGGCAATTGGAAATTTAAATTAATGAATGATTGTCTTACTTTTCGGTGAGACCAGGAAATCAAATTTCTACTTTTTTTTTTACTGTGTCCTTTAAAGCTCAAACTAAAACTCAAACAATCTTTAGCTGTGATCTGAAATAATTAATGGAGTGCTGAATAACCGGTTAATACATATCCTTTATGAAGATTAGTAAATGTACAGCAGAGTGAGAGATACAGTATCACAAAACTCATGGCTTCTCAGTGATCTGTTTATATTTTTACTTCCATAAAAAATGAAAATAAAAGAGAAAAATGTGTGTTCAGGTCTTCACACAAGTTCTTCAGATTTTACATGCCCTGAAACACTGAATTTTTCATTGTTCTCCTTACATATACACAGAAGCATCTTTGCTGAGTAAAATGATTATGGGTGATACAAAATAAACGTTGGAGCAACCAAGATCACATATACGTGAACTCTGGAGAGCATCATTTGTCAGTGTTGTGACATTTTAATGAAATACTTACGATAATTGATGCAATTAAAACATTTCAGCCTGTTCTTTTGTGTAAGGCTAATCTTCAGTTTAAAAATACCTAATGTAATTGGGTCATTTTTGATGAAGGACAAGTGTTGGATTATGCCAGTACTTTGAGATTAAGCAGAGACTCAGGTTTCCTCAAAAGAGAAACACAGGTCTCAATAATATTTTAAAACAGAAAGATTCTAGGCATATTTTCCTGTAGATGCTACAAAGGAATCACAATCTTGATTATACCATGTTTCTGTTTCAGCAGTTGGGTGTGGATAGAGTCCCCCTTCTCAGGGTTCTGTGAATTATGCTCAAGTCTTTACATAATCAGATCTTCTATTGCAATCAATTAGGCTCAAAGTCTGGTCTAATTTTTGGCTATTTTGAGTGTGCAGATACAGCCTGATTTTCATAGAATACTGCAACATCTAAAGATGCCCATATAAAGGAAGGAGATGGAGTTTATTTAAATTCTAAAGTTCCATGGTTTTAGACTTTTTTTTAAATGTACTTCTCATGTTTTAGTTGACAGTGTCAAACAAGAAAAAAGGT